>NC_060211.1:51780000-52407500 GCF_021130785.1 Homalodisca vitripennis | reverse complement strand
CGATGATACACCTTCTGAGAACAAATATACAGAGACTGCAACTGCCCCCATATAATAATATATCTCTAATGAGGTGTTACCCAAAAACATTAAGTAATTTCACAGCAATTCATGTGGTAACAAAAAATGTTATTATTTATAGGCCAATGTGTAAAATTCCTTTTTAGTTTTTTGTAAAAATCTCTATAGTTACATTTTATACATTCAAAAAATGAAACGAACAAATCCAAATATTACCTTGTTATTTTTGTTTTGAAATGTTCTCGGACAACGCTTCAAATACTCAAAAAATGCATATTCACTGAAATTAAGTTACTCTTAAAGAACACTTCAATTTCAACATATATCTACCAATTTGTTATCAAAATAACTCCAAAAATAAAAATTATATATTTTTGTTTTTTTAAATATGTACGTTTGGTCACAGTGATTGTCAACTGTTGTCATTGCTACTGACTGATCACCTGTGTTTGTGCAGTATGTAACACGATTAACAGAACATCAAACTTCATATGTGGACTATATTTTTTTCCAATTTATGCATGATATTAAATAATATTTACTTGAAATTGACACTGTAAAAGGGTTTAAACAGTACAGAAAAAATTTAATTTTTTAAAATTTCTAATTAGATCACAAAAAGATCAGTGTTAGATTTGTGGTGTACCACTGGGAAACTTTTAACACTATGAAAACAGTCCAATGATGATTTTCTTATTACAGTATTTATATAGGTTTATGAGTTTTAAAAGATTTTAAAGTTACAATGGCGACATTGATGGGCAATGTGCTCTGATTGACCAACTTCAGCAAAAATAACCATCAATATTGATAAGGTGGTTAGACATGTGAACGCCAGAGGAGTGTTTACATACACCAAACCAAGGTTACTACAGTACATTATCAATCTGAGAATCATGTGATGTAAGAATGTATAAATAATTGTAAGATTATCTAGGATGTATCTTTCACCGGGACAAAGCTCTGAGTCATAAAATGACTGTCAAAACAATTTTTGTTAAATGAAAATCTGGCATATGTTTCTTAGAGATAAACAAAGAATTAATTTTGTAGGGAATAGTATAACGAATCGTAGACAATGAACAAAAGTCTTCCAGCCTAATTTAAATATTTGTCTAGTGATACATTGCACAACTCTCAGGAACTAGGTGATCATACGTCTGGCTTTACGAGGATATGTCCTCCTTTTTATTGTTTATCCCCCTGACTTTTGAAAATTGTGTTAAATATCCGGCTTTTGGGGGAATCTGACATCCCCCCCCTCTATGTCAGATCTCCGGGTAACCCAGATCAGTTCAGGAAAATGTTTAATTACCTTATTGCCATTCAACCAGACTGCAGAGCATGAGACGGATTTTTTTTATCAGTTGACTCAATAATTACATGTATTGCGGCTTGTTGCGATATAGATTCCAATAACAGGGATTATACTGATGAAGAAACACTGAAAATATCGCAGTTATAAGCCATGCAGAAGCAGCATATCATTTGAGCGAGTTGATGGTTTATTTCGAGCAACAAAACACAAAACAGGCCGAGCTTCTCATGTTGAAAAGGATGCGGGACCGCACAACACGGAAACAGTTTTCAAAGCTGACACAGCTCAAATTACCGAAATACTTTGTGAAAAATTAAACTGTCTATACTGTATTATACTTTATCGTGATGCATATATTTCAGCGTTTTTCCTCAAAAAACAAAGAGCTTATTTGTTTGTAAATGTTGTTCTTTATTTTTTTAACATTCTCACATTCTCATTTTAAACTGGATTTTTTTATGTCAGATCGGCTGCGGTTCTGGTTAGTCTGACTTAATGAGGTTGCATTGTATCTATGTTATTATACAGAGGCCACTATTATACAGCACGGATAAGTTAGATTATATCATAAATGTTACTAGTAGTACGAAAGTTAAAGTTAACCTTTATGAGCTCACACGCGATTTGAGGTTGGATTTGGGTACTCTCCAGAAGGATGTTTTTCTTCTTTTACCAGAAGTGCGGAATGGTGCAAGGCGCTATCAAAGCCCACACTAACGGCCAGGGACATTTCCGATCGGTACTTCCCCGACCTTAAATCGTCCAAGGTGAATCCGTTTATCCTCAGCTCCTAAGTTCAAGCCAAAATTAAAGCCCAGATCACACGAGGGCTTGTAATTGAAAATTGTTAACTTTTTATATTTATAATACATGCGTATGTATTTACCTACTTATATAGTATATAACAAATAGTAGATAGGGACAGACTATGATTGTAGCCTCTGTCTGTATAATACCAAACTACCAAAGAATTATGTATAATATGTTACATTTTGGAGCATTGATTGTAGGCCTAGTTACCTTAAGATAAATAAATGATTGTGCATCATAAAATACTGTGCCATTAAAGTAAATGCCAATTCATTATTAAATTATGACCACCTGAGCTTTCATGTTTTTAATATTTAACTCTATGAAGTCGTATTAAAACCTTAAAATTAACGTTTACATACGAGAACTGATGTAAAATGAATAAGTTCTAAATTGAAAAATAGAAATATTTTAAAATTTTATCAATGAACTAGTCTTCTCATCTCAGGTCAACTATGGGTCACTGCTTTCGCTCACATCCTTGACTTTTGGGCTAGCCACCAAAACATTAAAATTTATGCCTGACATTCATGCAGTCACTGTCATGTTTATTTCTTTGGGCTGTTTCTAGACATTGGGGCTCAAATACTTACTCTTAGCTGGACCTGTACATAAATATTTTAGGTTTGCTCGATACATTTACTTAAATAACACACCTCTTATGTGTTTGTTTAAAAACATTGTACATTTTTGGTCTTTTTAATCTGAGATAATGCATTGTAACTTATTAAAAAATATAGTTTATTTTGATTATAATGGTAATCAATGAAAATTGGTGTCCTCCCAATGAAGTTGGATTAAAATATTTAAATTAACAGAACTTTACACATATTTCATGTTTTTGGTAGTTGGAAAACTTATCTTTAATCTTAATCTTAAGAAAACATTTTTTATTCGACTTGATGTAAAAGTAGCTAAATTTAAAATTTAAGATTACTTAATATTTTATAAATTGTAAAATTATTTGGATATCTCCAAGGTTGTACTTATTTGATTTATTTTTAAATAGATGTTATTAGGAAAAAAACCCATACACTTAAAAAAAATTATATTTCAGTATTAACATTGGTTTCACAACTGAATGTTGTAATATCAATATAAAAATTATAGTGATACAAACATTTATATTTCAAATTATGTATATTTTAAAAACAAATCATTCGTCATAACTTATCATGCTACAATAAATTAATATGTAATTAGTAAATTTAAAATTTTATATCATCGTTGTTAGTCATTAATTTATCTTTACTATTTAACCTCAAATAACCTGATATGTTTTCTAACTGTAAACTGATTCAATATTGGATCAAAGTGAAGTGCACTAGTCGAGTAGTTTAGAACCAAGTTGGAGAAATATAAAGTAATTAAACAAACTGACGTAATGTAGGTATTTGAAGTAACATATTGTAAAGTTAAAAGTTTTAGATAAATTATTAGTTAAATTTTTTAAGCCTGTTTCACAGTGAACAATTTTAAATTGTATGGGTTATCAGTGTGAGTAGCACTTAGTAAAATCTTTTTAATTTTCATTGTTTACAAGGGTTTTGAAGAATAAAAATATATATTTATACAAGGTTTTAAGTGATTGAAATAGTTAAGTCTTGTTTCCTTTGAAAGATAAGTTACACGTGTTAAATTACCAAAAATGTGTTAAAATATTTATTTTGTCACAAATTCTTTTAAATTTCAAAAATAAAAACTAAAACTGTAGTGAGAAAAAGTGATTACAGAATATGGAACAAATGTACTTCTCTAGTGTTTACTTGTTTGTTTGACTGATAACAAGAAATGTACACAAGCTTGTAACAGTGCATTGAAAACCAATCCGTAATCAATAGTCTGTCAGCTTCCTAACGCAATCAGACATTTCGGGAATTTAGTACCAAGAGTGTGGGAAAGGCGTATAGCATTGTAGTGCTGGGTAGGACAGTGGTTTATATAACAGTTATTGTCTTGCGGAGACTGCAGGCTCCCACGTTGTCATGTGGACAGGCCGGGCCACTGTGCCTCTTGATATCATGACCTCTGTGTATTGCTAATTGGTGGCATTGAATTTACATTGACTCGTTTGTTCTGTCAGATGCCGTTATCTGGCTGGTCAATTGATAAAATCTAAGTTTTATTTTTGGAAGTAGTAAATGTATTGGTGTTCTATTGTCTTTCTTGTTATATACTCACATACTGTGGTTATTTTACATATTAGGTGTACACAGATTAACAAATATTTAAAAATTATAAAGCTGTAAAAGATAAATAATTAAAATAAAACAATTACTGTAATTCTTTATATATACCCTATTTTTATCATCAAAATATGTTAAAGTGTACTTTTATCCATATTAAATAGATTTTGAATTACTTTAATATTTATAAAAACACAACAGTTTACTTGAAAGTTACTTAATTAAACCGTTTCAGACATTACAATAAATAACTTGCTGTCCTTTTTTGTATATGTCCCATTATTCCTATAGTCACAATATTTTTTTATTTTTTTAAATTTCTTTATACTTTTACTTGTGTTAATTAAATTATAAATTATTCTAATATTTATTTTTTTTAAAGTATGTTTTACTTGATAGTTACTTGACTAAACCAATTAAGTTAAAGAAATAAAATTGTTATTAGGGTTATGAATTTTGTGAAAATTTTACAAATGAATTAAAAAAATTTACTGAACTGAAAATTTAATTGTAATTCATACACACTATTTTGGTTTTAATTTTGATTAGGTTTATGTGAGTTCAATGGGAAAACTGATATAACAAAGCAGAATTTGTGACTAATACAAACAGTTTTGGACACATGTGATGATGCTGACGCCAGATCGATGTGATGGAAGTCTGTCACATGAAGGCAGAGCACAAGCTCCTTTCACCCACTAATGGGCTGCCACACTGGGCCATTGTTTTGTTCTCTATTGACCAGGAATGCTAGGCTGGGGAGTGGCCTCCCCTACTTTAATTTTGACTCATCCTAATTTATAACATCAGTGTGGACACCTCAGCTCATTGACAGCAACTGACCTCTCCCTCTCCCCCCTCCCTTCTCTCCCTCAAACTACAGTTCTTTCAGTCAGGGCTCTTGCTTTCATATCCTTTTGTGTCTTTGGGGATGTTTTATAAAGCAAGCTATTCCCTTTCCCCTTTGCAACCACCATGGCATGTTAAGGGCACTTCTCAGTTATGTCAACTGAATACTGATTTTTGCGTTCTATTTGTTTATTCAATAAAGCCTTCCAATTCCTATCCTTTCAATTAATTGTCTGTGTGATCCTTACATGTACTCAACTACAATGAATTTAATATATTTACTCATTTCCAATAAAAATTGTTTATTAGATTTGATCTTAAAATTGCTTGATTATTGTAGTTTATAATTATAAATACTTAACTTGTCATGCTCTTATTTAAATTCTTTATATTTGTTGCTATAAAATGACTAATTGGTTTTACATTTTAAAATGTTCTTAAATACTCTACTTTAGCACAAAGTACATGTACATTTAAAATGACCTCTCATTGTCACTTATACTTATTTATGATACTTTTTGATTGTGTATCCATTTCTTAAACCATTACTTGCTGACTGGCCTCAAATGCATGCAGTTCCTTTCTAAACTCAAACACTTCTGATTTTGAGCAATTTTGACCATTAGTAGTTAATCTCGTCTTATTGCGAAATTTCTTTTAAAATTCAGTGTTGAATATGGTGTGGTTCAGTTATTACAATTTTTAGTTTTTTTTTTTCAAGAAAGTATACTTACTATTCACCCATCAATAGCAAAATGTAGAGACGCGGCAATTGGCTAACGGTGCATGCCACGGTATAGTTCAGTGAAACTGTGATTTTGCATTATGTTGGGTTAAAATTTGTAAAATATTATTTTATAAAAATTACTGGAGAATATTAACATGTATGTTAAGATATGAAACCATGGTCAAAAATATTATATTAAATGGATTAATATTATGAGGGTGCGAGACAATCTAACATGATGTGAGCAAATTACTGCAGTGTGTGCCATCACAGAAATAAATTAAGCACATGTGTTTGCGTGATAATTTTCTTGTGAGAATATTGCCCTAGAACTGGCAGAGTAAATTTCCCTTTATTGCGGCAAGCCTGTTTTGCCTTTTTTGTGTATGCTTATTAATAAATTTCTTATAGCCTTATTTGTATATGTTGCTAAATAGATAATAATGTACATAAATAATGTGTATATTTATCTATAGGTGTAGATCGCAGATTTTATAGTAAATATTTGTATTGTAAATATTTATTTTATAGTAAACACGTTAATATATTATTTGTGATGTTTTGTTTTCGTCAAATATATTTTCAGTTATCAATAAAACTTCAGAAAACCTAAACTAACTAAAAATAGGCCTAGCAGTTTTGTTAAGTATTTCTTTAACAGTATTAAAAGGTACTAAAAAACTAACAATGACCATTTTTTTATTTGAATTTGTAGACCTATCTATGTAACTGAGTTTATCTATGTGTTTTTACTCTGAATTTACACTAAAATAATACTAAATAGATTATAATACTTATAGTGAACTGTGGAGTAAAAAGATAAAACCTTTTAGTGCCATAGCTATTTCCCAAAATGCACTCATAAAATGCCTGGACCATATCGAAATATCGGTTTGTTGATTGAATATGACTCTTCATAAAGAGGTAGAAATATTTTAAGAATTTAATCGTGTAAGTAGTGTTGTGATTTGTTTAGAACCGAGAGACTTTATTGTTATTTATTTTGAATATGGAGTTAAGTTATTTATTTTATTATATTATTATGTTCTGTAAATTTGTACATTATTATTAATACTTAGGTCAGCAAAAAATTTTGCTCTGTTTTTATTATTTTCAAATTTTGTACATTCAGGGAGTTTATTATATAATGTGACTCTTGCTTTTGACAGTAGTTTTCTAAACAAATTTAGCCTTTGTTGGTATTGATAGTACTCTGCCCCTTCCTTACAATAATTTATATTTAAATCTTTATATTGTTTCCAAAATATCAAAACAAGCCAAAGTAAAAAGTTATAAGCCTCTAGAAAAGAAAAGAAACTAATTCGCTCAAATTTTTAATTTAATAAAATTTATTTACAGTACTTTTATACAACAAAATGTATAAAAAGAGCAATAATTTATTTTTTTGTCCTTGTTTACACCAAGACACAATTATCGGCACAATTGTAAACTGTATGTTGTGTTCAAGACTACGTCAGCTATCAGAGAAAACATTGTTACAAAGATGTGATTCACAAAACAAAGAGGAAGAAAAACAATACAAAGCTTCTATCAGTAGATCAAAACCTATAGAATACGGTGAAGGTTAGATGACTAGGTTTAATAGTACAACATTCACATTCCTATAGTTAATGTCACAGCATTTGTACTTGTAGCAGTAGTATAGAACCTTTTCGCTCAACATTGATTCTTGGTTCTAAAAGCGTTGACACAAAGTAAACACACTAAACAATACAATTAACACACAAAATACTCAAAAAGTCAACAACTGATCAGTTGTTATGGAACTGAAAAGATCACTTAACCTTAGTCTTCTTGTTTGTAGTATTTATACATAGAATATAAAGTTTTAATTCTTAGTTTTTTAGTGTAAAAGGTTTTAAAAAATTGGGCTATTTTTAGATACGGTTAAATGCATTAATAGATGGTTTTAATGTAACAGATAAGATTTGAGTGCATATATAAAATGTATGATTGCTTTTATTTTAGTAACCCTTTTACCGCCACAGATGTATGTTACCTTGGTGCGCAATGATTGCCAAGTGCTAATGCAGCTGACTGTCATTGGAACATTGCCGACCTGAAGGCTGTAAAACACTGTGATTAAATTTAATAATATACTGACATCTGTTCAAACGATTATAAATCCGCTTACATTATCGCTAAATTATAATTTTTGTTTGTCTTTAAATGTTCTACATTTACATGTGTATAGTTTTGAAAGCTTGTACCAGTTTTTCTAATTTCGTGAGTGTAAAAACCCAAATGTATTAAACAATTTTAAAACTTTTTATTTTAAAGAAGTATAAAAGTACAATCAGTTTTGAGTTCTATTCACACATATTTACAAACCATGTTAATCAGCAGCTGACAACATGGAGCAGTTGTGCATGGCCTGCTTGATATTTAGTTGTTCTATCACTTTTGGGTACATTATTTTATATTTTTACTCAATGCAAAGTCAATCTAATTGGCCTGCAGCATTTCTCCTTGTGAGCCAGCATATCAGGTTTTGGCAGAGGATGTAATCTGATAGCCGTTTAGATAGGCCAGTGGGGCCAGTGGTGTTACTCAAAATAAACTATAAAGCCTATTACATTGGTCTGTGTTGGTAAAAGGGTTAACAACAGCCTTTTTGTAATATACTTTTAAGAGTTACTTTTATTTATATACAGAACGATTATTATGGAAAATTGTAACTTAAGGAAAAGACCTAGTTGTTCAGGCATGTTTCAAAGATTGTTACCAAATAAAAAACCAGTCAACTTTGTATACCCCTTCTCATAGAATAAAGAATACAATCTCTAATTATTTTTAAAAATTTAGTTGTTTATATAACAAAACATCATGATTTCCTAAAATTGAGCGTTAATATTCTCAATTATACATCAATATTAAAATTCATGACTCGTGTTGCGGCGAAGGCATTAATTAATTATTTGCAAACACAATTTGTTGCAGATGAACGCCATCAAGAGTTATGAATAGTAAATAAATTACTGTAATGTTTATACAATATTTATTTAAGATCTTTACTGCAGCTTTATCCATACTGAGTGATTTTGAGACAACTTGTTACAGGCCATTATAATTAATAACAATTAGTATTCCAAACCTCTACCAATCGCTAAGTAGCCCTTCTTACATAATAGATATTCCTTCATATTCTAAATGCAATAAACCTTAGATCCAAGCTGTCTTATTTAACAATTTGATTTTTAACATGTTTGTCTCAGTGATCAGTGAATACATTAAATATAACCATGAAACTGCTTTACAATTAGCTTTTAGAAAATCCTCCTGTATAATGATGTTATATTTTAAGACTTTTGTATTAATACTTTATTATACACTACTTAATTTAGATGCAATAAAGTTTTGTTTCAAGTTATTCGGCTTATATTAAATTATCTTTTATTTGAAATGCTAATACTCATAGTCATAGTGTCATAGACTTATATAAACTCTCATACAATTAAAAATTCTTTATTTTAAAGATGAAAAATTATTGTATCTATGTTGGAAGATCCATGTAAATAAACCCATAAAGTGATAATGATAAATTTTTATCTCCAAGATCCATTGGGTTCCATTAGCTTGAAATTCCTCAATCTCAGCTTATATTTTGAGCCACACCAAGGGACAATAATATGATAGTGATGTAAAGTTTTATATCAGTTTATTGAAATTGATATTGAAATTATATATATATATATATATATATATATATATATATATATTTACTAGCAGTTACCCGCGTCTTCGCACACAATTTCCTGTTGAAAAACTGGACAATATGTATTCTTTTTCTATGACATAATAAACAGTCCTGAGATAATCGATAGTCACTCAAAGTTATTCAAATCTCCTGATCCATTTTAGATTTAAGTTTAAAGAACAGTGTTTTGGGATCCTGAAGCCGTAACAGTTTTTATAAGATTCGTATTTCCCTCCAACATGCCATAATAGTTAATTGAATTAAGTTATTTAATTATTAATCGTTCTCCAACAATTTCAATAACAATAACAGTTTGCCTCTGTTCCATTGACGAAAGTGTAAACGTATAAATAGCATTTCTATTCCCATTAGATGGTTTATTGATCATTGGCGCAGTCAACATTTAAAATTAGATAATAACTTTGTCTTGTAATCTGCATTACACTTACAAGCAGTTTAAAATAATAAAATATTTTCTAAAATTTTAGAGTAAACAAATTTTTTCTGCCTCTGAACTTCAGCTGAAAGTGTTAACAGCTGTTAAGTATCAGTTCACTTTGTATTACGTGTCGTAGCACAGTTTTTGTTGTTGTCTTGAAATCCATATAATACAACCTGTACTATACCTGTATTGTTGGCCTTTCTCTTTACCTACACTATATTTACCTTAAAACCTTTCTCCAATGTCCATCTAAATTTGTTTGATAACAGACTTGTATCTGTAAAGAACCTAGTGCTTTTATTCAGTAAGAATTATTATATAACATACATTTTCAATCTACCTTTGAAGTAAGTTTGGATTTTATTCATTCTATTTGTCCTCAATGCCAGTGGTGTTCCGTTTTGACATACTCTGTACCTTAGAGCTTGGAACATTAGAATCACTTAGTTTCATCTACGCTTATGTTTCACACTGGGATATTATGAATTGTTGCTGTGCAATTTATTATTCAACAGTTAAAGAAGATCGATATCATAATTTTATTTAATATTATCTAATTATTAATACTACCCATTCTGGCTACTATTTCTTAGCACTCAAATAATACAATAATTAATTAATTACCTAACTTTATTTTTAATTTTGGTAATTATCCATTACTTAATTGTATGTAGGCTATGGATGTACACATTTGAAGTTGAAATTTAGCTAGTATTTAGAATTGTCCAAAAATTGGCAGACAGACACATCCTGGCATGCTTAAATAGATTTATGTACCTTTCTTGGCACTGAATGGTAAATAAATATGATCATAAGTCCGGCAGTTGCAATAAATTGTAATAACTAGTTGGTCTTACTACTTATGTAGATTGTTATGTGGTCTCAGCTTCTATCCCATTATCAGATACACTAGTGCGTAAATAAAGTGATACTTAACAGTCAGTTTTATTCGTCACATATTCAAAGATATTCTATTCATTTCTGTAGTTGATTGATTAATCAATCGACCACACCAATTAGAATTTCTTTTCTTTCCCTGAACTTTCAGGAGTCGACCTTTATTACATCATTTTTTGTTTTGTTTATGAAACAGTGAGTAAAATGTATTGAATATATTACAGGTCGAGTCATTTGTCATCGACAATGAAGAATTAGTTGATGAGCCCAGTCTGCAGACATCTAAGTTCCTGTTGTCACCAGAAGATAACGACCATTCGGTTGATCCAGAAACCCAGGCTCGTTTAGAGGCTCTCTTACAGGCCGCTGGTTTGTGTTGCATTTACTTTCACTCATCAAGTATTTATTATAACAATTATGAAATGAGAACTTAATCTTTTTAAATCCACTGTCTGACAACAAATGCAAATGTAATGTGGTAAAAAAAAATACGGACAATTAAATACTGTTACAAGCTTAATTGCTAATTAATTTGTGTTAATTAAGCGACACAGATTATTCATAATCTAAGTTCTTTGAAAGCATCTATTGATATAAACAATGTGTAAACCTTGTTTGTTACATGGATAAAAACTGCAAGTTGAATTGCTGTAAAATGGCTTCTTTAGAAAATGGGAATCTATTCAGATAGTATAGTGTTATACCAATTTATAAACAAGGTTCTGTAAGGACTAACAGCCCATATTATTTCTGCCAGCATTCATCAAATTGGGGAAAGAAATTGTCATAGATTAACATGTTCCCAGATTACAATCGCAGTGAGTGATGTGTCATGATCATCGCACACAGTGTCACATGCTAGTTAAAAGATTTAAACTTAATTTACTAACCAATCAATACACACCAATATTTGTTCTAAAAATCAGGTACGGTTTTTAAGAATTGTCTGCTATTTATGCTAAGTTGTGAAGGGGCTATGAATTAAAAAACAAGTCACACACTGTATTCTTGGGCCTGACAAAGGCATTTGATACTGTGTAAATTACAATACTTTACTCATTCAAAAAGAATAATCATTTGAAGTCCGTTTTATTTATAATATATGTGTAGATAAAATCCTATTTATATGGAGAACTCAAAAAGTTTCAACAATATTATGTATATAAATGCAGTAAAAGAAAACGTTACAATTTAAAATTCTGATCACAGCCAAAATTAGACAGAAAAAATAATAATATGAATAATGAATAAATTAATTTCATTTTAGTCACACATTTGTTTTACTACATCATTAAAAACTAAGTTGTTATTATCAAATATAGTTTGTTTTGCTTCAGTTAGAGAAAATTGCCACTGTGCAGGTATCGGCAAACTTGCTGCGGGCGACGGCAAGCACCTAGCTGACCCTGAGGTGTTGCGGAGGCTGACATCGAGTGTGTCTTGTGCTCTAGACGAGGCAGCCGCAGCACTCACGCGCATGCGCAGTGAGAACCCCCGCCCCCAACAGGAGACCAGGTAACTCGCTTAACTTGTTTGTGATGAAAATTGCCCTTCTCTATATAGTAAGTGTACATAATACATTTATTCTTTATTCTTATTTCATATAAGAAGAATATTGTATTGATATGGGTTAAAAATGTTGATCTTTTATTTTTAGTGGAAATTATCCATTTTAGAATCCCCGCTATTGAAGTTAAAAATATTTTTTTTCCCAAAACAATAAAAATCCAGCTTTTTAATTAATTATCTATTTACAATGTAATTAATTATTATTATAGTCATTTTTTTTTTTTTTTTTTTTTTTTTTTTTTTTATACAAAAAAAATGTACACATTACAGTTGTACCTCGATAAGACGAATTTCAAGGGCTATGTAAAAAAATTTGTCTTATCGAGGTATTCTTAATAAAGAGGTTCATTTTATCGAGGTTTAATACTGCTGTTATTCGTCTTATAGAGTTTGTCCTTGTTCTGAGATAACTTCTGTAAACTGAAAATTTTTGTAGCGAACCTCTATAATACTGCAACAATTTAAAAAATACATTATCCCATGTATGTATTAAATCACTGGTACATATGGTTTTAGAAACTTTTACTTAACAGATCTATATTTTATAAAAAAATTGTTTGTGAAATGTTTGTCTCATTAGAGGTTGCGTTTGTCTTGTAGAGGTTCTGTGCTAAGTTTATTCGTTGTATAAAAGTTAATCAGTGTTAGCCTAAATCACAAAAAAATCCATGTTATGGATGTTTTTATCTAATTACCAAGTTGTATAGAGGTGTTTTTAGCATCGAGTGTTACCAAAGTTTCAAGGGGATTTGAAAAAATTTCTCTTATAGAGGAATTTGTCTTATCAAGGATTTCGTCTTATCAATGAATTTGTTTTATCGAGGAATTCGTTTTATCAAGGTTCGTACTAATGAGGTTTGACTGTACTGTTTCTAAGAAATTATGAAATGAAAACAATTTGAAAGTTGAATGAGAACGCGTTTAATCTCGAAACTTCGTATTTTCTGTGACGTGGTTCATGAAACTGTGAATGAAGATCGACATATGTTGGTAAGCTCCCATTTGACGCCGTGATCCAAAGTTTGCCTCCACTAGTGTACTGGATTTTATTTTTGTTAGTTCTACCCCTGTGTCACGGCAATCTTTTCATACACGTAACAATCCATTGGACAATTAAAGTCGACCAACCAATTGTCTCAAGCCTCTACCACCACACCTGCGGTACACTATTAGCTGTGGCATGCGGTAGTGGCTGCGGTACAAGCAGTTTTTGTGTTTAAGTTTTATTCAGTCACCAAAGTGGGGTGTTGGATTTTTACCAGACCTGATAAGTTACCTTTTGGAGAAAAAATAGTGGATTTGCGACCACAAGTTAAGTCGAGAAGGGGGTGTTTGGGTCCGATATGATGTACAGCAATGACTGAATGAGCTGAGGGCTGAGTGGCAGGAGAAAAATGTAACATCAGGAGTTGGCAGCGGAATATCACCCTGCCGCTCATGTCTGTAGTGCTTTCTCCATATCTACAATACAAACATTAAATTAAACCGGTGCTGTAACGCTCACCGCTTACTGCTCGTATTGTGGCTGAGGCTTCGGTTGTGTCAACGATTGCTCCTCACAAACATGATCCATTTGGTCGTCAGATTACATAGGAGAAAACAAAGAAACTGATGATATGACGGGAACAACCTCGACTAAACTTAACTACGTTTACACGATTCAAAAAGTTGTGCAAGTTTTGTGTCCAACAGTAAAAAACACTTGTCTAAACGGGTGCTAGTGTTCACATGAGTGCTACCGCAACCAGTGCTGTACAGTTGTTTGCAAGAACTAGAGAGCAGTGTCGGGCATCATTATTTAAATTTAAACATTGTCGAGACGTCAATTTCGTGTGTGATTCAGCGATACAGCTGTAGTAAGTGCTTGCGACAGTTCTTGCAATTTCCAGTTAATTAATCAGTTAATTTCCATATTTTGGCCGGCAGTGGGATAATATTTGAAGCCACAATATTTTCACGGGACTGTAGCCAGAGCTCCCACCATCTATGAAAATCTGGAAAAGCATAGATTACACATAAATTATGGGATCCAAAAACGTGTAAAATGTTTATAATATCCCTGGAGTTTTTACTAAGGACAAAGCGATTCCAGTACTCGATACTGCGACTCTTTTTATTCTTTTCTGATATAAATAGGAGTGCTTAAAACATGCTTCGAAAATCACGATATCCCAATATTACAACTAGTGGTGTGCGGAGGCTGAATATTGAATCCAAATAAGTCTATTCGTAGACCACAGCTGTTCGGTAGTGCGTAGATTATTGATTGCTAACACATTTTTGTACGTTCTATGCCAAGAAATGTAGATAGATAACCAAATTAATAAATTACTCTAGTTTAACAAATAATATTTTAGCTTTAATTCGTGTTTTATATTTTTATTTTAGCACATTGTCTAGAGCCTGCTGTGTCTATTCGTGGACAACTTACTGATCGGAAATACACAAAGTATTGATTGCTACAAGATGTTTTTGTAGCTCTTACTGTATAATTTAGAAACACACATTAATAAACAGGGTGGCCACCCGACTGGGGAAACCGGGAATAAGAGAATTTAATGGACCGGGAATTTTTCTGAGAACCGGGAAAATTTCAAAAATAATTTTTTTGTCTCTAAGAATTATAACATGAAGATATAGTTTGACAGCTTCTTGAATAAAGAACTGATTAATCATGAAACATCGTATTTTACGTGACGTGGCTCGTAAAATTGTGAATGAAGATCGACGTATGTTCGTGAGCTACATCTGTGGCCCGTTGATCTAAGGTTACCTCTACTAGTGTAGTGAGTTTATCTTGGTTAGTTTTACTCCTGTGTCTTGGTAAGCCTCCGTCTCCGTCCCCCCAAAAAAGCGTAACAATGCATTGGACAATTAAAATCGGCTGACCGATCGTTTCTGACTTAACGAGTAGTACACTTTAAGCGGTAACACAGGGCGGTAGTAACCGCGATACAAACGGGTTTTTTTGTACTTAAGTATTCAGTCGCCGAAGTTGGGTCTCCGGAAGTTGTTGTCCAACTCTAATTTTTTTTAGAGAAATTAGTGTTTTGGAAATACGTGTGATAGATAGATAGCACAGGCCTAAAATGTACAGTGTTGGTCTATGAACGATTGCTCCTCACACACGCTCTGATTGTCATCAAATTACAAAGGTTAAAACACAGGAAGTGATGTTATGTCTTTATATCACAGTCACATCCAAATCTCGACTGAACTGCGTTTACATCGGCAAAAAATTGTGCAAGTTTTGTGTCCAACTAAACATCGCTAGTCTAAACGAGCGCTGCCGCAACCAGTGCCAGCATTTGGTTACAAGAACTGGAGAACAGTGTCAACTATTAAAATTTCAATTATAAACATTGCTGAGACATCACTGTTGTATGTGAACAGACTTCGTCTTGACTCCCAGAACAACCAACGATACAACTCTAGCAAATACTTGTGACAGTTATCGTGAGTAAAATTGCTTGTTCACATTATGCTACAGTAGTTGTGCAGATTCTCTCGAAACTTTACTTACAAGTGTAAACGCAACTTAATGTTGTTGTCAGTCTACAAACGGCAGACGGCCAGCCGATTGAATTAGCCACGCTCATCAGTTTCCGTCGTTAGAGCGGCATTGGTTGGACGATGGCTGGAAATCCCGTCAGTTCTCCGGTCAACTATTTACCGGAACAACTTCTACGCACACATGGCAATCGTTCAAACGGTTCGAACTGTTCAAACCAAATAGTACAACGTTCATGAGGATCTTTATGTCTTGTCGTTTCGTAGTTCTTGACTGTAATCTAACTGACTGAGTCTGCACTGTCTGTTTATTTGTAAATTGTACTGAACCGACCTTGTGTTCAGGCGAAATCATTGTCTCGTACCGAAAGTTAGTCCACCGCTACACCTCTGACCCGCAATACTGCACTGCAGTCTGCCCCATGGTAGCGTTGTGTTGGTATTTATTTGTTATCTTTGTATTTATGGATTGGATACATGTATTTTCTGAACATCACAGAAAGGAAAGTTGTTAGGTATACACAGTGTTATGTTGACACAGAGATAAAAACTAAGGAGCTTAAAATAGGTGATAACAATAAATCGTCACTAAATTTCTCGCATATTGCTAGCAACGAAGTGCTAGAGTACCGCAGCTTTGTGGCATTTCTTACAAATACTGCTAGTGACGATAAGACGTCATCGTTGCACTTGGTGTAAGGGTTAAATACAGTACTACAGTTGTCAAACTAGATAATCGGAAATTCTAGACCGGGAATTTGAGAAGAGGTTTTGAGTGGCCACCCTGATAAATTAAGATAATAGGATGCACTTCAATGAGTGAAATTACCATCATCTTGTTTTGTATATATATATCCCTCCTTTTAATGCTTGTATCCCATATTAAAACCACATATTATTGCAGATCTCTAGCGGAGGCGTGTTCGGATGGTGACGTGGGCACAGTCCGCAAGCTGCTTACTGAAGGCAGGAGTGTGCATGAGACTACCGAGGAGGGCGAGAGCCTGTTGTCCCTGGCTTGTTCAGCTGGTTATTATGAGCTAGCACAGGTAAACTTATCAACCACATTTAAATTGATGAAGGCAGTATTGGACATGACACTACCGAGGAGGGCGGGAGCTTATTGTCCCTAGCTTGTTCAGCTGGTTATTATGAGTTAGCACAGGTAAACTTACTAACCACATTTAAATTGATGAAGGCAGTAGTGGACATGACACTACCGAGGAGGGTGGGAGCTTATTGTCCCTGGCTTGTTCTCTTGGTTATTATGAGTTAGCTCAGGTAAACTTACCAACCACATTTAAAATTGATGCAGGTAGTAGTGGATATGAGACTACCGAGGAGGGCGGGAGCTTATTGTCCCTGGCTTGTTCTGTTGGTTGTGATGAATTCGCACAGTTAATCTTATCAACTTATAATAATTGCTGAAGGTAGTAGTGTGAGTGTTTGAGATTACTTAGGAGGGTGATAGCCTGTTGTTCCTGGCTTGTTCTGCTAGTTACTATGCCTAAAGCGTATGTAAACTTACTAAGTAAATTAGATTTTTTTTTCATAATGATTTGATTTTTTTATTTGTTTAAGAAATATTTTTTAACTATGAACTTTGACATGGTTTTTGTTCTGTTCATATTTTTTAGAATTTCCAACAACATTTTTAATATATCTAAATCAGTTTTTTAATGTTAAATAAAAATCTCCAAAATATTAAGTTTACTGTCCTACTGAATTGTTGTATAGTATATAATTGTTATTGAACGTTTTCTATCAGCCTGCACATTACATGTATTTGATCAAGACTGTTAGCAAAGGCAATAAAATATACATACATTTTATAAATATATATAAATATACATAAATATTATGACCAATTTTATTACTTTACACTTAAAAATACAAAAAATTTGGTGTAACATTTTTAGGATGAGCGGGCAGGTATCTGTAATGTGCTGAAGATGACAGGGGTATATAACCTCTCGTACTAGTTTTGCTGAAAGAGACGAGCTGGTATATATCTGCCCGTCTGCTGTCTTTTGCATAATACTTACTAACAACAAAAATAATTTGAGTGTATGAAGGCTTCCTGTGACCCTGACTAAAGTATTTTTATGTTCGAAGTAAAATATAACATCTGTATATTTTTAGTACGGCTGACAGTTCGCACCAATTGTAGTGTCAGTTGGCAGTGTGCATAGTAAAGTTACATTATTTTTATAAAACCTTTAGTTTTCAATTAATGCTTATTTGTATACACAGCAGTCTCTCACTAATCTGACACAGTTCAGACTAAACATGTGTCAGACTAATCAAAAAGCCGGATTACTGGAGTTCAATCGATAAACGTGTTTAAATTATGTAATAGAATGTATTGTTACTCAAAAAGTGAATTCTAACCATAAAGATGTTTAATAGTAAAATAAAAAATGTAGAGTACAGCAGTTGAAATACAGTATGTATTTACATTAAAGTACTTTTGTATTAAGCACAAGTCATCATCATCATCATCGTCAGACGTTTCCGTTCTCACGGGTCGTCGTCGTACACAGCCTCCTCCACTTTAGTCTATCCTTCCAGGTCTCCTCTTCATCCACCTGTATTTTTCTGTAGTCCCCTTCTCTCTATGTCTTTCCACACTTGGTCCTCCCATCTTCCTCTCGGTCTTCCTCTTGGTCTTCTTCCTCCTTCCTCCTTCTCCAGTGCTATTCTAGGCATTCTATTATCTCCCATCCTCTTCACATGCCCCATCCACTGTATTCTTCTTCCTTCCATTGTCTCTTGCAGTGAAACTACCTTCAATCTTTCTCTGGTTATTTCGTTCCTTATTCTATCTCTTCTTGTAGTCTTCTCTATCCCTCTTAAAAAATCTCATTTCTGCAGCTTGCAATCTGCTTAAATCATTTTTAGTCCACGTCCACGTCTCTGCTCCATATAATAAAATTGGTTGGAAATAAGATTTATACATCAATACTTTTGATTCTTTCCTGGGAAAGAAATTAAGCACAAGTAAAGTATGAAATTAAAAATATTATTTGATCAAATTAAAAAGGTAAACAAAAAAATCAATGTGAGCCCACCTCAGTTTCAAATTCTTAAGAAGTGTTGGTTTTGTGAAACTTGTATTGCTTCATTTCTGACAAAAAGACTGTCTGTAGTTTTTATTTTGCTTTTTGGACATAACAGACATTTTCAAAACATTGTCATATAGTCTTTTTAAAACCAAGATGTCTTGTGCTGCTTCTCCATTTTCCTCGCCCACTTGATGCTTTTTAGAAAGGCTACTATTGCATTGTCAACATTTATAGAGTGAACTTGCTCTTGAATGTTTTTAATTTTTTCCACCATGTCTTCTTCTTCAGAAATTTCTTGAATAAGTTCTCTTATCACTCATGATTTGAAGGTTTTCTTCAGGGCTGCCAACAAGCCAAGATTGAATGTCACTTATTGTTATGTTTTCTTCAATACCACCATGAAGGGGAACAACTTCCTGAAGTTCATTCAACTCAGTTTCATTTTGATTTTAAAACCTTGAATGCTTAAATCCTTTTAGCTAGATTGACCATTTTCTGATGTACTTGATGTTAGCTTCTTATATTCTTTTAACAGTGGAAAATCGGGTCATACATTCACCCATGAGCAGACAATTGTTTTTGTAGTTACTTTTACCCAAGCATGGTGCAGATTGAAAACAACATTTTTGAGATTGACCTGCTTAAGAGACTGAACAACTCTTGTCACTATTCAACACGTTATAGAGCCGACTTTAAAAAAAATTAATTTTACAGGTCTAAATTACATTTTGATCCATTGGTTGTAGGATTGGGGTAACATAGGTGGTAAAAACAATGTTTGAATACAGCCATCACTTTTTAAAATTTGGTTACATCAGGGTATCTCCAGGGCAATTGTCTTAAGATTAGTAGGGCCTTCTAAGACAATTTGTGTTCCTTTAAAAATTTTTGGCCTGCTGTTACAAAGTTTTGATAAAACTACTGCAAAAACAAAAATTTCATCATTCAACCATGGCTCTGATTTGTATGTATTACAGGGAGATACATTTTTGAAAGCTCTTGGATTTTTAGCCTTTCCGATAAAAATCAGATTAAGTATGTTTTCCGCTAGTGTTATCACATGGCATAAATGTTATTCTTTCTTTCGAAACCTTTCAGCATGGAGCTTTAGCTTCAGCCTTAGGCACCAGTTATTTTTATGTAAAAGCCACCAAAAAAGTCCACTTTCATCAGCGTTATACACCTGGTCCGAACCAAGTTTAAAATCACTGACAACTTTTAGACAGTTTTTTCATAAGGTTCAACTGCTGGTTCATCATAAGATAGTTTTTCACCACTAAAAGCAGGCAAATTCCATAAAATTTTTAGAATTTTTTTAACCAACCTTAGTTAGCTTGAAAATCATCTTTCTTGCTATTACTTTACAAAAATATTTACCTTTTTCTTGTATCATCTCTCTTGGCAATGGTGTGTGTCTGTTTATTTCCTGTACAAACTAGACAAAAAGACACTTTTCTATATGCAGATACTAACGAGTTTTCAAAGGTTTTCCGTTTAGTCGAAAGATTATCATTTTCTTTCATAAAGGCTTTATTTTTTCTTTGTTTTTCTTGATATCATATATGACTGCCCGTTCCACGTCATACTCTGTCGCTAGTTGTGTGAATGTTGCACCATTTTCAAGTTTATTTATAATCTCATTCTTTTCAATTAAAGTTAGAGTTTTAAGTTTTTGTTTTTCATTTGATGGCATTTTTAAATTTAATTAATAAAAAAGTAATAAAAATTATGATTCATATATAAGATTATGTTTCAAAGCACAAATAAAGTCACAGTGCAGTACAACCTCACTGTGACACTATCATTAACTATACAGTACAATATTTATCAACTTAACACACTACTACAAATACTAACCACCATAAGTTATGAACAATGCAATAAGCACAAAAATAAAATGATCCCCAAAATATCTCACAAACTTCTTCTATTATATGCACACTATTCAGAAATGGGAAAACAATGGTGTTAAGTACACTGTCGCTACAAGCTGGAATCGCGAATTGACAGCTATGATGACAGGTAGTTATTCCCCTCTCTTTCACATATCCACACGCAGTGACTTGAATGATGACGATATCGGCATACCCACACTGCCTTTGTGTACTGGCCGGATTACTCGAGGGATTGGACTGGTGTAAGGCCGGACTATAGAATAGAAAACAATGTATGGAATAGAATAATTGAAGTTCCCATGGTAAAAATGTTTTTTGCTATAGTGGTAAAGTAAACAAAAATCAAGTAAATTTATGATTTTCAAATTGGGTAACAAATGGTGTATGTACAGTACATGGTAATCTACTTATTATTTATTTATAAATCTGCAACTATTTCCTCATTTTTATTGTTGTTTTTTCAGTATGTCTATTATGAAATAAGAATCGTTGAACAAATTTGTGTTTTGCAGGTGTTATTGGCCATGCATGCGAATGTGGAAGACAGAGGTATCAAAGGGGACTGTACCCCTCTGATGGAGGCAGCATCTGCTGGTTTTGTGGAGATCGTTAGGCTGTTGATAGCTCATGGAGCAGATGTCAACGCCCAGTCATCATCAGGTAATCCCTATCTCACTCTAAAATATTTCACCATAAAAACTACTAATGGTGGCCGTAAAGGCCAACATAAGATAAGAGACTTTGCCTTTGCTTTACTGACTATAATTTACCTTGACACAACTTGTAATGATGTTGAGGATTGCTGATTCTGTCTTAACCCTTCCCACGCCATTTATGTATTCTATAGTCTTCCTCTAACGCCAACCCATGTATAAAAAATATTTTTCTCCAAGTTTAAAGCTAATCTTATATAAATATGCTATAAGAGGTAAACATAAAAAATATGAAACAGGGAATTTTAATTAAAATTTGCATATATATTTTGATAAAAACCTAAAAATAATTATTTACCACACTGTTATTTTGATCTACATTCAAATCCATAGTACAATCTAATAAAACTGAAAAATTATATTAACTACTAATAAACAGAGCTTTTTTGATCTAAGGTTTCATATATAAGGCCTATTATCTTTTCCTGTCATGTATTTGGTTTTGGCTCTACAATAAGTCTCCTCAGGTGGACAGAGCTAGACAAAGGTCACCCTCTCTCCCTGGCTTGGAATGTAGGTCATCTAAAAATACTTCCTAGTTAATTGTGAAAAAGCAGGAAGCGTGCATATGTTACTCCAAAAGCTCTTTGTGAACTAAAACATAATCCATGGGCGTGCTTGCAACGTGTTATTGTATTGTTCCTAATCGATACTCTTGTATTGTTTTTCTATAATTTATATTGCCATGTTAATATCCTTATCTGTAAAATGGTGTATTACCGTTGATAATAAATTCTTAATTTAGGATATAATCGTGTTTGGTGTTTCAGTTAAAATCTATCATTAGAATATATCCCTTTACAGTTTGGAAAGAATTAAGATTCAGCCTTTCAAACGCTGTCGTCAAATATCGTGATATAATTGGGTTTAGTGTCACTAGAATGTGTAACTAAAGCATTGTCATCATATGCGTTATATCCAATCTATTCTGGCATGAATTATGAATTCTTAAATTGAATTGTTATAATGAGGCAATTATATCAGCAGTAAATTCACAATACCACTGTTACCTTAAAAATAATCTGCCAAACAATCTAACTGGTGTTTTGTAGGTGATAAGTCACTTTTATTTATTTATTTTATGTTATTTACATGCTATAAAACAGGATTTACCCTAATAATATTATAGCAGTTGACTAAAATTCCATAACATACATCAGTGGCTTGAGTTTAATAAAGGTTAAGTCCATAGCACACTGTCTTCACTTCTGGCACACAAATAATAATAAAGACAATCATTGAAAACTTGTCATAAATGATTATACAAAATATATAAATAAACAATATAAATAATAAAATAGTGACGAGTGTAATATAATAAATGCAATATTAAACAATGTAATAAATATAATATAATAACAATACAATAAATAAATAAACACTAACCCACATAGAGAACAAAACAACCCATGGAACCTATGGAGAACGTTTTGACCTATGGATCTCATGACAACAATGGCTTAATCTTTTTTTTGAAAACATTCAAGCTGTCATGGGTGAATGTCAAGAACTATATCGGAACTATAACTTTCCTTCTGCAAATTAATATCACTAACAGTTAATATCATTTGGAACAACTTGGATTGGCCATATTATATTGTAACACTAAATGAATAACAAGTTATAAGCAAACCAACACTGCTGAGTAAACTGTATTTTCTATTTAAATGTAATTGTTTAGATGTATACTTCTTAGCTTGTTCATTTTGTAATAGATTTTGGATATTTTAATTTTGTTTTTTATTTGTATGATTTTGGTTGTAGAACTAAAATTAACACCACAGCATTCTTGTAAAGTTAACTTTTATAACTTATGGCAATATCATAATTAATTGTGAACCTGACAGAGGGTTGTAACTTTGCGGTTTGTTACAGGCAACACGCCACTAATGTACGCATGCGCAGGCGGGCATGAACATTGCGTAAGAGTGTTGCTAGAGGCAGGTGCCAACGTGGAGGACCACAACGAAAATGGCCACACACCACTTATGGAAGCTGCTAGTGCTGGTCATGTTACCGTGGCCAAGGTAAGTAATTAGGTTTATACATCTTACAGTGTCAGGAACAAGACGTGCCTGAGGTACGTACTATTTCCCTTAGTATGCAGTAAATTTATTGTAAACGTAATCAAAACCATGAGAGTCAAAAATATGCTTACAGCGGAGAAGTAACCAATCATTCATGAAGGTGAAGAACTGCTATATTCAAATTACATATGAGAGAAGTGGTGGAATAGACACTACTACATATAATGAACAGTTTTAAAGTTATGGAGAGTCCGAGTGTCAGTAATAATGGTTTCGCTTAAGTCGATATAATGTTCAATTTTTGAAACGTTCAAAATCATCTATTACCCATCAATTTTACATTTAAATCCACTGTTACCCAACAATTTTACATTCAAATCATCTATTACCCAACAATTTTACATTTAAATCCACTGTTACCCAATAATTTTACATTCAAATCATCTATTACCCAACAATTTTACATTTAAATCCACTGTTACCCAACAATTTTACATTCAAATCATCTATTACCCAACAATTTTACATTTAAATCCACTGTTACCCAACAATTTTACATTCAAATCATCTATTACCCATCAATTTTACATTTAAATCCACTGTTACCCAACAATTTTACATTCAAATCATCTATTACCCAACAATTTTACATTTAAATCCACTGTTACCCAACAATTTTACATTCAAATCATCTATTACCCATCAATTTTACATTTAAATCCACTGTTACCCAACAATTTTACATTCAAATCATCTATTACCCAACAATTTTACATTTAAATCCACTGTTACCCAATAATTTTACATTAAAATCCACTGTTACCCAACAATTTTACGTTAAAAATCCACTGTTACCCAACAATTTTACGTTTAAATCCACTGTTACCCAACAATTTTACGTTAAAATCCACTGTTACCCAACAATTTTACGTTTAAATCCACTGTCACCCAACAAATTTACGTTTAAATCCACTGTTACCCAACAAATTTGCATTCAAATCCACAGTCACCCTATCCAACAGGAGGAAGGCAACATTAGGATGTTTATGCCAAGCTTATGGTAATCATAACAAATGTTATGGTGTTCTATGCCATACATTAGTTACGGTTTTATTTGATTCTTGTTGGGACTGAAGTTGTTGGTTAATCTACAAGTCAGTGTTGACTGCAACACTTCTGGTTCAAACTCATCCTAGTAATAGGTAATATCATAATATTACACTGCTATATAATAATGAAAATATTATGAAATCTAATTACGTAGACAATAATAATAGAAGGGCTATTCTAAACATAACTGCTGTTAAGTTTTAAATACACCCAATTAGATAAACATATTTTATTATATACAATTAATTGAAAACTACATACTTATTTTATTTTTCTACATGATTGCTATTAAGATTTAAGCACATATCATATATTTTGACTAACTTAGAAGTGCCTCCTTAAAAAAGGTTCTGCTGCCTGTACCATTAGACAGCCAATTATAGTGTCTGAGTTCATCGTCGTCATCGAAACACTGAGATCCAAGCCACTTTTTCTGGTAAATTTGTGGAAATGTATCCAAAAGCCCAGGGATTGTGAAATGTTGGTCTTCTCTGTTTTGTTGATTTAGTCTAAAAATTCATCACTCACCACTGATGGCCTGTCGCTCCTTTCTTTATCATGTATGTTTGTTCGTCCATTTTTAAACAAACAAACCCATTCGTATACACTCCCTTGACTCATAACGTTTGGTCCATAAACGGCACAAACTTCCCTACGAATAGATGCCGCCAAATATTGTTTAATTGTAAAAACCTAATTACAGCATGCACTTTTTAGCGGGAAACTCTATCGCAGTACACATTTTGTGGGAAATTCAATTGTGGTACATATTTTGCAAAGCTATAGAAAATAAAGAGCGCTTGTATGACCTGACTGCCACGGCTAGATGGTGACTGACCTGTCACTTGTGCCAGTGTGTGAGATAGAGCACTACCAGTGCTGTAAACAAATGGTGGTTACTTCTGGAATGGTCTTCGTATCTAGTAATTATTAATTGGATTGTGTTACTTGTATTTATATGTTATCAGGCTTAAAAAATGTATTAACAAAACATGAGCCATAAAAAATTAACAATTTTCTCTGATTACAATGGTGGTGGGGGATGGGTCCTTGAGAAGCCCTTCCTTGTATTCTGATTTTCTCTGGAAACGATTTAGTTACCCTACCGTACCCTGAGTCATAATAGTTAATTACAACAATATGCAACTGTGTTAAGGATTGTGTTTAGTCGTAGAATGTGTTGTGATGTCCTTTCAAAACTCAAGGGTCTGATAAAAAATGGCTGGTTGACACATGTTAAAAAAATTAGTGCAAATAGTAATCAGGATAAAAGTAGTGTTTCTAGAGTTTAAAAGTTATTGGGCATATATTCTTTAAATCTATTTTATGGTTCGTTAATAATAAACAAACTTAGTTTTCCATCATATTATTACTTGAAAAGTAATAGGTCTTAATAAGTAAATTCACTTCAGTAATACTAAAACTAAGAATTTTCATTTTGATTCCTGTCAGGATTAGTGAGCTAAATATTTTTGGTTAAGGGCTGTTAGTTGAGCCAAGAAACCATAAATGTGTGTAAGGGGATGGGAGGAAGTGGAAGAGGGTTCTCACCTCAGGACATTCTGCCAGAGAGCTATTACCTCTTAAAAAGATCAATCTGAACATTAATTCTCTCAAACACCATTGTCAATTTTTATAATTATTTTAATACTCATTTCAAGATTATCTTCTTTCTTCCAATTTTGACAGTGCTTACGTTTCTATCTATAACACTGAACTGCATGTATAGAGCAAGAGAGCAAACAGAAATATTTTTTAGGAAAAAATTAGAAAACTTTGTTGTCTTGAACATACATATGCAATTTCATATTCAAGGTATCTCTGTGTTAATTTCTTTATTCACTGATGACCTGAATAGTAAAATTATCTTATAAGACATTGTGGTTAAGAAGTAGCAGAGTTAAGTGATTAAATTTAAAATGTCACTTATAACAGTCACTATGCTATTGATGAAAATGTGATCTGCTGGATTGAGGCATACGTAGTATTAATGTTTAAATAATAATGTTGTAAGATTTTATTTAGAGATAAAATAATTGGTTTGGACACGCGTCTTGGGTACTACTGTACTATAAAAGTTGGACTCGCTCCTTCCATGTAACCACCGAAGTTTACTTTGCGCTATAGTTACCACAAATCAATGTTACAGACGCAGGTTTATGGAGAAAGAATAAATGTTCCATCAAAAATTGCTGGGAGCCTAAATGTTTTTAGACATAAGCAATACAGGCTCCCATCTCCACCCCTCGCCAATGCCTACCATCACCCGGTTGTGTGTCTAGACTAAGTGTTTCATATGAAAAGCCTTCCATAAAGAAAATTTCTGGGTGTTCACAAATGGTCTAATTATGAACAATAAAAGTTATTACATTATAATAATTAACTTCAAAATCAACCTGTGTAAAGTTCAAAAGTTTTTAAATTGCAACAACAGCTGCATTAATATTTCCAGAAGGGACAATATTGAAATGTTTTTAAAATAGCTAGTACAAACTAAATGTGTGTCAGATGCGAAGGTGCATTAGTAGCAATTCATACCTACATCAGTTTCCTCTATTTAATTCCTACCTAACAACATATTTACTGAAAGAATGTTGCCGTTGTGATTTAGAACCAAAACGAAAAACCTATTGCAGTCTTAAAAGAATTATTTTTGTAAGTAGACAATTATAACAGGTAACAGAAGAGTAACTTGCTAAAACCTAGTGTTTCCTCAACAAATTTCCCCAGTAAATCAAAGTCTAATGACCAATGGCAACAATGGGAGAACTAAAGTTCAAGCTCAACTTTAAAACATGGGAATTACAGTTTTGGGTACAATGGGAAGTTGCTGAAACCCTCTTCTCCAATCAAAAGTGACAAGAACTCCTTGTAAATAAAGGATCAGTACTGGTGACAATCATACAAGAAATTCTAATAAAAGCGGGTTTAAAAACAATCTAAAAATGTATAAACTCCCAAGTAGATGAACTGCAAGATCCTACCACCAAACCCAGTCTCTGTTAAGTCATTGATGAAGGGAACTTCTGAATTTTCCATAGGAAGTAATGTTCTTGGTGTTATAATAAAGGTGATCATTGAAATAGTGCCCATCTACTACGTTGGATCAGATTAATGTTAAACCATCAGCCGTCGGCAGTTCATAATTGATGTGGATATGAGATTAGCAATTTTATTTTTTTTATTTTGTTCTTGTTTTGATTTTTTTTTGTTTTATTTTGTTGTTGGACAAGAAGTTTAGAAACTACACTTAGTCCTAGTAGGACCTTTGTGCTGCTTCTGGAGTGACAGGATATTCTGGATGGGTAAGGTTGGGGGTAGGGGCCACCTCTTGTCGAAATCCATTAAGAAGAAATTAGGGCATTAATCTCAGTCATGTTCCCTCAGAAGAAGAGGAAGTCAGCTCTGATCCAGCCTCTCCAGTCAAAGCAGGCAGGGGGGTGGTACACACTTATGTTTAGGCTAGCAAGAACCTTTGACTCTTAATGAACCTCACCAACTCCAACAGTCATCTCCCGCAGTAGACTAGACCTTTCAAACTACCCTTGCATCCAAGAATCTCGACATTTGTGGTTAGTTACGTACCGCTCCTGGACATGCATAAAGTTTCCCAGATTTAACCCATTGCGGATCACTGACGAGTTGGGCTCGTCACGCAGCGGCCGGGCCTAACGGCACGAGCTCAGGTCGCAAAAGCAGTCTGCTTTTAAGTTTCCCTCCAAATAGTTCTATTAATGTCTGATAGATCGGGCGATCGTCTTCACTTGTCAACCAAGAATGTTTAACAACGGTCTACGTTTATCGAGTTTTCAAAAGTTTTATAAATATCCTACAGATCGCAGTTGTATGTCAAAGTTGAAAAATCATTCATATGAGTTTACTCTCTGCTTTTTAGCGCTTCTGATTGGGTGTTTTCCTCAGTTGTTATTACAATACTTTTGAGGTTAGTAACGCAGAACTAAACGACGCAGACGTACATGTTGGCGGGTTTAGTCTAGACAATGGCCCGGATGTTGTAATCGCTTCGCCCGAGCCGCTTTATTTAGACTATGATTCAGACATCATCCCTGCCACCCCGAAACCTTGCTCCCGTGTTATCGTTCCTACATCACGGATACTCCAGTAGGCCCATGTTCTATCTGAACAAATACCTTCACAGCTGAATTTTCTAGTATACAATAGCGAGCGATACGATGTGGTGCACCATTGCTGTTCGTGCGGCCGCTGATCGTAAATTAATTCTTGCCCACGCGCCAAAACAATACGATCCGCAATGGGTTAAGTGACACGTCGGTTTTTACTATGCCCAGTGTGGGTTCAAGTGGAAGGTATAAACCAGCCAGAAGTGAACCCCTCCTGGATATCAGCAATTTTGTTAATTAAACGTAATATTGAGATCACTTTCATTACAAGAATTGGTATCCGCTTCATTACAAACAAGAATTGGTAATCGAATGCATAGTTAACATTAGCATGGTTTGGATTACAGTGTGAACTGGAGGTGACTACACTTCCTATAAGTGAGTAAATGATAAATCATAGCAAGTCATTGATAGAAAGGTGATTGTACTTGTAGATATTGCTGGAGCATGGAGCCGGCATCAACACCCACTCTAACGAGTTCAAGGAGTCTGCTCTCACCTTGGCCTGCTACAAGGGTCACCTGGACATGGTTCGATTCCTGCTGGAAGCAGGAGCAGACCAGGTACTGAATGTACTGAATGACACTACTGTTAGTGCAGTGGCATTCTGGTTGGCGTCCTTATCCTGCATCCTCTGAGTAATCACTGGTAGCCTCCTTGTGCTTGCCCTGAGGGTTCATGGTTGCCTCACTCTTGCACCATCCCAGCATGTCATACTGAGTGGTGGTGAACATTCATAGCACATCTACTATCCTTCGACGGCATTGTTGTTTATTGTCTGCAGTTTGAATCCTTAGTAGTGCATAATTATGAGGCTAAGACATAACATTAGTTTACCAATAATAAAACTAAGTATAAATTAACAATCTGTTCAAATAACTTTGTCTCAGTTTAATAGAAACCATTCTTTAATATTGGAGTGGACCGGTATGGGTTGTAAGCAAAAAAGGCAAAGAATCAAAATTGCTTTCCTATAATCATTGGTTAAATAGTTATTATAGATTCTTACAGAAATAGAAAATTTGTATGGGTTTGTTACATCTCAGGAAGAAATCTATTATAGATTGTCATGGCCTTTGGTCTCTCGGCGAGTTAAGAAAATAGGAAGTTGTCTGTCTTTATAAATCTTGAATATTAATTTTCGTAGTGTATCAATTCCATTTTCTTCTTTCAAGCTGTTTACAGGAACTATTTTCAAGAAAACTTCATCAACTGTTCAACAGTAATGATTCTTACCTCTACAGGATTATAGGTTTGATGAAAGTGTCGGATATATAAGTGTGATTAAGCAAATGAAAAAATGATATGATTAAAACTAAGTAATTTCAAAACGAGATAATATAAATATTTTGCAAAATAGTGCTGAAATATTTGTGACCGATTGATGTGAAACATACCGTGGCGTTTTCAGCAAAAATATAAGGGTTTAGAAGAACCCCTTTGTTGAAGACTTACTGTTGCATACACAGAAACTGCCAAGGTCTTATGGTTGAATTTATTCCAAATAAATGTTTAAATATTCTAACTTTTTTCATTAAAGACTCCTATTTTATTATTATACTTTTAAACACTAGAAAAAATTATGTGAGAAACATAGTATTTGACAAGGAAGTGTACTCAAAATATAAAATAAACATTTTTTATGAAAATTTGTTCATTACCAAGGTCTCTACTGAACTCAGTTTTATTATCACTTTTTAATCTAAGACGTGTAACAAATCTCCAAGATGTGCAAAATAAACAGTTTTAGGATCACTAATTTTCCACTTTGTATAACATAATTAGGAGTTGTTTCTTCAAAGGCAATCTTTTTCTAATACTGATTCTCTTTGTATGAAGTTAATTATGAAGTAATACTGTTTTCTTCTCGTAAAAAGTCTTCTAATAAGACTTTCATCCATTTCAACAAAGCTTATTTCAAAACATTGTGAAATAATAGGATAGCTGATAAAAAAAAAACATATCTTGAACATAAACAAAGCAGGCATATTCCTTTAGCTACAATAAGTAATCCTATACTACAGTTTTTATATTCAATTTAAGTTTTTTTTCAATCAGTTTATTATGTGTTGTGTTAAAATTCATTTATATATCCTTGAATTAAAAAGGAGTGAAGTTATGGGAGATGAGGGGTAAAAACATGTATAACATTTAACCCTCCGGCTGGCAACGTCGTAAATTACGACTCATTTTTTCCCGCCGTGAACTGGCAGAGTCGTAATATACGACTCATTAAACATCGTCTACTAATTACGTCATAGTTCCGATAATTACCGCTCGAATCGCATAAAAGTTATATCACTTTAATCACAAGATCCCAAGCCTTCTAATAATGTATTCACTTTTATATATATATGAATATTTGTTATTTTACTGGCCGCTAAAAGCTCCCGACTACTTCCATGTGACTCGACTCGGCAACTGTTAGTGCTCGTATATAGTCTTGTTTTTTTCAATTGTAATTTCATTTGTAAATAAAAGTATTTATAACTATGTATTTTCTTTTTGTGCATAATTAAGTGAACATTATGCATATTTTAGATTTTTAAATAAAATTAATTTTCAGTTTTATTTAATGGCTTAATATAAAAAAGTGTTTTTTGAAAAAAAAAGTTTTGAGTTCTGACCATCAAACATCTACCATTATTTAGGCAAGTCAAATTATAATTATGTTTATATTGTACAACATATTCTGCAGAGTAATTTGATGTATAAAGATTTTTTGTTTTCTCCAAAAATTAATTGTACAGGATAAAAAATTAAAAACTCTGCACGAAGCTTCAAAAACAGGGTGCCAGTCAAGGCTCAAATGCGCGCCAGCCGGAGGGTTAATGATCTAGGTACAGAATTTTTGTTACTTAAAAGTGGGGTTTAAAAAATGCATAAAGTTCAAAATTAGTACAGTTAAAAGTTAAAATCTCTGTATGACTATTTTTAGATGGTGGAGTAAACATTTGTTTAGATAATAAACATTAAAATATCGTAAAATGACAAAAATACAATATTCCATTTTCAAAATAATATTTATATAAAATAAAAACACATTAGAAAAGCATTTTTTAGACACTCTAAATCGTCTACAATTTAATCACAATACAACACTATTTAAAAGGATATGTTAATTTGTAATATTTTAAGTACAAAAATTTTTAAGCCCTAAGCTTGGTTATTCCAAACAAGTTGCATGGATCCATAGTTGTTATTTTACACTGCTGTAAAATGGCTCACAAAAAGATAGGAAATATCATGAACACTAATATTATGTAAGATATTGCTAAATGTTGTGGAACACTAATTGCCCATCCCAAGCGTATTCAGAAAATATAATGGTTCACTGGTGCTCACCTCTTGTGCATTCACGCATGTAGTGAGTGGTTCACTGGTGATTCACCTCTAGCATATTCCAAGCATTTAGTGGTTCACTAATAACCCTTACCATATTCGGTATATATTGTGGTATATGCAATATTTCTTAAGTTATGGCTAACCAATAGAACATCTTGGTATCTTATTGACCCACGAAATTGTTCTGAATCTCTTGTAGGATATTGTGAATATTTAAAGGTTTACCATGTACCGTAGTTATAATCATTCTGCTGAATCGCGGTAGGAAGTAGGCTCTTTGTTAACTAGACGCGGTGTGTGGACATTGTTTTGTTGGTTATACAAGTAAAACAGCTGTTAGAGATGTCAACGGTGATACGTTCCCGAGCTGGTTGGCTTGAGAGAGGGGGCCGTCTTCGAGTGGAGAGCAGAGCGTCCAGACGTGCAGTTTAGAAGCGATAGTACTTCCTCTAATCCTATACTTTTGGGATATAGAGTAAATTTTTACCCGGTGTGATTTAAGTCAAGTTTTTCAATTTCTTTTCTTTCCTTAAGTGCGTAATAGTTTCTTTTCAGCCTCCATAGTCTTCAAAGTAGTAAGTCCCGTACCAGCGTTTAGTTTAACATCTTTTATTTTATACTGTTGTGTTTAAATTTCTAAAGTTTGCCATATAACAGAGTCTGATAATTAATTCAATTTTTGAAGTATTGTAAATTAGATTTTGATCGTAAAGTTAACATCAAGTTTTGTGTTATTTTGATTTTGAATATTTTGAGAAGAGAACTTTTTATTTTATTTTATTAATTTAAACCATTTTGGAGAAGTATAAATTTTTAGTTTCATTTTAATTTTGATCAGACTCTTAATTAGATTTGACCGATTGAGAGAAATTTTGAAGAAAATCAAATCAAGATTTTGTAAACTTTGTTAAATTTTGGGTGAAGCTTAAATTCGGAATAAATTAAGTATTTCTGAAAAGTTGTTCTGATTTATAGAAAATTAGCTCCAGACTCTATAAATATATGTACTATAATAACGGTACAACCATTCCTAGCACATTTTGTACATGTATTACAGTCAAATTACGGTGTCTACCTACTCTTTCACTCTAATGTGACCTTACGTTGTGGTACACTGGTGATCCACCCTTTGCTTACTCTGTGTATCCTATTACTCCTAGTGTATAAATGGTACATTTGTGGTGTGTTTCTTACATAAGTGGTTTGGTAGAAACTGTCTTACGTGTTTTCATTCCTTCATTTAGAATATCGTCATTCAAGTTGAGTGATTGGTTAGTAGTTATTTTTGTAAAGAAAGTCTTTTTTCTATTTAGTTAATATTTTCTACTTCTTCTCTAGTTTATTTCCAGAAACTCACTTCAATATTTTTATAATTATTTATTATATTATTCGTAAAATTTTGTCATTTGGAAAAGTACAACTGCTAAATCACTCAGTCTGCCTTTAGTTTTTACCACTGATGAAATATTTTTACTTTTGGTTATCAATTAAAAGTCATTTGCCACTCCTCTAGTGGCCTTTGCTTTCAAATGGTTATGTCGGTCTCAAAGGCATGCAATCCCATGACAGGTTTTCGATTGTTCATTTCTCTTTCAGTTAACGCGGTTGGACCAGAACATGCAATTCTGCAGGAGTGTAGTGCTAAATTTGGCGGTGTGTGAGATTTCTCGCGTTGTAGCAGTTAATTAAGAATACTCAACCTTACCTCGCCATTGACGATGAGTGGGAAGAGAGGGAGTCTGGAAGCCTTCTTCAAACTTTATATACAAAATGGTGGGTGTTTAAAATATTAACTGTAAAATTAAGGTGTTCGACTTAAATTGGTCAAATTTACTAAACGGATTATGTCTGCAAAAAGGTTTCTTCCTTTTCAAACATGTACATTTAACATGGAGGTCCCAAACATCTGCTTTATTTTGTTGTGAGGTCCCAATAGTTAATATAGCATGCACTGGTTGACGCAGTAATAAATTATTCAAGTATTATATTCTTGTGTATGGGTTTGCAATATTTCAGTCTATTACAAGTAGTAGTTAAATACCTTTATCCAACTTTATATTTTCTTCTAATGATACCAAGTAAGTAGTAATGAAAGGACAATAGGATTTTGGACATCATCATTACAAAATGTATAACGCTACGTTTCGAGGATTGAAATCTATCCTCTTTGTTGTCAAGGTGAGGAGTGAATCAATACATGTATATATACTTAAACCTACAATGTGCAGCAATAAATTAAAACTATAAAGAGAAAAGAATCACATCCAAAAACTGCTTGGAATCCGGTCAACAGAAAATGAATCCAGCATTGTTACTGCACAAACAGAGCACACACAACACACGTCACGGCAGCACAGGTGGAAGTAGGACACTAACAAAAAATAATTATGTCGGCATTTCCTGTGGTATCACGGCATGTCATCTGAAACAATGAGACTGAAAGGGGATGGTATGGAGGGGGAAGGGTAAAACCAGCCTCCAGCCATATGCTTTGGTCCTAGTCCTTAATGTCATAGTGTGTGTATGTATTTAGTTGGTTGAGGTTTGTTTGATGATTAAAATTAGTAAGACAAGTATAAGCACAGAAAATAACATTTTTCTGGCCCAGGTGTTTCAGTTGCTGGGTGATCTTATTCCCTTAACACAGTAAATAATAGCTCTTTAGCATAACAGGAAAACAGTCTCTCAGACTGAATCAGCAGAAATCCCAACAGTGCAAGTAAAGAATCAAGATCAACATTCCAATTCCAAACTTCAGGCAACCAGTACCACTCGTGATACTATTTTTGTCAAAATTACTCAGTTCATAAAAATGAACTAGAAGATGTGATCAAAATACCAGCACTGTCAGTGAAAAAACCGCCAATTACAGCAACAATATAGTCTGATAAGGAAAACCTTTAAGAATTGTTCAATAAACATAAATAAAAATTTATGAGCAATACCAGACTGGCGCAGTTACACATTTTTTAGAGACCAGCCATTTGGAAAAGGTCAAGGAGAAAGAAAGGATCGCTCTTAGGTCCAGTATTATTCATTTACTAATGATCTGCCAAGTATTATAAATTCCTGCAACAACTTGATAATTAATAAATAACCAATGTAGGTGATTCTATGCTTTTAACTGCCAATAACTTCGTGAAAATTTAGAAATAAACTCATCTATAGTTGTGAACCTTGCTATGGATTCTGCAGGAACAATGGCATAGTTAAAAAAAAAACCAAAGACAATGCAAATTTCGTTTGGAGAAAAGAGGAATTAAATTTCAGATCTACCAAATTATCTCCAATCTGTTACCTCAACAAATTACCTAGTTATTATTATTAATGACAAAATGTCATGGCAAATGACATCAATAGTTTATGTCTTAGACTAAACTCATTCACACATACTACACAAGGCATATTAAGGACTTCACTTTGCCAATTCACAGAATGACTCTCTGAAACCAAGCTTATGTACATATGCTGGATCTAAATTCTTCCAAACAAACTGAAGAATATGGAATGCAGGAAGCTGAATAAAAGCCTGAAATCGTGGTTCGAGAATTACTCAGTGCAAGAATTCCTGGCCTGGAGAGTTAACTCACAAGAATACCAATGTGAATGTATTGGCACACAATAACCGAGCCATTAAACCATTATGGAAAAACTTAATTATACTTGTTTTGTTTTATTTTTTTTAATTGTATTTGACAGTACTGATCTTGAGGTTCATGTAATAAAAGAATATTTACTCACAATCATTGAAGCACTTGTCGCCTAGTCAGCTGATTTTGTTTATTGTTGCTTCTCAACTCTATTGCTGGGCAGTGTTGTTAGGTTTTTTTTTAATTATAGCTTAAAGTGTTGGTCCAGTGACATTTTTTAAGATGAAAATAATAGTTCTGGTGACGAAAAACTGGATATTGTTTATTTGGTAGATTACTTATAGTTACATTGTTTAAGTTTTACTATATAAAAGTTTAATTTTTAATTCTATTGTATATATGCATTTTAAAATTATTTACCCAATGAAACCGTGACCATTCATTTATTTGAAATTTGTCACCTTTTACCCTAGATCTGATGTATCAACTACATGTAGTCGATGACACATGCACTTGTTAACAGTGGTTAAAACTGAAAATTACTAGGTTATTGGTATTAGTCACCAAAGGACACTCCTCTATATATATATATATATATATATATATATATATATATATATATATATATATATATATATATATATATGTATGAATGATTGCCTTCAAATATCTGCAGGAATTAAAAGTTCGATATAGAAGAATTTTGTGAATTTACATTAAAATTTTTGTAACTTGATTTTATTTGATTGCTTATACAACATGATATTAATATATAAATAGCAACTGTTCATTAATTTTTTTAGGGCTTGTTTTCAATATTTGGAATAAAAAAAGTTGGATTTCCACTGAAATATGTAGTTGGATTGTTCATGTAAAGATCTATAGGTTACTTAGTAACAAAGTTGTTTCCCATACAACATACTTTGCAAAATAATACTCAAGCTGAAAATGTTTGCTTTTTATACAGATTTTTTGTTCACACATTTCTATAAAAAATAGTGTCTTATGTTACCATTAAAAAACTTTTAACATATGATCTTGTTTAACATAAAATTGTTATAATTTTGTTTATCTTGGGTATTTTTGAAAATTTTATTTGCTTTACACAAAGGAGGGTAGAAATGGGAATTTTTGCCTAAAAAGCCCCAAAAAGTTACGTTTCACATGACAAATTATTTTGTGTTGCAGACACATTTTTTAATTAGATGATAGTAGTAAAATCTACATTCATTTACAAGAAAACTATGTATATAAAGCAATACATTATTCATGAAATGTATATAGTCGTGTTAATTGTTTTAAAGAAAGTTTGTCAAGTACAGAAAAGAGGGTGGTGATCAATTTGAACCTTTAACATTGTGCCAGATAGAGTAAACAAGTTACGAAAACCTGTTTAACCAGTAAATAACACCACTTATTTACATCAAAACATAAAACTAATATTTAACACTTTTATTTTTTGTGAGGCCTTGCTATCGAAAGGCCTCACAAAAAATAAAAGTGTTAAATATTGGTTTTATGTTTTTATGTAATTAACTTAACAGTAACCAATATAAGCTCGTCTACAACATTTCAACAGCACTTATGCAAAGGATACATCAAATTACCAAAAAAGCTGACCGATTACACCAAAATTAAAGCTATATCATTTTAATGAAATAAGTTTTTGAGTTAGTGACCGTACATGAAGACAGTTGGATCTTTGCACCAAGTTCCAGTAAAAAGTGCTGTCTGCATTTATATTACACAGGGACTTATTATGCAGTGACCAGATGAAATTGAAATCAGCAATTTTAATATCCACAAAGAGTCCATGAAAGTGTAATATGGCCGACTGTGCACAGCTTCAACGTGTAATGCTATCTTCCAAGGTCCGTCTTGTGCCGTATTTTTTGGGTAAATTAGATAGTCACCAAAATATAATAATAACTAGTTGGCATTTTATATACATTTGTTAAATAAAACATTGAATGTAATTTAAATTGGTTGATTCTGCATTGTATTCTAGTGCTTTGATGTTGAAAGCCATAATGTAACTAACATTAATTTTGTGTTTCTGTGAATTATATATAATATGGTATGTAATAACTGTAAATAATCTATCCATTAATTTATTCATTTTTGTAATATTTTACTTGGGTAAGATTGTTCTTTTCTATCATAAAAATTTGTAAAAGTCAGATTCACATATTTTTAAGTACATTGCTCACTCAATATATATTACTGTATTTCTTTAATTTAAAAAACTAATTTGGTAAAAGTTGCATTTAGTTTTTATTCAACTTATTATTTTGTGAATGTTATTAATTTAAATGTAAACACAATTTGGTCATGCCGACATAGTGCTTGAATTCATAGGTTAATATAAAATTGTATTTTTCAACAAAACAGGAATTTACGTCTAAGTACTGATTTTAACACATTCGAGTCTACGCTCGAGCCAGACTCAAGCGCCATTGTTTAAACCCCCGGCCGGTGCTCGAGCGTGACTCGAGCACAGCTTTGCCGATTGATATACGGAGTTGCTCGAGTGATATTCGAGTGCCGTCTGCTGCATTAGAAAGCCAGCGTTAATGGTTAGTTCAGAACAATTCCGCTAGGCGCTACTACGTCATACCCGCTTGAGGCTTTTGTTTATCCAATGACGTGGCCTGGCGCGTCGTCAGTCTGTCTACGACAACAATAATTTTTTTAGCATTTGAAATTTTTTTTGGCAATTAAAATAATTATTTGTAAATATGTATATAGTAAATGCCTTTAAAAAAATTGAAATTACTTGTTTTATTTATTCAAAAGTTAGTTTTCAAGTAACACAAAACATGCGGGAGTTTTTATTTTTCTTCAAAAAATGTAAGTTTTGAAAATTTTTTTAAAATTAATTACATTTTATAGGAATACAGTTTTACATATCATTTTAAAGAGGAAAGATAGAACTTTCAAGAAAATACAATATCTTTTACATAATATTTAACAGTTTTCTAAAAACAAAATGTGAAAACCAATTAATTTATGCAGACCGGGTTATAAAAACAGCAAATAGCGAGCCAGACTCCAATGTGTTAAAAGTCTTGGTACATTTGTAAACCCCTTTTCAATTGAGATAAAATAGAAAAGTGTTTCAGATTTACCTATAATTAAAGTTATACCAATAACAAAACTATTGTATAAATAAATTATCGTCATACTTATTATGATAAAACTAAAATATCCTATAGTTTGTAGACCCACCCTGTAATTGCATGGTAATTCGAAAGTTAGTAATTCTGCTGTGTAGTTAGTACTATAAGTTATTTATTATGAAATCCGTAATGTAAATAAATAACCACTGCTTTTAATGATAAGCTTATGCATTTGCATGCAATCTTAATAACTTAGTTGAGAATGAAGTGACGAAACAAACTAAACCAAACGTTACTCTAATTTGAATCAGGGTTTTAGAAATACATAAATTATTATCAAATTAAAAAAATTTTAATTGCTATTTAAATAATACTTTTCATAACCAACTGATGGCCATTTGTGCTCTAAATTGTTTTGTGAGTAATTGAAGTGTGAGTGTTGAATTTAGTCCCAGTTCACCTTCCTCTTTGTGCAGCTTCTGGAATTTGACGCTGTCGCAAACTTGACTCCTGAAATCTGGAGTCATGTTCATATCAAGATATCTAAAAAAAAGTTGGCAAGGAAGAAGCTCCAAACAACCTCTTTACATCGTTTCGATATCAGAGAGTAAAGAGTTTGTTTGGAGCTTCATCACCGACTTTTTTATCTCTTCAGACAAACATGATTCCAGATCCCAGTACACAAATTTGCAACAGTGTCAAATTCCAGACGCTGCACAAAGAGTCAAGTCAACTGGAGCTAAACTAAACATTCACATTGAATCAACCATAGCTATATTAATTTGTAGTGTTTGTTCCTATTCGAACAACAACATCATCAAAATAAACAAAATACCATCCATCAACAGGAGCACAAGACGGATGAGATGCACACGGCGCTGATGGAGGCCTCAATGGATGGACATGTGGAGGTGGCCAAGTTACTTCTTGACTCCGGAGCTCAGGTAAATAATGTTCATATTAATAATTTTAAAGTTTTAAAATCAATTTGTCACATCATAGAAAGGTTTTAAAGATTCAGATTTGTTAAAAATTTAAAGTTGCAAATACAATGGCTGCAATACTAATACAATAACAGAGTCAGGATGGCCACCCAACCAAACCGGGAATCTTCCTCTAGAAACAGGAAAAGTACAAAAACAATTATACTATCCTCAAGAACTTATAAAATCAATACATAATTAATTTGACAATTCCTTGAATCAAGAATTGATTAATCTCAAAACATTGCATCATATTTTACGTGACGTGGTTTGTGAAATTGTGAATGAAGATTGACATGTACGTGAGCTCCATCTGAGCTGGTTGGTCTAAGGTTGCCTTCACTAGTTTAGTGGAGTTTATCTTGATTTACTCCTGTGCCATGGACAAGCTGCAAGCCCCTTTCCCCCAAAAACACGTAATAATGCAATGGACAATTAAAGACGACCGACCGATCGTCCCAGACCTCAGCACTATACGAGCAGTACACTCTAAACGGTAGAGCGGTAGTGACCGCTATTTAAAAACTTTTTTTGTGTGTTTAAATATTCATTCGCCTAAGTGGGGTTTCCGAACAAAGTTGTCCAACTCTTCTTCTTGAGTGAAAATAGTATTTTGAAAAGCCATGTGTTATATAGATAGCACAGGTCTGAAATGTACAGTGCTTACCATATAAACATACTTATAGTTCAGTTCATTCAATAATAAAGTATGTTTGACGGTTTGATAAGAGGTGCAACCCGGTTTTTTGAGTACACCAGAATATCAGTTGAATTTGTACCAGACCTGATAAGACACCTTTTGGAGAAGAAAATCATGGTTTAGCTACAACAAGTAATGCCAAGAAGAGGGTGTTTGCTTTCGATATGAAGCACAGCAATGACAGGATAAGAGCTGAGCGGCACGAGAAATTTTTAATGTCTAGAAATAACAGCGGATAAGCTGCATCTTGTGGTACCGCACTGCTGTTCCCATGTGTCGTGTTCTCCATATTTACAATACAAACATACTTTTAGTATCACTCGATTTAGCACCCACCGCTTACTGCTCGTATCAAGGCTTCAGCCTCGGTTTTATGAGTGATTGCTCCTCATACACATGTTCCAATTGGTCATCAGATTATATAGGTTAAAACAAAGTAAATTATGTTATGTTTTATCATCACGGTCACATCAAAACCTTGACTGAATCACGTTTACACTGGCAGATAATTATGCAAGTTTTGTGTCCAACAGTAAAAATGGCTAGTCTAAACGGATACAAGAGCTCTTATGAGCCCAGCTGCAATCTGTGATGTACAGTTGTTGGAAGAACTGGTGAGCATTGTCGACTGTTAAAATTAAAATTAAAAATATTGCAGAAACAGAGTATGAACAGACTTTGTATTGACTCCCGGAACAACCAGTGATATAACTGTAGAGAGTGTTTCCGACGATTCTTGTGAGTAACATTGCTTATCTTGTTCACATTATACGACAGTAGTTGGGCAAATCCTCTTGCACCTTTATTTGCCAGTGTAAACGCAGCTTTATGTTGTCACCAGTCAGCAGACGGCCACCCGAATGAATCAACCATGTACAGCAGTTATCGTCATCAGATCGGCATTGGTTGAACGACGGCTGGAAATAACAGATCTCGGATCAACTAGGTTAAGACCAGTAACTAACTACAGTAACTTAAACATAACTATGACTATCTGTACAACTGCCTCGCACACCTGGTTGGAAGAACTGGTGAGCATTGTCGACTGTTAAAATTAAAATTAAAAATATTGCAGAGACAGAGTATGAACAGACTTTGTATTGACTCCCGGAAACAACCAGTGATATAACTGTAGAAAGTGTTTCCGACGATTCTTGTGAGTAACATTGCTTATCTTGTTCACATTATACGACAGTAGTTGTGCAAATCCTCTTGCACCTTTATTTGCCAGTGTAAACGCAGCTTTATGTTGTCACCAGTCAGCAGACGGCCACCCGAATGAATCAACCATGTACAGCAGTTATCATCATCAGATCGGCATTGGTTGAACGACGGCTGGAAATAACAGATCTCGGATCAACTAGGTTAAGACCAGTAACTAACTACAGTAACTTAAACATAACTATGACTATCTGTACGACTGCCTCGCACACCTGGTTGGAAGAACTGGTGAGCATTGTCGACTGTTAAAATTAAAATTAAAAATATTGCAGAGACAGAGTATGAACAGACTTTGTATTGACTCCCGGAATAACCAGTGATATAACTGTAGAAAGTGATTCCGACAATTCTTGTAAGTAACATTGCTTATCTTGTTCACATTATGTGACAGTAGTTGTGCAAATCCTCTCGAACCTTTATTTGCCAGTGTAAACGCAGCTTTATGTTGTCACCAGTCAGCAGACGGCCACCCGAATGAATCAACCATGTACAGCAGTTATCGTCATCAGATCGGCATTGGTTGGACGATGGCTGGAAATAACAAATCTCGGATCAACTAGGTTAAGACCAGTAACTAACTACAGTAACTTAAACATAACTATGACTATCTGTACGACTGCCTCGCACACCTGGTTGGAAGAACTGGTGAGCATTGTCGACTGTTAAAATTAAAATTTAAAATATTGCAGAAACAGAGTACGAACAGACTTTGTATTGACTCCCGGAACAACCAGTGATATAACTGTAGAAAGTGTTTCCGACAATTCTTGTGAGTAACATTGCTTATCTTGTTCACATTATACGACAGTAGTTGTGCAAATCCTCTTGCACCTTTATTTGCCAGTGTAAACGCAGCTTTATGTTGTCACCAGTCAGCAGACGGCCACCCGAATGAATCAACCATGTACAGCAGTTATCGTCAACAGAGCGGCATTGGTTGGACGACGGCTGGAAATAACAGATCTCGGATCAACTAGGTTAAGAACCAGTAACTAACTACAATAACTTCATAACTATGACTATCTGTACGACTGCCTTGCACACATGACGATCGGTCTGAAAATTCGAACTGTTCAACCCAAATAGTCCAGCGTGTAGGAGGAGCCTTATGCTATCTTGTTTCACAATCTATGACCATAATCTAACGTCCACTTTATGATGAACCACGGACATTCGTGCATTTATTTGTTTGAAGTTGTGTTGTTGTGATGGGGTGATTCTATTCTTGCATTATCTTAAAAGCTAACACGAAATATTTAAGAGCCAGTAATTTATAACTCAGAACACAACTAGAATCTGACGGTAGTAATGGGAAATGGATTCACAACACGGTGCAGCCGGATGAATCTGCCATCAGTTTGACTTCTGCAATTGTGGCCTCTATTGATCTCAGCTGTCCTGTTATCGATAGGAGAAGATCCAATAGACAATAGACAGTTTCTTTATTCATGTATATAGAGTTACAGAATTGGCAGTAAAGGTAAAACAGTAGGTAAAGGTAAAAATTTAGAATATTAGTCAGCAATGTAGAAAACCATTTTAAGCACTATGATTAATGGTTTCTCCAGTTTATAAATTCTTCAAGGGAGTAAAATGTCCTCTGTAGAAACCATTCTTGGAGTTTCTTCTTGAAGCATTTCTGTCCACTGTTTATTTTCAGATGGTCTGGAAGAATATTGAAGAGTTTAGGTCCTGTATAGCTTGGCTTCCTCTCGTACAAAGCAAGGCGATGAATTGGCAGAGCATAGTTCATGGCGTTCCGGGTGTTGTAATGGTGCATTTCTCCCAGCCTTGTAATGTTCTGTGAGACAGCATAGCAGATCACTTCTGTCACAAACAGAGATATCACAGTCAAAATTTTAAGATTTTGAAAAGCTTGCTGGCAAGTAGCCTTTGGGTCTAGTCCTGCCAATGTTCTTACAGCTTTCTTTTGAAGTATTAGTACCCGTTGGAGATTCCCGATGGAAGAGTTTCCCCATACCACTAATCCATATCTTAGATGTGCTTCAAAGAGTGAGAAATAAGCAATTTTTTTGTGTCCAGATTGCTCAGCTTTCTGCAGAGTTGGTCTACATGTGGAGTCCAGGTTAGATTGTTGTCAATGATGATTCCTAGGTAGTCAGCTTCATTTTTCAATTCATTCATCTGCCATGTATTACTGCACTTGCTCTTCCTAAGTTCAGTTGTTGGGTTTTGCGTTCATTTAATATAAGATTGTTTTGGTGACAGTATTGCTTTGCCTTGTCCAGGGCTACAAAGGAAGATATTTCAAGTTCTGGTATTTGTTTCTCGGCCACCAGCAAGGCTGTGTCATCAGCATACATCATGACTTGGCAGAACTCTTGTAGATATTTTGGGAGGTCATTGGTTAACATCATGACCAGGTCATTAAGAATAAAAAACATTGGTCCAAGAACTGAGCCTTGGGGAACACCTCTGTCAATTAACAGGGGTGGCGATCTAGTTTTATAAATTGTATTGTTTAATGTATATGCTATCTCTACTGTTTGTGATCTGCCTTTTAGATAACTTGACATCCACTTTCCAGAGATCCCTCTTATCCCCATGTTCTTCATTTTTTCTAATATAAGATCATGCTCCAAGCAATCAAACGTCCTACTGAAATCCAGGAAAAATGCACTGATGGCAGTTCCTTCCTCTATTTCATTCAGCACAAGCTCAGTGAAATTTATTATGGCAGAAGTTGTTGATCTGCCTTTGAGGAACCCATGTTGCTGGCTTGTGATGATGTTTACTGTCAGGTGGTTCAAGAGTCTGACAAGGACAATTTTCTCAATTACTTTGGATATTGTTGATAGGAGGGATATGGGGTGGTAGTTATCGATTGAGGTGCTCAGATTCTTTTTGAGTTTAGGAAAGACTTTTGCTGGTTTTAATGCTTTGGGAAAAATTCCTTGGGTGAAAGATAGGTTTACGATGAATGTAAGTGGAGGTGCAATTTCTTCCTTACAGTGTTTTAGTAGTATGGAGGACACTTCATCAATTCCAGAGGACGGTTTGGATTTAAGAGAAAGATATGGTGTTTGTTACTTCGATGACTGATACTGGTAGGAAAAGTCAAGTCAGGAACATAGTCAGTTTCTAGCTCATTTGGTTGTGGCCTTTGTTGTATCTGGCCAGCAGCAGTAAGAGTTTTCTCTGCCACTGAGACAAAGTGTTGATTGAAGTGCTGAGCAATTTCAAGCGGCTCCTCAATCAGTTCATTTTTGACTAGTAGTTGAAGGTTGATGGAATCTTTTGTATTTTTACACCTTTCGTAGTTGATCACCTCCCAAAGGGCTCTTAGTTTGTTTTCACAGTTTTGATTGTACTTCGATGTGATTTCTTTTCGCTTTTCCTTCAGTTTTAAGTCGTATTTTTTTTTTTTTCTATCAGCTGTTTCTGTTTTATTTTCTTCTGAACAATGAAGTAGCATTCTGTCCAGTGCTTGTAAGTAGTTGTGTTTTAATGTTTGTGTATCCTCATCAATCACTACACTAAATATTCTTTTTTTCTTTGACCTTAATTTTTTGGTAGGACATGATGTATTCAAGGCTAAAATCAAAGTATTATTAAAGCTGTCATAGGCCTGATCAACTTCTATTTTGTTGTAAACATCACACCAGGTTAAGTTTGACAGTATAATTTTTAGTTGATTGAGGTTTTCCTGATTATACTGTCGACTTGTTGAGGATGGGAGTTTCAAGTTCTGGGGTTGGACGTTGATTGTGCTGATTTGCACTTTGCCGGCAAGTAGCCTTTGGGTCTATTCCTGCCAATGTTCTCACAGCTTTCTTTTGAAGTATTAGTACCCGTTGGAGATTCCCAATGGAAGAGTTTCCCCATACCACTAATCCATATCTTAGATGTGTTTCAAAGAGTGAGAAATAAGCAATTTTTGCTGTGTCCAGGTTGCTCATTTTTGTTATTCTTTTTAATACATACAGACTACTGCTGAGCTCTCTGCAGAGTTGGTCTACATGTGGAGTCCAGGTTAGATTGTTGCCAATGATGATTCCAATGTAGCTTGGTGGAGTTCTGAATTAGCCTTTTTGAGGAAAAGAGTCAGAGCTTTCTCAAAGACGGTCAAGGTATATATAGTATATATATTACTGAACCAGAGAGAGTTCTAAAAGTTATAATGGGAACACATTTTCTGGACTGTATTTTTCATTACAAAGATCAACCACTCAACAGCAAAGGGAGACCTACGGGGCGTGCCACTCATTTGCAATGGAGTTTGGTGTACCATGTAATAACCTTCAGAAAGATTGAGTGGGGGATTGATTTATTGTTTTTTTTTTTATCCTGAGGGAAAGACACAGTTTGTCCCTGCGCTTAGTCCTAAAAAGGACCTTTGCACCTCCCTTACTTATATTTGTGTCCTTAGAATCTGACTTTTACAGAAGCCGATCAGATTTAACCCTCCATCAGGCGCTTAAAATTAGAAACACCATCAGGCGCTCACGGAGATTTCCTCCAGGTTAGCGAATAATGGATATCATAGTCGTTTAAACTGTTTTTATTTGTTTAAATATTCATACTGATTTAATTACAATGTAATTTATTCATTTTTAGAAATTAAATAAAAATTACTCTCTTATGTAATGAATTTTCCAAATAAGAAATTCAAAATCTTAAAAAATGTTTTTGTATAATAACAACATGATTTATTTTAAGGAATAATGCAATTAATTGTAAAAATGTTTAACCTACTGTAATAATATATGGAAATTAACTTAGTTTTTAACTTCTTACAAAAACAACTTACTTCAATTCTTGAGATATTATACAATTGTAATTTCGATTATTACTCTGAAATCAAAATTTATTCTTTACTAAAAATCTTTTTACACACTACACAAAGTTTAAAAACATTTTCTTTCTGGTTCTTATAACGACAATGTTCACTCCACAAACAGTACTGAAATGTTCCCTAGCACATTGGTACTGTACTGACAAGTCTCTCGTCTTCATTCTCCACTTCACAAAATTCAAATAAAATATATTGTAAAACTTAAAAAGAAACCATCACAGGTCACACATGTAGGCGCACAAGGATTATTACTCCATAAAAACTAAACACAATAAGGCGCTCACGGAGATTTCGTCCAAGCACTACAAACACAACATCGGGCGCTCACGGAGGAATCGTCCGGTCTCGCACGGAAGTAGACGTCATAATGACAGATATTGACAAAGATAAGCGGGAGGTTATTGTTTCGTTTCCTCGAAAGATGCTCGTGAAGTACACTGCGGGAAACTACTGCCAACATAAGAAAAGTAGTACTATTTTTAATAATACAAAATACACGGAGGAAAACTCCGTTTAGCGCCCGATGTAGGGTTAAGGGGCTGAGGAGATGCTCCCAGGAATCTTATCCGAATTTTTGATATGGCAGAACAATTTAACCAAATATGCGCCGCTGATTCCTTCTCTTCTCCGAAGAGTCTACATTCGTCAGTCTGGCTAAAGCCCACCCTCATAAGATCCTTCCCTAGGGGGAAAGGAAGTCCTGTCAACATCCCTAATATTAGTCTTATATCCTCCTTATTCTAATCTAGGAGAGCTGCCCACCCTTTAGCATAAGGAGAGATAAACATTTTAGATTGTCTTAATCCTGAATCTCTACTCCAATTTTTTTTCTGTTTCTTATCCTCTTTTCCCAATCTTTTACAAGAGGTTGGCTCAGGCCCCACCATTATGGACTTTGCTCCCTTTTTGGCGAGGATGTCTGATTTTTCATTTCCATGAATGCTCTCATGGCCTGGCACCCTACTGAGTGTTACTCTGATATTTGTAGCCAGCTCTGCCAGAGCATTCTTACAATCCCAGACTGCTTTTGAGTCAAACAAACAGGCATCAAGTGCCTTTAGTGCAGCCTTGGCTATCACATAGTATCAAGTATTTTTCTCCTTTTGTCCTCATTTGTATAAGCCTTCTGGCGCATGATCCTATAGCCATGACTTCGCTTGGAAGACCATGGCATGTTTTCTCAGGGGCACTGCTAGGTTAACTCCTGGTCCGTATATTCCGAATCCCGCCCTAGAGTCAAGACGTGAACCATCGGTGTAAAACTTCTGGACTGCTTTTGTAGGGTAGGCCTCCTTTTTAATCCAATTCTCCCTTCCATTGATAGAGACAGTATATGGTTGTTCAAAGGACTATTTCTTAACCATTGCTTCTGGCACATTGGTTAGCATTTCAGCATCATGAAATTCCTGCATTATCTTCATGTGACCTTCTAAGGAGGAAGTATTTATTACCATTGTTCGTAGAAGCTTCATTGCGCTTAAAGCGGCTGTCCTCATCACCTCCTGCCCCAGAGGAGTGTATCCCAGGACAGCTTCAATTGGCAGTGTTGGGAAAGGAGCTCATTCCTGAAATGCTTACACAAGCTAGCCTTTGAAGACTCTGCAGCCTCTTAGCAACTGTTGTTTGTTCTACCTTTGGCCACCACACTAAAGGCCATGTCACACTGCCGTGGCGTCGCGTCCGTCCATCCATAGTATGAACGTCCGCGTATGCCACGACGGTCTCGAATCCCGTCAAACTACCAGACACCCATCCGCGCCCGCGGCCAACGCCACGTCTTTCTAGGAGGTTGGAAGCTCAGTACACAATAAAATGTCGTCTGTGCCGGTATTTTGTAGTGAACCAGGAGACTCTACTTTACGTTCAGCAGTTCCTTGGCTGGGTGATTCCAGCAGCGATAATAGCAGCAGTGATGACGATTTGGTGTTGTTATATTCAGTGGCACAAAGAGATCACTGGGTACACCCTATCAATAAAAAACGAAAGATGTTTGGCGAGTATCATCATTTAATGCATGACCTTGAAGCCGATGATGACACATTTCGTACTTATTTTAGGCTAAACAAGGAACAGTTTGACGAAGTTTTAGATTTAATTCACTAAGGTGCTTTATGCGCATGCGCGAGCCATCGTAGCTTCGCCGACGTCGGCCAAGAATCGCTCCAGCCGCATATCCCAGCAGACGGCGGCCGACGCGACGAACGTTGCGCCACGTCGGTTATGTCAGTGTGACTTGTCCTATTTGACAACATGGTTAGCGATTATTTTAGAAATCCATCCGCAGATGGACGGACGCGACGCCACGGCAGTGTGACATGGCCTTATAGCAGCATCAGTTTTATTATAGTTTCATAAATCCAGTAAATTATGTTTGGTTTTAGTCCCCCTTTAAGTTTTAAAGTCTCTTACAGGCCTCAAGGGTCATTGTCGCTTTAGATACTATGTTCTTGTTTGTAAGTTCCAAGTCAGCCTATCATCCAGGACTATACCCAGATATTTCACTTCTTTTGATTGTTTTATTCTGATTCCTTCCAGGACAGGTTGTGCAAGCTGAAATTTCCTTTTCCTTGTAAAGGTTATCATATTTGTTTTTGGTGGATTGATCCAAAGACCTTCCCTATGACTAGTTGCTTATGAAATTTAATTCTTCTTGACTTAGGTGTTCCAGCGTGCCTCTGTTTTTTCCTTTGACCATAAGCGCTAGGTTGTCCGCATAACCTTGTTCCCCTCTTTTCTGCTTTATTTAGAAGATCATCAACCAACATCGGCCCACAGGAGAGCAGACAAAATCCCTCCCTGTGGGCAGTTTTTCTGGGCTGTGATGGTGACAGATTTATCTCCGTTCTTTGCTTTCACTTGTCTGCTTTTTAGGAGGGCTACTGTCCACTTGACTGCATCCGAGAGAACTCCAAATCATTCCATAGTAGCCTCCATGGATTGATATGCAACTCGGTTGAAACCTCTTTCAATGTCCATGGAAGACGCTGACTAGGGCTTCCTTTTCATTGAAGGTGTTCTCCACCGCTTCCACTAAGCTGTGGAGAGCGGTGGTAGTTGATTTGCTTTCTACATAAGCGTGTTGTGATAGACTGATGGGGGTGTTCTATTAAGGTTTCATCCCTAATGTTTTCACCATGAAGGAAGTAAGATTTATGGGTCTGTACTAGTTGGGTTGAAAAACTGGGGGACTGAAAAATATTCCATCCGTCCCAGGAGATTTAAATTAAATGGCTTTAAAAATCTTATTGCCCATTTAATTTTTTATGTGTGAATAATCTTTTAGACCGCTGCCTGGCCTTGGCTACTTCCCGACTGGATCTCTCCTCGACTAAAGAATAAGTATCCTCAAGTCAAGTAACCCCCTGGAAAGTGCGGTTCCAAGAGCAGTTTTGAGGTCTCCTTCCTGTTCTCTGTAAGGTCACCATTGGCCTTTACTTAGGACCCCATTGGGTTAGTATGATCAGATGGGAGAGCTTTTTGAAGCCTGGCAGCCTTTGGTAGGCTGTTTATATTTTTACAAAATTTCTCCAGGTTCTTTTATTTTTCCTAATTTATTTTTTATATTCATTTTTGGCGTATAGATAAGGGATCCAGTCATCTGTCCTTTTTGCCCATTTTAATCATTTCTGAGCTTTGTTTCTAAGTGTCTCTAACCTCCCAGTCCACCAAGGCACATCTTTCTCCAGCCTGTTTTGTCTGAGAGGACAGTTTTTCTCATAGTCCTTTGTTTATAGCTTGTTCAACTAATTGAGTAGATCTTTCTAAATCAAGTTCATTTTTCTGGTAGGGTTCTATTTCCTCCAACTTTTTGGCTAGGGACACTCGGTATCCCCTCCAGTTGGTTGATTTAGGGACCCTGTGGGTCACGTTTATCTCCCCTATCGACTCTATGTCAAATCAAATGAGGCAGTGGTCCAAAAGTGAGGCTCCTGTGAAATATGCCACCTTACTATGTTTATATTTTTGAGTTCTGTGGATAAGGTTATATCCAGGACTTTTTTGTCTTGTTCTAGTAATACAAGTAGGACTGAACCCCATATTTTCTAGAATTAAATCATTACAGAACATAAACTGCAGGAGTTCCTCACCCTTTGGGTTGATGTTTGTGCTTGCTTACCCAGAAGGTGTGATGATCATTGCAGTTACAGCCGAGAATGAGGGTTGAACCTCTCTCACTGCAGCACTGCAGTAGCCTTTCTACTTCTAATGGTGGACAGGTTGTTGAAGGGTTGCGGAAGTAGGCTGGGGCTATGGTTACCTCTTTTACCCCTTGCTGTGATGCCACTATCACAGTGACCGCCACCAAGTCTTTCGAAATTAGGTCTGTAACAGGAAAAGCTGTTTTTTTTTCTTTGAGGGAGAGGCAGGATACCCACTAAAAACCTCCTCTACTCTTAGGATTCTAGCCTGGAAATCGCTTATCACTTTAAACTTCGGGCTAGGCCTAATTTTGGCTTACGCCCAGAGGGCTCGCACCTATCTAGCCGTTCGGATCTTGGATCTGTCCCGCGTTCCGGTCCAGATCACTCTTTTTGGCGCGGTGTATACCCTGGGCAAAGCTGGACCAGCAGCACCAGTAGTCCTCGCCCTCCAACATCCAGTCACAGACCGTGTCCACCGAAATCATACCAAAAGTTTGAGTCACTTCAAGGCGGGGCCTTTCCCAACGCGGGCAACGGAAGAAAGTGTGTTCCGCGTCGTCGAGAACGCTTGAGCAATAAATACAATCTTGCGAAACGGCCTCGCCCATTCGGTGTAGGTACGACCGGAAGTAGCCGTGACCACTCAAAAACATTGTGAGGTAGTAATCCACCTCGCCATGCCGCCGTTCTACCCACAGTTGGATTGGTTTGATAAGTCTGGCAGTCCAACATCCACGGGCGTCTTGTTGCCAGATGTTTTGCCATTGCTGGTACGTACGTGAGCGCTCCTCAGTCCGTGCAGTGTCCTTGCCGATTTCATCTTGTCGCTGATAAATTGCCTTCCTCTCCCCTGCCAAAAGCTTGACGGGGATGACTCCAGCAATAACCAGGACGGCAGGCTCAGACACTGTACGGTAGGCGGAACACACCCGGAGCGCCGCTTGACGCTGTACCCGGGCGATCCGTATCCGATAAAATTCAATATTTAGTGCGTCTGCCTACACCTCAGCCCCGTAAAGGAGCACGGACTGAACTGTAGACATTAACAGTCTTCTCCTGCTGGACTTGGGACCGCCGACGTTGGCCATGAGCCTGCTAAGATGAGTCTTAGAGGCCTTGTCCGCTGTACGGAAAATCTGGTCCCTCCAAGTCAGCTTATTGTCCACCAAGACGCCAAGGTATTTTGCGGCTCGCGTGGTCTGGACCATTACATCTCCCACTCTTAATGGGACGACGGTGTCGATTCGTTTCTTAGTCAAAATCACGATCTCTGTTTTGCTCAAAGCGAGCGACAGGCCGTGATTTTCCATCCATCTGTTAACGACTCGCATGACCTGGTTCAGTTTAAGCTGGGCCATTTCCACGTTGCGTGCAGCAATTAGGCTGCGACGTCATCGGCGTACCCAACTAAAACCGTTTCCTCCGGCATCTCGGACCTAAGGAGGCTGTCGTAAGCGACGTTCCAGAGATCCGGGCCTACGATGGAACCGTGTGCGGCACCGGAAGTGACATCCACCGTGCGCGGTCCGTCTTTCATCTCGTAAATGAGAGTTCTGCTTCGGAGGTACCCTTCTATCAGCCTCCGCAGATATGCCAGGATGCGAAAGGTGCTATGCAACGCGTCCAGCATAAATGCAACTCGTCAACCCATCTCGCCGAGTTAAAGGCGTTCTTGACATCAAATGTAACAAGAAGCACTACTCTGCGAGAGAAACTCTTGGATTATCAATTGAACGATCATATATGAAATTACCAACCTGAGTCGTCAATCCTCTGATGTAAACTTTGTTGATCCAAGGTTCCTGGATTAGGGCGATATCCAAGCCTGTTGTGATAAACCTCCTACCCAAGATGTCGGTAGCGCCCTTGGCATGGTGAAGGTTTATCTCTATGAAGCGCATACTTACGCCTTTATTCCACCTCCCATAGTGGTCCATCCCCGTCCATCCTTTTGGATTGTTATTCCCCTGTCTCCCTTTTTCCCTTAGCCGAGACTGATGTCCTTTCAGATAGGGTCTCTTCTTCAGGAAGAGGGAGCAAGTTGGTTTATCTTTTTTGTTGACCGCCGCGCTGGCTACAAGAGTACACCTCTCAGGTAAGGTATGTTCAGATTGCTATACCTTTTCGGTCTCTTCCACTTTTAACTCCTCAACGGTGCTTTTTTCTTTGGTGAAGGTCTCAGATTTTTCGGAAGTCTCCTCCACCTTTTTTGGTTCCTCATTGTTCCTTTGATGTTTTTTCTTTAGTCTTAACTGAATATGTCCAAACTTTTAGCTGATCCAAGGACCCTCTTTTTCCAGTTTGCTTGCTGTGGCACAGTCGATTGCCAGAGTAAGCACTGACTTTCCCTTGTCACTTCTACGCAGAACATTCTATTCCCCGACAGATAGCTCTTTGTTTTGTGCTCTTAAGTACTTTATAATCTTATGCCGTCTACAGACAGCTTGTTTATAGGAAGGTTTTTGGGGTAGTGCACATTGCTCCTTTTGTGCCCCCTGTCTCACATTGTTCGTTTTCTTTCTCTGATGATCTTCCGGAGTGGACCATCAGAGTGAGGTCTTTTTTATTTTCCCTCACTTTGTTTCTTTAGAAATTTATTTTGGTTTTCTGGGATTGGTTTTAAGGCCAAATACCTGGCTTCTTGTTGAGAGTAACCTCTTAAGCCATTCGTTTCCTGGTGGCTACACTCAATTTAGGCAATTCTGGGTGTGGCCTTTCGGCTTTTGCTCCCTCTGCCTTTTGGTGATCATCCTCCAGTTTGGTATGGCGTCTTCCCCAGATGTATCGACTCTGTCTGAGTCGGGGGTTTGAGGACTTCTACTAGGAAGTCCACCTGTCTTTGTTGTTAGTTCAGAACAGCTAGGGTCAGAACCAATTTTCAGTCCCTCTATTTTTTGTGAATTTTCATCCACATTTTGAGTGCTACTAGAGCTCTCTGGTTGGTTTAGATTTGTTTTTTTATTAGTCATTGTGTTCCCACAAGTAGCGAAGATCTAAAGGTCATTCCAAGCATTGTTCTGCTCTACTTGGGAAAGGCTATATTTAAGCTGGAGGTCGCCAGGTATCCAGAGTTCGCATATTAACGATCAAGCACTCCCTTGATCACGCAGGCCTCAACATATGCTGTTCCACCTTGGCTTGGATGAAGACAGAACTTAGGTTTTAGTTACAGTAGAGTATAGTAGAAGCTAGATTTTGGGAAGTTTTCCCGATAGGTGAAGGTAGAACGAAAAGAAAGGTAAGTGTGGTAAGGATAGCCAAAAGAAGCCTGCCAGGTTAGCTCAGTCTGATTTGATCTACCACAGAAGACAAAGATTTGGATCAGGCAGTTCCCAGGTGCACGCACGAAAACACAGCATTTAAGAAGAGAGAAGATGGCGGTGCATGTGCTTCATGGTCGCAGCCATTATGGAGTGTGCTCATGAGAATCTTCGTCTGCGGTATAGGAGTAAGACGATCAATATTTTCACAGATAGTTAGACAGCACTGATGACGCTGGACTCAGTGTGTTCAATTCCAAACTTGTCTGGGATTGCTGTCAAGTTCCCTTGCCAGAATCAACAATGTGACTGTTTGTTGGGTTCCTGGTTATGAGGGGATCCCTAGGAATGAAAGAGCTGATACCAATGTCAATTATGATAGGTCCTCAACCGTTCTGTGGTATTTCTAGGTGGACAGCACTGATGACGCTGGACTCTTGTGTGTTCAATTCCAAACTTGTCTGGGATTGCTGTCAAGTTGTTTCTTCCCTTGCCAGAATCAACAATGTGACTGTTTGTTGGGTTCCTGGTTATGAGGGGATCCCTAGGAATGAAAGAGCTGATACCAGTGTCAATTATGATAGGTCCTCAACCGTTCTGTGGTATTTCTAGGTGTGACAGCCTTTGGGACTGTCTCGAAATGGGTTCGCGCTGAACATGAGAGAAGGTTCTAACCAAGTATGAGAATGAACAAAATGGTACTACAGTCACCTTCCTCCAGGGTGGTGTCTGACCTTCTATCACTAAGTAGATCAATGACTTCTTGGGTTATATGTCTGATTACGGGACATGGTCACCTGAGGAAGCATCTTCACAGTCGCATCATTCGGGAGGATCCGCTCTGTAGAATGTGTGATGAGCAAACTGCTGAACACCTGCTCTTTGATTGTCCTGCAATATCATGGGAGTGGTATGCTATCTTTGGTAGTTTGGACAAGGGTGGTGAATTTCCCCAGGAGGACCTTTATGTGGGTTGTTTTTGGTGGTTTGTAGAAGTGCTGAAATAGTAGACTGGTAGGCCTCATGGTGTGCTTCCGGGGTGCGCCAAAGGCTGTTGAGACTTAAGTGCATGGCAATAGGCCGCCCCATAGAACAAGAAGAAGTAGAGTTCAGATGGGCGGACCTTATTTACCGGTGAAATCATTGTCTTGTACTGAAAGTTCGTTCACTGCAGACCTCTGACCCGTAATGCTGGACTGCAGTCTGTCCCATGGTGGTAATGTGTTGGTATTTATTTGTTATCTTTTTTTTTCCCCATATTGGATTCTTGTATTTTCTAAACATCACAGAAAGGAAAGTTATTTGGTACATACAATATTATGTCGATATGTTGTACATTGAAAGACACAGATATAAAAACTAAGAAGCTTAAAATAGGTGATAGCAGTAAATCGTATCGGAATTTCTCACATATCGTTAGTGACAAAATTTGCTAGAGCACTGTAGATTTGTGGCATTTCTTGCAAATACAGCTGTTGACGATAAACCGTCACTGATGCATTCGGCTTAGGGGTTAAATACAACATTACAGTTGTTCATTTGGTTTGAAAATAGACTAGAGAATTGGACATTTACAACCGGGAATTTGAAAATAGGTTTTGTTTGGCCACCCTGACTTGGCAGTTACTTGTTACTTTTCTGCCATAGACTTTTTTACCCGTAAATCGGTATTCTTCTTTGGACCAAGAGCAATCTATGTACCATGTTTCAAGACTCTAGGAGCTTTCTGTCAATAGTTATCGCAAATAAGGACAGACAACACAAGATTTGAAGAAGGGCCTTTCGGGTTCTTAGTAATAATTAGCCAGCACAGTAAATTTGTCATAATGTTTGGGCTTGTAAGTGACCTTGTTCTGTTAGGTCTTGGTTGCGTTAATTTCCAAAAATGGTTTTGTTTCAAATTTCTTGTTTGTTCCTAATAAAAAAACATTTAGGCACAGTCTTTAAAAATACAAGGATATAAAATTTTGCAAATAGGAAGTATGTCTACTGTTTATGTATAAATTAATATTTAATTAGATTAAAGGCAGTAACTGTGAATCTTTAATGACGTGTTTTTATCTAAGTACTAAATTGTATGTATTATTACTTTAATCACTTTTATTTTAGTTATATGGGTCTGATGATGTGTTCCTTTAACACGAAAGGCCTCACAAAAATAAAATTCAACAATTATTGGTGTGTTTGTTTATAAATTAAGTATTATATTTCAATAAGAAGAAGTTGGTAGAATGTACATTTTTTATACTTCCACAAGGAACTCTACTAAGCATTTAAATTAGTAATACAGGATACCTAAGCTTTTTGTAATTGTTACCAGGCTAGGTTAATATTTTATTGATTTAGTTGTAAGTGTCAGCCTAATTATTGTATCTTATTATGGCTGATGTAAATTACGTTATATAATTAATGTTAGTAAAGAATTTTATCTAGAACACTATTTTTGACCAGAATAATTTGATTTGTGTTGATAGTTTTTATAGTCTGATACAATTTATAAATATCCTCATTAAAATCTGAGAAAGTGCTTTTATTTCATTGTAATTTTACTACATGATCAAGATGCTAGCTTTTGTATTTAAATTTATCCGCCCTCTCCCATAAGATTGTTTTACCTGTTTGTCATCTCAGCTCACATTACTTAACATATTTTCATTGAAAACCCAATGTCATCAATTACATGTATATATTACATATTAGTTTGTAAAATATACAACATCAAAAACAGTAACACTCCCCCCTCCCCGAGTAAAAATTAGAAAAAAATTATATACATCCCCACCCACCGCCAAAGACTAAAAACTACTTATTTGTCCTCGTGATACTTATCAAAGCAACTGAGTTCACACAGACCTGGTTCGTCAGGGCACACTGCACAATAGTACACTGTTTCCTTACGCTTGCCTTCTTGATAGCAAACATGGCACCTCCGGGTAACTGATTTGCCGTTTCCTTTGCGCTTCGTTAGTTTGGAGAGACGATGCATGCTGTTGTGCGTCGGTGTGATGAGCAGTAGGGCTTCCTTTGGAGGGAGCAGGTCTTCAAGAACACGAACTCAGAATTCGTACAGGGACAGTCTATCTGAGTTGTACATGTTATACAGGTAAAAAGAATTTACTACAACAACCTGGAGAAAGTTCATTTCATTGCGACTCATTGTCTTCATCATTATCGTCAATAACATTATCGTCTTCCTCCATTATGAGTACATACACTTACACAGTCAACAGACACTATAATCCACTCACACAATATCGCAAAGCATACACAACAAACGAAAATGGCGAACCGGCGACGAATCGCACCAACTGACTCACCGAAACATGCACACCTCGCTATGAGTGTTACAGTTTTCCCGGGTAACTGCTCAGCTCACACTGAGGCAATATGAAAGCAGCTGCCATATGCTGAGCTCGCTCGTCCACCGCCCGGCGCGCCATTTTCGCATGATGAAAACATTCTCTATGAAGAAAACCGGGATTTTCTAGATGTTTCATTACTCAATGTTTTCCAATATGTATATCCGACATTGTAATAACGCTATTGTACCTAATCTTCAGCCGTCCTGTGATTTGTGCTGTGATCACAAAAAGCTGAAAACGATTATTATCTGTTGGGATTTTGTTGTAGTAGACAGTTTTCTAGTCTATTTTCATGTGCGTTCACCTCTAAAATGAATATGTCGTTATCAAAAAGTCTTGTACAGACGAAAATAAATAAAGTGATGATGAGTATTACATTCTTCCAATACTGGTAAACTTAAAAAACAGTAACAGTGATGATAGCCTAGGCCTAGGCCCATTAGCCATCCACCATTATTGGTGGTGATATTGGACAAATAATTGGTCTATTTATGAAAGACCTGATTTTCCTTGCACGTGTTAGGTAGGAGGACACACATGTTAAAGCGTTAATTAATTATTCCTGAGAATTCCATGTGATTACAGCATCACATTGGTTTAAAACGATGCAAAATTGATATCATTACCATGTTGGATGTTGGAGACAAGTGAAATAGCAAAATCGCGATGTGCGACATAATTTATGAGGGTTAAGACTTCTTTTATGTAAGATCCAATTTCGTTTATAAGCATGTATTTATAAATGTTCAATGCCTTAATAATTGTATGATTTAACTTAAAATGTTGGGATGTGTGCAGGTGAACATGCCAACAGACAGTTTCGAGTCACCACTTACCTTGGCGGCATGTGGAGGACACGTAGACCTGGCTTTGCTGCTGATAGAGCGAGGAGCCAATATTGAGGAAGTGAATGATGAGGGTTACACTCCCCTCATGGAGGCAGCCAGGGAGGGCCATGAGGAGATGGTTTCTGTCCTGTTAAACAAAGGTCGGTATATCCTCAGAAATACAGCTATGGTGGGAAGGGTTCATGGGAATGTTGAATTTAGCTCCATTCACCTTCCACTTACTGCAGCATCTGAAATCTAATAATGCCATGGATTCGACTCCTAATACCTCTTTATCTACATTACACTCAATTGTTACTGGGTAAACCAGACAGAGCTCTTTTGAAGTCTAGGTGTCTCTCTAGGTGTAAAACAATGCATGGAGTTCGTTTTGAGCGTCTTTGTAACCTATTTTGCTTAGGCCTCTTCAGACGGACGTGGACTTAAAATTCCTGGAGACAAGTTTGTGACAACCTCAAAAATTCCAGACACTGCACAACTTGGAAGGTGAATGGAGATAAATTCAACATTTACATTCTCAGAAACTTGTAACATAATGTATGATAAGGCACACACAGTCCATTAAATGTAACTGGGCTGGGTCAAAAAATGTGTGTTGGCTTTCAAGCATTGTGTGCTAAAACTGTTCAGTAAAAAAAGTTTCTTTATACTTTGGAAAGCACTATATATATACACTACGACATACTTGCGGCTTAGCCCCCACTTTCTATGCAACATTCCGTGTATTTGTTTGAAAAGCTCCCATGATTTCAGTAATATTTGAACTATTTTAAGTAAATGTAGAGGAACTCCGAAGTCGAAGTTCATAGCTTTCTTAGTTAAATCACTTCTGAAGTAATATGATAGGTTCCTATGATATTTTTTAAATGGAATTAGTCATATATCATGCATCAGGTACCCATTTTTTAGTGTTCATGGTTAAGATGACCAGAGGTTAAGCACAATTGCGAATAATTGTCACTTTGTTTTTATGCATTTATAGTTCAAAGTAATTATATTTCCAACACAAAATTGGAGTTTGTTATTTTGTCTTTTAGGAGCAATATAAATAAACTTGTTTATAATTTTCTAATGAGGTTGGATTGAAAACAGTAAAACTCTGTACTGTTTTGAATGAAATATATACAATTTTGTATTGATATAGATATTGTTATTAAAAATAAAAACTAACATCAACATCAATAATACACATTTAAATATTTACATTATGACAGTTGTTATCCATTTGTAAAGATGATAGATGATACAGTAAAGCACGTGTTCTTGCTTCCCAATCCAGGTTCGCAATTTCTTAATTGGTACCTATTTCCTCTGTCCAGTTTAGGAATTATATCAGTATTTATATAGCTAATCAGTATTGTATACCTCATCAGTAAGCAATAGATGTGATGTCCCTTTGACAATTTTCTGTTATAAAAAATGGGATTTTTAAATGCTCTAGAGACCAGGGCATAACCCGAAAGGATATTGTAAATAAGAAGAGGCCTATTTTCATCCCGGGGACCCAAAGAGTGTTTGTGTAAAATTTCAGTACATTCGGTTGAATTGTTTGTGCGTTAAAGCAAAGCAAAACAAAGACACTTTCACATGTATAATATTACTAGCAGTTACCTGTGGCTTTGCACACAAATTTATTAGGTTTTGTACCTGTATGAGCACTTCTGGTTCGGGTTAATTATATTTCCGATGCCAATGTTGAGATTTGTCTTCTTCCTACAATCAAGTAAATGCGTTAAAAAGTGTTTATTTATAGTCATTTAAATTTACTCCGTCTTAGTATTTATTTTTCCAATGCTGATTTTGCTTCTCTCCCGATCAAGACAATTTATATCTCTGAGAAGCCTACTTTTGTCAAAAAAACAACTTTTTTTTTCCTTTGCTGAGGGACAAAAAATCAACTTAGATTGGTTTCATAATAGTCTTTAAATGTATAGAGAAAAAGTTAGGCTATATTGTCTCCTGTATCTGCACTGCTACCAGTTACCCTCTTTACACGCAATTACGCAATTTAGTAGGCATTGCACGTTTATGACTACTTTTGGTTCGAATTAAGTATATTTCTGATGCCAATGTTGAGTTTACCTTGTTGCCACAGTAAAAAAAAATACGTCAAAAAGTTTATAATTTTGGCTATTATAATTTGTTTGTTAGATCAAGAAAATATATATCACAGATCAGAGAAGCGTATTTTTGTCAAAAGAGAACTAAGATGGGTACTACATCAGTCTTTAAATTTATAGTAAATGTTTTTTAAACATTTTAGAACATTTAGAGCTAAAATTGGTACATTAGTTTAAACGAATTATCCAGCAAAATTTCATCTAGCATAGTTCTTGTCAACTGCTTCAAAGGGAGTCTTTGGAGTAAAATTCTGACCTCATGTTTTAGTACATTTTCTAAGGTAGATTAGTACTTGCCTAATCGCTGAAATCTAAAACAGTGTGAAAAATTATGGTGTCTTTTTAGACAATTTACTCACTATAAAGGTTACCTGAGATGCTCCAGGGCATTGCTGGACGACCCTCTCTAGGCGCTTCACTCATCGAGACTTGCCGTCCATCCTCAAACTCAGCCGACCACGTAAATCTTCATTGTTCATCTACTTGTTATCGACTTTACTCCATTAACTACACTTCAATACTGTACCATTCCCCCAGTACTAAAATGTATGTTGTATTACACTGAAGTTCTGCTCTCCAGCAGTCACTGGGACAAATGTTTCAGAAGCTGCCCCGAGGGGAACCACCCCGTCTTCCACAGTTCAGTTCAGTTCACTCTCTATAAATGTAAACAAATTGAAAATAATAAACAATCTTTACACAGAACAATTGATTACATTTGACAGGCTCATTCAATTAATATTACACAACTTTAGAGACAGCGTTTTTTGCTTCTTTAAAGACCAGTGGGGCGTAGCCCAGAGGGATTTTCAAAATAAGAACAGGCCTAAATTCATCCCAAGAACCATAAGAATGTTCAAGTAAAATTTCAGTACAATCGGTGTAGTAGTTTACACGTGAAAACAAAATTATTTGGATTGGAATATATATTTAGCATACCAAAAAGTATTGTTTTCAGAATTAAATAATTTTAATGACACGTTTTTAAAGGTTTTTTTTAGATTTTAGTTTTGTAATTATTTATTTGTTGTTTTACACAAAAAAAAGATATATTCTGTGGTAAACAGAATTTTTAAAAACAAACTAGAGTTTATTCCTGCTACAGGCCTCAGATCTGTGGGAAATTACTTCATCCAGAGGTTCACTAAACCTAATATATGTGTTGAACAGGAGCCAATATCAATGCACAGACAGAGGAGACGCAGGAGACGGCGTTGACACTTGCGTGCTGTGGGGGCTTCCTGGAGGTGGCGGATTACCTAATCAAGCACGGAGCGGAATTGGAGTTAGGTGCATCTACACCGCTTATGGAGGCGGCGCAGGAGGGCCATCTAGATCTGGTCAGGTATGCCAAAGCCGCAATATTGATGAGTTAACAGTATTTAACTTTACAAACTCCAGCACTAGCCAATGGCGTAGTGTAGCGGGTACAACGGTTATCTTGCGATAACCGGATCAAGCAACGTCGAGCTTGGCTGCTTCTTGGATGGGTGACTGCTGAACGATCCTGCCCTTAGTGCAGCCAGCCTGCTCAGCCATTGGTTGTGGTTTGGAAATCACCTTAAAGCTGTTTGTCCCCAGGTTAAGTGTTAGAAAGGGCTTCTTAGCCCGAACTTGGTACTGAAAACAATTTTTATGCTAATTCTCAGCATTTCCAAGAATTAACTTTAATACCATCAAATAAATCTTTAAAAAGCTTGAAATAAACTATTATTGTGATATTTAGTAAAGAACATTAATGATTTTAAGATATTAGTGACAGTACCAAAAAATGAAGTAGAATCGTGTAACCAGCAACTGCTTACACAGTATCTACACTTTCGTCTGTCATCCCTGCTATATAATGAGTATTAGTTTAATCACAGTATCTGCTAGAGCGCTTCTACTTCCTTGGCATGTTAATAACAACAACAGCTGAATATCAGAAACCTTGTCAACACATTATATAATTCATAGTGCTGAGAGCAAAATGACATGATATGCATGTATGTGTAACAATAGTGGATTATGTGGGTTAAAGAATAAAAACCCCAATCTGCAAGAGTTTGAAGTTACTTTTGTTAAGGATTCGAACAAAATGTTGAATCCTTATGTGTTATGTTTTTCCACATAAAAAATAATAAAGAGTTTTGAAAAAGATGTAGATGTAAGGATTTGTAGGGAATAAAGTTTCTATTCGTTGAAACGTTACTGACTTTAACTAATGTAAGACATATGCTGGATAGATACCTGCTTGAGGCTAGAGCGGATGTCCATGCTCAGACTCAGACGGGAGATACTGCTCTAACCTACGCATGTGAGAACGGACACACGGACGTAGCCGATCTTCTCATCCAATATGGTGCTAACTTAGTAAGTATTGGTCATTCTGATGTTTAAATGAATTTTGTGTGTTGAGTTCTAACATTTCTTCATAAAATGCAAAATAAAAGTATAAAATAACATTTATATATAATTTGGATTTAATTAATAAAGGTTTTAGATTATTCATGTAAAAATCAATCCTTACTTTTGTGAATTCAGTAATTAAAACCATTGATATTGTAACAGTAAATCAACATAATAATTGTTTTCAGGTTTGTTTGACTAAATTAAGCAATTTCCATCAGTTGCCCATAAAAATTTACGATTTTTATATAAATGAATTATAAGTCAGGACAAATGCAGAGGTATGTAGTGTTTAGTGCACTTATCAAGAGACAACTACAATTACTAAATAACATAATTAAAGAATGAGTTAATTTCGTTATTTTACAAATAACACTGTTTGTTTACATAATTTGTATTTTAGATTGGATAAAGCGGTCAACGTGTAATTAATCCTAGGATGTAGTTCTCCTACTATCAAATGTTTTTGAGCAGAAGTGGCATTGAAACACAGACTTTTATAACTGAAACCCCCTTGTTCAGTATAAACTCTCTTACTGTAACACCAAACAGAAGCTTCCTTCACAGTCAATTGATTTGATTTTTTTCTTTTTGAGTAGACCTGATCCAAGTCCAAATATCCTACAAACACATATTAAAAATATACTGAATTTTATTTTTTTAGAATAAAATATGTTTCTTAATTTTGTTTCCAAAAATAAAACAAGAATTATGAAAATCAAGTGGTTATTGAAATTTTTTTCTGAAAAGCTAACAAATATACATAAATAAGGTAGGCAAATTTAACCGGATAACAGCAAAATAGATGCAGCACCCAAAGGGTTGATTCTTTAAATCAACGTAAGGATATCCAATCTGTTGCTAGCTTAATTACCAATAAAAAACAAAAGAATTATAAAAATTGGTTGGATAGATTCTTTATAACAATTTTATTCCAAAAGGGTGCAAATCTACAAATAATAGGCTGGCATTTTTGCATATGACTTTAAGAAATTATGATGGCATTTAAAGTGTTAAGTAATAATATTCAGTGTAGTCAAGTACAGTTTTTCAAAAGTAAGTAGTAAATAGACTAGACTAAGTGTAACTTTTATATTTTGTTAGAATAAAAGTTTAATGTATTATGATATTAAATAAATTTCAGTTAAAATATGGTCTCCAAACTGAATGTGGCCTTACTAACAATGTGCTGTGAAACAGGAGCATGAGTCTGAAGGCGGCCGGACTCCACTGATGAAAGCATGTAGAGCCGGTCACCTTTGCACTGTGCAGTTCCTCATCTCCAAGAGTGCCGATGTGAACCGACAGACGACAAACAACGACCATACCCCCCTTTCCTTGGCCTGTGCAGGCGGTCACCTCTCCGTTGTGGAGTTACTGCTCGCCCACTCAGCCGACCCCTTCCACAAGCTAAAGGTCAGTACCACAGGATCTTAACCGACTAACAATTACTGAACCTTTTGTGATAAAAATAAGATATCTTTTATGTTGATTGGTTTGGTTTGGTAAGAAGTTAAGGAAGGATTACTTTTTACACATAAGATAATATAAATTGGTAAATATACTCAAAACTAATTAAACCCCATATTTGCACCTTGTACTAGGAATGTTAGGTAAATAATTAACTCTTTAATCTGTACTAAATTGTCAGATTAATTTGGTTAATGTATAGTGAATTTTTCTATGTTTTTATTTGCTCTCTATTAGTTATAAAGTAAGTAACCTGTTCATTTCAATAACCAGGTCATGCTAGATTAGATGATAAAAAAAAACTAATCAGCTAGTTTTTGATAAAATAAGATCAAGCTTAAAATATACAGTGTAGCCCCAGTTAATCGAAATAAAAAAAGGGGCAGCCATTTCGGATAATCAGTTTTTTTGTTAGTCGAATTACAAGGGTAAATCAAATATAAACGACAATTTTGCTATTTTTCTGACACATGGATCCACCACTATGAGCCGATCCTTGAGTGGAAGCATACAACTTCTACCACTTGCAAAAAGTTAAGGATTCACGAAATGGATTCATGTGTTAAAAACTTTGTATTATCGTGTTGGTATTAGTATCTAGTGCAAAAAGGATAGTTTCAGAAAGCGAAACTGTCAATACAATAAATATAAAAAATTACAGTTATATTTACAGAAAAGTTTGTTTGACAACATGATTTGATTTATATGTCACACTTGACATATAAAAAATCTTATTGCACTAAAGAATATGTGAACTTAATTTGTTTTGGTTTTATTCAATATATAGGCTGCAGATAGAAGTATGACGTTATTGCATACAGTTTTAAAATGTGTGTTGATAAGTAAAATATTGTGTTGACAGGACAATTCGACAATGCTGATAGAGGCGGCCAAAGGCGGACACACGAATGTGGTGCAGTTGCTGTTGGACTACCCCCACTCCATCATGATGTCCCCACCACACCCTCCTGCCCCCGCCCCTGCCCCCACCGGCCTGCACGAGGTGCCTGAGGCCGTCAGGGTCCTGCCTCAGGAAGAACCTTTCACTGCCAAACCTAATACTATTGGTTAGTAAATTGGACAAATGGCTATATTGAAATATTAAGCCTTTATAAATTCCTAATTATTATTTAAAATTAAAAAAAAAAGAATTAATGACATTATACTTAGTTTTTAAATACCTAAATTCATTGAATTTCTTAAATATCCAATTTGAATTATTTATTAGAATTAATATTATTAGAACTAGTAATAATAATACTAAAGAACTACGTAATTGTGAACTTAACAGCTAAAGTGGCAAAAGACAAATTTCGCATTATTAACTAATTGTTCTGAACCAAAAAACAGTATAAGGTTTTAAGGGTTGCACGTGACAAGTAACAAAGTTATAGAACATAAAAGTGGAATTACTTTTCTCATGCAGAGCAAATTTCAATGTTCTATGGATGTCACATGGTCTTTTTATGATCGTGAATCAACCTTGTATTAGTTGCTGCTGAAGTCAGGTGTTACTATCTTTGAATACATGATCATTACCATCTTTGGATACATAAAATAACAATAATGCTTAAATTAAGGGAATTTGACCTAAATAAAAGATTTTTTTGTTAATTTAGACCTTCTAAGAATAAAAGATAATGTCAGCCTGACATAAGTGCCTCCAGCCATCATCACGGATGGCGACATACAAAAACATCCCTCGATATAGTAACTATCACTAAAAGATCGAATTCTAGATAGTCTGAACACGAATGCCTCTGGACATTACTGCTAGCCAGGAAATGCAACTTGACAAAACAAACAAATATTGTTAATTTCACCTTACCATAACTTCCTACCATTTTGCAAGAAAAGTAGTTCCATTTTTATTGTTCTAAATAAAATTCATTGTTTGATATTTTAATTACCTACAATCTGATACTGTTTTGTTCAAGAGGATGATTGCAATAGGTTAATAATGCAAATTCCATTACATGTGTGGATAACAATACATTTGAAAATACCTTTAAAATGTGGCAAAGATGTTTACTGTTCTAATCTAGAATGATTACCTGGAACAAAATTAGTATGACTACAATACAATATGATTACAATAGTATGACTTGACATATTGCATGTATAACATTATGTTAAATACTACCAATATAGAAGACTTTAGGTAGGGTAGTGTGCAAACACAAATATATTAGGTCTGTAAAACTCTATTAATTTTTTAAAGTTTATACTACTTAACTGTGCTAGGTATGCTAAATAAAAAAGGGTGTTCATTTGAATAGCTCTTCCAGCTCAGTTGGAAGCAATTCATAGATTTTGTTACAACTAAATTTATTTCTTATGGGAGTTACATGTAACCAATTTCTCAAAAACTGATCAAGATTAAAAAAAATGTTTATAACTATATTTATAAAAACAGTTATATGTATTTTACTTTTTCTCTAGGTCCGAAAACTGAGTTGTGAAGTAAAAAGATTAATGGAACGAAGTGGCATACCAAACTTGCCAACGAACGTAGCCGAGATATGTAGATAAAGTTTTGTTCTAAGTTTTAACTTGTTCAGGGTTTTTATTGGAATGACTATTGTTTCCACAAGCTGTGTTATATAGCACATTTGTTTATGAAATCTTGTTTAAATGTATGTGTATATAAAGTCTTAGGAAAGAGCAGTAGTTTTGGACTCTGGGTGAAGTTATGTTAGAATGTTCATTAAGTGCTACCATGAAGATAGTTGCAATAGGTCGATCATTATACATATTACTCTAGCTACTAAATTAGTTGACTAACCTGGAAACTTACATAATGTCTCGGTATGCAGGTCGGCTAGTCGACCAGCTGGGCCCTTCTGTTGCCAAGCACAACCCTCCTCAAAAGTCTCTCCTGCGCAAGAACAGACTGTCTGCGGCACTCGCAGAGAACAGTCTCACCTCACCTGAAGTTCAGCAGGTCTGTAGTACTTAACACTCAGTTAATCTGACGTTTCTTGCTGCTGTTATTACTACTTAATGTTCTTATACTAGGATTGATAAATACAAAAAAAACACAAGTTTTTAAATGTTGAAAAAGAATCTCTTACTTAGATATATCAATGATATTTCAGAAAATAACATTATGTAATGAAGCAATTGGGGTTTGACAGAGTGTAGGGTCCTAATGTAATAAATGTGAGTTACATTTTAGACCACAAAGTCCTTGATAACAAGAAGTGGTTGATTGTGTGGCTGTAAAAATCACTGTAAGAAATTTGTAATAGCGTCCAACATGCTTTTTGTTTGCAGGATAGTGCTGTTCACCGATACACTAAAAGATTTAAAGTCAGTACAGAAAATAAAGTATTGTTTTATTTTGAAAGCTTATATGTCAATTAATCAAAACTGATACAAAAAAGTATTCTCTACACGCTAAACGTATAAACAAGGGACATGATCATTTTGTTCTATTATTAATGTCAAATGGACTGTTCAGTCATTTTTTATATCGTAGTTGGAAAAAGGCACAAATTGTATGAGAATTCATGGTAGTTAATTCTGTTTGAACTAGACATTACTCTAAAGCCGGTATTAGCCACTAGTTACTGGAGCAAAATTATGCTCTGTCGCTGGTCATGTCACACACAGGGTAGCCTGAAGAATGACATTTTAGTCATAAAAATGATATTGAATGAAGAGCTTAGCTGTTACTTTTCTGGTAATAAAAAAAGAAAAGAAGAGTCAGGAAAATGCGTAAACACCCAATGTTTGTTTTTAGATTAAGTAAAAGTGTATATTACACATTTCTTGATCACCTGTGCAGGCATATTAACAATTTATTTTACTTCTTATGTCCAATCCGTTATTTTTATGAATTACTAAGCTACAAAAAATGTAATTTTCTCTTATGTTTTCTTTACTTGTCGCTAAGTGTACAGCTTCCTCCACTGTTTATTTAGATTTACAATTAATAGGTATTGAATTTTAAACTGATAGATTACTTAGTCTGGAACACTGCCTAAAATGTAAAAGTAGGGAATTTTCTGAAAAGTGACATGTACAGGTGCGGAATGCTCCCGGAGGTGAGGTGAAGGATGACCCCAACATGTTGGACAAGGGCAGCACCAAACCTCAGCCCTTACCTGCACTCGTACCCACCGCCATGGAGCAGCAGATCTTCCAGAAACAGCAGCTGGTCGAAGAGTTCCAGGTCAGCCAATGTCAACAATTGAATCCATTTTTGTTTTGTTTTATCAAAACTACAGTTTAGAGATCAATGGGGAGGTTTTGTTCATTAACAAGCTCCATGAGAACTTGTCAGTCGGCAGAATTTCCAGTATTGTCCGTGAATAACAATGCCAAATTTGGTTTATGAACAATATTGCAATAAATTTCCATTAAAACAGTAAATGCAATAATTAGACAAATTAATTAGAATAAGGAATGTGTTCAAGAACCAACTAGTCTGTGTACTTGTGAATAGTAAAGACTTTCTTCTGTGAAAAACAATCATTCTTTACTATAACATGTATTGTGTTGTATTAGGAAGAAGCTAATTTCACAAAGAAGTAATTCAAATTAAAATTTTTTTCTTGATCCTGGCTTTGAATCTATTGGCCCTCTATACACACTGTTGCTATCTAAACAGTAAGTGAAAACTATTCCATCACTATAAATATGTTTCTTAAATTAGTATTAAATTCATATGAAAAAAATCTATCAGGAATCAAGAATTACTGTGAAATGATCATCAGAATTGCCCCTTCCTTATAATATGTGTACTTACAATTTATACAAAATAGTAAAAACTAGTTTAACTATACTAATTTCATAGTACTTAAAGTATGAGATTATAATTACTGTTTTTCCCTATAAATTAGTCATTCAGTCAACAAAAACATATAAATTAAAAAAGAAAGTACCATATGTATATTTTGTGCAAGTATGTGAAATGAAATAAGAGGAAATAACTACTTGAACTGTTGCAGAGGGTAGAACAGGAACTGAAGGAGCAGGCTGTCGGATGCCAGCTGTTGGAATCGGTTGCAGTGCCTAGTCCCTCCTTCCAGCAGATGGATTATATCGAAGGTACCGTCTCTACTGTAGTCAGGTATCACAGGTGTTGCCAACAACCGACAACAGTTCCCGACAATTCAAATCAAGCCAAACCTCCTTACTTATATAAATATTCTACTTTAGAGTAAATTACCTGAATGAATATTGTAAGTGGGATCTCAAACTTGATTAAAAAAACGAACTAACTTTGTTAAAAAAATTGCATCTAATTGATTTTACTACTAAATGATTAACAGTCTTGTTGTTCTATTATATTTTGATTTGTCAACCAAAATCGGGGTATTTCAGAAATTATAAATTAACTTGGTTATTACAGCATGGGTTTTGTTTTGTATAGCTTCTGATGACTGTGTTTTCTATACTTATCCTAATAACAGTTTTTGAGTGTTGATTGCACCAAGTGTAAACATGAAAACTAATTCTTTAATACCTTAATAAAAAGCTTATGACAAATGTTTCGATACAACATACATTTTAGAAACAATCTTAAACAAATATTTATTTACGCATTGACAGTTAAATTAATCACGTTGTGATGGAAGTACAGTAGATTTACAATGTTTTTATTCCTACACAGTTAAGTTAATTCATGTAACTAGGTGTCCAATATCTGTACGAGAATGAAGATATTGTATAGTGAGTTAATAAAAATAAATATAAAAAATTGTTATCATTTAAGATTTGTTATATTTTCTTTGGAAATACATTGGTTTGTCAGAAAAAATTTATTTTACATTATAAAGTATTAATTAAATTTAATAACAAAATTTACTTTTATAAAAAATACAAAATCTAAGTTCTTGAATTATGTATAATTCTGTAATTAATAAAAACTTTTTGGCTAGTGTAAATGGTTACTTACGTTATTATATAGTCATTTATGTGTATTAGAAAACTAAAAAAAAATATGTAGCCCTGCCATTATTACAAGACAATATTTCCAAATGTTGAATAGTCTGAGGAGTTGTGCACTTTACACTCATGAGTATTGCATTTTATTATTTATGTAAAAATGGTATGAAAAAGAAATGTATGCTAAAAATACATCAATTTGACCTTTGGAAGTTTTTAGTTTGCAATACACACATATCGTGTTTATTATAACATTTAATGTTGGGGTAGAAAAAATAATATTACAACCCAAATAAAATAGAATGTTTTCAAAATCACTTAACTTATTTCAGCCATGCACATTTTGTATAGCAAGTTTAAAAAGTTAACGTTAACACGTGTGATGTACACAGCATGTTTGTTTGTTTGTTTACTCTGAAGTTTGTGCATGGCTTGCCAGTGTGTAGGGAGCAGGTGTAGGGTAATGTGTGGCTGTTGTGAACGCAGGTTTGATGTTAGGTGCAGCCATAGTAAGCAACAACAGTCTGCCTCTGCACAACAGCGTGTTCAAGACGGAGACTGTTCAAACTTCCCCCGCTGCCCCCGCCATCGCTCCTGCTCCGACACCCCATCTCCCCATCAGTGCCAGCGCCGATGTGTCACAGGTATGTTCATTTTGCTGATTCCTCTTTAAGAAATTGATTTGTAAAGTAATTCACCTTCCTTATTTTCAGATACCCGAGTCCAATCCTCAATTTCCTTTTTATACCTAAATCCAGCCTGAACAAAAAACCTGAAGTTCAATAATGGAAATTCGCTCCACTTGCTCTGAAACTTTTAATTGTCTTAATTTATAATTAAAACGTTTTGAATTTATCCTACAACATAACAAAGACTTTAAAAAAGTGTTTAATATTTCTTTGAATAACAATGAAACGTTTGACTCCCATTCTTGAATACCATGGAGCTGACATGTTAATCTCTCGACAGACAACTGCGATCAGCGACCGGCCTAAGGCCAAACCTGTTTCTAAGAAAGAAGGCAAGAACATGCGTAAGCAACAGGTGGCATACCAGGCGGCACTGCAACAACAGCAGAATCAGGCGGCACACCTCAAACATCTGGCGCAGATCAATGAGCAGCTACAGCAGCAGGTGAGGCAACTTGACACTTGAATCTGGTGGTGGCAGTGCATGCGTGAGTCCCTGTCCATGACCCCTTCAGTTGTCTCAACAGTCAGTGAAACTCTTCTATCACAAGAAAGTTATAATATCAACAGTGTTAAAATTTATTAAAAGTTATGTGACAGTAGAAATATTTAAAATTTGTGGATAATTCACTAATTCCTAAAACAAATTTTTGTGCCCTCATGAATTTTCCATAATGCTTTGTGTCTTTGAATAAATTCAACTTATCTTTGAATACATACAACTTAATTCAGTTATATTTATTTTACATAGGTTGGTAAACTACTAATTTGGATTAATTAAAAATATGTCTACAGTTAAAATATTTAATTCATCACAATTATGTTAACCATCGTAAAAAATCAAAATCGTATTAAGCTAATGTTGTTAGCTATGGAAGTTTACTACAATACTAATCAGTGCTGCTGCCTGAGGGTAATGAATGCTCTTTTGCTTTAATATGTGGTAATAGTGTTTGTGAAAAATATTTCATTAGCTAATGCCTTAATCCACTGGCCTAAATGACGAGTTAACCCTTTGCGCTCGAAAGGCCATTAGCACTGGTCACACCAAGGTTGCAGACAGCTCGCGTTAGTTTTGCCATAGTTTATCCTCGCAACTCGTATGGCCAGTACAGATCGCCCTGCTACTTTCATTAGCAGCTTGGTGGCCATATTTGTTGTTTGCCTCACCAGTTCGGAATTATTGTTCAATATCCTCTGCGTAGGCATTTACAGTTGTGTTATACTCAGGCATAAACTATTTTACATTTTTCGCAGTCTTAAATTTATTATTTGAATACAACTTTTAAAAATACACACCTATGTGTAGTCAAGAATAGTTAGCACACGTATTACAGTAAAATTTTCTAGGTTTTCCTCCCTTCTGTCACTTGAGTGTATAGGCCCACTGCGCATCATTCGTCTTATTTACACAGTTAATGTTTAGAAAAGATTTATAAGCCGATTTAAAATGTATTACTTTAAAAAACATCTGCTCGATGAGTTTTAGCACTCACCATTCATTATAAAACAAAGAGAATATTATAAAATAACTGCTATGTTTAGTGGCCAGTGGTGGCTGGCCTTACGAGCTAGGGACGTATTATATCTTGGCCAGTACAGCTGGACATAATTGAGCTGAAATAACATTACGGTAAAAATTAATCTGCGCTTCCGACAAAATGGCGGTGGCCATATGAGCTCCAAGGACAAATTATAAATACTGCCTTCGAGTGCATAGGGTTAAGACTATGGGACGCTTGCATTAGCAATTAAATTGGTTGAAATTGCAGCTTTCTACTAAACAATCGTAACTTATGACAGACTTAATGTAACTTTCACTTGTGTTTTTAGAATATTCTTTACAAATAGAGTAATAAGAATGTTTAATATCTTAAATGTTTTTTACAAAGTAAAATCATGCTGTAAGTATATATAAGAAGGTAGAAAGAGAAAAATGATGTGGAACTGTTTATTTTTTGTGATAAGAAATCTGTTTGTAATTTGTTATGCCTCACTGTATAAAAACAACTAAAGCTGTGTATTAAAACAAAAGGTTAACAGTGCATTATAACAAAAGATTAACAGATACAATACTGAAATGAAATATACACTAAGAATGTTTTTCAACAAAACTTAAACTATGATTTTCTCTCTCAATTGGTAAAAATTTGAATAAAAGGCTAAATATACTGTATAATACTATATAAATAAATGTATTAACTCCATAAATATATATATATATATACACACACACACACACACACGAGGTGAATCAGAAATTTCCCTGATCACTCGCCATTTTATTGGACGTAATTGTACAAGCTGGCGTGCCAGTCTGCTGCATTTGACGCTGAGTCATTGTCCTGCGTTTTGTTGTTTTAAGTGGTTAGGTTATGTCCACAAGATGTGCTTTCTTGTTGTGTGTTATCATTACGAACCTGCATCAAGTTTTGCTTTAAACTTGAGAAATCAAGTGCTTCAAGAAGCGTTTGAAGAACAATCTTTGATCAGAACACATGTTTTTGAGTAGTACGCTCATTTCAACGCTGGCAGAACTTCAATTAAAGATGATCATCGTTCAGGACGGCTTCCTTGAGCAAAACAGATGAAATTGTTGGAAAAATTCAGCACTTCATTCATGAAGACCATTGTCAGACAATATATATCTCGTGTAATAGTCTCGGTGTTAGCTATGGAAGCTGTAAAAATAAAATTTACCAAAAATCTAGGCATGCATTGATTTGCGCAAAATTAGTGTCTTGGCTTTTGCCTATCAATCAGAAACAGTGACATGTGGATGTGTGCAGTGAACTCAAAGAGACAACTGAAAGTGACCCTACATTCATATCCAGGATCATAACTGGTGTTGAAAGTAGGTTTTAAGGTTATGATCTAGAACCAACAAAACGGCAGTCATCAGTGTGGACTCCACAATCACCAAAACAATGCTTGTGGGTGTTTTTTACATTACATTACAAAGACATTGACCATTGTAAGTAAGCTCGTACCACCTGGTGTTACAGTGACCTGATTTTTATTGTAACGTTTTGATGCATTTGAAGAAAAATGTGTGTTGATTTGTGGAATGATAAAAACAGGCTATTGCATCACGACAACGCTCCATCTCACGCTCAGACTATGAAAACAACACAGTTTTTTGGCTAAAAACAACATGGCTACCATTCCACATCCTGCCTATTCACCAGATTTAGTCCTTTGTGACTTTTCTCCCTTCCCAGGAATGAAAATGCATATGAAAGAAGGTCACCCTTTTGACAGCGTTGAAGATGTACGAATAAATGCAGGAAGTTCTCAACAGCTCTCCGGAAAAGCTGGGTTCAACATATCAACTCAAATGAAGCTTATTTCAAAGGGGATAACTGCCAATAATAAAGAAACAAACATTAGTAGCCCTAGTCCGGGAACTTTCTGATACCACCTCATATATACCAAAATGAAAATATAATTTTTAAAACTAAACATAAAAAATTAACAGAATTGATTTTTAATGTAAATATTTTTTTACTTTTAAATATAAATTTGTTATATTCTTATGTAACATATACAGTTCAGCATAAACCATTCATAAAATAGCACAGAACATTGCCGAAATATTTACATGTTTACTGTTGTAACATAGCTAAATATTGTTTGTTTAATTTTACACAAATGATGAATAGCAAATGACTACTACCTAGTAGAAAAACTTTGAAATATGTTGAGCAAACCATTAGGTACAAGAACTCTTTTCATACCAGAATAGTTCCGTGTAGTAGAATGGTGATACAACCAAGAGCGGCTTTGTCAGTCTAGGCCAAGTGGGTTGTCCAATTTATGTCACCCACCGTTAGTGTTGCCCACAGTTTTGATGCAAATCGAACCCTGAACATTGTTAGAAAGTGAAATTGGATAATACTTAGTCATTACTAGGTCAATTTCAGTTTGGTTTAATTTTTTTAATACTGTAGGCCACAAATGTAAGGAAATGTAACAAAACTAGACAAGTATGAATTGATTTCACAGCAAGCGATAAAAGGTTCAAAACTTATCTAACCTAATTATTTGGCTTTTTTTAATTTGATTTAATAGTGTTGGTTGTTATTTGAGGTAAAAGAAAACTAACCTAACTACTTATCAAACCTACCCTAGAATATTGTTAATAATTTAACTATTGCCTTTTGAAGTGAATGAAAACTCACCTAACCAGTCAGACCTGTCTAAGTGTCAAACACCCTACCCAAGGGCTGACTGGTACACCAGCCTATGTGAGAGTCAACTGCTGTAACTTTCTTATTTTCAACAATAACTTACGTATTTTGTTTGTTTCTCACCCTTAATGTATACATTGTTTGCCTCTCAGGTAGGCTGGTCACCTCTCAGGTAGAGCATTTGACCGCGTTTGCTCCTCCATCACGCTCATGACTAATTTGACTGCGTCTCTCTGAACACATGAATTCTAAATCTTCTTATGCTCGGCTACGTCAACTGGCTTCTCAACACTTAATTTTCATGTTTCTTACTTTCAGAAGACAATTGATCATTATATCAAAATACGGAAGTAATTGAAGTTGACAATGATTGCTAAGAATTACCTGAAATTTCAATAACTATTAGAAGTAGACAAGTTACAAGTAGTGTTGTCCCCAAGTCCGTACATCAGTAATAAAAAAAAAGAATTTGGGCCGGTTCTAACAAGATTCAAACTAACTGCATTTTTTGCCTGATTCTCTATTTTAAATTTTATTTAAATTTTTTAACGGATTATTATGAAAATGTTGGCTCTTTAAATGTTGTAGATTGCAAAGTATGGGTTTTATTACTAGTTGTAATGTTGAAAACATATAGGCACTAATCACACCGTAACTTATTGTCTTTGAACTGTAGGGCAGATTGCTAAGTTCGTGCAAAAATTAAAAGGTACTTTTTCATTGCGAAAAATATTTCTTTTTCAACATAGCCTCCTATTGGGATTTTACATTTCGTCAAATACTATTCCACTTTGTTGATTCAATCCAAGTTGTAGGATTGGTCCAATTTCATAAAATAAGACACAGATTTCTGCAATTAATTACATCCTCAATTAAATAATATCTCTGAACAGCTAGCAACTTTTTTACGTACCAGGGAACAGATAATAACCCAAGTGACAAATTTTATGTTAAAGGGGGGATTTAAAACTAATTGAAACTTATCTCCATTAATTTTGCGAGCACAACTCCTAGAGGAATTACCTGGTGCATTGTCGTAATGAAAAAGCACTTTTTGTGAGGAAGCATGTTTTCTTTGTAACGTAAGTTTTAATTGATTAAGTAACAATGTATATTATGCACCCGTAACAGTACTACCCTTTTCTAAGTAATCAAACAAAGATTATTCATTGGAAATCCCAAAATACTGTTCCCATAACCTTATAAGAAAAGTCTTAGCCATTTTTGGTGCTCCTTAGTGCCAGCCTTGTACACATGAAAACAATCAAAATTATTTATGTCAGGTCTTAAAGTGCCACTCATTAAAACACTTTTCAAGCGATTCTATTTGTTCAATTCCATTAGACTTGGGAAAACAAGTAGAACTGAAATTAACTCTAAAGATGGGTTCATTAGTACAAGCTAGCAAGTTGATAATACTTTGTGTTGAGCCACTTGTTCCACATCGTAATCCATTAAAAAATGTATTGAATTTCTAAAATTCATATTTATTTTGGTTTTGCGTCTTCATTTGAACCTCATTATTTTGTCCCTCCTCAATTTAAGTACTGTTTTTGTCTGTCAATTTGCGTGTCTGCTTGTGAAGTGATTGTTTATTTCACGTCTAGTTCCACCTTTAAGTTCCATTAATGTCCCTTGTTCCAATGCATCGTGTCAGTTTTTAGAACCACTGTGTTAAAAAAAGGTCAGTTTTATTTCATCAATCTGAAATTTGAGATATATATATTTTATACCAGTCGATGAATCAGTCGATAGTACTTTACAAATGTAATCTTATTTGTGTTGTGTTTTATGCTAAGCACCAATTTATTTTTCACATTGGGTTGCAAAATGAAACAAGATGTCACAAAAACAAAGTGATAGTGAGTTGGATAGTAACTGTGGAATCGGTAGAGAAGTAATAAAAATCGAAAACGGTATATAATTCGTTTCTAATATGACCGGTAATTCTTGTATGAATTGGAAGTTTTTGCGTAAATTGTGTCCTTGACAGAAGAGAATAACTAATAGTTGGGGGAATGGATGATGGGTATGTTGACGTGCTGTATCAGGTGCTGCACCAGCAACAGCAGATGGATCAACAGCGGGTGGTGGGTGCCAAGAATGTGTTCACCACCAACCAGCTGATGGCTCATATCCAACAGTTGGAGCCCCTCACCCACCACAAGGTCATCCATCAGGAGAAGCAGATACGCACCCTGCAGCAGGTAACAGCATGCACTTAGACATGTCCAGAGTTCCTACTAGGCTCGTTTAGGCTTGCAGATCCAAATGTTGTAACAGGTGATAGTATATATTTATATCGGACATTTCCCAGAAATTGTTTAAGGTACTCAAATGATACTACAGTTATGGTATTCAAATCATTTTACGTATCTGGATTCGATCAGAATATCTGAACCGGTATTTCCTTGCTATCAATATGGGTGCCTAAAAATAATGAATTACACAACTTCCCTAGTATAACTGCTAGCAAAGTGTACAGTATGTCAGCGTAAGGACAAAATCCAGATATAACCATGACTACTATATGCATATATTGTCTCAAATGATGTATGTACACTATGTAATACCTGTTATTTTTGTAGGGATCTTGAATAGAATTGTATTGAATGCAAATTTCAATTATTTGTATATGCAACTGTAGCTTTAAGAGTGATTGAAGTGATGATTTAAAAATGTAGACGATTTAAATTTCGTATGCCTGTCATGACAACAAATGTTACAAATACCAACAACCTGATGTCCACAAATTTTTTTTTCTACTGTCACATTTTGTCACAAATTTATTCTATTAACATTTTTTGATCCTTTTGTGTCCATTTATGGTGATGGGAAACGGAAGTTACTGTAAGTCCATGTCAAAGTTGTTAATAGTCCACTACCAAGTTTATAAGTATAAATGTACCATTCATTATTAATATTAAAGCCTAAGCATTATTTTATTCTCATTTTACCTTTAATTAATTTTCAAAACTTTAATTTAGGTGTCTGTTTAGCGTTTCCATTACATGTCACAAATTATATATCTGGTTCCTATTCAGATTTGAAGGAAACTGGAAATTAAGTCTTTTCTTGTTGTGGCTGGTAATAAAACATGAAATACTGTATGCATGTCGACAGTTATAATGTTCCTTGTTTTAAAACAAGTTTCGGTTGTGATTTGAAAGTATACAAGAGAAACATTTTGTTCACTGTTAATTGAAAGTAAAATGGAGAGATTCAAGTTGTACTTATGTGATGCAGGAGGGTGTGTGTTGTCCTTCATGTGACGTGCTGCCTCAGCGCTGTCAACTCCTGCCAGGAGACGAGACCAAGCCTGACCAAACTGACGTTCTTGTCGAATCACTCGAGACTTTCACTCTGGATGATGTCACCGCCGCCGGTAAGTGATACGCACCTGAGGAGTTTATGACTCAAAATTATTAGATTGAAAAGTGAATGTTCGTGGTACAAGAGCTGTTTAGGAAATATAAACTGTTTGAACTTATCTGTATGAAAACAAAAGATATAGTCAGGCCGTAGGTACTGCAATTTTCCAACAAGACTCAGCTCCATGCCACGTATCAAAGACTATGATGAAATACTACAAGGATAATAATATTACCCTTCTGGATGGGCTTGGGAATTAACATGATCATAATCATATTGAGAATTTGTGGGCAATACGATAGACTGCAAAAAATGGACTGTATGACAAAAACAAAACTGGTGGAAGTAGTGATTTAAGTGTAGTTTAGATATGAAGCAATCACAAACAATTGCAAAGAACTTGTGGATTTCAGAAAGTCATAAAAGTGGGACATATGCCCTACTAATTAAAGGTAACAATCTCATGTAAGTGTACTTAAATGTAGCTTTGGCCTAAATAAATCATATTTACTTATTAATTCTGCTTGTTTACATTAATTTGCACAGTACTGTATCTTAATATTTATGGAGTTTTATTCTTAGGAGGATCAATAGACTCACTTTCAGAACAGAACTTGTATATTGAGAGTTTAAAATCTTAAGACAGTCTATTAGCTGTGTTCAATACTTATTAAGAAATAAAAGAAAATTGCTTTATAATACCAGTTGCATATAACCAAACAAATCTTTTCATTTGTGAACTCTTTCACAACCTCAGTGAGCTAATCAAACTGTTTTCACAGCGGGACTCGAACAGGCACGGATGCGTGAGCTGGCTGCGGCAGCATATGCGGCGGGAGAGGTGGATTATGCACGCGGTGCAGAGGCTGCGTTGGAGATGCTCACAAAGTCCCGACTGCAAGTGCTCGGCACTGACCAGGACCAAGTGGAGTATTTCATGCCTTCCCCTTCCGGCCCAGTTCAGGTACTGCCCTGCCTCTAGATGTTATATTTATTTTTACTTCTCAGTATTAAATTAACAAATATAATCTACACCTTACCTCATACGTTTGCTGAGATTTTTCACATGTCTAATTTTGTCCAACAACATGTCAGTTCTGTTTTTTTTATTTGGTTCCAATCCGTTACTTGTTCAGAAATTTGCAATTTATTGTATTGTTTCCAGGTGCAAGGTGGTCCCAACAGTTTCCAGGTGCAATACCAGGTGACAAGGCAAGAACTGCAGCAGCTGAGTGAAATGAAAGCACGACAGGCTGTCAATCCTTCCTTCCCTTCGCAATCTCTACTCCTACAAAACACTCCTCTCAGTAAGTATTGCGCAATGCAACAGGTGCAAGAGAACTTAAAACGTTACTTCTGAGATATTCTCAAAATAAATTCAAAGCTGACAAATTAAACGAGTTTAGTATGTTAGATGTTTACCAATGTTATGTTCAAAATCGTAGCAATCTTATTACTAATACATAGTGTGGGAAACATTCTCTTAGATGTATTTATATAAGATATAAATTGTGTATTTTTTCAATATAAAATCTGAGCAAAAGTATAAACCCTTTAAGGACCAACCGTCTAATTTATCGCCGGCGGTGTACTATGCGAAAAGGACCAGTCGTCTGATTTATCGCCGGCGGACTTTTCATATTTTTTAAGAGATATTTTAATCTTCTATATGGAATAAATATACTATTTTTATATTCCCTGTATGTTTCTTACTATGATATCAAATTTTAAACGTCTTTGGAATCATCAGCTTGGTGAAAAAAATATTTTACGGCCATGTTGCATCGTTATGTTGTCAGGGTACTTTGGGATTATACCAACCACACCCAAACATGAATCATTATTTGACATTTTGCTTCTACTGATTACTAGATTAGCGTAGAACAAATTTCGTCAGTATAAAACAGGAATTGTCTTTTTGCAAACCCCTCCCCATCCTCAGACATAGGTCAAAGTCGAACGGTCTAGTAGATAACGTGATTGCAGTCTCGCCGCCCGTTCAGCTGGTGCGTCGCTTTGTTGTACTTCCGTGTTTTACCCCTACCTTTCTACAAACACAAAAATTCAACAAAAACTAAACTCTTTATTGAAAAAAAAACACACAAAACTTGTTTTTATGTACCGTGCAAAAAAACTTATAATCATGTGATGCCGCGCTGCCTGCCGTAATCGGGATTCTCGAGAAAGATAAGATAACAGCGACAACAATACCGATCACAATACCTGGAAACGCTTGTTGATTGATAGAATGTTAGTTCTGTTACTCAACTACATCGTTTTATAACGTTCTAAGTTCATTGAAAAAAGTTTAAGCGTTGGGGGCATATAACGGAATCTGACCCCATTAACAATTGATAATCGTTGTAATTTTGTAATTAAAGAGTTGTTTTTTCGTTCTATCATGTTTGTTTCTATAAATGTATATTTTTGTGTTATTCATACCGGTGTGGTCGGTATAACCCCAAAGTACCGAATAATATCCTTAGTAGCCTATAAGGTTTTGTATGTTAGGCTAATGCTGAAAAGTGTGTTTTAACCAGTGTTACAGAAAAATTTAATTAATTTACAAACTTGTTATTTTTTATTCCAGTGCTTTCAAATTTTGTACAGTTATAGAGAATTATATGTAGAACTAATAAATACCATTTCCCACAGATAATTTATTCTTATTTTTGGTAGTTATTGAAGAACAAACTCAATTTTCTAATTTTTTGTCTCTTTTTTTTATTTGATAAACAGATAAATCAAATTGTTTTTTGCTATATAATGACTTAAATTTATTTTTTCACAATAAACAATTTATTAATAAACATTTTAAGCCTAAAAACAAATCTGTACAGTAATTAGTTCTGAAGATATGATTTTTCTATCAAACACTTGAAAAATCGCACATTTTTAGTATGCACAGTTCTTGGAGCATGGCCAGAAAAACGCAAAAATTTTCTTTACACATGTCAAATTTTGGTCTGGTCCTAAAAGGGTTAAATATGTTGAGAATTTTTAGTTTATTTTACATAAAGTAGCAAATTTCTGTTTTTATTATTTAGACCTATGTTCTTATAAAGCGCAAATTAGCTTTCATCGACCGGACTAAGAAAGGTCGTGGTTCTCTTTTTCACTATATTGTACAACTTTACGACCTGTAAATAAATTGACAACAAGTTTATTTTGATTTTAATAATTCTAAGAAAAGTAAATGGCATGATAATGGTTGAGTATTCCATTCAGTTGTCTCAGATTCTTTAAAAGATTAGTGAATGCTCATAAATGTGTAATCGTTCATTCATTCTTTAAGATTACTTCGTAATTGTAGATATACTTTGTTCAAGTGCTGAATAAAAAGTCTGTGATGAAACTGGACAAAATTCACTATTTGCCTATGAGAAATGTGGCTGGGTAGTTTTGGGATACATCCGGTTTAAACTAGCAATATCTTTAAGAAATTAGGAAAACGCAAATATCTTGTTGTAGTGGTACCTGGCAGTGGGGTGGAAAGTGGGGGCATCCACCAGGTGGTGGCGGCTACTCAGACTACTCCTGATCCTAAGAAGCCTGCCCCCGCCCCTGCACCTGCCCCGTCGCCTGCTCCTGCACCCACCCCCACAACCAAGGGCAAGAAGCAGTCCCGCTACCAGCTGCAACAACGGTTGCAAGCTGCGACCTCCAGCCCGCCCCACTTCCAGCTGGACACTAACCCCTCTCGTAAGTACATTGCTTTCAAATCCAGAACTGGTCACTTTCAGGGACATGTTTCAGTTTTGGAAATAACCAAACGTCAAAGGGAGCCGTGGTGAAAGAGTAGGGAACCTGCCAAACGCAAAAATCTAAACCAGATGAGCAGAATCATAATGGAGGTACCAAGAGTTTACTGCCCACAGATATGGTTGTTGTGCTGTACAGTATCATGAAAGTATGATGCATCACATCACAGTAGTTAAAGAAAAAATTAAACATGACCTTCACTTACCTTGGATATGTATCCATCTTTAAAGTGATAGTACAGTTCCTTTAGTTGTATTCAACTCATGATATCATCCCCCAAAACATTTGAAGTCTTTTGTTCACTTGGGTATTCCCTGTTTTGCTCATTTTCCCGTAATTTCACTGCTTACTGAAATCCAATGAGCACAAACTATAACTTCCTCACTCTTGTTCGGCTGCCAACAGGGCATTACTGTCCCCTTCACATCTCCACCAAAGTACTCCTGCTATAATTTTGACTGGTTTAAACAAGAAAAAGAAGGTTCAATACTTTTTGAACACACCTTATACCCCTAAAATTATTTACAAAATAAACAAAAAGTAGGCTAATGATCAAATGGCTTTGAATATTGTCAGGTTGTTAAGACTTCAGTCTACTGTATTTGTTTATAAAGTTACTGTTATTAATTAAATTTGTTTTTAACACAATTAATTAATTTGTTTATAACACAATTAACATAGGATTTAAAATTATGTTTAATATGATGTAATATTATCAATAGGCCTACCTTTTTGAAATTGAAGAACTTAAGAAATAATTTTATAACCATATAAAATTGGCTTATTTTATGGTTGTTCTATAAACCATATACAATAATAATTTGGATCTGTTCAAAACATGAAAGCACTACAATTGGGAGCACTATATGTTTGAAGTCAGCAGCCATCTTCCCTGTATGTAGATTTTCAGCCCTTGGTCCTTTACAGGTGGTAGTGTTCTATTGGTTACTCAAAACACAAAGCAATCTTCAACTGTATCCAAAGACTTGTGACAAGTAAGTCAAGTGTCTGTAGTGAGGCTTCTCAAAGTACAGTTTAAGAGGCCAGGCAAAGGAATTGTGAGATTGCATGTATATAAAAGATAGTGTTAAAAATCAGCATAATTTCCTCTTTGTATCACTCAAAATACACAGAATTTTACAGTGAGTATAAGATATATTCCAATAAAGTAATATGAAAATGTGAATTATCCTCTGACAGATCTTGTTCAAATGATAACATTTATTATATAGTTATCATAATAGTGTTCATTTGATGTTGTTTGCACTGTATAGAGCATAAAACTCGATTATATATAGTTAGAATTTTTGTGAAAAAAAGATTAATGAAGTAGCGCGTCTGTTTGTAATGCGATCGTTGTTGCCGAGTTGAGTTACGCCTTCGTATCGCGATCGTTTTTGCCGTGTCGAGAGTTACGCCTTCATACAGCGATCGTTTGTGCTCAATCGAGTTATGCTTTCGTAGCGCAATCGTTCGTGCCGAATCAAATTACGTCTTTGTAACGCGATCGTTTATCCTAGTCCGAATTATTCTTTCGTAGCGCAATCGTTCGTGCTGAATCAAATTACGTCTTTGTAACGCGATCGTTTATCCTAGTCCAAGTAATGCTTTCGTAGCGCGAATGTTCGCACTACGTCTTTGTGTCGCGAGCCCTCGTCGCCTTTCGAGGACTTTTTGCCTCGCCGTGTCATATTAGCTTGCCGCGTCTATTCTTGCAGAATTGCGTGGCGATAATACTTTTATTTTATATGAATTTAAAAAAGTATATATTAAAAATGTTATCAAGTTTTATTCTGCACTTTTTTATATAACTCATAGACGAATAAATTACCATGAAACAAATAAAGTGGCTATATAAACTTCTTCCTCTCTACACCCTTAAAATTGAAGGAATCAACGTTAAAGTATTTTTTATATATACCGAAATTGCTAGGCCATAGATTTTGCAAGATTGAAAAAATCAGCCAGTTCTTCATACAAACATATTGTATTAATTATTTACCAACATGTTAATGATTTTTTTGTTTAATAGTTAGATATATGAAAGTACATATTGAATGATGACAAGTTCATATATTCCTTTATTTGTTTTTCCATTATTATGTTTATCCTATTGATGTTTACTAACCTTAATAGTACATAAAACTTAGTGTTGGAGTTTAAAGATAATTGTTATTTTTTTAATTCTTAAAGTTGTCAGTATTACAAGCAATATCAATCCCAGCAGATTAAAATGGGCCATTAAACATTGATAGTATTAATAGAATATTGTATGTCAGTATTTAAGCAGTTCTAAGGACTTTATTAAAATCAGTAGTTATTTTACCAGGCTTTATTGTAGTTTGTATGGGTCCTGGAGTAGGTCTATAAACAAGGAACTTAAACTATAAGCTGTTTAGGCCTAAGAGTTAAAGTGCATTCTGAGAAGCAAAGCCAAAATTCAAGAAATCTGAGTCAGTATTATAAACCTGTTATACAGGCTGGGATATCCTCTTATTTGTAATTTAAACTAGAACTATTTACTTAAATTAGTTATTTCATATTTTATTGAATTAGTACAAATTGAACACTTAAAAGCCTGCTAAAAAGTGTTAAAATGTATTTGTGTTAAAAACAGATGTACCAACTTGTTTTTAAATTAAAAGAGCATGTGAAACTCAAACATCATGTACATTAGTACATATGACCCTATCTCAGACTTTACAGAATTGTATACTTTTTGTTGTACTGGATGTTATGCTTCTTTCATTATTAGTATTTTGTAATTTAGGAATTTCATATGTCCTTTTAATAATAATTCCTAATGTTTGTAATATCCTATGTCATTAAAAATTGTTTTGGTACTGTACCAAAAACTAAAGCTGTACTATATGGATCATTCTGGGCAGTCAACTACTGCAGTCTAGAGTTTGGACTAAACTTATCTTGTTTTCAGTTTGAGAAACTGTCCTGGTGTGTAAACAACTTCTTATTAAAGTTGAACAATATCACCTTAAACACAATCTTGTTGGTTTTGGGGAGGCAGTCCAGTTTTATTGACTAACCCTGTTCACTTTCTGGACCAACCTTTAGCCCTCTGTGCCTGGTATGCTTGTTTACAATGAAAAATTGGTATCTACTGAAAATTATTGTTTGAATCACTTACAACATTTGAAACTCTTATCAAACAGTACACTATGTCCCTATCTCAGACTTTACAGAACTGTATACTTTTTGTTGTACTGAATGTTCTGCTTCTTTAATTATTAGTATGTTGATATTTAGGAATTTTCATTATGTTTGTAATATCCTACCTCATTACAGATTGTTGTGGTAGTGTACAAAAAACTAAAGCTATATGGATCATTCTGGGTTGTCAACTACTGCAGTCTAGAGTTTGAACTAAACTTATCTTGTTTTCAGTTAGAGAAACTGTCCTGGCGTGTAAACAACTTCTTGGTAAAGTTGAACAATATCTAAGGTGAGCTACCGTTTCGGCAGCGATCGCTTATGCATATACCGCGTCGTTTACGCCTATCTCGTTCTGTGGTCTTTATTCGCGAGCGGACTTCCAGTTTCGGTAACAATCGTTTGTATCGTGTCGGGTCGCATCTTCCACGTCTGTTTCGTGTTTTCCCCAAGTGGAGCTATCGTTTTGGAAGCGAACGTTCATACCGCGTTGTCCACATTTGTTTCTTTACGTGGTATTTTTTCGCGAGCGGAGTTACAGTTTCGGCAGCGATCGTTTTTACGCGTCGGGTTGTTTATTCCAAATCTGTTTCATATACAATTATTTTTTATTTCAAACCAATTTACACTTTCGTTGCTGCGTTCGATCAAGTCCGTGTATTACGATATCCATATCGCATTTAGTCACGTTTTGTAACAGACTGATCAGCGCTGTGTCCGTCTCGTCGCGCCATGTCTCCCGCCACGTCCGTTCTTGTCGGACCACGCCGCGATAAGACTTTATTTGAATATTATATTGGAGTATTGGTAAACACCTGCAATTATAAAACTCCGATAATAAAGGTTAATTTGTTACATGTCTTAGGCAACTCAAGCACATAGACCAATAAACCAAAAGTGGTTGTACAAAATTACATTTCATAATGTATAAACTTCTTCTTCTTTGCACTCTTTGTTACATTGTGCTATAGTGAAGGAGTTAAGATGGCCATTATCCCTTAGCAGGTTGAAGAGAGGAGCCATTTATGCCAGAGCAGCTTTGTGTGTTAGGTTGAAGTGAACAAGTGTTTGGTTATTACTTTTGTGAATTTGTGGTATATTTAAACCTTTTCTGCATCATGATCATCATAGTAGTTACATACTGGCAAGGTAGGCCTATTGGTTAGTTAATTTTTATTATAATTTTGATTTTTCTTTTGTTGCTTAAAGACTTCACTACACTAACAAAGGAAATCTTGTTAATGAAGCTGAGAGATGCTTATGTTATTTGAAAGATTTTGTTTTTAATGCTAATTATAGGCAATTGTCATCCCTTTAGAATGGAAAGAGTCATTAAACATTGCTATAATATTATACTGTAAGATTATTAAGTAATAAATATTAATACCTTTTGTCTGATGTCTAGAAATCTATGAAGAGTTAGTGTATTGTGAATGTTATATTCTAGTTCTTTGTTTGTGAAAATGTAATTTGGTATTGTTTTAAATATGGAAACACTGTTGAAGCTATTATGCCTAAACCAAGGGCTGTTTAAAAGTATGAAGTGTGGATAAAAATTCACAATGGTAAACTTGCTTAAAGTCATGAAGAGGTACTAGTAATTTTGTTTTGAATACTGCATAGTTAGGAACTGATTTTTTAACTATCTTGTGAATGTGTATATGAGTAACTAGTGACAAAAATGTATTATGGCTATTTTGTCATTGAAGGCAAATGTTGAACTGAAACCATGCAAATGTTCCAAGACAGATGTGGAGTGGGGAGTGTTGCCTTTTGAGTGACATATTGTTAGTGTAATGTGGTCTACTTTGAAAATGAATAAGTAGGTGAACTGATAGAGGGTTCACAGAAAATGAGGTTTTAATAAACACATCTAGTAGAACCTTAGTTCTTGGGACTGATGTATCACAGTTTAGAATTTATCTGCATATTAACCCTTCCCATGTGTATTACAGAAAATACTGCAAGGTAAAGATAACCCCTCACGCGTATGAACAAATCTTGCTAAATTTTTGTCTTTGATCATGAACTATAGTTCATAAAACTGATGATAAAAGTATTATAGTTAATTGAACCTCAGACAACGGATGCCCTCTATTAGTTGTTCTCGACCACTTATTATCAAGCCGAAACTAGTCACAGCAACTGAATGCTGTTTTGCGTTGTACGCTGATGCGTTAGATGGTTTTATTCTGTATGGGGCGGAGTAACACAACAATTCGGGAGAGCTGCGCACATACTCTGTTCTTATATGGAGTTGAGTATTGTATGCTACGAGGCATGTTCAGAATGTAAGTACTGTTTTCACTTCATCGTTGGTTTCAAAGCGTTGGCCGCCTAGCTCGCGCTTCATGTGCAGGAGCAAGTGGTAGTCAGACGGTGTCAAGTCCGGGCTGTAGGCCGGGTGATCGAACTGCTTCCAACGAAAATGTCGAACCAATGTTTGAGTGTTATCGGCGGTATGGGGCTGAGCATTGTCATGGAGCAACACATTTCCTTTACTGAGCATTCCTCTCCGTTTGTTTGGAATTGGCAGCCTTAGTTTTCTTAAGGTTTCGCAATACCTTGCTGCATTAATGGTTTCACCTCTTGGGAGAAAATCAATCAGCAAAACACCTTTCTGATCCCAAAAGACAGTGTATTATGTTTTTTTTGTTTCTTCAGAGATTGCGTATGTCACCACTCCATTGACTGCTGTTTGGATTCCAGTGTGATATGACGGACCCGTTTCATCACCTGTCACAATTTTGTTTAAAAAATCCTCACCATCATCACTGTACCGTGTGAGAAAAGTCGAAAAGTCATAGCACTTCCGAGTCTCTTGGTTTTGTGCACGTCAGTGAGCATTCTTGGAACCTATCGGGAACACAGCTTGCAATAACCTAAGCGGTCCGTAACAGTTCTGTACAAAAGAGTGCATGAAATTTGTTGAAAATCGTCAGATAGTGTTGTCATAGTGAAACGTCTGTCTCTTGGATTTTTTTCATCAACTGCCCTTACCAGATCATCAGTGACGAGAGAAGGCCAACCGCTCCGATTCTCACCATGCACATTTGATCAACCGCCATTAAACATTCTAACCCACTTTCTCACCATTCCTTCCCTCATCATGTCTTCCCCATAAACATCTCGAAGTTGACGATAAATTTCAGCCGGTTTCACATTCCTTGCGTTCAAAATTCTTATTACAGAACGAATCTCACATCTGCAGGATCACTAATTGTCTTAAACATTTGAAACATTCCGAGAAAACTGAAAAAACATCTAAAATGCCATGAGTCGATACAGTGAACAAGGGCTACTACTTAGTGCTCATGTGTGGAACACCGATTGCAGCGCTACGGCGGCAGTAGAATGAAACGGTACTTACTTTCTGAACACTCCTCGTACAAACACGTTTATCCAATAAAATAACCTTTATTCTTCATAAAATAATTTGTGGGCTTGGTCACTTTTTCAACACAAAATCTAAAATCTTTTTTTTTAATCCTTTGAGTGCTGGAGCATCGCTATTTGCAACTTCTGCAGTAACGTTTATATTTTATATAGTATTTATCAAAATTGGTTCAATGACTATACATACGCATTCCAAAAGCTTCAACGTAACTTTTGATGTAGGTTTTGTTACATTCTGGTTAGATTCTGATTTTTATGGTGGTTGTAAAGTGAGCGTCAGTCGAGATTAGAATCGACCGCTAAGCGGACGAGCTGTCACATGTTTTGTTAGCGCTGGTGTTTATTTTACAAATGATTGTAAATATTGAAAGTTTTTAAGTGTAAATGGGTTTGTAGTGTTAGTATCTTCAAATTATTTCATTTGTGTATGTTGTTTTAGTCAGTGTGTAAGTAGGACAACGATTTGACCGTGAGTTACGGTGATCGTAAGCAGCTAGTCCTTTTTTTTTTTTTTTTTTTTTTTTTTTTTTTTTTTTTTTTTTTTTTTTGCGTTGGGGTATTGGGGTGGATTAGCTAGTCCTTTACTAAATACATTTGTATAATTTTTATGTTTTTTGTGTTTGTTCAGTGATATTGATAAACAATGAGTCATAAAAACATTGCTGACAATAAAGACCTAGTATTGCAGGCATTAGATTTAAGTATTAGTAGTGTAGACAATTCACAGAGTGTTAGGCTAGGTTAGAAAATTTCTAGTTTTGAAGTGGTTCATATTTTCATATTTATTTTCCAAACTTTATTTATAAGTATAAAAAAAATTTTTATATGTCTTTTTGTAAAGAATTAAATGGATTATAAGATAAAATAACTAAAAGTGAAAAAATATAACATTTCAATAACACTAAGTTGTGTGAAAATAAAAAAACAATGTTCTTGCTCATAAAGTTTTTGTTAATGTTTTTTTTTTTATTGGCATAAAAACGTTAAATAAGTGATCAATGTATTATATTTATAAAGAAAATATATTTATCTAAAAGAAAAACAAAAACCCAGGACATTATACCAATAAATAATTTTGTTATGAATGTTTAACCAGACCCTTGCAGAATCAGGCATTTTCACTCGGCATTTTATGCATACCATATAGCAAAACGCCACGGCACTCAAAGGGTTAAGCTGGGGAACTGTAAAATGATTTAAATTTTTTGATGTCTAGTTTTATAAACATCTTTCAACATTTCAATTAAAAATAAATTAAACATATGTGTATTCTATGTAATAATATATTTAAAGTGGGTTTTGTATGTCTGGAGATTTTTTTATCCCTAGAAGTGTGTCCATGTTACCAAAGATAAAAACGTCAGTCCATTTTTGACGCGTTGCAAGGGTTTTTTAAGAAATTCGTAAAAAAAAATACTTAATATCAAGAAAACATATATTGTTACATATCGTTTTTCTTCTCAGAAGTTGTACTATTTGAAATAGGAATAAATGTTTTGATATTCTTTGGTTTAGTATACATTTTTATGAAAATAATGACAAATTGCAAAAAGTTTTATATGAAAATTTCAAGTTTGGACCTCTGTAAGGTATTGAAATATTACAGTAAGATCAAAATGTTAAATGTATAAAATGTAGAGAATTTTATGCCAAATTAGAAAATGTATTAAAAATTTCTATTAAACAAAAATTGTAATTTTGCAATTTTTCTTATTACAAAAGCGAAAATTTACAAAAATGTACAAGGGTTTGTGCTTTTCATTTTTTTACCTCCAAATGTGACTATATTTATATAAAAAAACAGTTTTCTATTGTAAATTATACATGCTATTTGAAAACACTAAAAGTAAACAACAACAAAATAAACTGTTATTTATTATAAGCTTACAAAAAAAAAAATCTTTTGAAAAATGAAAATATTTTGTAACAAAATTCAGAAACAAGCTAAATATTTTCACTTATACTTTATGTAATTTTTGAATATACCCTTAGTAATTATGTTTGTTTGGCTAAAATAAAATATAAGATATGTTCAAATACTTTGAAAAGGAACTGAGTTATGACATTTTTTGTTAACAGTCGCACGTTGAAGAATTTACTCATATAAAATATTCTGGTTTGCAATGTAAAAAGAAATATGAAAAAAAAAAATTTTTTACTTGTTATATTATGTTAGCACATAATGTTTGAAATACACTCAATAATTTTTGAAATTGAGTAAAAAATAAATGTTGTGTGTGTGTCAAATATTGTAAAACCTTGCATTGTAAAATTTTTGACAATATATAAACAATAGATATTTTAGTTCAAAATAACATTGTTTTATAATGTTTTTGTCATTTCATATGCATTTATGCAGTAGAGTATTTCAACCTGGAAAAATAGAGACCTAAATTATGAAAATCGGTAAAAAAATAAGCTCGTGGTGAAATAAAATGGTCAACAATGGCCGACAGGGATGGGTTGGGTTGGTCTTGATGTGACGCCGTGATTCATGTCTTTCGTTTCGCATTGCCGGAAACCTACTGAACTAAACTTACCGCTGAAAGATTGTACCGGTAGATCGTTTCTTTCACTTTACACTGTTTTTTTTATTTTCTTTATTGACAATAAATAACTGTGTGAATGTTATTATACTAACCAGCATAAAATATGCTGGTTTACAACTTTAGAATTGTCCCTTTTTAGAATATTCATAGTAAATCAACTATTCGTTCTAATGACTTTCTGTTTACACTGGAAGAAAGAATATTTCATTCCGCGTGTATTGACATATGGCAGCACTGTTTGCAGGCAATACGTAACTTGCTGTGATTGGTTGAAAATGACGTATTTCTTTGACCCGGCCACCCGCGAAATTCAACTCAAATGATGACTTCTTCAGAAAACATTTCACCACGACCGTAATATTGAAGTTAGAAAAGAAAAGTTTATATGAAAATTGTAGAGTGGAATCTCACAATTTCAAAGATACCAAAAACATGGTGATTGTTTGAAGATAAATAATTATTTTTAATGAAAAACTGAAGCGACATACAATATGCTGGTTCCGCACAACACACATAAATTACAACCGACATAAAAATATGCTGGTTCCACACTTCTAGGGTTAAATAAGCTTGCAAATTGTAGAAAATGGAATTATTGACATTAACATTGTAGATCTTATATTGAATAATTTAACACTTACCAAGCAGATTTCATATTTTTACACACTATGTACATATTATGATTAACTTTAACAAAATACTACTGTTTTCTTTTATATTTGATATAGACTGCTAAAATACACTTTTCAATTTTAATGTGTAACACAGTAAAATACACATTTTAAAATTAGGGTTAAACAGTTCATTTAGTTCTGTCAGTAATAATCAGCTGTTTGAATTGTTATTTCAGTTCATTCTAATTTCAGTATTCCTAACTTTACTGAACTTTGTGTTTTAGAAATATTAAGATATTTTATTTACTAAACTAAATAATTAATTTGGCTAGGAACACTTTCATATTGACTTAATAATAAATAATTTGTCATTTTCTTAATATCATTTAAAATGTACTGTTAGGATATTGGAGTTCTATAATCAGTCATTTATTAGTGTATTCAAATACATTAAGTTTCTTTTTCCTCAAGTTATTCTTCTTATATGTCAGGTATTGGCTTAGAGAATCTCTTAATTTTACAGTTTAAGCTTTGATTATTGTTTACAGATAGAATAGCTGAAATAAGATTTCTGGAGTTTAATTTTAAATTTGTGCATTGTACCAATGTACATTGTTTTTCTGAAGTTCCAATATAAATAATGTGTGTGAAGGGATTTGGAATAATGTACAGTGAAGTGAATGGGTTATAGCAAAAAGTGCCATCATGTTTTGGTTGTAATTTATGTTCATTTGTAATACTTACATGTATTAATTTAAAAAAAATATCTTGATAAAACAACTCAATGAGCAATTTCTACCTCTTAGAAGATTTTCAAATAGTTTTTTCTCTTTGTAGTTTTTTACTCTAGGGTTTTTTTTGGGAAGTAAATAAATCAACCTGTGTATGCAGACGCTTTAAGCAAAGAACATTAATAGAACAGGTGTTGTAAATAAATTGTTATGTTTTATAATTATAATAGGGCAAGCAATGAATGTTAATGAGTTACTATTTTGTGGACTTCTATCACATTGTCAAATGGGACCCAATTCGTATTCTGTAAAAGAACAATTCCAAGAACCAATAACTAACAAAATTAAATCAACTTTATCTGCAACTGGTAGTGATTGTTTTTGTGATGAAAGTGGTGAACTTATTTGTGGTGAGTTACATTTGTAATCAAATCTAAAGAGAACTCACTTGCATTTTTGTTTATGGTCAATAGTAACTTTATATAATGCACTACTAAACCTGTTCTTTGACTTAAGTTTTATTGTAAAAAAATTAAAATTGTATTAATAATTAAAGGTTAGAAATATACCTTGTGATGATTATCCAGTTTAATCCATTAGGAAAAAGGCATTGTCTAAACACATCTGAACCAAATTTCTTCTGTTTTTGTTGTATTTTTCTCATTAGATATTGTAATGCATTGTAAACTCTTTAGTTGAAAAATGCCAAATGTTCCATAAATAAGAAAAATGACACTATTCTAAATGTAGCACAAATGGAATTTTGATATAGATTTGTACTAAAAAAATTCATTGTAGAAATATTAACATGCACTGAGCTTTTATTCATTATTTAATTATATTCACTGTTACTCCGAATATTGAATTCCTTGAGTAGGTGTTGTATTCAAAGTGTATTAAATTAAATTAAGGTTCCTAATTTACATATTTACAAAAAATTTGTTACTATTAATTGTACACATGAAAACTCACTGGTGTGTCTGCTGTTGCAGCGCCTTTCGCTGGCAACGAAGTGCAATTCCCACAAGCCCCTCCATTCTCTTGCATGGACGTGGACTCGGAGACGGATAGCAACCACGACACCGCTCTCACTCTGGCCTGCGCTGGTGGACACGAGGAGTTAGTCGAGTTGCTGTTATCCAGGGGTGCTACAATTGGTTAGTCAGCATTCTTCTCAACAATTTTATTCTAACTGTAGTGTCCTATTTGTATTTTAGTTAATGAATTTATTATCTTGGTACAATTATTAAAATTAGTACAGAATTACTACAGTATAAAATTCCTACAACTCTTATAAATTTACCACAATAGTAATTTTTAAGTAAGTGGAGTTGTTACTTAATAATAATAAAATTGTGTATATAATCAAAATCTGTGATGTACCAAAAACTCCAAAAAGTGTTAAGATTTAATATTTCAGTTTAAGCAATATTTTTAATTCACTTTTTACTTGAAAGCATGTACAAGGACCTATTTTGTAATGTCACAATACATATATAAACTAAGGTATTTAAACACATTGGTTATGAACACAATCCTTTTTGGGAGCCGACAAATCTTAGCCGTTGAACTGGCAGGAAAACTTTCTATACCAGAACATTGATTTAGACCAACCTAAACGTTTGTTTTTACTAAAACTTATTTTAACCTCAAATCATGTTATAAAAACTTCATAACTTCTAACTTCACTAGGCTATATAGAAAGAAATAGAGGATTTTAAAATATTTATATTTATAAAAATGTAGTATTAAAGTAACCAAAGTTTTTATATCATTAACAGATAATATGTACTTCTTCAAAAGTTAATGCATAAATATAAGTAGATAGTGCATAAATGGACCAGATATCTTCTGATATATCTAAAGAATAGCGTATTGAGAGGATATAAGGCCAGCTTTGATATAAGGATTTACTAATAACATTTTGAGTACTGTTGAAGTCAGAAGCACTAATTGTAAAGACACTTTGATTTTCTACAAATATTGTATTGAAATAAGGACATACAATAATTAAATGCACAAGGTTTAACATAAAATATTTTATCACTGCAAATTTTATATTTTACCTTAAACAGCATAAATAAATGCATTTTTAGAGTTTATAGCTAGGTACTTTACAATAAGATTCAATTAAAAGGAGTAGAAAATCATGACGTGATGTGTCTTGGGCAATGTACAGAACACCGGGACAAGAAGGGGTTCACACCACTGATCCTGGCTGCAACGGCGGGCCACGAGAAGGTAGTGGAGATCCTGATGAATCATGCAGCGGATATGGAGGCTCAGTCGGAGCGCACCAAGGACACACCTCTGTCGCTGGCCTGTTCGGGCGGCAGATACGAGGTACTGGACAACATACATTAAACACTTGATTATAAAGGACAATAAAATACTACTCCTGAACCAATGTAACAATTTCATGATTAACATAATATGATTGTATTTTATATATTTATTAATTACTGAACATAAACTGTTGGATACATATTTAATGCAGTATTTTCATCTCATAGATTTTTTAAAATAAACACAAATTTATTTTTCTACAAAATTGCACAAGTTTTACATACTTTTAAGTTTTAGCCCTTTTTAATGAGGATTTCCGTCTTTATTAATAAATTACTATTAGTGTTTATTTGAATTTTAATAGTCTTACTTCATGAGATTAAATATCAAAAATCTCATAAGGCCCTTATTTTGCCTCAAGTATAGTTCAATTTCATACTTGCATTGATTTTTATACACCTCATTGTATTTTGCTTACGGATTAAAAAAGCAACGTGTAACTTTAAAAAGAAGTTGTTGAAAACTAGATTGTAGGCTAGAAATTTGACGTATTGTGTTTGTGCCAGGTTGTAGACCTGTTGTTGAATCGAGGAGCCAACAAGGAACATCGTAATGTAAGCGACTACACTCCACTCAGTCTGGCGGCATCGGGAGGTTACGTCAACATTATCAAACTGTTGCTGACCCACGGTGCCGAGATCAACTCCCGCACTGGCAGCAAGCTGGGCATCAGTCCTCTCATGTTGGCAGCCATGAATGGACACACAGGTGAGCCACTCAGTTATATAGCAAGAAATATTTTAATTTAGCACTTATAAGCATTTTTGTTTGTAGGTGTTATTTTTTACCTAATGACACCTTTTACTATCATTAAAGTTTGTATTGGAATGTATTCTGTTTGTAAATATCTAACACAAAACTAACATGGACAAATCAATAAAATTAACTCTTTGATCTTGAAATTTATGTAGGAGCCCATCGTCTGCTTTAAGCATTAATCCTGACCGCTATACAAGAAGTGCCATGGTGCTACACAATATTCTTTAGACTATTTTGTGATGTGTATTTGTTCAGTATCATTTTTGTACAAAATTTAATGTAACATTACACTATATGTCCACAGAATGCTTCCGAACCTTTTTACAATTTATTATAAACTTGCATAATGTATTAACTTAATGATCTTTTGTCATCAAGCGAAGGAAAAATATTTACACAATAATGTTTTTTCTTCTTCTATCAATGTATTAAATGTATGATATTTAAAAAACCCTTTTATACATTAAAAAATTAAATTTGTTTTGAAATTTTTAGATCTGTAATTTTATTACTAGTGTTTATCTTTTCAAATCAAATACATCTAAATTAAAAAAAAAAAAAAATAACTATCACCATTTAGGCTACTATTACAGTAAAATAGTGACACGAGTCAAAGTATTTATCAATTTGGTAGCTACTTACTTTTTATTGTATACCGAATATCTCCTATCTATTTCAAATCAGTCTGGGAGTGACCAAGTATTATCCAGAGTCTTGGAATAAATATGTATAAGATTATAGAATTCCTAGAAATTATTTCTATTCTGTAATTGAGATGTCAGCTTTTTATTTTGATCACTGTTAAAGAGCATTTTCCCCCTTTTTAGAGTTTCTTAGGACAGGCTAAATAAAGTGCTCCAATTGTTAGGCAACCTTAATCAATTAAAATATTAAATTTGATGAGAGTTTTGAAATTTTATAGTGTATTTTTTTTTTTTTAAATAGTATATTTAAATATGTATTATGATAAGAAAGCTATTTAATGTGTTCTTCAGCTGCGGTGAAGCTACTGTTGGACATGGGCAGTGACATCAACGCACAAATCGAGACCAACAGAAACACTGCGCTGACGCTGGCCTGCTTCCAGGGGAGACACGAGGTGGTCAGCCTGCTGTTAGACCGCAAAGCCAACGTTGAACACCGAGCGAAAGTGAGTGACAGTTTATTACTCTCTAATGTTCTAAATAAGTGGCTGTTGTGGAAGTCGCCATGCGGTGAGAATGTGGCCTATCAAAAGGGTTTTACATGGGATGTAGGATATTTGATCAATCTATAATAGCAGAACTGTGTGTCAATAATTCTAACAACTAATCAAAATCATTTGAGGAATTCTAGTACATATCAAAACAGTATAGACACTGTAATAATTTGTACCTGGATTAGGTCTAAATGGTCTACTTGAAATTAACGTCCTTGAGGTAGGGGTATAAAATCGTATATTGTGCGTTTCATTTTTACAAATGTTTTTTATATCAAACTAATCAAATTTGAATTAAAGTTCAAAGATTTAAGGTATTAAAGTAGTGGAAGTTTTTTATTGTTTTTTAATAACAATATCCATCCTGCACACAATGTGTAATAAAACTACCAAAAGTTGTAAATCTTTTTGTTGTATGAGATGTTGGACATATCAGTTGACTAGTACTTGTACCTCGCTGTAGCAATTATAGATATGATCACCAGTCTTACTGTTTGTTTTATTTAATTGTCTCTTAGTATTTGTCCAAAATTTTTAACCTGAATTTCAATCGTGAATCTAAATCTAGAAGAATAATTAAGAATGCCTGATTACAGAGCATACTTTATTTTTTCAATCAATGAATTATAATTTTCAATTTTGTAGAATAAAGGTGTAGAAAAAAGTTATCATAGGAATTGACTTATTTGTCATTCTCAAACAGTTGGTACACGCTGTGTAATTGTTCACAGACGGGACTGACACCACTAATGGAAGCAGCCAGTGGTGGTTACGTGGAGGTGGGACGGGTCCTACTAGACAAGGGGGCCGATGTCAATGCTCCTCCCGTTCCCAGCTCAAGGGACACTGCCCTCACCATTGCCGCCGACAAAGGGCACTGTCGCTTTGTCGAGCTACTTTTACAGAGGTAACCTTCTTCCTTCTTTGTTGGTATAAATAATGTTATTTAACTGTACACATACAAAGGTGAAAATAGAGAAACTGAAAATGTTTTATAATGCGTTATATAGTATTAAAAAATAAACATATACATTTTTATTCTATTATCCACAATAATTGTCTACAATATAATATTATTTAATAACAATTTTATGGAGTGTAAATCTTTGAACATCTTACTTTGTTTATTTTGTTATAATTATTTTGTTTACCATTAGTTTACTATGAGAAGAAAAAAAAAGTAACTGTCAGAAACATTTTTCCAACAAAAATACATAATAAAATCGCTTTTCCGGTGACACAGCTAGCGTGGCGTGATGTGACAGCTGTTGGGCGATGTGAAAAAATGTAGATGACTTTATACTAGAACATGAACACATAAATACTTTTAGAATGGTCATAGGATATACGTTAGTATAGAACATGATATTATATTTCATCACTCATAAGCAATAAAATAATAAGCGTGCTACGAGTAGCCTATAAATAGTCCACTTGTCCTAAAAAAGTTACCTGAATATTTAGTAAGGCAAATGTAGTTTATGTCTTTGTCGTTGCAGGAATGCGCAAGTGGAAGTGAAGAACAAGAAGGGCAATTCTCCGCTATGGCTGGCAGCTAACGGTGGTCACCTTGCTGTCGTGGAGCTGCTCTACAGTGTAGGAGCTGACATTGATTCACAGGACAACAGGAAGGTGAGTCTGGAGTATCACAGCAGCAGCCCAAATAGTTATTTCAAGGATGGGGTTTGCAAAATAGAACTGCTTGCCGGAGACAACAATTCTTTAATTGATGTATCAGAGAAACTTAATAGATAATAGTTTTGCTTGGTTAACATACATTTACACTAACAAATGTTTAATTTCTTGTTTTAATAGAAATAAAGATTTTTAAATCTTAAAATTCTCTTTACTTACCATTAAACTGCACAAATTTAATATCGATTGATCTGATACATTCACTCTGTACAGGTGTCATGCCTAATGGCAGCATTCCGAAAGGGGCACATGAAAGTGGTCAAGTGGATGGTGAACCACGTCACCCAGTTCCCGTCCGACCAGGAGATGTCCAGATATATATCTACTATCAATGACAAGGTCAGTTTTAGTTTTATGCTGGTGTATGATTAAAGAATCCTGAATAAAAAAAAATATTTCATAAAGGATTCAAATTGAAATTTTAAGTTGCTGTATGACATGTTTGTTCCGTGCAGGAGCTGCTGGAGAAGTGTCAAGACTGTGTGAAGATCATCAGAGTGGCCAAAGACCAGCAAGCAGCCAAGGCCAACAAAAACGCGACCATACTCCTTGAGGAGCTGGACATGGAGAAGAATCGGGAGGAGAGCAAGCGGGCTGCTGCGGCCAGGCGACGAGAGCGAAAGAAGAAGAAGAAACTTGAGAAAAAAGAGGAAAAGAGGAAACTGCACGAAGAGAATCAAAAAAACGAAATGATGTACGTTGAAGAGGAAGAGGATGATGAAGAAGATGAGAAGGAAGAAGTAGAAGAAGGTAGAGAATACATAATTAACAATTATATATAGCCTGTGTTTTTGAATTGTTGCAAACCAAAAGTAATGTAATAACTTTTTTTTAAATGCAAGTCTATCTTCAGTTCACAGTATTTTTCAAATTTTTTTTTTTCCATAATAGTAATAATCGTTCTATGACATTACAATAATAATGTAGTTTTCACTCTTTCTTCTCCAAATTATATGAAACCAGCCAGTGTCTCTCATCTCAATGTACTTTCTTTTAATTGGGAATTAAAACTGAATATTATTTATTTTTTTGAAAAGAATTTATTTTATTTTTTGAAGGCTGATGATTTTATTTCAAAATATATTTTTACTACTTTTATTTAGTGAGAAACGAAGATGCTTTTTTTATGAATAAACCTAAAGAATATGAATTTTGCCATATTTTAGAACTAAAATTGAATACAAACTGATAGGTTTTTTGGTGTTCAAAAGCAAATATTTTGATGCATGATTTTACACCAACTTCTAAAATATACATAACAACTAAGTTTCTCTGCTTTGTTACCTATTAAACAGAATTATTTAGATTTAGAATTATAATTTGCAGAAGTCATTTTTTCAAACGTTCGATAATATATACATAATTAAGAATACAAACTCATAAGTAAAGTTTTAAGGCAATTTCAATATTTTGTGGCAAATTGCTGGGAAGTATCTTATTCTTAAGGATGTTTATATCTTATATACTGTTGGAACAAGAATAAAATAAATAGGAAATAATCTGATAGTATATATACAACAGGTGAGAGATAAACTACCTGTACAGCTCATTTAAAAAAATAACTGTATATAAGCAAATGTCAACGCAGGGCAACAGCTGTTTGGGCTAAAATGTGTTTATCCGGCAACCAAAGGAAACAAATATTTCAGTCTTTAAGATATATTTTGCAATGAAACCGGTTCAAATGATTTCTGGAACAATTTAAGAGATGGCATTACATACCAAAGACTAACACTAGAGGCCAACAAAGAAACTAAACCTAATTTATTGCATTGAAATGACAAGAACAGCAGGATCTGTCTCACAGTGGAGCGTGCATCTGTGTTGTCTGACAACACTCACCTGATATTTGAAGTAAAACGTTAAGGATTCTAGTTCAAATTAATAAACTACACATAAATATCAATTTTCTGTAAGTATTATTGAAATAGTTGTATTTTAGCCATGTAAAGTCAAAATACAACTTAACAATATTGCAGATATAACTTTTACTCATGTGGTGATGTATTGGCATATGTGGATCCTGAATGTGTATGATGTAGGTACAAAGATTGAACCTCTACAGTACATAACACAGTTATGGTGGGAAGGGTTGATTCAATGCAAATGTGGAGTTTAACTCCATTTCACCTTCTGCACTAGCATCTGAAATCTGACTGTCCCAGACTTGTCTCCTGGAATCTGAAGTCCACGTCCATCTGAAGAGATCAGTTTTGATCATTTTTGTTGCCTACTTTTTTTTATCTCTTCAGACATGGATTCCAGGATTCAGGTCTGTAACAACATCAGATTTCAGATGCTGCACAAAGCAGAAGGTAAAATGGAGCTTAACTAACATTCACCTGTACAGTAGTTCAACAGTTTTTCTTTTTTTTTTTACTGAGTAAGAACATATCCTTAATTTGGCAACTCCTCTGTCTTGCAGCAGAGATAGAGAAGGCGGCGAGCACAAGTGCTGCGGAGGTGACGTTAGGGGAGCAGTCCCCAGCACGTGGAGGAGGAGAAGGAGAGGAAGGTGACAGTGGAATTGATGCGAACAGCCAGGGTAGCTGCAGCAGCAACGAGGTCAAGCCTGTTGTAAAGGACCGCCGCAAGGAGAAGAAAAAGAAAAAACCGGCCCCCCCACCTGAAACAAGACTGCCCATACCTGCCACATCCAAACCTACTGCCGATGTGAGTATATTGACAGTACACAATGGCTTCTCAATAATTTAGTCTGCAATATGTTGGCTTTTAAAATAATTAGTTTTTCATCAAGGTTTACCAATTCTGGAAAGCAATTAAGATTTTGTGTTTTACTAAATCTATCGGAATAAACATTGTAGCTGATGACAGTGATTTCTTTTTTAAGCAAGTTTTAAAATAAGAAATCAACTGTTGTATGATTAGTAGAAAGATATCATATAGTGTTTATCACATTAGCCTGCTAACACTGTGTTTATTTACAGGAGAGGAGAAGCAGGGAGCTGGCAGTGTCAAGTGGTGCTGCTAGTAGCCACGAGACCAACACCAGCATTACCAGTAAGACACCCTCTACCACACCTAACCGAGCCGAGGCCAAGTGTGGGTACTTCCAGGAGACAGGTCATAGTAAGTCGCGGTCCAAGGCCAAGGGACAGCTCATTTTTGAAGCCTCTAGGCATCCGGCCGAACGGGAGGACTTCGAAGCCACCGGCAATGAAACCTATGTGCCTATCAGCAAGGGAAAGAGGATGTCCTACCTGTGAGTCTCTAATTTTACAGCATCTAATCTATATCACATAAGACCAATCTGCTATAATATATTAGTTCATCTTGATAAAAAGATTTAGTGTTAATTAAAGCATCAGTTTCGATTTAATATTTTGAAGGAGACCGTTTATGAAATTTAAAACAAGATAAGGCTATATAAAGAACCTTGAAGCACTCCAGCAGCACCGGTCTCCGGTTTGAAAAAAGTTTTACCCTGAGCATGACATCTGTAATATTTACCTTCTGAAATATGTTTTTTAAGAGGGACTGAACAAATAAATATGATTTTTCAGTAAATCAATTTATGTGTTGGAAAAATATAGTTAAAATGTGTTGTAAATGAGATGCATGATCTTTAATATTATTTTTAGGAATGCATACTCAGATGGGGAAGGTGTTTCAAGCAAAGGAAGTTCAACAGTTAGCCCAAAACAACCTACAAAGAGAGAAGAAGGCTGGAGAGAAGTTGTGCGGAAGTAAGTTCAATTTGGATGCCTTGACATACAGTAACTGTGAAACCATTGTTATTAAGAACAATGTTCTGATATAGTTTATGTATTTTTTTTTAATTTTTATCATTCCAAAAGGATGTTATATTTTTATTAACTTTATGCAAAAGTTTATTTTATATTTATTGAATCAACTATACACTGTTTAAAACATTTATTACATAAAATAGTTAACAATGTTTTTAACTATTAAATTTCTTGACACTTGTGTCTCAAACTAAGGATATTTTCGTAATCTGTTTTAGATATTTAAACTCGCCCTTCCGATCGAAGAAGGTGTCGGTGCCGCTGAACGCCATCAGTCGGGTGATTGGTCGAGGTGGTAGCAACATCAACGCTATTCGATGTGCTACCGGTGCCCACATCGAAGTGGAGAAACAGAGCAAGGGCCAAGGCGAGCGCATCATCACCATCAAGTTAGTGGAATACTTTATAGATGATAGAATTATGCAGTACAATATAATGCAATATTTTTATTCATAAGGAAACAACATTTTTCTATTGTGGGTTTTAAAATATACATTAATTCAGATTCATTGTACTAATATAAGTACCAAAAAAGACAATAGAACTTTGTTGGTAAATTTATTACATATACTAGAGAAATTTATTTCAATCAAATTAACTATTGATACATATTTTATCATTATATTATTATACCACATTCTTTTTAATTCGCTCAAAATAACTATTAGAACGATGCCTAATATACTACCTCTAATTTCCTGGAGGAAGACTATTTGAAGATGTTGTGACTTTTTTGACATGAAAAAACCCCCAAGATTTTAGTAATTCATTAGCTCAAATTCCCCTTCGAAATACAAAATCAATGCAATCTGAAAAAACTGAAAAAATCTGAAAATTAATTAGTTTGGTAGGGGAAGTATTTTATGAGTACCTATTGTACTTTGAGGTTTGTTTTGTTTCCATTTACTCTGGTTGAGTAAGAATCAATTTTAAAAATTTTATTTTAACCTTTTTTCTAGAGAAAATATTTTGCTTGCTATATACAACTCTATGGCCTTCCCACTCTAGCGATGATTCAAATGTTGAATTTTATTCAATAATAGTACTTTTATAAAGGATTGAAACACGAAACAGTCAAGAATTGTAATGAACTATTACATTACTTTTCAGAAATGTTTGAAGTCATTGTAAAAAAATGGTATTGTTAAAAACTGAAAAAGATATTAATGTAAAATTGAAAGTAAAAAAATCTTGTAAGTAGTGAATATAGTCTACTTTTCATATACACTTCCTATAGGATTGTAAAGCATGGATAGAGCTTTGAAAACATAGAATCAATAAATTAATTAACATTAAAGATTATGCCGTTGAAAATATTAATTTTTTAATGGTGAAATATCTTGTAGAATAACTTCTTTTGTCAGTTAATAATCAGAAACTATTTTGAATTAACACTTTGTGTTGTAACTTGCAAAAGAGCTCAGTTACGGTAGGTTTTAAGAAACAAAACTGGATACTGTAAAAACAATTATTACATATGAAAACATGACGAATCTTGAGGAACCCCATGAATAATACCAAAAGATGTGATGAACCCAGTAATATTATTCTGGTATGTGTTGCAGGGGCTCGACAGAAGCGACAAGGCAAGCTCACAACCTGATAGCCGCACTTATCAAGGACCCTGAGGTTGACATCCTCACCATGTTGCCCAAGGCCACCAAACAGGCTGCCACCGCCACCTGGGATAAGTCTGCTGTAAGTACAATTGTAGAAATATCACAATTTCGGTGATTATTTCATTAATCATAAAATAGATTAATTGATTTAAACTTGGTTATGAACAGATATTAAAAAGTTGTTTATTGATTAAAAAATGTATAGAGAAAAACCCAAGTGTGAAAGTACATTATTATTTTTTTAAATTAGATATTAATATAATATATAACAAAGCAACATTTTTAACCAAACTAAATTTAAATGCCAGTAAATCTGTAATATAGGTGTTTGTTTTAGTAATTGAGATATTTTCTTTTTTAATTTTCATTCAGATCATTCTCTAAACATTGTATTTTACTGTTGCAATTTAAAATTCCAATAATATAATTGAAAACAATTGTAAACAAATTTTACCCTTTAAGAAAAAAAGATCTAGTTTTCATTACAATAGGCAATAAAGGTTATATTAACTAGTAAAAATGTATTCTTTCTTTTTGTTATATTTCTTATTTTTTCTTCTTATCTAGTACATCATTTTAAAAATGTAATAATTATTTTGTCTCAAGTTATGTTATAGTGTTCTATACATTACATATTTAGTTGTACAGAGCATTATGCAAATTAAAAGTAATAGTGAATTAAAATTTAAAAATTAAAAATCAATTTAAAATTGATTAAAAAAACAAATCTGAAGAAAATATTATAACACTGGATGCAATGCAAGAACCTAACATTTCCTGTTGATTATCAGTTCCTTTCCTAATCAGTTGAGCAGTTTAATTCGCTAGTGAACTGATATTAGAATTGCTTGTTGTAAATTATGATCGATTTCCAATGTTTCCTGAATACCATTTCCCTAACCCCACCAACATCCTGTCTTGTCACCAGTTCATGTTGATAATAAGGTTAGTTAGGCAATGACATGGCTATTCAAACATAGTCCTGCTCAATTAGCTTTTATAGAATAAGCTAGCTTGTACAAGAGCTGTTTGAAAAAGCATTTATAATTTTTAATAAGATACCTAGTAAACTATGAATAAATACTAAGTCAGGTCTTCTTTTGGAGCAGCCACACAGTTGAATTCTATGCCAGTTGTATGCACGAAGGAAGTGCCAAAATTTAAAGTGTTTGCTTTTAATACATGTGCTTACATTTAGCTAATCGTCAGTTAAATTTGCAGCAGAACTCCAAGTCCAAGAGTACTGGAGCCAAGACTAGCTCAACCAGCAGTACCAGCACCTCCACTGTCAGTTCTGCCACCACTGCCAAACCCTCTACTTCAGGTAGGCACAGACACATTCTTACGTAATCGCGACTCATAATATTATTTTGTCAGAATCAATTGAATGTACACTTTAAAAAATAATTAAATGAATAATTCATTGTATAAAATTTATGCATTGAACAGATAAATTTATGGCAACAAAGTGATACATGCAGCCAATGTTTCCAAAATATCCTCAGGCTCCTTTAATTACAGTGCTGGAAAATTTGTTATCCAAATATACATGTATTACAGGAAAAGCTTGTCTATTCGTCTATTCGATCAAAATGCTTGTGGATGAACAGGTTGTTGGCTCGTACTTCAGCCTTGTATATGTATTGTGTCTAACTATTCTAATTTGACTTCAATCCTCAGGTTTACTAGATGTCTTGGAACTTGGTTGATGACATCTGTTAAATTAAATTAACACAGAAGAATTTCAGACTTTCCAAAATCTGCACCTAAATAACACTTGGTTTATGCTGAATGGGTGATAAAGTATTCTGTGCGATTTCAACAAAGAAAATGGTGTGTTGAGTGAGAATGTTGGTGTTTCAGCGAGTGCGGGTCTCACCGTGTCAGTGACAGTGGCTCGCTCCGGGACCCCCTCGTACACCACCTCTTCCAGGGTCACGGCCCCACGTCTCGTGGCTGCCGGTAAATAGCTTAGTTACGATCGTCAGTTCTTTACTGACCCGGTGATCTTGATGGATGTCAACCTACACAAGCTAAATGTATTTTCCTGATAGAGGAGCCACATCACAATATTAAAAGTTGTGCTATACAGTTGTATTCATATGTGTTGAAAAAGTGCAGATAAAACATAATCATATTCACAATCAGGTTTAATCTCCCAGCTATTTCCAAAAAGTAAATTTGAATATCATTTCCAGAAAAACTTATTTTAGAGACTATCAGGCCTGAATTATCTAATTTTCCACTTGTTAGTAATACCACTAAAATATTGAATTATTATAGAAACCCAAATTAGATTAGAAAATTTATATCTCCTGTTAAAAAGTTCAGGGTATTTTATAAGTAACATTAAAGTCGTCCGATTCACACACTATGTCAAAATCTTTCTTACACTGTTAAAATGTTTTAAAGATTTTGGCCTAGTTGTGGATAACCATGAGTCAATGAATAATAATCTGAAACACTTAGGCCATGTAAGCTTAACCCTTCAACGCGTTTTGCCGTACTAGGTACGTCATGACACTTTCACTTGAGATCGCGTTTTGCCGTACTGAGTACGTCATGGAGTAGTCGGTTATTTTTTGTAGCTGTAACAGACAACTATCGAATGTTTTCAATGAAAAATGTATACCAATCGAAAGTAGAAGATTCAAACTTTCGATTAATTGAGTCGATATCTCGAAAAATCGATCTTTAGAAAAAATATCTGAGAAATCAGCTGCATTCAAGGCGACGTCATTGCCGTGCATCCGATCGTTTGTCGGCTTACGTTTGTTGTTGTTTACAGTCATTGTTAGTGTGATGGTTATGTTCTACTGACATATTTTTGTGTGTTTTATGTTCCTTTGTTTAGTTATTATTATTAGTTATGCTTAGTATTAGTTTTACAAGCTAACTATATGGTTGTGAAGAAGGAAATCCTGTTTTGACAGGAACAATTTGTTGTGTTTTACAAACATGAGTCGGGAATGTTTTGTAGGTTAGCTAGCTTTTAGGGAAATATTTTTGCATATTTTAGGGAATTTATTTTAAAACTGTTATCGGTTTTGTAAAATATTTTAAAATCAATCGAAAATGAGTAATCTTGAAGGACACCTAGTGGAAAGAGACAGTAAAATTGACAGACTTTTGATCTTTGAATCAGATGAAGATTTCGACGATGGATATGACAATGACTTTGCTCAAGCTGAGTTTGAAGTATTAGACTTAGGACAAAATAGTGATGATGATATTGAAAATAGGCTAGGTGAAAACATTGTAGTACAAAATGAGTTCAATGTTGTTGAAAGAGGAGGAGGTGATGCATACCTAAATGTAGGCCTAGGCTTACCTGGTTTTTGAATCATTGTAAAGTTAATAAACTAACCTAAAGTAGGTTAATTTTGTTTAATTTGGCTAATTCTAAACACTAACAACATAATAACAACAAAATAATTATAAACTTGGGTAATTTGCTTATATTATTTATAAAACACAAAATCTCTAAAAAACCGCCAGAAAAAATCAACGCAGGAGGGGGTATGACCATGAAAAAAAAAATAACGCGTTGAAGGGTTAAGAACCAGGGAGTTTTTATGAAAAATTAATAAAACTGTATTAATGCAGATTTAATTTTACATACGAAAAATTTAAAATTATTTTTGATTTTTTTGAAGTCTTTGTTGCTCAAGAAGTAGATAATGACTTATATGTAATATACATAATCAATTCCATTCTTTATTTAAAATTTACATTTTTTTATCGTCAATATTACAAATCTGTTGTCTGTGAAGATTTTTAATCTTTCATTTGTGTGTTAAGTAAGATTGAAAATTAAAAACCATTGAATACAACATTAACTATGTGATTGCAGCGGAGAAACGAGCAGCACAGTTGGCAGCTGCGGGCAACACAAAAACCACAATGTCCTACACAACGGCCATCATGACATCTAGCCGAGCGAGCAAGACAGTCACCACCACACCCACTCCCAGCCAGACGTTTGCGGCTAAACTAACGGCCGAGGTGACCGTGAGTCCGGCGGCTCCACCTACACCACAGCTTAGCCCCGCAGCCCCTACTCCGGCCCCCGCTGCGATTCCTACCACTACCACCCCTCAACCTCTCCCTCTGCCTCCAGCCACACCCACTCCCCCTCTTCCCGCAACTACCACTACCACCACCACTGCGTCCGCAGCTCACAGTGCCACCCTCGAGTACTCACTCTTCAATGACACCTTTACAAAGGTAGGTTGACAGCAAAGATAAACAAAAGTTACGCTAGAACATCTTTTCATGTTATTGCAGTTTGTGATATTATTGTGTACGTGTTATCTTTATTAACATAGCCATACTATGCTTTCTTATTGGCTGCGTCTGGCTAGATTAAGACATTGTTTTCTGCTTTACTTGTAACACGAGGAAATAACGTTCACAGCAATATCAGTAATCCTCTGACCTAACCAATAAACTGTCATGGCTGTAGCCTCCTTTACTTCTTACATTCAATGTTTGCTGCATACCAAATTCAGTTAGTTAGTTTACTGGGTAAATACGTAAGACGGCCTATAAGCCTGTCTTTTCCCGTACAGTATTATTTTGTACATTCATGGAGTACATCACTTTCATACTCACCATCCAGTATGTCTTCTCTGATCCTCAAATAAAAGGTGGATTCTCCATTTGTTTTGCACCAAACTGAGGTTGGTGTTTCCATTTTTTCTCTTCACTTGGATATGTGTCATCCTGCAATTAGTTGGATTTCATGCTTCATACAGCCCTATTCATGTTTTCTTGTTTTAGATGAGTTCTTTGTAAACCCTCCATATATATTTCACTTCTGACCCATACTGGTGGTTGAGCTAGTTTCGTGAGGGTATATGTATATGAAGTGTTTTGCAGTCTTTACAATGAGCCGTCCATATGCAAATGTTTTCACACTGTCAGATGGAGATCAGTTGGTGTTACCTCAAAGTGGACATGAATGTTGAGTCAGAGTCGAAATGAATCCCAGCACTTTAAAATTATGCACCATTTCCCTTTGTTTATCATAGTATTCTTTGTTAAAATGATGCTGGGAAAGTCGATTAACCTTTAGCTGTTGATTACAGTCATTCGAGAGATGTGGTTGCAGGTTTTCTCAAGGTTCCATGTAGAAAAGTAAACTGAGTGATTCTTCTCTGACCTCAGCATTCATGGCTTGATGCATAGAATATTTGTACTATCAGTCATTATCTACAGTAGTATGTGTTTCTTGTTTTTCAGAGTACACCCATTTTCAATAAAGTTGGTATCAGTGTAAAAATAAAGCATCCATACATAATTTTTAAGATACTTTTCCTTGCATCATTTAGAATTTTTACTAATAAGACATACAAGTATGTTTAAAAGTCTGATGAACTCTGTCTGTAATGATTATTTTATGAGATGATAAAAAATGTGTTTATGCAGGTGGCGCAACAGAGCATGTGGGGAAGAGAGAACGACCCTTCTCAGAAAGGCATGAACTTTGCAAGTGTAGCAGCGACTGGAGCCCCCGCCAACGGCCCCCAACAGCTCCCCAACATGCACACGTACCTTGAGAGCTCTCCACCCCAGGTACTTATTAGTGGAATCTGAATTATAATATTATTTATTATCCGTTTTTCATAGTGTGGATACAATACAATAAAGGAATTCAACTTATGAAGTAGACTTTCAACTTTCAGTATGCAAGCGCTTTTAAAAACAAATTAAATGTCAAAGAAATTTGCAAACAGTTATTCTAGCTCAGAGATAGTTGCTTATTAAGAAATTGCTTCAACTTAGGGTTCTTCTGCTCCATTGGCCAGAAATATTTGAGTAACTATTGAGTCTTAAAATCTACTTAACCACATTCCATGAAATGTTTCATAGGCATTTATATCTACTTGCTTTTGCTTTTTGACTTCAAGGCTTTGACCCCACTGGCCATTCAGAAATATATCCTGAAATAGGAAGGTCTTCAAATGACCATCACTCATATTAAGAATATCTGGATGCCTCTCATGTCACAATATGGACTAACACATCACTGCAGATCTATACTGAGTGATCTTCACCATCCAGTACACACTGATGCATCTGCACAGTCAATGTGTTAATAGGTTAAAGCACTTTTATATTTTTTAAGTAATTAAATAAACAATCAAATATGTTTTAAACAGGTGGACGCTGCCAAAGCTCCTGGCTATCGTGGCACGACGGTGTGTTCGCCTGTTTCCAGCAAGAGCAGCACCACCCCGCCCTCCCTGCCATCACTGGCCTCATACCCGTCGTACAGCCCGCCTACGCAGTCGCCTGCACAGTACACCCGGGTCTACGCTGAGTATCAGCCCGAGCAGACGGACACCTTCCACTACAGTCAATCCCTGCAGCAGGCCACTACCACCGTGACCATGTCACGATTGAACCCTCGCGCACCTGACTTCCGGGCACCGACCACATCACAACCACCGATATACAACCCCAATCCACCCACCCCTACACCTGCCCCTGCCCCTTACATCTTGGCCAACAACAACATCATCTCTTTCCCCCTCAGTAAGTTTACCCCGCAACAACCACGACCAAACGGACAGACCCAGAGGTGGTCCTACATAACTCCCCACGCCTTCCCACAGCCACAAGATGTCGTCGGGTTCACCAACGCGCACCTGGCCACTCTGGCCTCACTCGGACACCAGGACGTGCTGGCCGGTCTGGAGAATGGGGCTGTTGGCTCGCCCAATGTCAGTCCCTCCTCGCCCCAACAGGCCGAACATCGACCCATGGACGATAGAAAGGTAAATTGATTGTTTTAAATATTCTCTCGAATTTTGCTTGCTATATGGGTTAAATGTTTATATGGGGTTGTTGTATTCTTATATTTTATTATAAACACTCGACTGCTCAATAACAAAGATATAATGTACAGGTGCCTCCTCGTCCGATCGGCACGGAACGGGCATGGAAGAACTACACGGGGATGAACACCGTGGCGGAGCCGGACGTGAACACGGCGTCGTGGTTGTGGACGGCAGCAGCGGCGGGTGGCAACTTATCTGCGCTGGAGAGACATCAGATGTACCGCAGCCAGGGTCCCACACCTGCTTTCGCTCGCCTCGTCCCAGACGAGATGCCCACTATCATAGACACCACCGCCTATCAGGTATATATACTTGTTAAGTATTGATTAGTAATTGAGTGAAACTGAAGTCTTTACAAAGTAATATTATTTTTTTTTTTTTTTAATTTGATCATTAAATTTTTCCCAAAATATAATTAAAATTCTTCTAATAAGATAAATATTTTGTTTAATACAGGCTTTTTTATATGTTATTTGTTAAAGAATCTAACAAGAGTTTCTGAAAGAATGCTAATTATATTCTTAGTATGAATGCTTGTCAAATGAAAGAAGGGAGTTCTCTTTGATGCCTCTTGTTATATCAAAATATTAGGCTTAAATATAGTTTTAATTGTATAAAAATAATTACTTATAGATTATTTTGTATGAGATTTTTAATAAACTGTGTTCATGTAAACAAATTTCTTTGTATGAACCATAATGAAGCATATGAGTCTGGCCAGAGGGTTATTTCAAGAGGTAGTGTGAACCTACAGGCCAGAAACGAGGCTAGACCGTCTCACAGGTAAAGAGGTTTTCAGAGGGCCAGATGCTTTAAGTGGTGGGGTGTCCTAGAAGTCTGATGATTCTAGATACATACGAGTATATTAGTCATTTATCACAAGGCAGATCACTGTTAGGCAGCAATTACTTCCAGAGTCCACGTTTAATAAGAAACTAATATTAAAAATAAAATAGCTTGAGCCATTGTTAGATATTTCTAGAATCCAGTTGGTGACAAAATAAGATTACACACTGACACCCAAAGATTTTTAGGACTTAGTCACTTTGGTTCCCAAAACCTTATGAACTATGATTCAAATCCACCTTAATGTTGGACTACAGTAGGGATCACCAGAGAGTGCAGTTGAGGGAGGAGCCTATTTGGAGCGTGACCTTGGAGCAGCCAATGAGGAGTAAGCGACGTTGCCGAACTTGTTCCTCGCTGTAACCGCAGCGCGCCGTGCCGGGCTGTTGGGGACCTGTTGAGTAGCAACGTCGCGCTGGCCTATCCTTTCTATTGGTCGCCGCCAACTGCACTCTTTCGTGACTCCTTGTATAGTGTTGTTACTCTGTCACTGAAGAGTGTTATTCTCTGTGGATAGGGAGGGGCCGACAGCCAACACTACAACGGTTGCCCACCTGGCACAGTGCTGCAATCAGCGATGCCACTATTGCCGCAGTACGATATGGTTCCACCTGACGGTCTCAAGCTGGAGGCACCCTGGGACCACTCCCGACTACCCATGCAGGACTTACAGGATAAACAGCACGTAAGTCCATCAACTGCTTCAAACCATAAATAGTATCTTATGTAGGTGGGGACTTGTTAATTTCCCAATTATTTTTGTATAGGTACTGTAAAACCTGTTATATCTGGCCCTGCGATACACGAGAAAACGTCTTGTATCTGTAAGCTTTAGACTAAGGAGTGTCACACAGGCAGATTAATAACTTTCTCCCATATACATTGGCCAGTGGGAGAGGAAGGGACGAGTACTTTGTTTTCCTGTACTCACAATATTTCTGGATACAATGGCCTTAGTGAAATTGTGAAAACAGGGCTTTCGAATGTGCATGTTAAGTGGGGATAGTTACCTTTTACTTTATCAGTAAGATAAGTTTTGAGTTTTAAATATTGTACATTACTAATATTTTCTAAAGAAAAATTTTACTGTCTTTCTTTTACATGCTTAGCAATAAAAACTACAAATATTCAGTGAATTACATTAACATTAAAGTTTCAAATAGAATAAGCATTTGCTTTACAAGAAATTTATGGAAAACATTTCCAATGTTTTGAATATTTGTATAATGGAGTGATCCATTCAAAACGTAAATTACGAATAACTTATGTTGTTCATATTTCAGTTCCATATCCGCCTTTAACAATATCCAGCCTATCCCTTCTTCAAACTACGCCGGATATGACAGGTTATTATGTAATATCAAGTGTTGCTTGTTCTATTTATACATATTTGTCTGAAAAAAATGTAATGCGTAATAAGAATCTTAATTCTCCATCTGACGTAAATTGTTTCTGGACTATCTTCCAAGCTTCTGGTCCACACCTTGTCAGAATATTGTGTTAAATGTGTACACTTTATGTTTTTACAGTGTAAATAGTCCTCTCTCAGTCGGAAGAAGTAGATAGATTTTGTGACAACCGAAGCATTATGAATTTATTTTCATGGGATTTAAGTGTAATCATTTATGAAAAAAAATGTATCACTAAAACCGTTCTTAGATAAAAATTGTTGATTTCGAAATTTTGTAGTAAACAAAAGCATGCCATAACATTTTTTTCTTCTGAAATAATAAAATTGTGAATTTTTAAAGGTTTAAATGGTTACCATTTTGAAACGTAATGGTGTGTACCAAGCTGGTCAACCAACTTAATCGAATTATATATTTTGTTAATTTGTTAGTTAATTTTCTGTATGAAGTTTCAAGTCCCTCTATATAGCAACTTTTGAACAGGGTTAGTTTCGGCCCTGGGGGATCATGTTCAATTGTTACAGGGGTGGACTGGTAGCATATATGGCATCATCGCTTCCTCTTTTATTATTTTGTTTCACGACTGAAGTTTTACAGCTGAGTTTTTATTGTTGCAGGGATGGAATAAGTGGAACCACTAGACGTTGTGCAACGCTCAACATTACTGACAGTAGCATGTATGGCATCATCCTTCAATAGCTCACATCGCTTCGTCTTTTATTATTTTGTTCGCGTAGAACGCCCTCAGTATGTCTCGATGTTCCCGATATTTACTTTTTCACTGTGTCGTTTCATAGTAGCGGAGCAGAAATGTGTATAATTTCAAGAATTTTTATTATATTATTATAATTATCTTTGGATTTGGTGTAAATAAATACAATACTTGTTGGAACCGGGGCCTAGCCTGTTTCCCCCCGAAGAACGTCATGCAACTACTGTACACTTGCTGATTTCTTCTGACCGCATCCATTGGGTTTTATTTACTCCTAATCCAGTAGTTGTGTGTACGCTTCTGTGTTTAAGTATGGGATCTTAAAGCCTTGAAGAGTTACGTTACAAGACAACCGATGTTGCAAATGCAATGAGAATCTAGCTTATTCAACCTAAACATTCATCATAATAGTAGTTTGATGGCGGCTGTAGGCGCGCCAGGGTATGGAGGGACAGTGTCCCGACGGGGCCCCAGCTAAACCTGAAATGGGAATTTACTATTGGATTTATTATGTAATATTGCTTGTACATGAAGACTTAAAATATATCTTTAAGCACTGTGCTATGCGTTTCTTATTCCTGACCTGAAAAGTATTGGAAACGGCTGGGAGTGATTTGACTATTCCGTAACGTACCGATGTCGGGTAGAAATGTACACTCAACTGTTTCTAATAACAATAAAATTGTCAACTTTTTTCAATAACTAGCTGGTTAGTTTGTGGGTGACAACATTGAAAACAAAATGTATGTAGTAAGATAGCATAGGCTAGTTTTTAAATAATGCATGAATGAATTTTCAAAATAATGTAAATGTCCAAACCCTAAATTGAAAAAATTGTAAAAATATATACCGGTGATGTTTAAGAGGAAAATTATATTAAGGTTTATTTAATAATATAATGTAGAAATAGTATAAATTTATTTAATATACAAAATAAGCTACATTGATCCATAATAAATGCAAAGTATTTATTGTTTTTATCTTAATCCTTGTATATTACATCTGTTTATTGGTTTCCCTGCAACTTATATAACAATTAATAATATAAGAATAAAAATTACCTCAAAAAGACAATACAGGTATTGCGAATATTGTCTGAAATAAAATGCCAGACTAGTGTGTCATTAACTTAACACAACATCATAAATATTATATATCATTCTTTATACTGCCACTTACTAAGATCCGAGAAATATCATTTTTTAAACTACAAAAACTTTTAGCAAGAAGCTAAGACAAAATATATTACATTGATAGTAAATAGAAAAATATTTGAATCTTTGTTGATAATTAATGAAATTTTAACAATACATTCACCAAAGTAAGAATCATACATTTCTAACACTGGTATTACTTACTCAACCAATTTATAAATCGTAAGCCTATAAGAAAATTTATAATGTTACTAACATTAGATTTACTTTACACAAGAAAAATACATTTCAGTGTTTTGAGTTAAAAGAAAAATGTTATATTGTACACAAAATTAGAGTTTATCTGGAAATTACCCAATCTCGAAGTATAGCTTAGGTTTGGATCCATCAGTTGTCCCAGATGCCTACTAACAGTGTTGTCCAAATATCTAAACTATGCAGTATGTTCCACTGTTTAAGTGTATATGTAAGGTAACATTCGATAGAATATTGAATTGATGAATAAAAATTCTCTTTATTAACTGGGCAAAATTAGGGTATTGTGGCCCTTGCCTACATCTCAACTAAAGACATTGTAGTCTTTTAACAATAAATACATTAATATAGAAGAAAAATAAACACTTGAAAGCAATTAACAAGCAAAAAACATGTAGGCTTAAGAGTTACTTAAGTAATATAAAACAATAATAAAAAGTTAAGTTTTATTAATTAACTCAATTTTAAGAGATGTCAATATAATGTTAACCAAAACATTTGCATCAGATTTTACCATATATTGGTTATCTGAGATTATTGGTATTAATTTCCTCTTAATGATAAGTAAGTGAATGATACCAAAATTTAAAAATAAATAAGTTCTCTGTGCAGAATATTCTAGCAGACCTATAAAGGCAGTCCTGAACAGTAGAATGAATTCATGAGGCAATCATTGAAAATCATTGTTTGACATTTCAGATGACATTGTAATCATGGTTTCAGGAAACAGTCTGAATTATGAGTAGCTGCCATTGAATCCTTAACTAAAACAATGAATACATTTTGCTTCTAGTTTCTGACGAAATAAAACAACTTTGTCAGTCTTCTGCACTCTTGATATAACTCTGGTAATGAGTGTTAAACTAACGAGATTCAATTAGACATTCCAAAAGATGAGGTCAGATGGTGGCAGGAATTGGGCTGCATGACAAAATAAGCAATAAACTTTCTTGACAAATCTTACAAGTATAATTACTAAAGGAACAGTGTAAATCTGTACAAACACACTGATAATAAATATTAGTTTGAATTTATGATCTTAAATTACAACCACTCAAAGGTGAACATTTTAAATGAGAATACAGTTAATAAATTGATAAAGTAAAATATTTTTTGACTATATACTACTTTGCCATATTCCTAATAAAAAATACCCTTAATTAATTACAGTTGTACAAGTATTGCAAGTAATTTAATATTATTTCACCCAATATTTTACATTCTAGTAATAACCCACAAATATAATAATCTTTAGAGTGCCATGAGCCGATATTATGCCTAATCTACATATAAAGAGAGTCTTTTAAACATTAGTAATATCAGGCATGGCACACAAGGTTAAAACAACATAGCGTAATTTTAGTAGTTCACTAATATAAGTATAATATCACTACAATGCATTACAGTCATAAGAAAGGAAGACAAAACAGATTCAATGTGTCTATTAAACTAATTTAAAGCTCGATATGCTTTTGCATGATTCGTGCCTCCAAGTCGAGGTGCAGCTTCTCCACTTTGCGTGCCTGCTTCTTGATGGTCTCGTCATTGACTTCGCTCAGCGTTAGTTTCTCACCTGCTTGTTTCTTCCCGCGAGAGTCTCCTGCCAGGGCTGCCTCCACTTGCAGGTGTCTCAGCTTCAGGAGGCGCTTTTCATAGTGGAACAGCTCCACCTGTCAATAAAAACAAAGTAGCTTCAAAAGTTACAGAAAGAACATTATCTACTTTTTAAAGATTATCTGGGAATTAAACCTAATTGTTTACACATTGTTAGTGTACCTTGTACACTATTAAACTTAAAGTAACAATTTAAAAAAATTCTTTTCTAATAACATTAATTTTTCACAAACCAAATATATAGACCATAAATAACTATACAGTATATTATTATTATTTATGGTCCTTGATGCATGCTATTGATTTGGTTTGGTGCAGCAAAATCAAACGAATAACCATCGTTTTGAGACTAAATTTAAGTTATAAAACAATAGTACAAGTTTATTAAAATATAGATTAAATAAACAAGAGTTACAAAAAGCAAATTTATTAAAAAGATTTTTTGTTAGTTAATTGTCTAAGCACTTTAAAATAGAACGATAAACTTAAAATATCAGATCCAAATAATTAAAACAATAAATTCAAACACTTGTTTTATTCTGATCCACAAATAAAATGTAATAGAAAGTATTTCTAAAAAAAATTTAAATATTCAATTATAAGTATCCCAGTACTTTGTATATATCAAATCCAATTATCAGTTTACAAAGTATCAACCCTTTGCTGACTTATTACGTGTTACTTATACAAACACGTTTTTCTAACAAACTTTGACATAAAACTGTTAAGATTGAACTATATCCTATTAAATAGGACTATAAGAGTGTTAGCAAATATTGAGTAAATAATGTTTTTCAACGGTTTTATGGGGTAAAAAGGCATGCTGAAAATCTGCAAAAACAAATCAAAGCTTTTTAGAATTGAAACCAAAAAGTTTTTAAAAAGCATTTTTTTATACATTTTTATGTAAATTTTATATTTTCATAATTACAGATTTACATAAAAAAAACTTTGTATGGTTTTCCTCTGATTTTGAGGATATATTATTAATATCCATGTGTAAAGGGGTTAGTGTGGTATGGAAATCAAATTAGACGGGTCTGTTCATACATTTTTCGGTTTAACACCAGTTGACAGAAGCTTCCTACAGCAAGACTAAAATATTTCAAGAATTTAATTGTACGTAATTTGTTACGGTGAACGGAAAACTTGCAAACTAGTTTATGACAACGGCTGCATAAGCCTAAAAACAATGTAGCAATGTAGGTGCTTGATTATAATTACATATTTATTCATAGTTGGTACAATAACTGATAAACATTTATATTACAATGAAATTTCAATGCACTAAACAAAAATATAAAGAAAACTGGTATAAGATTCAGGTTTCACTTGAAATAAATGGTTATATTTTTCATGATGGACATGAATAGATTAATAGAATATAGAAAACAGCTAAGCTCTTTTAAGGCCAGACACTAGAGTCACTTTGCGTTATGTGGTCATCTTTTGGGGGCGCTCAAGTAAGAAAAACAAAGAGAAAGGAGCTCCCAGGACTATTGGGCAGGTGGGTAAGGTGCAGTCGGGGCCTATCTTTTACCAGTATGGAATCATGGCAGTGGCAGACTAGTGGGTGATGAAGCATGTTTGGACATGAGGGACAATACAGAACAGCATACCATTACAATGACTCAAGAGGGAAAAACAACCTTGCTGTCACTGGTCAAAGTACATGTGTCTCGTCATCTCTGCATCAGTTTAAAGGCTTCCCCAAGATCAATGTGAGGAGTGCAAGTTGTCTGTTTTAAAAGTGTTTAATAAGTTAATCCTTTTGGATTTGTTGGGACTATGCAAAAACTCTTTTTTGTTATAAATATTAGTTTATTTTTAATATGGCATATTCTAATGCAAATTGTACATAAAATGAATAAAGGATCAATTTCTACACCAAGATTGTAAAATAGTAGTTATTGTAATTTTCTATTTCATTTTTAGTGCTTCTACAAAATATATAGAAAATACAGCTTGGCTAATAAAAACCCTTAAACATATTTTTCGTTCCACTTTCTAGTCCAAACTACAAAAGAATTTTACAAACTGTCACGCTCTTATTCCAAAAAAAAAGTGTTAAACAACTATGTCTTTCAGTATATTGTGATAAAACAAACGTTTTAAGCTAGGGTTTTTTTTATAGAATTGAGATACAAATATGTTTTGTGTGTGTGTGTAAAGTGGCATTTTAAGTTTGGGTATTAATAACCAACTACTTTTATAAATCATTTTGCTTTAACATCTTACAAATTGACCTTGTCTTTTCAACATATTGTTCAGAACACGATTAGCTTTAAAAGGACATAAGTTTTTCTTTTCAAAACAGCCTTTTAAATCATTTGCATAACAAAAAACTATATTCTTTACTATACTTCATTCTATAACTATATTAGTTATGAAATTATATGGTATTTGTCAAGGTAGAAGTGTGTCGCATAACGGGCTTCATGCTTCGCTGAGGTTGCATACGTGATTTCTAATCTTTAACTCATTTAATTCTCTAGATATCCTGTGGGCACATAGACAGACAGACAATCGTATAGAAAATAAATTTCACAAACATTATGTTCAGCAGAATTCTATGGTTGTATATGTTTAACACATTCTTATATATGTATGTATGTATATATATATATATATGTACAAGGGCTGTCCAGAAAGTAACAAACGTTTTAGCGGCAATGGGTGGGACTAGTGCCGCCATCTTGGCGTCAGAGTGTTCCTACATCCAGTATGTAACCGCCCATGGTAGATTTTGCATCGTACCTATTGTACTTTGTATACAGTGGGGTGTTTAAATAAACGCTGCAATGGAAAATCCCACCAGTTGTAAAGTGCGTTCTGTGATAAAGATTTTGTTGGGGAAAAAATAACAAACCAACTTGCAATTTATTGCCAGATTTGTGATGCGTCAAGGAATAATGATTGAAAGTCCAGCGAGGCAGTGGTGCATTGATTTAAAAATGGGTGAAATCGTGTTTACTATGAGCATCGCGTGGTATGCCTAGTCCTGTGAGTATTGAATTGAACGTGAAAATTATTGAAACAAGCAGTAAAATTTCACAATTATATGAACCCTCAGAATATTTCCCCTAAATTTCATGGAGTTTCATTCATGAAATTGTGGTTTGTAAACTTGGTTACCACAAATTTTGTGCCAGGTGGGTTTCAAAAATACTAACGGAAGAAAACAAAAACACAGACTTGTAACATTTACATGTTTAGAAGACTGAAAAAAGTGGAAACCAAATCATCGTAAACGGCAATGAGACTTGCGTAAAGCATCAAATGTAAAACAAAACAAAAGTTAATGGAATGGGGACACACACATTCGCCCATAAAATTGTATACAATTTGTTTACAAATATATCTATTCTGAAATGTTCTCATTGCCATTATTGCTACCCATAAAATCACTGTTATATTTGATAATGCTCAGCCAAATCCCATATAGTGAGATGGAACTCAGGTTTCTCATATAGTGTTAAAGTTTCATGTGAAATTTCAAGTCTGTAGATAATTTTGTTTTTAAGATATTGTCCAGCCAGACATACAGAAATGAAATGTTTTTCAGCCTCCTGAGTGATAGATAAGCTTCACTAAAGCTCAGACATTAGTATCAGAATATTAGTAATAGAATTATTCTTTATGAAATTTGACCATCACTCATTTTTATTAATGTTCCAAAGTATACGATAAGCAGAAATAAAAAAAATTGTGTATAACTCAATTAAAAAAATAAATAATTCTTTAACTAAGGGAAGGTAGTAAAGGATAATATCCCATTATATTTTAAGCAAACAATACATTTATCACATTGGTGAAAGAATTAATATAATATTGATTGAAGTTCAGTTCATGAGTCAGTTAGTTTTGATTGACTTTTACTATTTTAAAACTAAATTACCTGTAACTTTGTATTGAAAACTGAACTACAAATTTCAATTTAATACATAGAAAGAAACATTGTTCATTGTTGTATGTACGTGGTACACACAGGTTAAGTTCCAATCAGGTTTAACTGAAGAGTAGCACTCACCTTAAGTGATTCTAGCTCATCCGATGTGAAATTCGTCTCAGTGGCTAATTTCCACAGGCCTTGCACTTTGGGTTCCACAAACTCGTTGCTCTTCGGCCCTTTCACAGACAGTCTATGTAGCCGGTCATACCCGTCTCTGATCTCTCTGTGCTTGTCCCTGTACATCGTTTAGAAATATCTTTAGTGACACTTTAAACTCTGTTCTTAGGTTGTTTCAAAGAGTCCATTCACCCATTACGGATCACTGACAAAATATCTCGTCATGCAATAGACTATCAGGATGGTGACAAGCTCAGGTCGCATCTGCTTTAAATTTTACCTCCTAATACTTCAGTATGAGTGTCATTACTAGTCTACTGAATGTTCTTAAACAACAGGTTTATTTTTAGTTTTTCAATTGATTGTAAATACGAGGTCCAATCAAAAAGTATCCTACCTTATGGTGCAACGTAAAACTGAAGTTACCTGAAAAAAGCTGGCGTTAATTTTCTTCAAAATAAGCACCCTGAGAAGCAACACAACGATTCCAGCGACGTTTCCACTTCTGGAAGCAGTCTTGAAAATCACTTTTCGGCATCGCCATGAGATCAGCCGTCGTTTTTTTCATAATTGCTTCTCGACTTTCAAATCTGGTGCCTTTCAATGGTTTTTTGAGATGGGGGAAGAGCCAAAAATTGCATGGAGCCATATCTGGAGAGTGCGGAGGCTGAGGAACTTGCGGAGTGCCGTGTTTCGCCAAAAAAGTTTGAATGAGCTGGCGCATTGTCGTGGTGTAGCCGCCAATTTTGAGACGCCCACAAGTCAGGTCTTTTGCGGCGAATCGCATCTCGGAGACAACGTTGGACACTTAAATAGTACTGTGCATTCACAGTTTGACACTCAGGGGCATATTCATGGTGCACAACTCCACGGTGGTCGAAAAAAACAGTAAGCATCACTTTGACATTGCTTCGAACTTGCCTTGCTTTTTTTGGCCGAGGATCCTGGGGAGACTGCCATTGTGATGACTGAAATTTGGTCTCAGGGTCATATCCAGGGGTCAGACCCAACTTTCGTCTCCAGTTATTATCGATGTCAAAAAGTCCGCATCATCCTCATAACATTGCAGCATGTCCTCGGCAACATCCAATCGCCGTTGCTTCTGCTCGTCTGTCAGCAATTTTGGCACAAATTTTGCGGCTACCCGGCGCAATCCCAAGTCATCCGTTAAAATTGCTTCAGCTGATCCGAAACTGACATCTAACTCAGTACTTACTTCCTCCACAGTCATTCGACGATTTTCACAGATCAAAACTTTTGCTTTCTCGATGATTTCCGGAGTTCGACTTGTTTTTGGTCGGCCCGAACGCTCGTCACTTTCTGCCGAGGTTCGACCACTTTTGAAACGGTTATACCACTCTTTAATCTGCGTAACACTCATTGCCTCATTTTCGAATGCTAGATGAATTTTCCGAATGGTCTCACTTTGTTTTTCTCTGAGTTTCACGCAAAATTTAATGCAATAACGTTGTTCCACTTTTTCCGTCATCTTCACAGTTAGAGAAAACCGATACGCGCACTTGACTTATCAGTACATACTGACCCGTCTCCGGCGAACCAGTCGGGGATCAAGATAAGACTTTGTACCTTTCCTTATCATAGTAGGAACTATTGTCGCAACAAATCTTATCTCATTATTGGCAGCAGAAGCCGCGATACACGACGAGGTCGGATACTTTTTGATTGGACCTCGTATATCAGGTGTCTGTCTTATTTTGTGCTGTTAATAATAATACTATAAATAATGATAATGTAGCATCAGATGGTTCAGTGTGGCACAGTATTACTGTTCTATTGCCAACATGTAAATTACATTATGCCTGCTGAGACATGCATAGCCAAACAAACTGATCCGCAATGGGTTAAGCTGATCTCATCTCTACAGCAGTATTTGACTGACAGACTAAAGAATTCATCTATGGTAATCGTCTTCATATCAATATCAGGTCATTATAACATATTAGAAAAGCAATGCAGATAATATTTTGAAAACAACATTCATAAGTCAATATGTATGATCAAACAATACAATATATTACTTATGAATATTCTAAACCTATATTTGGTTGAGTGTTTAACTCACTGGCTGATCTCACTCACATGCTCTACTGAATTCAAATAACGTAACACACTACCAGATGTGCTGGAACTTGCAATTGGGCACATAATTGTGTGGTTATTAACATGTAACCTAATTAGAATAAAACAAAAAAATTATATTAATCCTTAAAAATGTCCAACACATGAGTGTTTTACTTAGAACGGCTGTTTTGATTAGATCATACAGTGAAGCAGGCTGATGATTTGAAATTAACAATGAATCCTATGAATCCCTCTTCAAAATTTTACACTAAACTACTAAACATTTCATACCTGGTTATTCTTATATGATAAAAAAGCTTACTTAAGGAAAAAAATACAATACCCCAGCAATTTGACACTAAGTAAGTTTTAACATAAATTTGTGAACTTTGAAATGTTATAATACCTATTTTAATACTCACAAATATTAATAATTAATATTAAATATTAATAACTGAGATCAAAATGGATATTGCATCAAGCTGTTTCCAAATAGTGACTTATTTCAGTCATAGAGTAGATTTGTAAATATTTCTGAATATTACAAAACTCAAGGGAAAAATGTAAATTGGTGAATGTATTAATCAATAACTTAGTAAAACAATTGTCCTGCATTAATAAATTCCAATCCACTACTTTCCTCACTCTGAAAGTAGCAGACCTGTGACTGTTCATTAGCTACTAAACTTTGACACCTAAATACAAAACTTATTTCAGGAATGGTTGGGTTGCCTGATGGCTGGTAAAAAAGGTTGTTTATCATAATGGTTTTTTATGGTTGTAAGATATCATTAAATAACTTTGTTATTGTGGTTTTATGCCTTTTATCCTGTTGACATTCTACTTTTTATTGGCAATTTAGCACCTGGAAATTCCAATTTTCTCTTGGTTTACCTAGTCTTACAAGCAGATTGCATGGGCTTGGTTACTATTTAGGAGATATAGTTACGAAACTTCACCAAATTACGATTCAAAGGAATATGATATATGCTATTACGTACATATTACATGAGGTCATGTAAAATATGTAAGTATAGTATGTTACCTTAAAAATCTCTTTTGACAGACAGCATCAGTATTTTTATTTAAAACAACTCGGATAAACAATAGGTTTCATTGCTATGCAAACTTGCCAATTTTACACCCCACCGATTACAGTCATGACTCCTCACCTAATCACCAAAAGAATAACAAACACATACACACACACACACACACACACACATATATATATATATATATATATATATATATATATATATATTGTATATCAGCTGAGTACAAAAAAGAAAAAGTTGTATTTTACTCAGTTATGCCAGCTAAAAACATTAAATTATGATAGATAAGATCAGAAAGAGTTCACAGCCTGGTCAGTACTATTATCTAGAAACAACAGCACAGCTACGTAGTCAACGTCCATATTGATACTGTCTCACAGGCGCAATTAATTGTGGTACGGCTATTACCAATGATTTGTTCTCATCATAGCTTGTCAATGGGTGAAAATTTACTATCTCTCATCAACACAAATTCTGGCTGAATAATGTACATCTATAAATTACCAACCTGAGTTCATTAGCTTTCACAATATAATTGCTTTCTTCGTTCAGTTCATCAGACCGTTTATTGATCTCGTTCAATTGGTCCAATTTATCGTCAATAGAATCTGAAAAAATACAAATACTGTTGGACAGGAATAATAGAGTAAATATTTTATAACAAAAATAATCAACAATGATTACGATGGCATGATGTCCAATTCACTTATCTCAACTCCTTATTTAAAAACACAAATAGAATTTTTTTAATTAACACTGGGAAATTCTTCAAAATTTTGTCTTTTTAACTTGTTTGATTGTAAAATTTTCCGCAATAAAAAAATGTATTAATAAACTCTAGCGTTTAATTTAACTTACTTATGTGTGTATCATACTTCTTGTCACTCTCGCCCAACAGGCCATAGTATTGGTCTATCTTGTCCTGGTGGTGGCTGAATTCTTCCTTAAGTGCCTGCAACTCCTCCGCTATAACAAATAAAATCTGTTACCAAAATACTCTAAACAAAGATAGTTTAAGGACAATATGAATATTATTCTTTATTTAACCCTTTCAAAGTTACTATTTTTCGTTAGCTAAAAGCACCTTGGCATATTATGTTTAAAATACAAAGTTTCAGATAAAGTAATTTTTAATGATAATATTAATTTTAACAATTTTATATAACTCTGGAAGGATAAACTTTTTAAAATCAGACAATCAGTAAACATTCATAGATTTTCACACTTTTTATTCCATTTTTAGTAAGGGTTTGTAAAAAAGATACTAATTCATAATTTATTATATTTTGGAAACCAGAAATGTGTATTAACTATCAATCAGATCAGTATTAAAACCTATTTTACGTGTTTTAACGTCTAAAATCATTCAATTTTAAAAGTTCTGTTTCATAGAATTAAATTTAAAGTATTAAAAGTGATATCCAGAAAGAAATATTGTAGCCCCATGATGCGTAGAAAAGTACAAACCAAAAGGGAACCAGCTGCTTGTTACAAAAATCTAAGACGCTTAACAACATACACCAATTAAATATTATAATTAATCTGTAATTTAAGAGTTATGTAATGTACTTTAAAAAATTATCAATAACCTACATTAAATATATTTGCCTGTCTATATAAACTCTCAGGTAGTTTTTTTCATTACGGGGTTTTCATGTGTCCAAAATATTGTAGACAATGTTAGTGGTAGTAATGTATTTTAATTTTTGAACAAAATAATTTAATTTGAGTATTTGTTTGTAAATATGATTGTACATATTTATTATTATGTACTTATGATATTAGAAGGATAGAAGGACATATTAATTTATGAAAGGAATGTCTTCATTAGTCAAATATTTATATTTATTAAAATAAAAATTAGCATATAAGTATTGAAGATTCTGACATGACCTAACTGTTACTGTCTAAAGTATTTTCTATTTATGACAAACTACAGCATCTTATAATAAGATTTTGTTCAAGCATTCCTTGGTGTTAAAAATTGAACCAATAACCACCAGATAAAGTTGATTTGTTAGTTACTAGGAAAAATGTATGTATATTCAAATTTAATGGAACGTCAAGCACTCTAAATTATTTCCAGTTACTGTAAAAACATATGTAGGAGTCATGATCATAGAAAATAAAGGAAAAAATTTCCCAACAATTCCGTCATGACGGTGATTGTAATAGGTAGTTTTCCATTAATTTATTAAAAAATATTATTAATACAAGCTCATGTGTGTTTGGTGATATGAGGTGGAAGAATTTTGATACTAATTTATCAACCAACAGTTAATCTTTTTAGCATAGATAGGTTTACTCCTACCAAATAATTTTTACTTGCCTGAAAATTACTTTTTAATTTGCTTAAAAATAGTAGCAATGTAACGGAACATCATAGGTTTTAAAGAACAAGGTTTTAAAGATCACATTTTAAAGAAAATGTTTATTATGATAAAAATTGTACATTTTTGAATGTAGACTAAATTAAGAAATGTGACTACAGGAGTGGGAAGTTTTGTGAAGATAAATTGTTCTAGCACTAGGTAAGTACTAGGAAAATGTCGCTCCAGCGGGCCGTGACATAATCGAAAAACAGACTTTGTGCAAAGACACGTCCTACTGCTCATTACTTTCATAATGCACATGACTGATTTTCATCTATTTTAAAGGCTGTAACTGATTTAAATCTGATTTCTGAATCCACATAGAATACCTATCATAATTCTACATAATTCAGTTCATACTTGGCCTTAATATTGCTTGGTGTCTTAAGAATTTTTGTGTAATGTATTCAGTTTTATTCATAAATATTGGACAATTGAGTATTTAAATTCTTCACTTACTATTAACTATTGACTGCATAATCTGACCTAAAATTGGGGTACTAGATTCATAGCTAAAAGAAAAGAAAACCAAAGAGAATTGTAAGGTCATCTACAAGTGTAAAGCAGAAGTTCTTATTTGAGGAAAAGCATCTTGATAAAATGGTTCTGTATATTATTGAAAATGTAAAGGCCATTGGGGAGGAGGAGGCATCAGCATGTTAAGGCGTTAATTTGTTTAGCAATGAATAGAATATCACTGCTTGGTAAATCTAATGCTATGTAGACCTTTAGTAAATTGTACAGGGTACATTATGAAAGTAATGAGCATTTTCATGAAAAACCAGATTTATTCATTCGATTAGTACAAATGGTTAAAATTCTTGAAAATAGTCTACTCCTGAATCAATACATCTGCGGAGACGTTTCTGCCATGCCTGGAAAGCACCCTGGAACTCCTCAGCTGGAATGCCTCTAAGGAACCTTATAACTTCAGCTTGGATGTTCTCCACTGACTCCCAGTTTTTTCTCTTCAGCTCTCGCTTCAGTTGGGGAACAAAAGAAAATCACACAGAGCTATGTCAGTGCGTAAGGAGTCTGAGGCACCACGGGAGTCTTGTTCTGGATCAAGTAATTGGTAACGACGAAAGCCTAGTGGCTGGAAGCATAGTCGTGGTGAAGGTTGAAGATGTCAGGCTGGGTGCGCGCAATTCAGCGTTTCTGTCTCTTGAGCATCTCCAGGTAAAAAGCTGCGTTGACAGTTTGTCCTTGCGGTACAAACACAAATTGGACAATTCCTCGGATATCAAAGAAGACAATCAGTATTGTTTTCATATAAGACTTGCTCATGCACGCTTTTATGGGTTTGCGAGAAGATTGTGTGTGCCACTTAGAGCTGTGCCTTTTCGATTCTGGATCACACCCGAACATCCAGGATTTGTTCCCGGTTAGAGTAGAGTTTAAAAAGCCTGGATCATTTCTAATCAATTCCAAAAATCCTTTACTGTGCAAAACACTAACTTCTTTCTGCGCCTCCGTCAACACCTTCCATACAAGCTTCACACAGACCTTTCGTATTTGCAAATCCTCTGTCACTATCCCATGTGCCACAAATGTTGACAAGTTCAGAGTGTCAGCGATTACCTGGACACTTAACCAACGGTCTGAACTCAAAACTTCATTCACACGCTGCATGTTTAAATTAGTTCGGGTTGTTGTTGGGCGTCCATAACAAGGCTCTTTGGTGACCTTCTCCCGGCCCTCCTTGAAGGCCTTGTACCACTTTTCACATTGAGATCTCAAAAGGCATTCCTCCTTAAACGCCTCTTGAAGCATTTGATAACTTTCCGTTGCATTCTTCCCAAGCCGCACACAAAACTTGATCACGTACCGCTGTTCAAGCAAGTGCTCCAGCTGGCCGTGACATAATCGAAAAACAGACTTTGTGCAAAGACAAGTCCTAATGCTCATTACTTTCATAATGCACCCTTTATAATTTAAAAAGATAGAGTATTTTATGGAGATATAAAATTCAATAATAGTACACTAATATTTATTTAGTGATAAAGGATTTTAAACATTTATTTTTCAGAAGAACAAGTTGAAGCATTCACAATACACTTAATAACACATTATTATATTACAAATTACATCAAACAGATTGCTTTAGTTGAATACTTATAGGTTGTTACCTGTAAAACCTGAGTGTTCCGCTTTCTCCCAGAGTTTGTTGAGTTTCTTATCCTTGAACAGACTCTTGTTGAGGTGAGAATCAGAGGAGCCACTCATTGGCTTGTGGTGCTTATACTTGGCAGGGTCGTTGACCTCTTCAAAGTGCTCCAAGAGGCCATATGTGCTCATTATACCTGAATCCAATCATAGTTCAAAATTATTAACAGAAAAGTAATGCTTAAAAAATGCAGTATTTACATTCCACAACATTGTAAAATTGTATTTTAATACCATACTGAGGAATTAATTTCCATATCTTATTACAGTACATAAAATAGATTTTTTGCTAAGGTTTACTACATAGTTTTATTTATAGTCTTATTAATTTATTAGTTAAGTATAACATTTCACTAAATAGTAAGTAGTGAACCAAAACTAAGTATCAATACTGTATTAAATGAAGCAATATAGGTTTTATTAAAAAAAAACAACTTTATTTTGTCCTAAATGAATTTCTTAATGAAATAATGAAGGGAATGATAAATGGTGATTTTATTTGTGGTGTGTTTCTGGATTTACAAAAAGCTTTTGACTGTGTAATATAAATATTTTGCTTGATAAATTAGAAAACTGTGGAATAAGAGGGACACCTCATGATTTACTGAAATCTTACTTGGTCGGAACTTACATACGGAAACAGTTTGTCACCATAAAAAATGATCAGGCTGAAGTCACATCTAAAAGATCAGACATTAAGTGGGGTATGCCTCAAGGTTCCGTTCTTGGTCCATTGCTATTTTTAATATATATTAATGACATTGGAAATGTAAGTAATCCTAACCAGACAATTTTATATGCAGATGACACGATTTCATAGCACGAGAAATCATAGCAAATATACAAATTAATAATATAGTGCAATACTTTAATGAAAACATTTTAACAGTAAATGCAAATAAATCAACAGCTGTAAATTTTACTTCAAATAAAAAATCTTCCTTTGAAATTCAAATAGCAGTTGACAATTTAGTAATACCAATGTATGATTCTACAAAATTTCTTGGATTGATTATCGACAAAAATTTAAATTAGAATGACCATATAACTACTCTCTGTTTAAAGTTATCTAAAGCAATATTTATGATGAGAAAACTGTCTGAATTTTGCAACGAAAAAGCTCTCAAAATGGTATATTATGCATTTTTTTACTCTCAGTTGGTTTATGGTATTGAAATATGGGGAAATACATTTAAAAATAACATTAATAAAATGTTATTAATACAAAAAAAAGCAGTACGTTATATTTCTGGTATTGGCTATAAGGATTCATGTAAACAAAAATTTCAAGAACTTCATATGACAGTCTCTTGTTTAGTTGTGTATAAACTGTTGCCATATATGGCTACGTCAAACAACCTAACATATAAAAACATCCACCAATATAACACAAGGGGCGCAAACAATATTGTAACCAAAAAACTGATTTCCAAACAATATTCATTAGCAACATTATCTCTTGGACCAAAATTATGGAACACACTGCCAAATGGATTAAGATCACTGCCATTTGGTATTTTCAAAAGACAAATTGGATTTTTCCTTTTGGAACACCCATTTTATGAAGTGGATGAGTTTTTTGGGATTAGTCATAAATTAAATAATTATTGTTGATCTTGGGAAATTCTTTTATCTGTGTTGTAATTAGTTTTTAATTAATTAATTGATTTATTTATTTAATATATCACTTCTTTTAAAGATCTGGACGAACTGGAGGATTGCATTGCTCTTGAAATTGAAATGTACAATATTGTGTTTTCAATGTGACAATGTATGTAATCTTTACCAGTAATAAATGAGTATCGTTGAGTATCAGTATCATTGAGTCCTGCCACCTTTTGGGGCATTAAAAACAACACATTCAAAAACACCAGTGACACTATCTCAGACGTTTTACTATGATGTGGACTATACCAGTTCGGTCGATAACCCAAAGTCAAGGCAAATTACACTAGCTTCACCAGCAACTCATTTTGCCAGTTTCAATGTGACATTCGCAACATGCCAGTTTCATTGAAAATTCTGTCTGATCATTCAAAGGTAGTATTGAGAATAAATCAAGTACACAATTGTATTTTGTCACTCTCTTGGCTAAATCAGTAATTCATTTTAAATTATAGACAATAGACAATATTCTTTATTTGTTGTTTCTTTAAGAAATACAATTGCGTCAATATGTAGAATAATAACAAAAACTTAGATTAATATTTCTTGCTTTAACAAATATTGATTGTGGTATTTATAGAAGATCGAAGAACTCCTTCAATGAATATACAGGTCGTTCCATCAGCCAGTCTCGAAAATGTCTTTTCAGTTCGTTCCCTTTCATGTTCTTGAGATTTGGTGGTAGTGCATTAATGATTTTGCGTCCAATGTAAGAAGGTTTTTTGCTGAATTGCGATGTGTGGTGTACAGGGAGAATGTAGTCCGTTGCTCGTCTGGTGTGGTATGAGTGAGCATTTTTCATTTTCATTTCTTTATTGCCAAGAAAACAATCATTACATAATTGTACAGGCAGAGTCAAAAATACAATAAAATAATCATTAACTAATTATAGCATAAAATTCATCAACACTATAAAAAAACTATTGTCTGTTAACAATCTTTTAATACAGCATTTAAAACTTTTCGATGGTAGATTTTTAAAGTATAATGGCAGATGATTATATAACTTAATGGCAGTATATTTAAAGCTATTTTGTGTTGTACTGTAGGATACTAAAATCATTTCTTAGTTCCTGCCTATTTCTAGTTTCATAACTGTGGTAATCACTATTAGATTTGAAAAGATGTATGTTTCTGTTTTACATAAATAAGGCACTGATAAATGTAGATACATGGAATTGTCATAATTTTGTAACTTAATAAATAAATTCTTACAATGGGATCTAGTTGGAGCTTTACAAATCAATCGAACTGCCTGCTTTTGCAAGACAAACAGACAATGAGAGTAAGAGCAGTTGGCCCAAAAGATGGCACCATACATTAAAAAAGAATGTATATAACTATAATAAATTAGAAGAAGAACATCATTAGAAACTGTGTAATTTAATTTTCTTAACATAAAGATACCTCTAGTGATCCTGGGGTAAAATATAATTAATGTGAGAGAACCATTTTAAATCAGATTGCAACAGAACAGCCAAGAATAAACTTAACAGACTGAATCTCTTTACATCTATTTAAAGACATTGCTAAATCTTGTGTCTTTTCTAAATTTAGAGACAGACTATTAACATTGCACCAATCCGAGAGTAAACCAATCTTAAAATTAAAAATATCAGTGATTTTGTCTTCACAAGTAACATTTAGGCAAATATCATCAGCATACAAGTGAACTGTGTATTATCATCATCTAAAATAGCTGGCAGATCATTAATATATATATATGATAAACAAAAGTGGTCCTAAAATAGATCCTTGCGGAAACACCATTAACAACATCCCTAAAACTAGATAACGACCCATTAAAAAACACACACTGAGTTCTATTACTAAGATAGGACTCAATGAAAGACAAAGACATCTGATCAAAACCCATATGTTTAAGCTTAACCAACAGTGATTTATGCTGCACTGTGTCAAAGGCCTTTGAAAGGTCAAAGAACCTTGATTCCACACAAAGCCCCTTCTCCATGCCATCCAGACAAGCCTGAAGAAAGGCACGAACCGCATCACAAGTGGTGCGATTCCTTCTAAAACCAAACTGCTTGGCTGAAAGCAAACAATTTCGTTCCAAGTAATTAATAATTTGTAGGCTTATTAACCTCTCAAAAACCTTCGAAAAAACAGGTACAAGGGACACAGGTCGAAAACTATGATACTCATCCTTACTGCCCCTTCTTATAAACAGAATCACCTTACTTATCTTCAGTTTTATCAGGAAAATAACCTACATCTAAACATGAATTAATAACATTACATAAAACTTCAGAAATAATAACTGCTTATCTTTAAGATTTTAGAATTGAGATAAAAGACATCCTGACTATTACTGCTACTTAAAGAATTTATAGCTGAGAAAACATCTTCAACACTTACACGAGTAAACGAAAAAAACAGAGAGTCACATTATTATAAACATTTGACAGATAAAAACTAACATTAAAAATACTATTTGGTATATATTACCTGACTAGATCATTAATACTGTTGATAAAGTAATTGTTGAAACCTGTAGCAGTTAAATTAATACTATTATTGGTATTGGCTTTAGCCTTACTATTGACAGAGAGGTTATCTTTGACAATGTTCCAAAGTTGTTTTAGGTTTGTTGGAAGAGTTAGCCACCAATGAATTATATATAACTGAGTTTAGCTAATCTAATCTCCTTGCGGTAAATGTTTTTCAACCTTTTATATGCATCCAGGAAAAATTGAGAATTTGTATCCTTACTTAAATAATAGTAATGTAGACAGGATTCCTTAAGAGCTATTAAATCAGGAGAGTACCATTTATTAATATTAGAATTTACACTAGATCTTTTTTGACAGTTTTAATTGGAAAAGTTAAGTTAACTACCCACATAAAATAAATTAAAAAACAACAAAAAACTTATCACTAGCAGCTGAATAGCTGTAAACAGGTAACCAGTTCATGGTATTCAAATTTCTCAAAAAGGTTAGAGTTTCTTTATCTTGAAACCAACCTAGTAAGAGACGTTGTCCTACCCTCCTCCGAAACTGTAGACAGCTCCATGGAAGTTGACACCGCAAAATGATCAGACTCCACTGTAGGAACTACCTTTACCGTCCATCTATCAGGATGAACACTAGTGACAATGTTGTCTATGCAGGTGCCCCTATTGATGTTCCCAGGACGTGTAATTGAATTAATTCAACATGATTATTCAAACCCGTAACCTCCAACTAAGTTACTAAACGCCACAGTGTTCCTGTCCTTGGTCTCGAGAAAGTTAATGTTAAAATCAGCACAGATGATCACTTCATGATTCACATGGGAAGCAGTTTGCAATAGATCATCAAATAACAATAAAAACCTGTCCATATCCGTGGTGTTAGGTACTCTGTATAAACAAACAACAACAAGAGCATTTAAAGTGTCCCACATAAACAGCCGATATTTCAAAGAGCAATTCGACAGCTAACTTATTAATCCAAGGTACTTCATGAAAAGTTAGATTATTTTTAATAAATATAGCCGAACCACCATGTGAGTGAATTGTCCTACAGAAAGAGGATGCCAGTACATAGTTAGGCAACTTAAAAAGAGGATATCCACGTCCATAGTGAGCCAATGCTCCGTTATGCAAATTATATCACTATTGTTTGTGTGACCAAGGGCCTCAACTGAGACCGACTTTTCCCTCAGTCCATGACAGTTCCAAACAATTAGGTTAAACCTTCTTACAGTTGGCCTGGCTATAAGTGCAAACTTTGCTATTTACTACAGTTTGGGTTTGCCTAAAAAAACCATACTCCTTACCTTATTATTTTTTAGGCTTAGGCTGATTGTATTCACATATTAGTGTTCCACTTGGCCAGAACTCAGAATTTAAAACACTTTTGAGGCTAACTCCAAAGGCAAACCAATTTTATAATGATTTATAAGTATCATACTTTGTTTTCAACTCGACACACTCTGAATTGTTAACACCACCGGCTCCTTCCAAGTAGCTAACTAAATCTTCTTTTTGAGAACTTCAGGCGATAGACGAGATATAAATATCCAACTCCGTTTTCCAATAGCTTTTAGCTTGCATACATTTGCCTCTTCACTCTTCTTCGTACCAATAATAGGCTTAACATTGGGCCTGGAGTTTCTCTTTTTCTTGGAAGAGTAAAGTTCCCACTTATTCTCACGTAAGGAAGGGAAAACTTCTTAATTTTTCTCGTAACCAGATCCCCCATAGATTTCTTCATCTTCAAATCCAAGAAAAACGTCTCCTTCAATTGAAACATTGCCATTTCATTTACTAGGACTAAGCGACTTTACACCCTTAGGATTATTATTGGTGTTACTGACATGATTATTGTCATGATTAGAGTTGTTGGCCTATTTCCCCCATCATTGCTGACTTCATTGACTCTTTCTTTAACTCTTGATCTCGTTAAAGGAGTCGATTAACGTCCTTTGCCGACTGATTTCTTGTGAAGGAACGGTTAGGCTATTGATGCTGGAACACTCGTTGATTTTTTGGTGATACCATCCCCACTTTCCAATATAGTGTTTTAACTTTTATTAATATGTACATTTTTCATTTCTAGGAAGGTCCATCTGGCTGGTGTAGATGACGACTGCATGGATGTACAGTGCTATGACAGTAAGAAGCTGCAGGGATTTGAAAGCTTCTCTGCAGCTTTCCCTAGGGCTGAGGCTATAGAGTGCCCTTACAGCTTTTTTTTGGAGTATCAGGATTTTGTTGAGATTGGTTTCAGATGTTCCTCCCCATGAAATTAAGCCATATCTGAGGTGGGACTCCACTACAGCATAGTATGCTGTCTTTGCCGTCTCCAAACCTCCTATCCACTTCATTCGCTTTACCACATAAGTGCCAGATGAAAGTTTTTTGGTCAGATCGCGTATGTGATCTGTCCAGGAGAGGTCAGCATTAATTGTTAGGCCAAGCAGTTTTGCCTTTTTTTCAACTAAAATATTAGGTATTTTTGGAATCTGCTCTTGTCTTCTGCTAAAATTTATCTGGGTGGTTTTGGATTGATTTATGACCAGATCGTTTTGAAGGCAGTATTGGAGTGATTTTTCTGTTGCTGATGAAATATCCAAAATTAGATTTTGTGCTGTGTTATTTGTAAACAAAAGAGTTGTGTCGTCTGCGTACATAATGGTTTCTACAGAATTGTCATTGATAAAACTTGAAAAATCGTTTGTAAAAAGTATGAACAAAAAGGGGCCTAAAACTGAGCCTTGAGGCACTCCTCTACTTACTGTGAGTTGTCTTGATCTATACACGCATTTACTCCCATTTACATTTTGTTGAATCTCAACTATTTGCTTGCGTCCTTTCAGGTAGCTAGTCACCCAATCTTTCGCCAAGCCTTCAAAACCTAGGGCTGAAATCTTTTTCAAGATAAGATCATGATCTAGACAATCGAAAGCCTTACTGTAGTCTAATAGGACAGCTGATACGTGTTTGTGGTCTTCTAATTTATCTATGACATATTCAATTAGATTAGTGACAGCTGTGGTGGTGGATCGTCCTTTGAGATAGCCATGTTGGTTCTTTGTTATTAGATTATATCTGTCCAGATGTTGTAACATTCTTGAGAGTGCTACCTTTTCTATTATTTTTGAGAAAGTTGGTATTAGTGAAATGGGACAGTAATTTTCAGGTTTAGTAATGGATCCTTTTTTGTGCTTTGGGTATATTTTTGATATTTTTAAGGGGGATGGAAACTGGCCTGAGGAAAACGATTGATTTATTATGGTAACCAGTGGTGGTGCTAGTTGTTTGGCACAGTGTTTTACTAATTTTGAAGGAATTTCATCAATTCCACATGATAATTTAGTCTTCAGGGAAGCTATCACTCCCAAGACTTCTTTAACAGTTGTTGGTGTTAAAATTAGTGATTGACAATTTCTTTGTGGAAGCAAAATCGGATGAGTTATGGCTGTGTATTTCAGATGTTCTCTATTTTCGCCTAATGTGGAATCTGCTATTTGGGAAAAGTATTGGTTGAAATGTTCGGCTATTTCGGCGGGGTTGTCTATTATGTTTCCTTCTATCTCCATCTTCAGTGTTGAATTTTCTTTCTGTTGCTTACTTTGCTTTTCTGAGTTTATTATGTCCCAAACGGCTTTAGACTTATTGTCAGAGTTAATGATGTAGTTAGCAGCCATATGTTGTTTGAGACTCCTAAGCTTGAGATCGTAGGCTTTCTTTTTTGCTGCCATGGATGTTCTATCATGTTCATTTCTGGTGAGCTGATATCTTTGTAAGGCAATTAGAAAATCTTCTTTTAGTATTTTGGACTCTTGGTCATACTGAACTTTTAGTCTGCCCCTCGGCTTTGCTTTTACTTTTTTGCTAGGGCAACCTTATCTTGTCGTCACTATCGTCCAGGATAAACTTGTAGATATTTTTAAAGCAGATGGAAATGTTCCAGAAGAGAAAGATTTGTTTATTACATTAACAAGAGAGCTCACTATTTCTTCTTTACATATTTTCAACAGTTTTGTAAAGACTTATCCCCAGCTGAGGGTTAGTTTTTATTGATCGGATTAGTTTATCTACCTCTTCTAGGGATGAAGGTTGTTGTATTAAATTTGGATTTGTGTTCAGTAGTATTCTTTGACCACTTGCTTATTAATATAGTCAATTTTAAATTACACACAGTTGTTTTATAGTATAACGTAAAATTAGGAATTTCAATTTCATTTTCTGTGTATTTGTGATTAAAACAATAGTTCTTTGATAAATACTAATATAAAAATCTTTGTATTTTCAGACTGCTTATATAGAAGTAATACCTAAAAATAAAAAAAATTAAACGACAATCATTTTTTCAAACAAATATTTTTGTAAATAAGTCTAATTTATTTTTTTAACCGATTATTTAGTTCTTAGTATGTTTACAATACTTTATACCCTTTATTGTAACCTTTTCATTTTAGGAATATTTGTAATTCCAATACTGAAATGTCAAGTAAACAATGCTTTATTAACTTCATCCAACCACACAAATTAATACTGAGCCCGCATCATCAAAATGTGATTTAATCAAATTGGTCTGAGCAATATCTTTTTATAAAAACATTATCTTAATGCATTTGACTTTAGTAATTATGTGCACGTGTTTTATTTTTTATAATATTTAATTTATGTTTACATATTACTAATTTCTTCATATTCTTAGTTTTGTCACAGGAGTTTTAATAATTTTTACCACTTTTATTGTACAATTTTATGCTCTGTTCATGTTAAAGATCATTAGTTACTTATAATTAATTAAGTATTAAGATTAATTCAATAAAAATGCTGGTAAATTGATATTTTTGTTTAAATTGTGCTAGTCCAATATAGGATTGTTTTTAGACATGATCTATTGTAGACTACAGTATGTACAAAATTAATCATTTCAGGACTGATTAAAAAGTGCTAGTTTCTCTATATTGTATTTAAATGTACACATAAAGTACAGTATTGTATTTTTTTTAAACTAACACTTTTCATATTGTAAAATTAGGGTAATGCATAATTTGTTATGATTAGGCAATAGAGTAAAACAAAGTACTGTATAAAACAATGAGTTTTTTACTTTTTTTTTTCAATTTAATACTCAAAACAAATATTTTATGTTGTTTTTAAACCAAAATCCCAAGTTTAATGTATGTTTTAAAGCTTTTGGTGCATAAAATCATATTTGTTTGATTGATTTGTGTATCTTAACTTATTTCTTTTGTTTTGTAACATTATTTCTACTCCAATAAACTGTAAAAACTAAAATTTACACAGATCGCTACTGTTGGGGATATCTAAGCCTAGATCAGATGGAGGAGACAAATCGGTCTTTTCTTCACTTGATGTTAAATCATTAACTAGTATATATCACTAATGTCATTAATTTTGTAATTCACTTGTACTTGCAGTCATCAGAATTAAATTCATTTACTTCAAAAATTCTATTTAAACACCAAAACTATATTAATCATATTACCGTACCAATAAGTTTCTTCCTTAATTCAGCTTCCTTCAAGCCCTCTTTATCAGATCCTTCATTCTTCAGTCTTTTAAAAGTTATTTCTTCTTTGTCATGTATCTTTAGTTCTGAGAATAAAGATTTTAGTTTGGGTTCAGTCAGCCGCTGAAACAAATAAGAAGAGTTTTGATTTTTCATTATGTCATTAAGTTTCATTGAGTTAAGATTTGATTTGCCATTTATTTTTTAGGCTCAATGAGGTGAATATCAATCTATTATGAATAGAAATACCAGTATAATAATATAAAAAAATCATTAATTTTAATGAAAAGATTAATGGTTTTTCTTTGTACACTATAATCGGAACTGATTCATTGAGTTAATTGAAGGCGATACACACTTCCTGATACAAACACAATTAAAACTGATAGACGTCATTAATTTATCAGTGGATTAAAGTGATGTATGAGGAAATGATTAGGAACAAAAGTTGTAGCAGCCTATTTGTCATTGTATTAAATTTAAGATATAAACATAATGTAACTTTTTGTTTTAATTTAAGAAAAATACATTTATAAAATCTTATTGTAAAACTCAATGGCATCATGTACAACTTTAAAAACACTATATGTAATGAGCTACCTAACTATGTTATACACTGTTCATTACAAATATAATATTTCCCAACAAATAGAGTTTTAAACATTTAGAAACTAAATAAAACTTAAAAACTATATTATTTTTAAAATATTAAAACTAAAATTATACTATTTTTCTAAATAAAAATACAAACAAGTGCTTACAAATTTTTTAAAGAACTTACAATACAAGATACTCTGAATGTAAAATTTGTTTTAAAAATTTGAAGAAATTAAGTTTTAATTTTTAAAGATATTATGGCAGTAAACAATTTATCAAATTTGTGTTTTATATACATGTCCGAGCTTTAATAATTATGAAAACCAAAATTACACTTAAACTTCATCATGTGATTTTAAAAATAAAAAAGTTGTTCTCACACTATAATCACACAGTATATATTAATTAAAATAAACCTTTGTAGTATCTAACTACATCTGTCTCTATTTTTATAAATTTATTAAGTGGTAGATGAGTCCAGAATTAATTGTTCTAAAGGAGACAGTAATAGACAGGTATCTAAGCATGGCTCAACAAGGTAAATTGTCATTTATACATCTAAAAATTCTAATTTATACACCCTAAAAGATGCCACTTTCCAAAAGGAAAGTTGGCTATCATGATATTTTTTTTAAGATAGAAATTTAGAGTACAAGACAAATAACATAAAAATCCCAATAAAATAATGCACACAACTTAGCTCCACTAAGAGGAACGTGAAGTGGAACTAATCTCAACATTCACAATCAATCAACCATTTCCACCATAGCTAAGTTATGTGTAGAAAACTCAATTGCTCCATTGTGCTTTGGGTACGTGTGAGAAATATCATAGTGCACTCAGTTGTACACCCGATGAGACAACGAGAATACCTCTTCACTTAGATTACACTATATTTTGTAGTGTTTTTGAAGCCTAAACGATACAAAGAGTTCGTCTTGAGCCTCTTCCTCACTGACTTTTGATCTCTTCAATGAATAGATTCCAGATTCCATGAGTCAAGTCTGTGACAGCATCAGATTTCAGATGCTGCACTAAGAGAAGATGAACTGAAGCTAAACTCAATAGTCAGAATGAGGAAATATTTCCTTGCTTGGTTAGAAAATATTTCCTACCAAATATAGAAAGTTGAAAAGAGTAAGGTAAAGTGATATTTTTAATTTGAAACATTCTTAAATTATATTACTTTTATATTTGAAAAATTATTAAAGGCAAACGGTTTGAACTAATAAAGGAGTAAATCCAGTAGTCAGTTACCTCACTTTTAATACAACAGACATGCATTTTATATTAGTTTTTTACAAATAAAACCACCATTTCTATGAACTAATTTATCACTGTAAACCTACTTCTCCATCCCCACTATGCTTTGATTTTAAGGCATTAATTCTTAATCCATTATTATAAAATTACTGGGTCGAAATATTTATATAAATATAAGCGTAAACTAATCTGAGTTAACAGCTATGACACTGTTCCATTTCTACTTCCTTGAGATATTAACGTTGACATGTCATCGGCAAAGAAATTTGAAGACATTAAAATAGCCTATCTGTTATATCATCCTGTAAAGTAAAATCGATATCGAGCCTGCAACAGAATGTTATGGAATACTTGATTTTGAGAGGAATGATGTTTTTTTTATAGGAATAGCATGGGAATATATAAGGGAAGGGGCTCAAACCTCCACTGAAATTTTGAAACACAAACATTAAGCTCGAACAGCATTTATGAGGTCCTATTTGGAAGATTCCTGAGCCTCTATTTTCAGAGCGTATTTTATACTTCCTAAACCACCCAATGTGTCAGTCCCCCTCCCGAATAAATGTTCTATGTATGCAGTGGCATAAAATACCATGAAAATGTTAAGTAAAAAAAGTTTTGTAATATATGCTTAAAGTGTTTTATTAAACATTATTGATTTCAGAAATTTCAGCAAAGCGATAATTTACAGTTTCCTCACTCCACTGTATATTTAGGATCAATTACAATTGAATCAGTAAGTGGACAAAGAACAGAGCGGCAAGATTTAGGGGGGTGGCAACATTTTTACTTTATTTCTTAATATTCATAATAAAATATTTTGGTCATTCCATTTCAGATCAACCTATGAAAAATAATTTTGGACCTTAAACTCTAAAATTTTGGTGATCTGTTTGCATGGAAGTTGCACCTACTAAGACTAGTTAAAATACAACATTTTTAAATTGTTCTGCATTAGGGTTTTTGAGTGACGGGCTTTTAAAAATCCACAAAATAACTGTTAAAGCTAAAAAGCTCAAATTTGTGGAATTCTTTTCCATTTGAAGTGCTCTTTAATTTGATATATCACATGACTATGAATTTTAATATTTTTTTTTAATTCTCCCAAAAACTGTTTTTGACAAACAAAAAATACCTCTAAGAATTTTTGTTTGCTACTGTCACAAAATCATAAGTCATACATTCTGAACCAGTTGGTGTTATTTGGTAAACTGTCATTATACATTTAAGGGATTTATGCAGACTGTAATGAGATGTTGCAAATAACTACCACTCGAGTTCAATCCCAAAAATTTCTTTATGCAAACATAATTATAGAAATTGTTTTATACTTGTACTGAGTGATGTTTCTATCAGAGATGGGAGTGATCTTTTAACAGGAAAAGGCACAGTCTACTTAAAGATTTTTACAAGATTTTTTTCTAGAAAGTATAAAGGCAACTTTGTTGTATTTCAGACAATCTGATATGAAACATATTGAAGATTTTTCAATTTCCCCTTCAGTTTGTAATAAATAACTAAGGGGTGCCTACACCTGGTGTAGCTTGGCTCGTTGTCCAAAGAAAGTACTGTATCTTATCTTGTATGATGAAGGAATAATTTTTGACTAAATCACAATTAATTGATTCATGGCCTTCTATTACATTTTTGTTTATTTCATTGATAGTGTCCCTTTTTATGACTAATTATAAATGTATATATTTTGAGACTTGAATATGTTTTTAAAAACCACAAAAAAAAATCTGTGGCGCTTTTTACTTCTGTTTTCATTGACCACCTATCAACACAGTTACTCACTTTTTGTAAGTACATTCATCAATTATTTCATTATTAAATTTGTTATATAGTACGGTAAGTTTATTAAAAATCACTAACGCTTGGGTATACTTTACTCACATTGATGTAACAGAACTGAGAAGGTGGAATGTACATTATCTTTACCACACACGAGGAGTGATCTGATTTCAAAGATATTCACCATCCAGAACAAAATTATGCATTTTTGCTCATCATTAATTTTACTAAAACATAACCAAAAACTCCCATTTTCTGGGTTTTTAAAATCTGTAACTCATAACCCAAAGGAAGAAAAATGTAAAATTTTGCATTTTAACTAGTCTTGGTAGGTACAACCTCCACACAAAAAATCATAAAAATCTGAGAGGTCAAGGTCTAGACCATTGGTTGATTCAACGTGGAATGACCCAATTACAAACCATTAAAATAATTATAAAACGTAATGAAATATTACTCATCAGTCATACCATTATAAGGGTGTCTTAATGAGGGCGGCGCACAGTAACGTAAATAGATTTGTGTATATCAAAATATTGTTCTAGAGGGAATATGCCTCTGCTTACCCACTCTCCTACTCTCAAATAAAAAAGTACAGAACTCTGAGTTTGATCATCCTACCAGTTTGAACTATGAACAAACTAGTAAAGCTACATTAAACCATTAAAATTTTAATAATTTTAAAACAATAACTTCTACTTGTTATTTTGACAACAACAACAAAAAAGTACTGATTTTTGGCGTTTTTAACGAAACTTTAACTATGAAAACTCATATCTCGATAATTTGTGATCCTGACTAATGCAGTTCTTAAAGCACCTTGGGAGGTAATTTTGTAAACAACTATTCAAAATTTTAATTTTTAATACAGTTTTATTAAACAGATTTTGTTGAAACACGCAAACTGCCAGACTAATGAGGGCAGTGTTGCAACAGTCGTCCGCGGCCCGCTTGTGCTCAGGATTACTACTAGCCATAATAACTGTTGTGTTTGACCATTATATTTCCCATTTCTCATTAGAGCTTTGAAAAGGCAATAACAGATTTAAAATCTGATTGCTTGCTAAAATGCTGTTTTTAAATATTTACATTAACTGCAATTTATTTAAATTTGATCTGTTTGGGCTACAGTGCTTTGGATTGAATCCGACATAAGAAACATTGAATAAGTTTTGATGAAGTAATTGACAATTTTGTTTATAGGAAAACTAAAAGAAAATCTTACTTAAGTAAGTTATAGGTGATATTTTAAATTCAAAGAAAGACTTTTAAAATCCAACAATTTATTGTTTTCACTGCAATTATTGATATTGATGTCTATACTCTTAATGGAAATAAATATGCCAAATTTTACAAACCAAAACGAGATCGATCAAACAGGAAAACTCATGAATAATTATGAGCCACAATTCATATGGTTTATGTCATAATTATTTAATTGTTTATAACTATACACATGTAATTATATATTATTACGTGTATTTATAATAATTATTATTGTTATACTGTATATACACGTAATCGTATATATAATAATACGATTAGGTGTAGTATTATTTGAGTGTTACAGCTGTTGGTACTTTGGGATTATACCGACCACACCAGTATGAAGAACACAAAAATATAAATTTATAGAAACAAACATAATAGAACGAAAAAACAACTCTAATTACAAAATTACAAACTTACAAGCATTTCCAGGTATTGTGATCGGTATTGTTATCGCTGTTATCATATCTTTCTCAAGAATCCCGATTACGGCAGGCCGCACGGCATCACATGATTTGCACGGTACATAATTGCCTTTCCATTACAATTCAATTTATATTTCTGATCAGACCCTCTAGAATTTGATATTATACTGATAGGTACTATCTCGAGGGATGTTTTTCTTTCGTTGACATCAGCACGGGCTTCGGCAGCACCTTCGGAGCACTCGCATTTTGGGTGGCGGAGTGTGATCAAGAATAAAAACAAGTTTTGAGTGTTTTTTCAATAAAGAGTTTAGTTTTAGTTTGGTAATGTTTGTTTTTATTGAATTTTTGTGTTTGGAGAAATGTAGATGTAAAACACGGAAGTACAACAAAGCGACGCACCAGCTGAACGGGCGGCGAGACTCTGCAATCACGTTATCTACTAGACCGCTCGACTTTAACCTCTGTCTGAGGATGGGGAGGGGTTTGCGATAAGCCAATTCCTGTTTTATATTGACGAAATATTGTTCTACGCTAATCTAGTAATCAGTAGAAGCAAAATGTCAAATAACGATTCATGTCTGGGTGTGGTCGGTATAATCCCAAAGTACCCAGCTGTTCATATTGATTAAGTTAATTGTTCAAAACAATTAATCAGTATCGATTGGTTATATCAATGGTTATCACTAAGTAATATCGTTTACCAATTTCGATATAAAAAACCGGGTCCGCTTATCATACCCTACCCCAAGAAAATTTTATTTTTACATTTTTAATCTAAAAAAATATTCCAAAATAAATTACAGGCTACGTACGAACAAATACTTGAAGCACATTTAATGGTGATGAAAATCATCGTTCCGTCTTCAAAATAAACGGAAAGAGCAAGGAATTACGTGTAAAACTGAACAAATTGTAGTGACAATCACATGACACACAGCTCTGGCCTAATACCTGGTGGTCTACGCATCTACCCACACACACTTTCACACACCAACATGTGGCTAAATGATCGTAGGTAAAAAGTTAACAAATTCACTTTGGCAGATGTGCTAGTGCGGAGTGCGCCATAACCTACACTGTTGCTTTGCAGCACTGAAAGTGTTAACATGTAATTTAGCTGGATAGTTAGTGTACATTAGTTCAATTTGCTTACCACTTGAGCTTTTGTCCACAGCATATTTAGTTTAGCCATCCTAAATGGTCTGTCAAGAGTCCTAACATTAACCTCAGGTTCAGATATGATGTTTGATTTCCCAAAATCTACATTTGCTTCTTTTGTATATTTATTTACAGCGCGAACAAAAGAAAAAGAAAGAATACCTAAACTGAGAACAAAAAGTGCTAACTTCATAATTACTCGATCTCAACTTAAATAGCCTATTTGTGCCAATAATGTGAACACTTAGTAATGTAATACACCGAAGTAAACAAACCAATTTTTTCTATTCTCATTTACATAGAAATTTCAGGTTAAGATGCCAGACTGTTCAGGTTCTGGTTTCAGAATATTGCGATAGTTCCATTGAATTATTACAGTTTGAGTGTTTTATTTTTTTACAATTTTATGAAATTAGCCACTTGTATGAAATTTGCACACAAAGAAACTAGTACTAAGCGCGAGTATTTAAAGTTTCAGTTCGATACTCTATGCAATGACCACGTTATGATGAAATAGAGAAGCAATTTACTATCAAGGTTTAACTGTCTATGACTAACCTCTTATTATCAGTCATTGACTAGTGATAGTGTACAAATTGTTATTGTTAAAAATTCAATGTACGTAATTTTAACGTTTTAAATCTCAGGTCATTTGTATTTAAAATTTATGATTCAAAACAGATATCCACTATTACAATTTAAAATTTTTATGTAATAAACAGGTTATATATTTCGTGATTGATTAGTATTGAATACTCAGCGTGTAGTGATAAAAAATATTATTTGAATTTGAATTCTCCCAGACTAACAAAACAAGTAAGTAATTGAGCCTATCCTTTATAAAAAATAAATATACATTTTCATAAACAGGAAATCCACAAAAGTGACAAAAAATATATGTGTAAATTGTATTTGTCTAATATTTATATGAAGAACTGAAAGTAATAATAATAATATCTGTTTAAATATTGTCAGAACCAGAATGAAAGTATTTATATAAGGAGGTAAATATGATATATATTTGGCAGATATCAATTTCTGTCACTCAAACAAAATTTCATCTTTTTAACTGGGCTCTCAGCCTCTAAGCCCCGCGCCTAACATATTCACAAGGGTTTAAATTACATTTACAACATATCAAGTATTATATATAATTATTTTCATTAAATTACAAGGAATATATTAATTAAGTATAAATACAACTTAACAAGAAAAGTCATGTATGTCCAAAGTTTACTCAAATCCAAAATTCAAAACAAACTTTTTTACAATCAAACACATAAGTATAAGTTGGGTAGAAAGCGAGTCACGTTTTTTTTAAATTGATTTTAATAAATGATATTGCACAATTACACCCATCAATATAATCAACTAATAAGCATACTGATTAATTAATTTAATAGTTAACTCAATTAAGTCATCTGTACCAATGTATACACATTATAAGATTGTAACTTTTATAAGTAACTTCATTTAAATAAAATTGTTAGTTAACTTTAGAAAACTAATCAAAATAGTATTTAAAGACAATAACCTGTTTTTCTTGGTTTTGATATGTTAGTTTTGTTATGATTTCTTTAAATTATTTAAATTACATTAATCGTATTATCTACCCCAACTGTTTGATAGTATGGTTCCTTTACTATTTATGATATTAAAACAAGGATATTATATTAATTCTTTTAATTTCAAACCTTGTCTATAACTTTTAATTATTGTTTTAATTACATTGGTAGTTCTATTATTCAATATATATTTGATGATAATAGTAAGCTATATAAAAACCATAAAAACCAGGTCCACTTATCTTACTCTGCCCATAAGATTTCCTCCTTTAAAAGTTACAACGTTAGTGTTAAAACACTCATAATACTTCAAAGGCTTCAGTATAATAAGCGGCCACCAACACAATCGGATGAGGATTATTGATTTTAAATATCGATACTATCAAATACGACATTAGGCCTATAGATATTTATAATTAATCATCGCCAGCTTTTTTTATTTAGACTAGTAATGTCATTACCAGTTTTATTTTGTTTATGCAGGAGAAACTTGGTGACAACTACAAGAACAATGGTAATAAATATGCAAATATTGACTAAAAATTATTTTATAAACAAAGAAATCTTTCAAAACTTGTCTCAGAAGTGAGTGCATTGCCAATTATCTTCCAGAATATATGTACTAACGAGAAACTATGATTATTGATGGAGATCCATTCGAGAATTTTTCTAATACTATCAAACATGTCCATCCTGTGAATTAATAATTAATATTTACGTTAATACTTTGCGGCTCAAGAGTACTTTAAGTACAATTTAGTTATTTTATACAACTTAAAAAACAAATTCATTTCTTTCACACATATAAAAATATATCTTCTCTACAATAACATTTTTAAAGCCTAAAACTTAATTCAGTTTTACATCTTCGTTTAAAATCTATTCAAAGTAAAAATGTGTTTGGAAACAAATTAAAAATTAAAATCATGTGATTTGTTATTTACTAATGGCGGCAAGAACAGTGACGTACGTGTCTTCTTTCTTTCACAAGTCTTTATTTGTTTACTACTCTCTTACTGCAGTGTATTGTGAATTAAGTTTACAATGGATAAATTTGTTACCAAAATGGTGCGCTTGAAAATGTATGATACTACATGTCAACCTCTGACAATTATTGTGTCATCAATTGCTTCGTCACCTTCAGGTGAGAACCATTCATAGCCGAAACCTGGCAGTCCAGTAAGGTAAGATCATTTCAAAAGTCTTGGTTGATCAAATTTACATGGTTGAATATAAAGCATCTACTGAAAGTTTTTTTGCAAAACCTGCAAAGAGGCAGATGCTACAAATCTATTACAATTTTCTTCCAAAAAACTAACAAGTTTCATTTTGTATTCGTACTATTGATGATTCCGTAATCATCAACCAGGGCTTTGTTGGCTTTTACGAGACCCCCAACACTGAACCACAAACTCTGTTTTGTGTTTAAAAAGTCGAGGACAGTGCTATGATGGTGCCTTGAATATCAGAGGTAAGTTAAGAGGACTTAGTTAGTTTTGGATATACAAGCAAAAGCACGTTATGTACACTGCACTGCTCACAGTTTAAACTTGGCAGTTATAGACAGTCTCCGCCATCTTACATCTATGAGGAATATTATTTATGGCTTAAACCAAGGACTTAATAAACACTGTAAGGGAACCTATCAAAAGGACTTTTCAGAAGCATATACGATGTGAGAGCGCCAACGACCGAGCTAGTCTAGAACCCCTTTACCCGATTTGATGAACTATATGAACTTTAGTAACTTGAGAATATTGAAACACTTTGAAGAACCTTTAGAGGTTTTGTTAAACATTTTCTGTAGACGCCAAAACAGAGGCAGGTTACAGATGTGCAGGCTACCTGAGTCAATGTTACAATTCAAGACTTATTTCTTTTTAGATCTTTATTGCCATGCAATGAACCCAGTAGAGGATGGCGATGAAAAAATTCAGTGCCGTCATCTAAGTGTTACTGATCTGGAAAAAATATGAGGGCTCAATTTGTATATTGAATGGAAGGCGTGATAGTTTTGAATACTATAGGGAATTGCGTAAAACTTTCACAAATTGATGATTCTTCACTTCCTTGGAATTGACATATACCAATAAGTATGAAAACAACGAAGCCAGCTCACCACACACCTCCAAAACTCCAAAGAAATTCTACAAAACTATTTACATTAAAATTTGTGAAATGGTGTAATCTTACATTATTGAGTGGTTTGCATCAACTGGACTCACACAGGTCATTGTTGTTGAAAAAGTGTGCTTGCTTTTAGTAAATTGAAAAAACTGAGTTTTTCGGAAATGATCTAGACATTGAGAGACTGTGCTTCTTACACTTGAATATGTTACCTGATGTAGCTAATAAAAAACAACTGGTATTAAAAAACATGTGTGATGTAAGCAAGTACATTACACAAAAGACTGCAGTTGGAGAAGTGTTATGTAAAGTAGTGAAGTTTATTAAGCTTCTCCAAGTAGTTCCAATCACGACAGCAATAACATTGCTGTAATAACAGCTGCAATAACAGCAAGGGTCATTTAGCACCCTTAATGTCTGAAGTGATATCTCTGATCAACAATGGGACAGAAGTGATTGAACAACATGGCTGTTCTTCATGCCCACCAAGATATTTTGGATGAATCTGACCAGTCATCAGTGACTTCATATTCAGTAATCATATTTCTATAACTGTGCAACAGCAAATTTTTATATTTTATTCTTGTAATGATAGTTTATGATATATTTCAATATAATTTGTCATTTCAGAGCTATATATTCCCTGCTCTTTAATAGTCTATAACCATAATTATTACTGTAAATTAAATTAGTTTTTTACAGAAATACCATACGTGGTTATTTCAAAACAAAAAAAATGTGTCAGGCTTGTCAAGTTTCCCGGAATGTTGAATTAACGAGAGTCGAGTTTTCAGGGTTTTTAATGTTGATCATATGATTAAAAACTCACTATTTTTTCATCTAAAATTTAGTGAATTTCTTGTGGCAAAACCACCGGTATGGGTCCCCCCAATATAAGTCGGCGCCCTTGGTGACTTTGAATTTTATCAATTTGTAAGTTATTTGACTGTTTAGAGCAATTTTCTTACATTTTTAAACATCTGGGAGCTGTTGACAATGTGCTATCATTGCATGGATGAATAACCAGGCCATGGACATCAGCATTGTGTTCATATAGAGGTTCAGGAATATATAACATCATTTTAGCATGTTTAAAATATTTTTCAGCTGTGTGCAAATTTAAAATAAAATGTGCAGGAATATAGTTTACTGTTTCAAACATTTAAAATTATTCATGCAGTGGATAATAAAAGTATAAAAGTATTTTTGTATAGTATGTTAGCATCTGAAAGTCTACAGTTAGTAATAGACTAAATGTTAGAAACAAAGGCAGATAAAAATATATTAGATTTAGAGCAAAATTGATAGTAAAGTAATTATTTTTTAAATTTCTCAAATCATTGCTAAATTGTTAATTATTTTAAACAATTTGTATACAATATTGTTTTATTGTGTAAATGTGTGCATTCGCTCTCCTGTTACATGATGAAATATTTTTATCAGCATTTATATTTATTCATTTTCTTATAATCTACTCTACGATGCTTTTCGAGTCAAAATAAATTTGTTTCTTAGAAACTAAGTCAAGAGGTATTTTTTTTAGTTGAAAATACAAATTTTACAGAGTGGAAATAATGTAGAAAGCAAAAATCAGGGACCTATGACTCAAGTTGTTTACAGACTGTGCCATGTGAATGTCAAGAATGAGCCCACTGTTGGCACTGGCACTGACAGTGGTGAGCAACACACAGTCACCATTGGAGGGAGAAGTGGTGGTGGGGGTGAGGTGGCTAGACTGTAGACAGCAGACTCTGTCAGTCAGTTGTGAGCCACCATGGAGGACACTCAAGACATCGAGCAGGAGTCCTTAAACATTCACACAACACAGCTAACGTAAGTACAGAACACTTGTGTCAATTAAATTATGACAAGTACTATTTTTAATCAAAATTGTCCACTTTTTAAACATTGTAGACAAATGTAAAATACTGCAATTTAGTCTATTCATTGAGAATTTTTTAGTTGCTCATAATATCTTTAATAATACATATTATGACTTTAAAAATTGTTTATTTGGGGATAAAAATGCTTGAAATATAGAATAGAAATTAATAATATCTTACTGTGGTATTTCATACGAACTACTTTCAGAAGATTTTCTCAAATTCATAAAAAAATACTAACCGAAATATAAAAACCTTTTTACTTATTAAGAAAATGTATGAATACTGCAACTCGAGGTGTTTCTCAATTTTTTGTGTGAATACTGCAACTCGAGGTGTTTCTCAATTTTTTTGTGGTACATATGAATATATTTTGTTTTAAATGTATTTTGTTTTAAATGTATTTTGTATGATAAACTGTATATAAATGCCCGTATTGTAGCAAACTTAATTGAATTAGTGCCTAGTCAAAACTGAAACATTTTGATAAGTGGAATGAGCTGTCTTACTTAGGTGCTAAACATTAAAAAGTATAATTTAACATGCATAATAAGACAAATAAATTAGATAAATATACTGAAATTTAGTATAACAAGAAAAAATTGTGTGTCAAATCCTTAACCAGAATTCCAATATCAAGTATAGATGAAACACAAAACACAAGCGATTTTCTAGTACACAACACAGAATCAGAAGGAGAATATACATTTGTTCAATGAAACAGATTATAAACAGATGAAAACAAGATGTACACACTCATTGAAACAAAAATAATCATTACTTAATTAAATTAAAATAAACTAAAGTCAGTTGTGCAGTTGTGTGCACTGATAGAGTAGGTTTGGCCACAATAGAAACTCTATATTTTCTTACACCTTTTAAACAAGCTTTCCAAAATTAATAGTTACAGAAAAAAAGAATAATTGTAATGGCTGGATTACAGACGATATCAGAAATAAAAAGGAAAAAAATTGGATCTTGAAAAACTATATGGAAAAACAAAAACCAAAAGCTTAAAAGTGAAAATTAATCAATTAAAGAATGAGGTTAAACTATAGAGCAATAATGGCAGAAAATCTTTTTTTTATAAAAAAAGTTTGAAATCTGGGAATAAAAATAAAACTAAAACTAAACTAACATAAAGGATTATAAAATCTGAAATCATTAAATTGTCCAAAAATCTAACATTAGTGTTTTTCATGGTGATAAAATATAAATTTGATCCAATTAATGTGCGGAATATTTTTAATGATTATTTCATCAATTTAGTTGAAAATTTCGCAACACCAAATTTCCAAAACCCTCCTAATGAAAACGCACCAGCCAAAAGCCTATTGGACACTTTAAATATTTCAAAAATTTTTAAAATCAATAAAAACCAATTTACAAGTTAGTGATGGCTTTTTAAAATATATATACTAGTGGAATCTAATTAAATACCAATAAGTGTGGTTAAACAATCCATCTCCTTCATCCTTCAACCCTTAAACCCTTAACACATATTGTAAATTCACCCTTGATACCTGGGCTCTTCCCATGTAAATTAAAACTGCTAAAGTAATACCTATTTTCAGTTAGGGTTTTAAATAGGTATTTTTTAAGTTTTAGAAACTGATACCTGAAGAATAGAGGATATTAATTCTCAAAACATTGTTTTTTCAGTAAAAATGATAACTAACAATGGTAAATTTTTCAAATTCCTTAATTCTGTCAATTTTTTAAATCATTCATTGACAATCATAAACTTGCTAAACAGGCTATTCTGTGCATAAGAAAATAGTTAATAACTCTTTCTTGGATTTAAAATCTATGGCAAACTCTATTAATATCTTTCATTTGACAGATATAATACTTTCAAAACAGCTGATAGCAGTTCAAGGTAACGTATTTTGTATAAAATGTGTTGCATTTTGCAGGGAAAGTAATGGTAACATTTCTTGAATTTATTTTGTATTGTTTTGTTGGACTACTGTAATAACTTATTCTTTTGTGAGGTTCGGTGAAGAACAATGGGATGGGATTCTACTTAAGTGGATAATTTAGTTATAATTACTAATATTAATTTAAATAGTGAATGTAAATTGAACAGTTTAACCTTCTAACTGGCAATCAACGGATCTTCCATTGTTTACTGTGTGTCTCAACTCAACTGGAATAAACTAATATTCTGTTGATTAGCATTGCTCGTTCTCATCACTTATTACAGTACTTATATGGTCGAAAAACAAATAATTTATATACCATTGGAAACATGAACAGCATGAATAATGTGATGTCTTTATTAGTTCTTTTATCGTAATTGTGACGTCATTGACAGTTACCGAAACTAGGCTAGTGGCAATTAGTTCGTTCATCCGTTCATTGTAACTATGTCCTGCAAATTGTTCAAAAATAGGATGTCGGTTAGAGAAAAATCAACTGCCAGTTCTAGGGTTAACCCTCCAAGTGCTAATTAAATTTTTCCAAATGCTGAGCCATTTTTGCTATATTGTGCATACTTGCAGATTTGTTTTTCTATACAATTTGTTTTTAAACTAGACCCTTAGTATTGTACATTATTTTTTCAGGAAATTAAGGGGAATAATATAAATATAAATTAAATCAGTTGCCATTATATAAAATCTGTGTATTGGTCTTCTTTTTGTAAAATTTGCAAATATATTTCTTACTTTTACTTAGCACTTGTGTAGATCACATACTAATAAATCAAAATTCATTATATAAAAAATATTACCTATTCATTTGTGATCAGACATAAACATTTCACCATTATTTCAAAAGATAAAAGTAGGTTATATATATATATATATATATATATATATATATATATATATATATATATATATGCATTAAATTCGTATAAATGGCAATAGCCTTATTTAATTTAAATTAACATTGAATCGTGAAAAGTACTTGCTCCACCAGGACTATTCAAATGTTTATTGAAATATGTATATATATATATATATATATATATAGCCGTATCTGTCACATATGCGTTTAAATAAGCAAACTAACATATGATCGGAAGACCAAATACCTGTCAAACGACTTTTATTTACATTAAATTGTATAAATGGCAATAGCCTTATTTAATTTCAATAAACATTGAATCACAAAAAGTACTTGCTCCGCCGGGAGTCGAACCCGGATCTCTCACTTGCCGGGTGAATGTGCTACCATTACACCACAGAGCGCTTACTTTTTCCGATTCAATTATTTTGTATTTGGCCGTATCTGTCACATATGCGTTTAAATAAGCAAACTAACATATGATCGGAAGACCAAATACCTGTCAAACGACTTTTATTTACATTAAATTGTATAAATGGCAATAGCCTTATTTAATTTCAATAAACATTGAATCACAAAAAGTACTTGCTCCGCCGGGAGTCGAACCCGGATCTCTCACTTGCCGGGTGAATGTGCTACCATTACACCACAGAGCACTTACTTTTTCCGATTCAATTATTTTGTATTTGGCCGTATCTGTCACATATGCGTTTAAATAAGCAAACTAACATATGATCGGAAGACCAAATACCTGTCAAACGACTTTTATTTACATTAAATTGGGATATAATATTATCCTGTATTAATTTCAATAAACATTTGCAATCACAAAAAGTACTATAAGATGGACAATTTGTCGAACCCGGATCTCTCACTTGCTTGATATGTGCTACCATGTACACCACAGAGCGCTTAGATTTTTTCCGATTCAATTATTTTGTATTTGGCCGTATCTGTCCAAGGAGATTTTTTTAACTGGAGGAAAATAACATATGATAACAAGGAAGACCAAATACCTTCAAACGACTTCTTTTTCTTAATTGTACATGGCACTAGCCATGGATTTCAAAAAATTGAACCCATACAAAAAGTACTTGCTCCGTCACGGGAGTCGAAAAAGCGGTTGGTATCTCTCAGTCTTCTTATATGTGCATAACATTATTATACATTGATCGCTTACATTTATCAAATTACAATCAGTATTTTGTATCGATTATGTTTCACATATGGCGTTTAAATAAGTCAAACTATTTACGTCAGTTGAGCGTCTGTCTTTCAAATACCTGATATATATATATATATATATATACATTAAATTGTATAAATGGCAATAGCCTTATTTAATTTCAATAAACATTGAATCACAAAAAGTACTTGCTCCGCCGGGAGTCGAACCCGGATCTCTCACTTGCCGGGTGAATGTGCTACCATTACACCACAGAGCGCTTACTTTTTCCGATTCAATTATTTTGTATTTGGCCGTATCTGTCACATATGCGTTTAAATAAGCAAACTAACATATGATCGGAAGACCAAATACCTGTCAAACGACTTTTATTTACATTAAATTGTATAAATGGCAATAGCCTTATTTAATTTCAATAAACATTGAATCACAAAAAGTACTTGCTCCGCCGGGAGTCGAACCCGGATCTCTCACTTGCCGGGTGAATGTGCTACCATTACACCACAGAGCGCTTACTTTTTCCGATTCAATTATTTTGTATTTGGCCGTATCTGTCACATATGCGTTTAAATAAGCAAACTAACATATGATCGGAAGACCAAATACCTGTCAAACGACTTTTATTTACATTAAATTGTATAAATGGCAATAGCCTTATTTAATTTCAATAAACATTGAATCACAAAAAGTACTTGCTCCGCCGGGAGTCGAACCCGGATCTCTCACTTGCCGGGTGAATGTGCTACCATTACACCACAGAGCGCTTACTTTTTCCGATTCAATTATTTTGTATTTGGCCGTATCTGTCACATATGCGTTTAAATAAGCAAACTAACATATGATCGGAAGACCAAATACCTGTCAAACGACTTTTATTTACATTAAATTGTATTATTTAAACGCATATGTGACAGATACGAAATACAAAATAATTGAATTGGATAAGCGCTCTGTAATGGTAGCACATTCACCCGGCAAGTGAGAGATCCGGGTTCGACTCCCGGCGGAGCAAGTACTTTTTGTGATTCAATATTGAAATTAAATAAGGCTATTGCCATTTATAAATTTAATGTAAATAAAAGTCGTTTGACAGGTATTTGGTCTTCCGATCATATGTTAGTTTGCTTATTTAAACGCATATGTGACAGATACGGCCAAATACAAAATAATTGAATCGGAAAAAGTAAGCGCTCTGTGGTGTAATGGTAGCACATTCACCCGGCAAGTGAGAGATCCGGGTTCGACTCCCGGCGGAGCAAGTACTTTTTGTGATTCAATGTTTATTGAAATTAAATAAGGCTATTGCCATTTATACAATTTAATGTAAATAAAAGTCGTTTGACAGGTATTTGGTCTTCCGATCATATGTTAGTTTGCTTATTTAAACGCATATGTGACAGATACGGCCAAATACAAAATAATTGAATCGGAAAAAGTAAGCGCTCTGTGGTGTAATGGTAGCACATTCACCCGGCAAGTGAGAGATCCGGGTTCGACTCCCGGCGGAGCAAGTACTTTTTGTGATTCAATGTTTATTGAAATTAAATAAGGCTATTGCCATTTATACAATTTAATGTAAATAAAAGTCGTTTGACAGGTATTTGGTCTTCCGATCATATGTTAGTTTGCTTATTTAAACGCATATGTGACAGATACGGCCAAATACAAAATAATTGAATCGGAAAAAGTAAGCGCTCTGTGGTGTAATGGTAGCACATTCACCCGGCAAGTGAGAGATCCGGGTTCGACTCCCGGCGGAGCAAGTACTTTTTGTGATTCAATGTTTATTGAAATTAAATAAGGCTATTGCCATTTATACAATTTAATGTAAATAAAAGTCGTTTGACAGGTATTTGGTCTTCCGATCATATGTTAGTTTGCTTATTTAAACGCATATGTGACAGATACGGCCAAATACAAAATAATTGAATCGGAAAAAGTAAGCGCTCTGTGGTGTAATGGTAGCACATTCACCCGGCAAGTGAGAGATCCGGGTTCGACTCCCGGCGGAGCAAGTACTTTTTGTGATTCAATGTTTATTGAAATTAAATAAGGCTATTGCCATTTATACAATTTAATGTAAATAAAAGTCGTTTGACAGGTATTTGGTCTTCCGATCATATGTTAGTTTGCTTATTTAAACGCATATGTGACAGATACGGCCAAATACAAAATAATTGAATCGGAAAAAGTAAGCGCTCTGTGGTGTAATGGTAGCACATTCACCCCGGCAAGTGAGAGATCCGGGTTCGACTCCCGGCGGAGCAAGTACTTTTTGTGATTCAATGTTTATTGAAATTAAATAAGGCTATTGCCATTTATACAATTTAATGTATATATATATATATATCAGATGAAAGACAGACGCTCAACTGACGTAAATACATTGACTTAGTGGTTACAGCCATTGAAACATAATCGATAAAATATACTGATTGTGTAATTTGATACATGTGTCGATCAATATATAATATTATGTTATGTATCAATATAAGAAGACTGGAAATATACCAACCGCTTTTTATTATTTCATCAAGTGACGGCAATAAGAGTGTATGGGTTGGCATTTTTTGTAAATCCATGGTAGTATGTAAATTAAGAAAAAGAATGTTTTAAATGACACCTTGTTATCTTTTATTTTCCTCCAGTTAAAAAAATCTCCTTGGAAGCTCATTTAACAGTAGTAAAGGAATAAATCTATGGAATTTTATTCACAGTATATATCAAGCATAACATTAGACTATTAACAAATTGTCCATCTTATAGTTCCTTTATTTTTGCAACGTGTTTTGTTAATACAGCGATAATATTACGTATCCCTGCATTAGCGTTTCATTATATATCAAAATAAAACCATATTAAACAACACAATTGCACATAAATAAACAAAAATATTTACATAGACATTCAAATATGAAAAACCAACATGACGTAGTCGTCACATGATCGCATGTATGGTGATAAGCAAAGGCAGATACACACTGTAATCTGGTAAGCAAATATACTGTAATTCAAAATTATTTTAGGGCTAATTTATTATTTTTATAGCATCAGAACTGGAACCACTAAAATCTGTAAAATGAATGAATCTAGTTAATAGCATTAAATCCTAGAACTTAAAAATATCATCACTTTTAAGAATTTGTGAGGACTAGATTATGTTGTTTTATTTACACTTGCATTTGAGAACTTTTCCTAATTTTAGAGAAACAAGTTTAACAAATCCAAAAATGTTTTGAAAATTTGAAATTTTAGTGTTTAGCACTCTTTTCTTTACAATTTCTTCTTTTTGGGGGGATTATAAAGTTTTAATCATGTTCTAGTTGTGAAATAGTTTTCTAAAAATTAGTTAAACTCTATCAAGCAACAAAATTTTGAATGTTAATTAAATGTAGAAACAAGAAATACTAGTAATTTTCTAATACTAGTAAATTCAGTATACAGGACGAGTTTAATGAAAGGAGGATAATCATTTTGAATGAGGAAAAGTTTCATTCAAAATCTTATCAAATAGAATTTATTATTATGTACTACTGTCAGTGTGGTCAAAATGTGCCCTAGAGAATGCAGTCACCTTAACTAGTGTGTTCATATTAAACAAAGAAACTGGGGAGACTAACATAAATATTCAAATTATCCGTACATTTCATGTAAATAATATTTACCTAATAACATCCTAAATTAATACAATATTTATTTAAACTTTATATATACCTCTTATTTACAAATTTATTTGTCTGGTTATAACATATGCCAAATGTTTGTTTAATAGAGTTAGAATCTTGATATAATGCTAATTTTATGAATAACATTAACAAGAAAGAAATCTCAGGTATAGAATATCTTAAATTGTTTTATGAGTTTCAAATGAATAAAAGTCACTTCAGTATTAGTTGAGGTAAATGAAACATTTCTAATTCTGTCTATGGTATAATAACAATAATTCAGTCTGAAACATTATGGGTCAAATCTTGTTCTCTTGTTGGCCCATCAACAAATAAATTAGTAAATAATATTCTCTTCTTTCTGCGCTTAATTTGAGGGAAATGTATCAACACTTTTCCTGAGAAAATAATAGTGTAGTGCACATACGAGTATGTTCAATCATTCTACACATCTGATCAACTTGTCAACCAGTTGTTGTTACACATGATTCCATGTTATGATAACTGATAACTGACAACGTATAAGAGTCATAAGATAAGTGACTCTACATTGCTGCTTCTAGTATGAATTCATTTCAAAACACATGGTATGATTTTCATATTCAGTGTCTACAGCTCAAGATGCCATATAAGTATAGTATGTCACTTTGAAAAATGTTTTAGGAAAATAGTTATTATTTTTATTATTTAGAATAACCTATATGAACATATATTTTGCTTGTATTGCTCTCAAAATGTGCCATTTTACACTCTGGCTACAAATGTGTGGTCCCCTTGTGATTGTCGAAACACCAACATTCACTGGCTGTAGTAAAAGAACAATTTTATAGTAACCTCAACTTGAAATATTCAATAATGATTGACAGGATTAGGAAGAGTTCACAGCCTGTTCAGTGCTACTATCTAGTAGACAATAGTACAACTACATGGTCTCTAGAGACGGTCTTTTATAAAGACATGATTGTGGTACCACTATTTCCGCTGATTAACATTCATCATAGCATCATAATGGGTTAACAAAAAGTACAAAATATAAGCTACTTTTGTACATAATTTCTATACATATTAAGAAATATTGTAGTGGTTAACAATGTTTTCAATTGCTCCTTAATACACGTTTGCTCAATTCAACAATCCGTTCACTGTTGTTTTAATCTTCTTATAACTGCCAATCACTCTACCTAAAAAATTCATCAGCTTCAGAAAACTCCCGAAAAACATTGGCCATTAAACTTCTCAGCATACGGCCATGACTGTTTGTTGCTAAATTTACTTTTTTTAGTAGATCTATTTCGTTTGTTTTACACTTTAAAAGTCAGTTTTATTTTCAGGATTACATATTAATTTACTATGGTAGTTCTTGTATTATTTTATTCTTTGAATTTTATTTTGAGGTATCATAACTGTTTGTAGAATTTGAGGTGGTAAATTGACAATAACACACTACAAAAATATCAAGACATTTTACTTTCTTAACAATGCCAGGAAACAGGAATATAAAACACAAGTCACAGAAATATTTTGTTGTCTACTGAAACCATTATCTTCAAAAATAATAATAAACTATATGGTACAAGAGTATCTGTGTGTGAATTATTTTTCTGTATTAACTACTAACCACTCACATGCATGGGTGGGAGTGGTAACTTGTAGTACTAGCTGTGTATGTCAAATTATTAAATAGAATTTAGTTGGTTTGATAGTAAAAAACAAAGTTTAAAAACACATGTATGAGTAAATAAGAGGTAAATACGTACCTAGCTAAGTCTTCCTACTCTAAGTTTTATATAGGATGACATATTGACTGATATCTCAAATTAAACGTGTCGAGGAGATAGAACCTCCCTCGGCCAGAAAAGCAGTGCTCAACTATTCTATCCAAAATTAGTACTATATGAACAAAGGTAAAAATCTAACTACTATTTTGAATGAAGTCAACATAGTTTTTTTTTTATTTAGTTGTGTCTCTCTTTTTTCTAACAAGTGTAAATGAAGAGTGGGGGAGGGTTTTCTAACAGTGTGTGTGTGGGTGTGCAGGTGTGATCCAAGTCTCTCTCTACTTATATTGGTTAATTTTTAATTAGAGTCTTTGTGATTGCTCTTTTTTATATACATTTTTTACATTACCTTTTTAAGTCTTCAAATTTTATTCCTACATAAGTTATATTCCTTTCAATTTTATATTTTTTATTAACTAAATTTACATGTAAAAGGAATTTTGAAAGTAACTCTGTTATTTAAAAATTTTATTTTAAGGTATTGGTGAAAGAAGAACAATCTTTTTAAAGACCTCTAAATTGGTAACTTTTACTTATTATTTACATAATGGTACATAGTATAATAAATTATGCAAGTGCAGATTCAATACTGATTTTGAAAGGTGTCAACTTTGTTTTAGTTTACCATTCATTATCTTTACTGTGGCAGAAAATTTTGCTTTTCGATACAACAAAGAAGAAAATGTTTTGTTTTTATGGTTACAATATGAGTGACTAATTTTTTTCACATAAACAATTTTCTTTAAAGTCTTGGAGTAGCCCCCATAGGCATCACCCCTCCTCTGAATCTGCACACATTATAACAGAGACTATGATGTCTTAATAATGGTAAATGAGGAGATCTGCAACATAATAATCAGGTGACATAACACTTACATTGTGCGATATCACAATTTATTTATAGTGTAACACATGTTTTTGTGGGCCAAGAAATTTGATTTAAGTTTTGAAAAAAAAGGTGTACTAAAAGATGTATAAAAATATAATATTTCTTCCGGCACAGTCGGAAAAGGGAGATTAATGTGTGACCACCATCTGGAAATATACAAATTAAAATTTGTTTGCATATTTTGCATACTATAAATATAAAAACCCTTATTAGTTTTTAAGGTTGATTTGTTCAACATTTATAGTATTTGACTCTAATGGTTGACATGTTAATAATCTCGTAACACAATCAAAAATTTATAAACTCCATCATCCTTTCAAGATTAAAATGATTATAAACATATAAAGTCGTTTCTAAAAATATAGACTTACTTTGGTCGCAATTTACCGAGGATTTAATAGCACCTGTCTGTTTTGGCCTGTGATGCCTCATAGCTAAGATAAGCCTCTGACTACATGAGTGGACAAACCACCACATATTGTCCGCTACATTTATTGAAACCATTACCCCTTATTATGCTGAGTACACAAGCGGTTCAACCGCCTGACTAGGGCGCATCAATGTTGTGGACTAAACATAGCGGCAGCAAGCGTTACTCGCCCACATTCACAAACACCCCACCTCCCCTCCTCAGAGTGGGCAAGTTTATTGCATCTTTTTTAGGAAAAAGTGAAGTAGTTTTTGACTAATTTGTACGCACTGGTGTTTTGTATGCTGTGTTTGAGTTGTCTAGTTCGAGTCATAAACCATTCTTTTTCTAAATTTTAAATGGCAACTTGAAGTTTAAAAAATGTAGTCGTAAGAGATATAAGAGTATAAAAGTTGTGTAGAATTTAATTTGTTGTTTTTTATCTATGTTTGAAATAGTTAAGATAATTTTGCATTATACATGAGAAATAGGCCAAATGTAAATAAGTTGAACAAACAACAATGACCAAAGGGCAGACACGTAATCTTTCATTTTCTGTCAATATGTATAATATTCTAACAATTGTGGATTTTCATGTTGTTGTTTCACTGAATTGGTTCATTAGGTTGTATTTACATCTAGAATAGTTTTATAGAATAATTTGTAATAAGTTTTGTAAAATATTAAGTTAGAAATTAGTGTTTATTTTTTTATATCAAACTCCACACAAGACAAACTTTCGTCACCTGCCTACTATCCCTGATTTACCTCAGTACAACTTTCGGTTTCACACACTGCATTCTCTATCACGTTTCCTTATTGCTGATTCTAGCCAGTGATATCGATGAAGTATTATTTTATCGAATGTAACTCACCGGCTCATTCATCAATAGACCTGTAATTATTACCTTACTACATAATCTCGTATGCTAACTGTGCAACTGTTTTTTGTTTTTGGTACCTTGACCAAGAAACCTGATATGAAAGCTTATTACTGTAACTGCATAACATTGACCATAATTATGTGTTTTATTTATCTGTTTGCAGAATAAGTTTAAACCATTTTATGACATCCAAGTTGCCATAAAAATCAAACTGCTGTACTATATTTTGAACAGTTTTATTTTGATGCATTATCTTTGTTTTTGTCCTTTATGGGGAATTAAATATGGAAGATTGAACAGTATAAAATGTGTGGAGACTGTTTTTTTTCGTTATCACATGTATGCACAGTGATTGTCACAATCTGTTCCTCTAGAGTGGACTTTGACATCGATCAATACGAACCATGCTCTTCAAGCCACACTGCGAGGTTTTGCTGAACTTTACAAAATGGGGTTCACCAGTTTGAATTTACCAGGTGTTTTACAGTTACTAGTCAACCTGTCTAGAAAATAAACATTTAAATTCACCCTAAATTATTGTTCAGCAAATTTCTAACTATAATATTATCACATAATGTTATAGTTCAACATATACATGTTACAGATAAAACATAGTTGTGAATGTGATTGTAACCTGTACAAGAAAACATGTTACAAGTTCTCTGTGGCGTTGGATGATAATAAACTAATAAATATGTATTTTAGTTATTAAATAATCCATTTTTTCTTTAAAATCCCTTTTATTTGAAATAATAGTTTGTGTTAACTGTTACTAAAGGGCTCCAGCGAACCGTAAAATCTCAGTTTTGTTCTTGTTGAAAAATTTTATTTGGATTAACAAGCTGATTTTATATTTTACTTCCCTACCTGTTATTTAAAGCGGTGTTTATATTTAGAAAATGTAGGATGTTTTCTAAAGATTTTATTTGTTACACTATGTCTAGCAACTGCAAAACCATAAAGAGCGGTTTATAATGAGAAAATCATGTGGTAGCATTATTTCAAGTAAAAATCAATAAATTTTAGTTGAAATTGAAGAGATGTCACACAATCATATTAATGAGGTCATTAGCTTCAACAGATTAATGTAAGCTGTTGAACAAAACTTGTATAGTAGATAAAATGTGACCTGCTGACATTACTTGTAACCTACATAAAGTGTTAGTATTGGGTCATAGATAAAGATACAAATAACAGGTCACTAAACAGTATATGTATACTTTATTGCCAATTGTTTATTTCTATCCAGACTCAATATTAATTGGTGTTCTCTGTTATTTGATAAAATAAGAAACACAATAAATTATAAAAAAAGTTTAAATAATTGTTTGGTTTGATTTTATTATTATTTTTGTATTCATACACAATAGAATCAGAATTTTTTTAAATTGTTATTTGTTAATCTTACATTAAAATAGTGCAATAGATGTCAACAAACCAAGTATTTGAATTAATGGTGTAATTAATTGGGAGGAGGTTGAGGGAGATTAATTATTTATAAAAAACCCCTCCTCCAAAAAACTTTAAAAGTTCTAACAATATATGTATAAACAATCCAAATAGTTTGAAATACTTAATAAAATGTTTAACTTTGAATTAGCCCATTTTAATTTATTTAAATTAAGATTTTTTCCATATCCCCGGGAGTGGTGTGCTCTTCAATCAGATTCATCTCGCCTTCCCCCTCCCTCCCAAAGTTAAGTCCTAGTTGCATCACTGATTTGAAGTACAGAACACCATGTAATAAACGGTACATTATATCCTTAGTTTAAAACGTAGTAATGTAATGAAACTCTGAACAATGAACAATTTAAGTTTAAACCTAGACGTAAAGGCCCCATCCTCTTAGATCAAGCACCACTGAGATAAGTTATTGAAGTTCTCACATAAAACATGAATAAACCAATACCATCTCTATCTTTTATAGATAGTTTACATAACTACATTATATAATGATTTATTTTATAGCAAAATTTAATTGCAAGCAACTACAGACATTATTTTCCATTATGCCTCAATCCATATATTTCAACCAATTTTCAAGGACCAGGAAGAGCCTTCAGGCATTAAATTTGTATTTTTGTCTGTCTGCCTGTCCATCCGTTTAATAACTCCTTCATCCAAGGATACAATATATTGATTTTGTGGGCAAAAGGTCAAAATAAGGTAAAAATAAATTCAAACATTTTTACAATGGTCTTATTTATGTGATGGCATTGAGAAAATCCCTTAATAAATAAGCTGATTACAAAATTAATACAATCATATGACATTTTACATTAAATACGTAACTTGCAACCTTATCATGTGGTTTTATGTACATAAAATGCGCGTTGACAAGTCGTCATGCAGTTGGTACTATCTCGTGGCCAATCTTGAACTATTCTAAGTACATAAGAAAACGATGCAGACAAAATGAGAAGCAAATATTTGTGTGTATTGTTTTTCATTGTGATTGTTTTATTTTGCTGAATACTGTCAATATTTAACAGGCATCTGTCAGCTGGTTGCAGTTATGGCAGGGTGGGTAATAAAACTGTGATATTGTCCTACTGGGACATATTTATGGATAATTACGTTAGTAAACTTGTTTTTCTTTAGAGAAGTGTATGATATTGTGATATGTTATCTCGAAGCTATAATAAATTGCCACAATGACAGCTCAGGATACGAAATCAACTGCTGGTTAGACAATGTTTCTTTGTTTTTTTGACTGCAATAAATAAATTTAAGCATAAAAAGGCTAATTAAATAACAAAATTATTGTATTAGATAGAGATTTACTGTGAGTTCCATTATGAACAGGAAAAATCATGAAGAACTGACCAAAATTAGCTAAGATATTGTGGCTATACTAAACCTTTGTGTATTTATACTAGCTTCACTCAATAAAGCTGCTTGAACAACCATGTTAAAGGGTCAACAATTTATACACTATCCATTGTACTGTCTTTAAGAACATTTTGAGCATATTCTATAAATTGTATAAAGAATTTTACACAATTTAACCTGGCCTTTATAAAACCTGGTTTTTTTGTTCTGGAATAAATTAAGTGTAAATGATTAATATTAAGACATTTCCAACTTAATTATAACCACTAATTTTGTGTTTCTGTAGTGTTCATTTTGTGAAATGTATCTTTTACGTAAACAATACTTGTTAATTACAGTAAGGATATATATACTTCAATAACAATCAGTCTAATGCACATTAAATGAAGGACAAATTAATACCCTGTCTTCTTTTTTGTAGCGATAATATTTTCTCTGTAAGACTACCATTACCTCATTAGCATATACTGTAAATCTGATTTGATATTAATTCAGGGTCAGTAAGTTTCCACTGTGATTTATTGTATTAGTGAATTATAGTCAAGTTTTTCTTTAATATCCCTCACTATTGGTAATATCCCAAATGGCCTTGGGTCTGTTTCCAACTTGTTCAATGTATGCAGTACTGTTTCCTGCTTTACCTTATTTACTTGGATCTCGGGATTTCTTGAATTGGCAGTTAATCAGTAACATCATATGATAACTATTACACAATCATTTCTCTCCATTTCTTATAAACACAGTTTTATTAAATGTTACTTCATGGGTTAGTTCCAATAAAAACATGTTTATTTGGCTGAATGAAGAAACAGAGGTTTTTAAGTAACGAACGAGTTTGCTAAAACTTGAAGTTAATTAAAATTTCACTAAAAAGTAACATATATATTTCAATTAATGTTATTGTACTTGTAGCCAATATATAGAAATTTTGAGTAAAATGAAGTCCTAATAACTGATAATGAATTTAACTTCTATTGTCAGCACATGTGCTCGGTTTGAAAATTAAGTTTTTAGTTTAATTTTGAGTTTTTCTAAAATACTTTAATGTGATTATTTGAACATAATTAATGTTTCACTAACAAATGTAGTGTTGTTGAGTTATTATGTAGATAAAACCACACAATATGAATTATGTGGACGCAGAAAGGTACCGTTCAACAACGTAATCAGGATTCAATTGCCACGGTTATACTTTATAATTTTTAATAGTAAATATTCTGTAATAACCTGAATCACTCTATTGTATTTAAAATGTTGTGCCATTAACAGTTTATTCTATTTTATTGTTTAACAATATTTTTTTAGTACATTTTCTCATTAAAAAACTACATTTAGTGACTCGTTTGAGTTTCTCAAATATTCCGTTTCATAGGATGTATATATTTTTTTTAATTGCCAAATAATAAATCCTGATCATTTTAAATGCCCTTTAAAAGTATTTAATTTGTTTCTTCCGGATCTTTATTCCTTTATAATTATTCATTCTATATGATCAACTAATGTCACATCGTAGCATTGTTGCATTGTATGCTGCACTTGCTTTGAGCGTTGTAAGTCATATGTAATACAAAAATTCACCTTTTTTTTGTCCACTTAACTTCTTTAGTATGAATAAATTAGTAGTAATAATTGTATATTTGGTTTGTATTGGTTACAAAATTGATACCTGTATTAGTTTTTATGGAAAAGACAGATAACATTTTTATTTATTGAACCCATGAAAGTGATACATAGCTTATTACTTGGGATCTTAAAGCCTACTTTTCTTCAATTATCAGGAGGAGAGTCTATGACGAGTCAGTCAGTTTAACTACTACAATAAATTAGAAATAGCAAATATCTGGAAATGGTTTATGAAATTATTAACATATTACTAATGTTTGAGTATTATATAACTTTGATTCTTCTCAGAATCTTCACCATCTTTCTCAAGTTATAAATTTTTTATTGCACAAGAGAGTGTAATACTGTTCATTCAAAAGTAAATAATTGCCAGAGATTCCAGTTATGTGGTTATGTAATATATTTATCAACTCATTACACCATTTATCTTCAACTGCAATAAATGGATAAGACCTGTGGCAGTCAAGGGCAATGTTCCCGCAGTACCAAAGTCGTCTATCGTTATATATTTATGTCATTGAGTTAACATAAAAATCTTAATTTACCCCATTCTACATGTCTTATACTATAATTATTTTTAAATTTTGTGTAACAACTTTCTAAAAAATATTTTGTAAATAATATTTGTGTATAGAATTTACCTAAATGGTTAATGAAGTGAGGAATTGATCAGTATAAAAAGTAAGTTAAGTGTTATTTTTTAATTCAGAATTATACACAAGGTTAGATGCACACCAGACTAAATCAGCGTAGGAGGCTTTGTGTTCACCCCACAGCAGAGAGCAACTCCCCCAATGGATCGTTGGTACCATTTTCAATCGAAGTAGAGGTAATAGATGTAGAGTTTGACACCAAATTTCAACCCTCTAAGTTAACTCATTCAAAAGTCATTGTGTATACAGATGGACACACAAAAGGACAAAAACCTATTTTCATCATCAAATTGTAGGAGAAACTCAGCTAAACTTAGAGGCTAATTTTAAATACTTGAATATGTTTTCAGGGCACAATCCTTAAGGTGCAATCGCAACTCCCCCAACCATGAAACCTCCCTTTGTATTAAATAACTGTATCACATGTGTTTGATAACTGGAAGTGTCATGATTAGCCTTTTAAATACCTTTTTTACTAATTTGTTTAATCTGTTTTTTCTCGTAATTTAAACTTCACCAGTAATTTAAACTTTCTGGATCAATTCAATCAACAGTTATGATGAGTACAGACAGACAGAAATCGGAGTTCGGCTTTGCCAAACACTCAGGATAATTGTGATTACTAGCTCAGTTGCTCAGGATGAAATCACCAACATTGAAAAACCACTTACATATTAATATAGTATTGTATTGTTTCTCTGTGCCTTACTCTGGTTGTTAGTTGCCTGCACAAATCATTTGTGCAATGTGAAAGTGGAAAGTGTCCCCACAAGGTAAAGTAAATTTTTGAAATAATTTCAATAACTATACTGTTTATAGGTTAGTAAAATTAAGCTTTTACACAGATAAATGAAAACCCTATTGAATTACGGAAAGCAACAAGAGCCATCCTTAAACAAGATGAAAAATGCATTGAAGTCGGTGGAGACACTTTATAAAAATTTACTGCAATTTGGTTGAATAGGTTTAGAATAACTTTTTCAACTTAATTTTACTTTGTACTGTTATGAATAAAAACTCATTTACTCAAATATCTGTTCACTTTGTGTACTTTATTTACACTAGGCGAAGTTTAGAAGAACACTTTCTACAAGTTTTATTAAAAACTTTTATCTGTTTCTTGGTAAAATAATAAAGTTATTGTTGCCCAAAGATGAAAAAATTGTGTTTTTTACTCAGTTTTTTTTAATTTTATACTGGATTTCTCAAAAACCACATAACTTACAGTTTTGGTACCTGTTTTATTCAGTTTATTAGGCCATAAACCATAAGAAACAAATTAATTCGTCCATGCTTGTATACAATTTTTTCATTATTTTTTACATGTGGACTGAGCTCCCACAGTTTCTGCATTTTTGTGAATCACCCTGTATTGATTAACCTTAATTTTTTGTGCATAACAATATAATATCCATCATCGTTACCAATATATGTTTCTCATTATATGCTCTTGTATTTACCAGGTAAAATAGTTAGTACATTTATTCATCTTTAAAATGTAGGTACTATAAAAAAATCCTGTAACTGCTGCATATGTGTTACCACGTTTTATATCTCCAAGCATATGGCATGGTTGAATAAAGATGGCCCCAGCTTCCCTAACACAGGCTAATGTAGGTCACATCTATAATTTTGTCATTAAAAGGTGTTTTAACTCAGTTCAAAACAAGACTTTCTATCTATATTGCAACTGAGACTTTTTATCCAATCAATTCTTAAATGTAACAGTAAATTTATTTTTCAGATTTTTGCCTGATAAATTTAAGGGTTCAACCGATAGGGCACCTGGCCAACCTCGAGTCAAGGACATCTACCCTCAAGTGAGTGAGTATTATTTTTATATTTCTCAATTTTTTTTTATTTTCAATTAAACCTGAAACTGAAGAGAAATGATATAGGTCCAAACAATATTTCAACTTGGTGTGAAATTCTATAAAAGTCATTAAGACTGAAGGTACATACCACATGATCAGGACATGTGAGACTCGTATACATCGGCATATACAAGCTCTGAGAGCAGAGTATAAAATCAGCCCATCAAATAAAGTACAAATTGAAAGCAGTTACTTCTAAGTTAGTCTAAATTTCTATGAAGACTTTAGTTTTATATCAAATTTTCAATGGATGTTGACATTAGAAGAAATGCAAGCCACACACAATGCCACCACTTGTGGAACACACTGCCCCCTGTACTGAAGGTAAGAACAAGATCTGTAAAAATAGGGTGATACAAGATACTGAAAAGCAGGGTTACTAATAAAGGGATGTTTTTACAGGAGTATGGAATATTAAACATTACTAATTAATTATTATCAAAACCTGCCCAAAAAGGATTTTAGCAAAAGTTTTAGGGTAAAATGTAATTTTAAAATAAGTGTATAACTGCTTGATAACTCTGTTTTTGACGTTAACACTCAGAGTATGATAAAATGTTGGCTCATTTCTGGGGGTCTTCACTGCCTCAGTGATCTTCCATGCCAACCATTCTTTCTCATGGTTTTGAAGTGTTGGCTATATCTAATGTGCAGATTGCAGCCAGCTGTGGTCACTTCAACCTCACAAAGATTTCAAATTTTTGTTTCAAAGTTCTGTTAGAAATAATAGGTCTTGTCATGTTCTTTAACTGAGACCATTTCAAAATTCACAAGAGGACACTTGTGTCCACAATCAGGAATTGGTGAAGGCAACGGTACATAACAGTAAGTGGACAGTGACCTATTTAGATTTGATTTACCCATATAATAAACATCAAGACTGTCATAATTGTGCCCTAGGAGTGAGTAATCACACCATCAAATAAAGACAGGAAGACCATACTAATATTATTCTCACAACCACATTCCAATAATTGGAGATGTTTTTAGTGAGTAAACATTCCATGGTTAGTGTGCATTGGCAAATTTTAAAATTTTCCTTTATTCAAAACATTTAACGTTTGTTTATTTATATGTTAACATTTTAGTCTGTCATATTGTTTCTTGATCATAAGTACTTTTGCACTAGAAGACATTTTGATTGAAGGTTAGAATAAGAATGTGTTGTGTAATTATTTTAAGTAGATCATGTATTAAAGTTTAATTACGTACCCGTACTACATAGATTATTCTAATTTTAACAAACAAAGAGTGTGTAATGAGTTTAGTTACACAGAATAAGTTTATTGCATTCGAATTTAGCTATCTGATTGTTGGGAGATAGGTTTCACCTCCAAGTCTGTTGCAGATCATAGCATCCTGTATGGCACACATGCTTGTAATCCAGACTGGTATCACATAGCATACTTTGCAATCCTTTTACCTCAGTATGTTGCAGTATGTTGTATCATAGCACCATGTATTGCTCACATGCTCTTAATCCAGGCTGGTATCAACATGGCATATTCTGCAATCCATCAACCTCAGATTGTTTCAGATTATACGTCATATATTGCTCATATGCTCGTGATCCAGGCTGGTATCAACATGGCATATTCTGAAATCCATCAACCTCAGTTGATGGATGACAACTCCACCTTCCGTATTGACAAGGATCAAGCATCCTGGATTGGTAAACATTTGTTCCTCTATATAAAATAAACTAATTTGACTTTTTGAATACTAGATACATGTACAGAGTGAGTCAGATAAGTGTTATGAAAACTAAACTATATGTTACATCAATAAACCTCTTATAAGGAACCTATTTAAAGACTTTTTGTGTAGTGTGTGCCAAATCAGATCTACAGAGGGTGGCCAAATTATTAGACTAGACTGCTTTTTTTAGCGAAGAATATGAAAAAAACTTTATTTTAACAACTTTGTTACATCTTAGATTACAACAAATACATTTTTTTTTTAATACTTTGTGTGCATATTCTTATTCTTAATTAACATTTGTATTCTATTTGGCATGCTTTGGACCAAAATTTTTACAATTGTTCCTAATTTCCTCATCATGGTGCCACACTTGTATTAAACAGTTCAATAAGTCCTTGTCGAGTTGTAACTTTGTGATTTTTCATTCTTTTCTTCACAATAGCCCACAGATTCTCAATTGGATTCATGTCAGGGCTATTACCTGGCCATGGAAGTGTACTGATCTCTGATTCACGGAGAGAAAGTTTGACACAGTCTTCGCTGCGTGGCAAGGGGCTCCGTCGTGCATAAAAATATATTCGCCATTCGGGAACCACTCTTTTGCTTGGGGAATAAGCCTTTTTTTCAAAACATTCAAAATACTGGTCCTGTCTCCTAGTTTTGTCTACTATATACAGTCTTCCTGGGCCATGTACAGACATTACACTCCAAATCATTACCGACGTTGGATGCTTTACAAACTGCTGAATACAATTTTCGTTAAACTCTTCCCCACATTGTCTACGGACGTACTGAGAGCTCTCATCACTAATCTGGAATATAGACTCATCAGAGAAGCATACCTGGAAAAACAAGTTGAATTGTAGTTCACTGTTGCTTAGGTTAGGTTAAATTAGGTTAATGTTTTGTACGGTACGATAGGCCTACGTAGTAATTTCATCATTATATTGATTACCATAGTTTTAACATTTTAAAAATACATTAAAATAAGCTATAAATGCATGACTAGTATATATAGGCATACTGTAGGTTAGTTTACTTTTTCCCAATCTTCAACTGTGAAGCCTTGTAAGCCCTTAGCCCATTGCAGCCGTTTTCTTGGCCATGGCAGGCGTGATCTTCTGTTTCTTCCTTGGCCTACAAGCCTTTTAGGCCTTCTGCACTCAACACCCTCCTTACAGTTCTAGTTGAAACATTCGCTCCGTACTCATTTATTTGTTCAGTCAATTGTTTTGTTGTATTTCTTCTGTTTCATTGTAGTATATTTTTTAGTTTTCTAACCAGTCTGTCATTTAGTTTACGCTTTCGACCACATTTGCCTACTCGACGTGGTTCGTAATTCAAATTGAGATCACAGGCCATCTTAATTCTGCTTACAGATTTTTGGGAAATACCTAATCTCTTAGCTATTTCAGTCTGTGAATAGCAGTTTTCTTCCAATAGAAGTTTCACTGAAGCACTTTTTCTGGGAGACAAATCAATTGTTTTCCCCATTGCTGGTCAAATGTTTTCAACACAATTCAGAAAAACCAAAATGCACTTAAAAGTTATAAAAAAAGCAGAACAAACTGATTTACAACACAAACCGCTTCATAAAAACACTGTTTGCAATTCACACAATACATAAACAAAACAACTACAAACACAAGTAATCAACATCAATTGTATGCCAAGTTTGAGGTTAGGAATTGCTTATAATGTCCACAAAGAATCAACAGCTGATTCAGTGCTGCCAATGCCATCAGAATCAATACAAAAACATTCAAGCATAATATAAATTGATTTTATACTGTAGTCCATACCAAATTAGGCAGTTTTATTTTAGTTTATACATGTTTTCTAACCAAATTCAAAGTTAAGTCAAAAATGCATTAAACTAATACGTCTAGTCTAATAATTTGGCCACCCTCTGTAGTAATTCTGAGCATATTTTTAAAATTTTATCCCTCAAAAAATTCAAAACGGTGGACTTAAATTTCACCAGTATAGGACTTTTCTTGAAACTAGAGAAAATCACTCAATTCTGATGCCAGAATCAAATAAAGAGCTAAAATTTTCTACAAAAATTTTTGAGTCTCTTTTTATTGTAACTCCAGTGGTTAAACCACAAAATGCTTCCAAAGTCAAAATTGGTTTATCCAGAAAAGTAAACACTAGAGTCTACTCTTTACTTCCTGACAAACCTCATCTCTGAATTAAGTTTATCATCTAAAATCCTCTTGCCCCTGAATTCGACCAACACCCCCACATAGGATGAGTTGAAGACATATTCAAATTATTTGCTGTTATTATTTTGAAGTTTAACATATGTTATGGCTATTTTGAAAATGGTGGAACAATATTTAAAAATTGGGAGTTTTATAAATATACCGTACCATATGTTATAAAAAATATATTGTTTAACCTGTTTAAAATAAAAGTACCTAGTTCTAAATCTGTAATGAATTTCCTTCTACCCACATGACTATATTTTATCATACCAGGAACAAGTATCTGAAGGACAACGCTGGTATTCACAGAAATGTGTATTTTATACTGTATTATGGGGTTTCCGGTTACATGTAATCCACCAACATCATACACAAATAATATTTCTTATAGTGTATCATGGGTCTGAAATGATCCACACATCTGAAATAACCCATGCCAGAATTTAATTCTGAACTTTCAAGGAAGTGTTATTTTCCTTACACTATGAAAAAATGGCAGTGGACCTAGAATTTCATTTGAGGATGGTAATAATATATTCTTGAATTATCACTATTTTTGTATATTAGCACATATAGTTAATTTTTAATATTTCCAAAGAAAAGTATACTCTAGCAAATTGTATTGCCAGTTAAAAATGTGCATTATTATTTGTTGTCAAAGATTAATGCCAAAAAAGTAAGGACCAGTTGCAATGTCTGCTCTAACAATCCTGGTATGTGTTTGGACTGTTACAATAAAAAAATACAAGTTCATTTCAGATTCTTTATTGTACATATTCTTATATAACGGAATAAAAGTCAAAATAGTGTATATTGTAATATACTTCCCCTCAAAATAACTGTCAGTGAATCTTATATGGCAAAGAATTAGAAAGAATGATAGTAGAAACTTCATATCTAAATTGAGTCTGGTCTGTAAAAATATCATATAAAGCTGTGTCAATCAAAACTAACTCTTAGCTTTGCAAATATGTTCAATAAGGGATCCATTGTTTAGACACTTCAACCAGTTCAAAAATACATTTCAGAGGACTCCAGAAACCTGATAGTGGTGTATGCTATTGTGCTCAAAACTGATAGAGATAAGACAAAAATGTATTTTTGAAAAGAAAAGTATAAAAATTATTGTTCTCATAATACAACTGATTTTCATGTTCAATAAGACATATAAAATAATGTATATTTCCTGTGTTCTTATTGAACAAAGCTAGACTAATCAGACAATGGAATGTCTATACAAGAGCTGGTCATGTATTTACAGCCACAAACGTCAAAGTAACAAGATTTAAGATTTATTAAATAACCACTAACAGTTCACCAGCCAAAGTTCCATCAAGGCTACAAATATTTATCGGTCAGTATTATCACATACCTTATCATGTGTGTGTGCGTGCGTGTGTGTGTGTGTGTGTGTGTGTGTGTGTGTGTGTGTGTGTGTGTGTGTGTGTGTGTGTGTGTACACTTTTCTCACTTATCTTTATTGCAATACATCAGGGATTACTCTAAAACCAAAACTGTTAATTACGGTCATATCAGTTTCTTTTTTAATCTTTTCAAGTGCAAAGTAAGATGAGACAAAATGATTTTTTTTTTTCAAAATGTTAACCATATATATCAATATATTTGTAAATTATCACTTTATAAAAATATATTACATTTTTATTATTCAAACGAATTTTATTATAAAAATTCTGCGGTATAAAAAACAAAATTAGGAAAATAAGTGCATATTCCTGTAAAACCCAATAGATGTATTTAGGTATTTGCATTATATATGAAAATTAACATTTAAAAAAAGAAAACAGAACAAGTTGACCCAGAGGTTTCTTGGATTTTGACACAAAGATTACGAGTTTGAATTTGTTTAACACATCCGATGCAGCCGGCTCCGATGGGGGCAAGTAGACCTGTAGGCGCAGTACGAATGACCCCAATGGTGTCCATCGTAAAATGCTACACACAATACTTAAAAACTTTCCGCATCCGTTAAGCCTCTTTGTCACAACGACTGAGATGAACTATAATATTATTACGTATTTATAAATCTGTAAATATATTCTTCATTGTACAATAAGGAGTACTAAATACAGGAAGTGTGCAAAGCCTCGCTGTGAAATATGAAAAAAATAATATTGGTGATAATATTGAGTTGGGATTCCTATTATTAATTCTGACATCCAATAGATTGATTAGAGTTCCTTGACCGTAGGTCATAATACAAAATGATTGTCATGGTACCACATGTTGCAGCTAGTCTGATGGCTATTGCTACTCCAGTAGGAGCGCTAGTGTGTGGTCCGTTCATGGATCTGCTGGGTCGCAGGCTTTTCTCCGTCATCGCAACAGTGCCCATAATCCTCTCCTGGTTTATACTGGTTTTAATGCCAAACTCTGTCTGGCTATTGTATGTAGCCAGAGTGCTTGCAGGCTTTGGAGGGGGTAAGTAAACAATTGTATTTTAATTTAGTATACTATTATTCGTTACGCGACTATCCAAAGTTGATTGAATCATGTCTATTTTGGATTATTAAAATTTCAGACAATGCGGATTGCTATTAAAATGTGGGTTTCCGGTTTAGTAATGATTTATTATCAATGAGCTGCGGCATCACGCACACATATATGCCTATAGTGAGGATTACTCTTAACAGTGTTATTACAGTGCATGAAAATGTGTACAGGAATTAAGGAGTTGATATATATTGTGTTATACTTGGAGTTATTGTAATAAAGAACCATAAGGCACTAAATTTGCCTTTCTGTAAGAACATCCCACACCTGAAATTCCTGGAATAATTATGAACATATAATTTGATAACATTCTAATTTACAATTATAATTACAGGATGTCTGAAAGACCTGCACCATAATTTTACTTGTTTTGGAATTTTTTGTTTTAGCCCACAAACATAAATATGCTATTAACTTGTATTGTTGAAAGCAACTTTTAATCCCTATGGTGCTGGACTATTTGGACATCCTGTAGATACAAAAGTCAGATGTAAATTTAATTTCTGCCATTATTATCAAGTTTAAAAAAATTTATAAGTATGAGTATATTTAATACAGCCTCGAATATCGATGCAACCGTATGTAAGATTTATGATTGCTTGTTTCAATATTTATATTGCTAAAGCAATATTAATCTAGGATTTTGTTGTGAAGGAAACAGGATTTTTTTGGACGTTTGCCATCGTTCAGTAAAACAACAAAACTGATTTTTTTGTTTCACTGAACAATGGCAAAAGTTTAAAAAAATCCTGTTTCCTTCACAATCCTTCCATCTTCAAAAATAAACTTCAAACAAAGAAGGATTTTGTTAATGTAATACTGTTCAGCAGTTTTAGCTCTTAGTTCAAATTTAGTTCATGAAAGATTGTAAATGGTAAGTAGGAGAGTATATTAAGAAAGCGTGATAGATAATGGCTTACATTGTTCAGGATTGACGACTGTATCAATTGTCTACATCTCGGAGATTAGCAATGCAGCATGGCGCCCAATGCTGCTGTGCCTCAACTCCGTGTTTGTCAGCCTGGGCATCCTGCTGACCAACATTCTGGGCGTGTGCCTGCCCTGGCGTGTTGTTGCTCTCTCTGCTGGCTGTCTTACCCTCACCAGTGCCGCTGCCATTCTCGCCTACAATCCCGAGAGTCCCTACTGGCTCCTCACATTCTCTCCCTCTGAAAAAAACTTTGAACAGGCCAAGAAATCTCTGCGTTTTCTTTACCCCAATCAACAAGTAAGGTTCAATGTTTAACTTGAAGTGAAATTGAACACAAACACTGTGTTGAATTGCTTATGATTTTCATAAAATTGATTTAGAAGAAATAATTTTTGTCAAATAAATCTTTAATCTGTTGAAGAGATCTTTTTTATTTCTTGTCATGCAATTTTGAGAAGTTCAATTTGGGTACCTGTGCTCTTTTACATTTTTAATCAAGTAAGAACTAATAATTTACTTAAAAGGTTTTCTTCTTCTTCTAAGGGGCAGAGACTTATTGCCATGCACTTAAGCTTCAAGGGTCTTTTGGGCACCCCGGGAGTATACCATGAGGTCAAATAGTCTACGGTTTCAACAGTTCACCAAACCACTGAAAACACCTGATCAGGTCCTCCTGGGAAAATTTACCACCCTTGTTCAGACTACCAAAGATCATGTAACACTCCCTTGCTATTGCAGGAGTGTCAAAGAGAAGGTGCTTAGCAGTCTCCTCCCACTCGTCACCCATTCTTCAGAGCAGATCCTCCTAAAAAATGCCAACTCTGTGAAGATGCTTCCTCAGGTGACCATGTCCTGTAATCAGACCCATAACACGAGAAGACATTGATCTACTTAAGGAGAGAAGGTTATTGACACCACTCTTGGGGAAAGCGACTGTACCATTTTGCTCATTTCCAGACCCGGATGCAGTCTCCACCTCCTCTCCATTTCGAGACAGCCCCAAAGGATTCACACCTAGAAATGGTTGAGATTCCATCATGTAGGACGCTAAGCCCAAGTTGGCCAGAGCATCAGCTATTTTGTTCCCAGAGATTCCTTCTTGACCAGGATCCCACAAACAGTCACATTGTTGATTCTGCCAAAGGAAGAAATGACTTGATAGTAATCCCAGACATGTTTGGAGTTGATGCAAAGGTTCAACACCTTTAATGCTGCCTGGTTATATGTGAAAATGCTAATTGTCATACTCCTGTACCGTATACAAAGATTCTCACGAGCACATTTCATAATGGCTGTGACCTGCCTGAACGACTAGGGACCACCAGCTCCCTTTATGGTCTAACTCGCACAATTCTTGTTTTAGAGCTGTCCGTAAACCATTCAAGCTCCGCTGGTGGAAGAAGTTTCTTTTTCTTATGATCAGCCTCCTTAGAAGGTATAACAATCCTGAAGAGTTTGTCAAAAGAAAATCTTTGTGATATCTATTCAGAGATCATGTGCTGAGCATTCTCCTGAATCAGGACCCTAATTTTGCAGTGCCTCCTATTGCAGCCCGAGGCCATCCAAAGCCCCACCTACTGAAGACAGTAGGCACTTCTCCTGACTATAGGAGGGATGACAATGTTCAGGGGAGGGAGGTTGAGACAAAAATCTAGAGCTGCACCGGTGCACTTGGAAAAGCCCCAGTGATAGCAAGGCAAGCTATCCTTTGGATGCTAGCCAGATTAGCTACCGCTATCCTGGCCTCCGTTTTTAGCCACTAGATGACAGCCTCAAACAATAGTGCAGGTCTAACCATGGAGACATAAAGCCAATACAGAAGCCTTGGCTGTCCCCAGGACGCTACCCTGGAAACAACCTCTCTTAGTCCTTGCACTGATGCTCACTCCCATGAGTGGTGGCAACCACCCTATCCATGAGTAGGGTCCTTATCCAGTCACATATTTGACCATCAATACCACATCTCGAGACCGTATTGATAATCGCCTGAGTGCCTGTATTCTCAAAAGCTCCTTCGATGTCCAGAAAGACAGCTATGGCTACTTCTTTCACAGCTAGTGCCTTCTCAATCTTGCTTACTAATTGATGCAGGACTAAGTTGCATGATCTTCCTGGAGTGTAGGCATGCTGATTTGGATGTAGAGGTCGCTCCAAGAGAGATCCCATCCAAACAAACCTGGCAATCATCTTCTCCATGGATTTGAGAAGCTTTATAAGGACTAAATGAGTTAATCACTAGTTTTATATATATTTATTTTATACTATATTATATTACGTATTTATATATATATTTATAAATATATTATATATATATATATTATATATATATATAAACATTTTTTACCTGTTCAAAACAATTATTTTTTAGTGTAGGTACTTTTTACTGTTGTTGAAAAGAGTTTTTTTTTTTACCTTTTTTGTGTCATCTCTTATATGTGCTTTGGTAAATTTAATAAGCCACTCACAAGTGCATGTTGTTATAGTACTAATAATAGTGTTCAGTAGGCACTCAAAAATCGCTTCAACACATTTTATTCTCGTTCTTTTCTTACAGATGTTTGCCATGGAGTGGGATCGACTAGTAACTCTCAGTCAAGAAAAGCGTGATAAGGACCCTGGGCAAAGTGAAAGTGATGGGTTGATAGGGAAAGTCAAACAATCGACTTCAGCATTCCTTCAGAGGTCATCTCTGCTGCCATTAGCTCTGCTCATGACCATCTTTTTGTTCCAACAACTCAGCGGCACCTATCCAATCATATTTTATGCTGTCCAAGTCTTCCAGTCCATTGGTGGCCACTTCGGTGGAGGTCTGGATGAAGACTCCGCCACAGTCTTGCTCGGGATAATCAGGTTCGCGATGAGCCTGCTTACAGCCGGGTTGTCCCGTATGTATGGCAGGAGACCTCTCTTGATTGTTTCTGGAGTAGGGATGACCATATCTAGCTTTGCTGCTGCAATTTACCTCCAGAAAAGTTCTGTTTTCAACAATGTGTTCAACAAAAACCAAATAGTTTTAAATCACACAAGTCTAGAGAACTTAACGTATGCTAGTGTTAATGTTACCAATAGCAATTCTAGTGCTCCTATATTGGGTGATCCTAATGTAGACAATATGGCCAACTTGATAGGGCTTATATGTATTCTTGTTTTTGTAAGTATGAGTTCTTTGGGATTTCTCATTATCCCATGGACTCTTATCGGAGAGATTCTACCTCTGTCGGTTCGAGGAATGGGTGGAGGACTGTTGGTCTCTTTTGCTTACGTTTTGATGTTTGGCGTTGTTAAAATCTTTCCATTTATGCTAGATGTGCTGCATATATCTGGCTGTTTTTATTTTTTCAGTTTCACATCTCTTATAAATGTATTAATTGTTTATTTCTTCCTACCTGAAACATTAGGCAAAAGTTTTGAGGAAATTGCAAAATTCTTTGTAAGACCTAGATAGAATAAAATCTTAACTGAAGATTTTACTTTTTGCAATGGTTGACCACATTGTGTGTATTCAGTGAAATTATGACCTTTTTCCTCAGTCCCTTATTAAATTCTGACAAATATGTTTACTTTTGCTCATTTGTTTGTTGCGTTTCCTATTATTATAATTTAAATTAAACAAAACAATTTTGTTATTGAGTTTGTCTTGACATTTTAGTAATTAAAACCAATATTTTTATTTTTATTAACTGAATTTTTCATGGCAATATTTAAAATCAGTTTAGTTTTGGATAGTATTTTATATTATTTACCAACCCATAAGTTTCCCAGTCATTTAAACTACATGAACATTTATAAAAAATGTTACTTAAATTTGTAACAATACTTTCCATGCCATATTTTAATCAGAGTCCAAATTATCTACTTAATGTGTATTATTTAAATACACTGATATGTGGTCCTTATATCAATTTATTTTTAAGTAAAAAGTATATTATAAAACAAGGCTCTTAAATCAAAATACTGAACTTTCGCTTCACTTAAAATGATTATTTATCACAACATACTGAGATTCCTTCTACAGATGGTTAAGAATAAACCAATATAATATATTTTGATCTCTGACTCTGTGATGGTAATATTATGTAACAGTTTCCTGTTTTATTTCTAAAGAAATGTTTATTTGGAATAGAGTGGTGTCTACTATATCAAAGATTAACAAAACCACTAGTTTGAGAAAATTGGGTGGAGTGAATATAATAGGGTAAAGACTTCACTTATATGTTTGGAAGTTATTACAGCCTCATATCTAAGAGGCTGTCTTAAAATATATTTTATTTTATATTTTATTAAAATTCTTATGATATTTTAATTATTATTATAGTATGTTTTTTGTTGTATGTTTCAAGCATTCTTTAAACGTAAGCAATTATTTTCATATTTTGTAGATAAAGTAATACTCTTCAGCTGAAACTACTAGTTATAGTGTAAATGTTGAGTTTGGCTACAGATCACCTCCTTTAGTCTGGAATCTGATGCTGTCACAGACTTAACTCCTGAAAAGTCAGTGACGAAGAAGCTCAGAATGAACTGCAGGTGCACAGTTGATGAGATAATGAGAATACCTCTTTACCCAGATTACATTATATTTTGAAATTTAAGTCTCTTTGATGTCAAAACAATATAAAAATTCAATTTTTAGATCTTCGTCACCAATTTTTTTTGGATCTTCTCAGACAATATGACTCCAGTCAGAGTCAAGTCTGTGACAGCGTCTGATTCCAGATGCTGCACTAAGAGGAAGGTGAATTGGAACTAAACTAACATTCACATTGAATAAACCCGTACCTTCATAGCTATGTTATGCCAATTGCTGTAATAATATAAATAATCTAGCAAATAAAAAGTTCAGTGAAATCCGTAGTAATGTTGTCCATGATGACAACACCTAACTGCTCAATCTTAAGTTTAGTAATGTTGTTGAACACAATAACAACACAATCCAATACAACACAGGTGGTTAGCAGTACCGCATTTCCCTATAGGCCCACTAGGCCCAGGCCTAGGGCGCAAAATTTTTAGGGGGCGCATACATTTTAAAGTACACAAAAGAAAAAAGTTGCGGGCGGCGGGTAGTGTTGGCGCTCGGCGGGGCGGGTGGCCAAGGTCAACTAGGTCCGGGGTGCGACGTTGACTCATTCATTGGTTCATTGCTTTTATTTATTTCAAAACACTCCTATAATGAAGAGCTCAAAGCTAAAAGGATGAGGATTCCCCAAATAACAAGTTTTGAGAAATCAAGACTTTAAGATTGAAAACTAAATTGAAAAAATAATTCAAATAAAGAGTTCTTCATTTTTGGTTACTAATTCATGCAGTACCTTACTGGGAACGTATATGTTATGTATTTGGGTTATAATTATAAATTTTAAAATTAAATATAGTAATTTTATTTTTTTTTTAATGCCACTAAAATCTTAGGCTAAATGGATGAGGGTCCACTAACAAGTCATTAAATGAAACAAACAAATACAGATAAGATAGACTATATTTTCAAAAATTGTTTACAGATCTTCTTATGTTGATTACAGCTAAAAATTCAATAACAAGATTGTTTGTAATGGATACATTTAACAGTTTAAGCATATGGCAGTGTGTCAAAATATGATTGAGACTTTACAGAAGCAAAATCTTTTTAAATGTTGAATATCATCGTATTTTGCTTTTTTTAAAGGTAAAAGTCCACAATATGCAAGTTTTGGCAGGTGAAAACAGCCTTATGGCAGGGAAACGTGTTTCCTTTTGGGTTTAGTAACAACACTTTCTTTATTTATGCCATTAAAAGACTGATGATGTAACATCATTTGAGAGTGATGGGAAACTATGCTTAGTTGCCGTAACAGGTCGTGTTTTGAAAGGACAACTTTTTGCATATAAAGGAGAAAGAAATTTAGTCCAAGACTTAAAAAATTTCCTGGTTGTCGCAAGAAATCACTTTAAATGGAGTTGGTTTGGATCTGGAGTTTTCGATAACTTCGTTCCACTCGGAAGGAGTTTCGACCACAGATTTTTGATCAATTCAATGCCATATTCCTGTCACACTCCAGGTATGAGTGGCCCCTGATTGGAAAAATCATTGTTATTTTTTCAAGTCTCTTAGTATAGTGTACAATGTAGTGAAGCATACGGAAAATAACATAGTTTTTGTTTTGTCCTGCGCAGGAATCACAGAAAAATTTTAAGTTCTTTTACTTGCAAGTCAAGGTGGTTGAAAATGAAATCCCAAAGCAAAGAACAAACCTAATCTCCTCCTTTTTTGCCCATAGATTTCTGCATACGTATAAAAAAAGATTCAGAGTCTGAAAGTTTATGAATATTAAATAAGTAAAAGATAGTTGCCTACGATAATAGACATCGTTAGTACTAATGTGTGGGATTGGTAGATTCTTCTGGTAATCCATAGTAATCGCTTCTTTTGTTTTATCTCTTTGTGCTTCGAGCCCAGCATTTCTCTTAATTGTGTAAAAAGAATTCAGCTCTCCTTAAATGTAATTCTTTTTTTTTTTTGTAAAAGAGTTTTTAGTTTCACATTTTAGTTTTGCAAAACCATTATGATTATCGGCAAGTAGGGCCAACTTACTTTGAATTGATTCAATATTTACTGAAAGTTTTCGTCACAGGTGCTGCAGGTGTCACATCTGGGATAGCCAAAAGACAAGTTAAAGTTAGTATTAAATATTTGTCTGTACTTTTCCAGAGATTGGATTTTGTTAACCTATAGTGTGAGTTTCTTGTTTTTAAAGGATTGTGGTCAAGTACTGAGGCAACAATATCACCTGGAATCTTATTAGGCTTAGAAGAATGCTTTCCTCGCATGTCCAAAGGGGCTACGCCTGTTGTTTTTAGGCTCTTTTGTAAATTCTGTACTCTTTTGGCCGTGATGCCGTGAAGGGACAGAAATGCCTTATAACAAACAGGTATTTATACTACCTGGTCATTTCTCATTACTCTTACCTTGTAAGTATAAGAAAAGGTGTGAAAATCTGCTTCAGCCTCGAACTTTTTTGGCCTATAGCGCGTGACAGGACAGCATAATATCAGTCCACAAAGATACATTGATTGTTTTTTTATGTAATGAAAGTAGGTTGAACTTAGAAATAAGATCTTGTCTTTCACTTAAACTTATGTTTTTAAAACACTCAAGTCTTAAAACATTTCGAGTCTGGTCCTAACTCATGGCTACATAACCTCAACCTTTTTCATTACATCTTGCATACGGCCAAAAACTTTTCCTTTTCTTTGCACAGTTTTCAATTGTTACAGAATGTTCGTTTTCAGACATTTTAAACTGCACAAAACAACACTAATCTACACTACAATTAACCTGAAGCTGTAAATAAACACTGGAATGCAAATTTCCAAAACACAAACAATCAGCAGATGGCAACAAACAACAGCATTAAGAGCAGAGACCTCTGTGGTCAGCAATCTGAACTAGGTGGACTCTCATCCTTTTAGCCAGCATTTATAGCACCTTCATCCTTTTAGCCTAGAACGTGAGATTTTTGAAGTGAAAACTTCTTTAGGCGCGTTGAGCGTTTTGGTAGAGGGTAAAATCCTCGGTTCGCGTCACCGACATGCTAATGATACTAACCTGCATGAAAAAGTCAGTCTCGCTGTGTTTTTTAACCGTAGACTTGGCCGTGGACTACTAACCTGCATGAAAAAATCAGTCTCGCTGTGTTAAAACTGTCCCGGCGGAGTATGAAAACAGACTGCGAAAATCAGTGACCTTTACGGCTTCCTCTCGCGATTTAAAAGTGAAGCCAATGTCGTACAATTCTGTAAGATGCGTCAAATTAAAGCTCTTAATATTGGCAATCTATTGGTTACATTTTTAAATATTAAAAAAATTTCGAAATAATTTTTGTTATTGTTTACATTTTACATAGCGTTTACAATGACAAGAAAAAAGTAGTAAGCGAGGATTTTTTTTATTTTTTGGTCAGACAAAATTTGTCAGCGAGAAAGTTGTGTGAAAATAGATGAATATTTTTTTTGTAATTTATCATTTTTTTATTGGAAGTTTAGTTTAGGCTGTAGTAGCGTATGAAGTGATGAGTGAACGTTTCTGCCGGAACTGTAGTTGGCGCATTGGCTCGCTGATACCGTATTAACTCAATAAATTAGTTTATTGTGCAATAAAAATACCTTTACGAAAGAACCAAGTTAATTTAACTAATTTATTAGTTTTAAAAATATTGTGGGTTTAATTGTTATTGCAATTATATACTTTATCCGTAGCAATAACTGTATTATTTACAACGGTGTTCAACTCACTGTTGTTCACTCGGTGTTTACTCACTTATAAATGAATAATGAAAACAACAAATATATTTTTAAACATTTTTAATATTTGTATTTAAAATTTAGCATTATTCATTTTAATTATGTTTTTAATATTTAACCTCTTCATCATGAAATGAGTATTATTACGGTATAAGATTTATCTTACTAGCGTGGTAAAATAGATTTCTAGTTATTTGATAATATTTTTTCGTGGATTTTAAAATTGGAAAATTAAAAACGCGTCACATTTACAATTACAGATGTACTGCTACTATAACGTATTGTTAATTACTCTCAACTTAATAGTTCCGTTTTCACTTCTATCGGCAGTCCCACGACTGCTGTATTTTTTTAAACATGTAATTGACAAGATAAAATATGTAGGTTAATAATAAATAGTATAATGCCAGATTAATTATATACAACATTATAGCATTGTTTACCAAGTGCAATCATGTAATACAATAAAATACATGATTTATTTTGCATTTGTTATTTATGCACCTAGAAGCCTATGTTTTAGGATTGTAAGCCTGTATCCACAGATTATGTCGGTGATGAATTGAAAGGAATCGCTTTATTTTATTGAGTATCTAGCCTCTGAAACTGCTCAAGGAAGTTGCCATATAATATAATGAAGCACAGACAGTCAGTTATGTTAACAAAGTGCCTCACCTCACCTTCAGGTTACACAGGGTATGGGATATTAGGCCTAGCATTCTAAATACTTGTATATTGAGAAATCTTTAATAAGATTATTCCCAAAGCCCTTGCTGAGATGAAATTGCCAGAGTTAATGGTGTCCTGCCTTTGCAAGATGTTTGATAATAGACAATTCCTTGTCTACACAAGCTTAGTGATGGCTATATCTGACGTAAAAATGTTATGTCATGCTGATCAATGACTCTTTTGGTCTTCTAACCAGGAACTTTCTTTCATTATGGGAGGTGTGACCTTCAAACCATCTAAGTAGTTTTCTATTGAAGGTATCTCCTGTTGCTTGCTTGGTATGGTATTGGCTGGGAGGTTGTAGAGATAGTGTCCTTTGTAGGTTGGCTTCCCTTTTGAAAAACCTTAGGTAATAATGTGGTAAGTGAGAAAACAGATGTTTTTGGTGGTAATATCAAATTTTTGGATTGCTTGAAGAAATTACTAAGAGAATTAATTACCTGCCTAATGTTCTGGTGTGGTAAGTATTTAGTGTTCATGGGATACCCCTCAATAGCTGTTTTGAGGTCCGAGGACTGTAAAACATCTTATTATTGTTCAGCTAAATTAAAATTGTTTTTATACCTATTCCAAATTTATTTAAATTTTTGATGTACCTAAGTGTTAAAAAAATTTTATCTGTTAATTTGATTCCTTAGCTTAGTAATGACAGGTGATTTGTATGCAAGAGGAAAAGGTCTGGTGTTGCTGTAATTCGTTCCGTATTACTGTGTTACCAAGCATTGCCTTCACTTTAATTTGACTATAATAAACTTAGCACAGTCTATATTTGAAATTCCCAGAAAATTGGCCTAAATCATTCTCTTTTTGGAACATTATTTATGACCCTCAGTGCTATACTTGCCATACAAAAATTTACTTCAGCCTTGTCAAACAGAGTCAAGAGTGGTTCATTAAGGTAAGTGGAAATGAAGGTTGTAAATTAAACGTTATTGATACGTTAACACTTTGAGTGCCAAGCACTTTTGAGGGGGTGGCACTGTCAGTGCCAAGCATTTATAACAGGTCACCTCTCAGTGACAAGCTCTCTTATGGTGTTTGTGTAGTGTTCAGCTGAATAATGTATAACTTTTCTACAAATAAACATAATGAGATGATGTGGCGGGAAAGTAGGCTATAACTTGTAATATTTACTTGAATGATAAACCTGTTTTTTTTTATTATAAATAAATTTTTTTAACATTGGAATACAAAATTGTAATTTTGTGGTGTTAATTTATTTGTATGCATATTTTTTTCGTATGTACACAGGAACATACATACAAAAATTTAAAAAAAGTAAGTACTGTATCTATAACTGAGCTTTGATGTTTGTATATTTGGTATTTATATAGTGCTTTACATAATAATTGACGATCCAAAAATATACATAGTGGATAATTTTTGTTTTATTGAGTTACGATAGAAATAGGATATGACTTATGTATTTGGATGATAAAATCTGTTGAAATTTTTAAGTTAAAAAATATTAAAAACAAATGTACTTTACATTTTTTTATGCGTTGATAAACAAAAACTTTTATTTTTTACTTTTATATAACTGTATGCAACTTTATTATTTTTCCCTATGTAACTCGGAACAAGTATAGCTTACCTATAGTTTAAAAATAGTTAGTATCTGCAATGCTGAATATGAATTTTCTTATGTATTAGTCCAAAGTATTGAAAATTTGCATCCACATAAAAGTTGTCTCATATTTGGCAAATAGCTTTTACCAGCTGTAACTAATCAAATCAAGATAGTAATCTGTTTATTTCATTTATTGTGTATAAAATAAGACTAAGTACAATGCCATATTCAACATTTAGTAATAGAATAATAAATATTCGAGAAGAAGTCGCTCCTCCGCACTTTTGTGAAATACCAGCTGGCCGATCTCATCAGCTCTTGGCACTCAGAGGGTTAAAGGGTACATAGTTTGCTAATTTACACAGAAGAAATATTTTTCTGGAAGTTTTTCTTCTTAGTTGGTCAATGTAACAATGCAGCTCAGTTTATTAAGATGCTTACCTAACCATTAAATTTGTTATGTTGATTACAATATAAAATAAAATTGTTTGCTTCAAATCAGATTGTGTAATGTAAGAAAAATTGCATATAATGGGCTTTTATATCCTTGCACTGATGGGCAAAGAATACATAACCAAAATCATTATTTGATATCACAAGTCGAAGAGGAAATGGGACAAGATGTACATAATATGACTAATCAAATTACTGGACATATAAATGAGGCACTCGATGGAGCTGAGTTGTTGCACCAATCATTGTGTTCGTGACTTGGTGGAGAATATGCTCGCAGTTATTTACCACGTGTTATCACCATTAGTTCACGAATCACGACCTGCCAGTAACCTTGACTATCAAATACGTTCTGAACCCGAATAGGCATAACCCTTCTCCTAAGGTAGTTATATGAGTGTGATGCAACATTCTCCATTAACATCTCAACTCAGCGTAGTCATATGGGACAAAAAAACAAAACGGGAAAGTGAACATTAACTTGTTACTTTTAACACCCGGTTTTTTTTAAGATAACTTACAATTCAATGTTTGTGTTTACAAAGATAACGTGATCTTCAAAATAATATTACATAATCAGATAATACGATTTAGATTGATTATGAACTATTTTCCCAATCGGTTTGTCTTTATCTTCTCCAATACTTATTGTTGTTCAGTGTAATTTTAAGCTACAGTCTAGTGTCATAAGTGGTGTTATGAGTACTCATACAGTGCTCTGGAAGGGGTTGTTTCTGAAGACAATAATTGGATAAGCCACTAAACACGTGGATATCGGGATAATAACCTTAATGTGTGTCATCTAAGCAATCAAATTATTAAGTCTTCTGTATCTGAAAAAGCATAAATGTTTGCTTGATAGTATTAAACTTCTGATATATATTATGGAACGACAATTTATTCTGCAGTCCTTAATAAGGGAAAATTGATTTCTAGTGATGAATCATATGATAAATATAGTTGCATTATCTAAAACCAGATTTGGTATTCCATTAATTTTTACTTCATTTTATGAAACTTTTGAAGAATATATATCTCTAACACAGTGTATTGAAAATTATTATGAACGAGGAGGGTTGCCCTGACTACTAGTACCATCTTTTATAGTATTATACAATAGAGAACAAATCTAAAACAGATCAATCTGTTCCAGTACTAAAGGGTTGCCCTGGCCACTAGTATCATCTCCTATAATATTGTAAAATAGAGAACAAATATAAAACAGATTAATCTGTTCAAATACTAGTGGCATCTCTACTGATGAACTTTCATCTTCCACTACCAGTGTAAATGAAGAAAAACAACTTTGTACAAGTTTATAATCCCAATTATCCTGCGAACGGGGTTGTAAATAATGCATTGCCTGATTACGTATCCATAAATGGTTTGGTTAAAAATACAAATACAAATTTTTTACAGAATAGTATTAATATACAGTTGACGAATGGAGATAAACAAAACAGGGCCTGGTTAATATTGTCTGAAACTTAAAAAAGCAGTTTTTTGTCCTTGCCGTCTTTTTCATTTAGAAACACAACCTCAGTCAATTTTTGTGAAAGAGGGTTTTGTGGCTGGGAAAATGTACCGTCGAGATCCAAAGAACATGAAAAATCAGTTCCTCTGAAAAGAGGAGACAATTGGATAAAGTTGATTCCAGACTTACAAATGATTGATCAAGAAATGAGTTGCTAGAAAATGATACTGCAAAGATTTGCCGTTGTAATAAAGGCTTAGGCGTCTCGTGGGTTACCGTTTCAGGAGTCAGAAGTATTATTTTAGTTCCAATTCAAGGTTGAAAAAAGTACTAACCTACATTTTAAATAGGCTATAAACTCTGTATACTTTGCAGTTGTTGTGGATTATACTCCTGACATGTCGCATGTGGATCAGTTGTCATTTGTAATACGCTAAGTGAAGCAAAGTTGGTGTGCCAGTTGAGAGCTTTCTTCAGTTCTTGCCAAAAGTTGGACGCAAGCCTTTTGATATATATATATATATATATATATATATATATATATATATATATATATATATATATATATATATATATATATACAGGGTGATTCAAAACTAAACGGCAATCTCTCGAGAGCTTATTCTATAGCTAAAAACAAGTAAAAAAGTTAATATAACCATATGCCCGGAAACGCTTCGTTAGCGAGTTACGCCTAGCGAAAGATTTCGCCCGGATTTCAGAACCCTTGGTGAAGTCAGGCCGTATAAAAATAGTAAAGGTAGTTAGAAAGATACAAATACGATTGTTTTTTATGTTTTTATATCTGACAAATTTATTAAAATTCGTCCCAGAGCTGTAAATGCAATACTTTCAGAGATATCTTACGTAAAACACAAGAATTGGTGCAAAGAAATAACACATTTTTGTGTTTAACGTAAGATTACTTCCATAAATGTTAAATAAAGGTCATTTTTTTCATAAACAGATTTGTAGAACATTTAATTCTGAAAAGATTCATGTGAATTACTTAGGAAAAAAATTAATAATAGGTATTGAAATTTAGCTTTATTTAAAAATAAAACAGACGCACAAAAATGCATATTCTTATCTGCATAAAATATTAACTAATGTTTAGGTTGTGAGTAACAGCTGATCATTTATTCTAGACTGAACATTAACATAAAATGTATTTACCTTTATAAAACTGTAATAATCACCTATAATAGTTGCTCAAAGTGTCCTCCGTTGTTAGCAATGCACGTTTTCGCACGACGAATCCACTCTTTTCTAGCGCGTTTCATAACGTTTGGAGCATTCTTGATAGTTTCTGCCGCCTCTGTAATGCGATTACGTAACTCCTCTATGGTGTTAATCCGTTTTGAATAAACAATTGACTTCATCCAACCCCATAAGAAAAAGTCTGCTGGCGTGAGGTCAGGAGAACGTGGTGGCCATTTTACTGGTCCATTTCGACCAATCCATTGTCTACCGTATGTATCATTTAAATAGTTTTTCACATCATTAGAAAAATGTGGAGGTGCTCCGTCGTGCATAAACCATGCATTTATTCTGTTTTGAACAGGAATATCTTCCAAGAGGGTAGGCAGGTTTGTTCTTAAAAAATTTAAGTACGCTATTCCATTAAGTCGATTAGGGAGGAAAAATGGACCAATCAAATTATCACCCAGAACACCAAGCCATACATTGACTGAAAATGTATGTTGAAAATGCCTCGTCGCAGTTTCATGTGGGTTGTCGTACGCCCAAGTATGGGTATTACGAAAATTTACAATTCCATTTCTAGTAAAACAGGATTCATCAGTAACGAGAATACGCCGAAGAAAATACTGATGTCGTAAACAATTTCTTCTTAACCAGCGGCAGAACATCTTCCGTTTATTAAGATCTTGCGGTAATAAGTCTTGAACACGTGTTATATGGAATGGGTACAACTGTGCTTCATGAAGTGTCCGCCATACGCTTTACTGGCAAATATTTAACTGACGTGATAATCGTCTGGTGCTTGTGGTTGGTGATAATTCTACAGCATTTATTATTGCTTGTTCATTATTATAGTTCCTTGCGCTACGATGACGACCATTATCTATTCGCTTCGGTTTAAAGCTACCAGTTTCTCTAAGTCGTCTCTCCACAGCTTCAAATGTTTTGCGATCAGGTGTTCTTCGATGTGGAAAAGTATCACGATATTCCTGAACTGCAGCTAAACCATTCTTGTTAACTTTGCCGTAAATCAGTATCATGTCCGTATACTCTTCAAACGAATACATACCATTTACATTATCTGCCATTATTTACTAAGATAATTACATACACTTGTATAAAATATTTTCAAATAATCACAGGATCTCACAAAATACAATCTTCACACGCCACAATACAAAAACCTCCATAAAGGTTATTCAAATATTACTTCATGAACTTAATTGTTGATCAGCTGATATTGCCAACCTTTGCAAAGAAAATATGACGATAAAAAGTGTTGAATAAATGATCAGCTGGTACTCACAACCTAAACATTAGTTAATATTTTATGCAGATAAGAATATGCATTTTTGTGCGTCTGTTTTATTTTTAAATAAAGCTAAATTTCAATACCTATTATTAATTTTTTTCCTAATTAATTCACATGAATCTTTTCAGAATTAAATGTTCTACAAATCTGTTTAAAACCCTTTCCGGGCCAGGCGGCAATATATTGCCGCCATAGATCGTGTCTGAAAAGTGCCAGGCGGCAATATATTGCCGTCGGTGACATACGCGAAAAGCGCCAGGCGGCAATATATTGCCGCCTTGATATTCGTAATTTTCTTTAAAAAATACGACATCAAATGATTAAAGTTTTATGTTTTTTTATTCCCTGGTATATTTGTAGATATTTAATATGAATATAATTTTTATTTTGGAGGTCTATGCATTTTTATTTCGTAATTGTCACGTGACATTATCAGGTGACTCGATCTATTGTTGTTAATTCTTTATGCTTTAGTGCAATCGTACCATTCTATGCTGGATTCTTCTTCATTATTTTATTTTGTGGTTGTAAATATTAGTAGTGTTACCTGCTTAGCTATTGTGTGTAGTAGTTACAATGACTGACAATTTGCGATCTCACGGGAGTGAAATTGTAAGTAGCATATTTGTACATAGAAAAAGTGTAAATAAATTTCAAATAAAATTGTGTAAATATTTCTTGGTAAATAGTGTTTTTAACTGTATTGAAACTACTTATGGATCCTACAATCATCTGTTTACCGGTACATCCGTAATGTGAATATTTATTTTAAGTTTCTTGCAGTTAAGAGTCAGTTGCTTTATCACTTGTTGCGAAGTACAATTATGCGTATTTATACAAAATGTGTCATAAAAAATTTATTTATGAGAGAAATAACACAAAATTTTGTATGGTTGTTCCTTTATAAATGTACAATATAATAACATAGCTTTCTACGGTAAAATTATTTTTCCTTTTTTAGTTATTTACGAAAAAAATTAAAAAATTAATTTTTTTTTTATGTAATCCATTAAAACATTATTTTTTTTAAATTTTAAATTACTTAAAACTACATCTTTATATTTTTTTGTTGATAGTATATATCTATACGAGTAATTTGGTGCAACTTTTAGGTCATTCTCTAATGTTTATGAAAAGTTATAAATTTTAATCTAAGAGACTGCAAAATCGCCAATTTTAGCCTGGCACTTTTGACTAGTCACAAGGGGATAGATATGTGAAAAAATTTTGCAACATCTCATATTTGGTCCTGGCCCTGAAAGGGTTAAGAAAAAAATGACCTTTATTTAACATTTATGGAAGTAATCTTACGTTAAACACAAAAATGTGTTATTTCTTTGCACCAATTCTTGTGTTTTACGTAAGATATCTCTGAAAGTATTGCATTTACAGCTCTGGGACGAATTTTAATAAATTTGTCAGATATAAAAACATAAAAAACAATCGTATTTGTATCTTTGTAACTACCTTTACCATTTTTATACGGCCTGACTTCACCAAGGGTTCTGAAATCCGGGCGAAATCTTTCGCTAGGCGTAACTCGCTAACGAAGCGTTTCCGGGCATATGGTTATATTAACTTTTTTACTTGTTTTTAGCTATAGAATAAGCTCTCGAGAGATTGCCGTTTAGTTTTGAATCACCCTGTTTATATATATATATATATATATATATATATATATATATATATATATATATATATATATATATATATATATATATAGCCGTCACCGAGCCTCTGCAACTTTTTGGATGGGACATAAACATGACTGGGATTTATTCTGGTCTACATTCAAGAATTCTTGAAGTCAGTCCACCTGCATCATATATCTTGTGTGGCCCATTCTTTAAACTTTGTTGGTACTGACGCAGTAAATTTCTGCCTGGAAGCGGTACAGTTCTTTAATCTCCTTCAAAGAGTTGTCTGATTTTTTTGTACCTGAACAGTTCAAAGTTCTTGAATAATTGGATTGGAGAGCAATCCAGATAAGCAAAACAGATTATCCGAGCAAAAGCAAGTGGTAAGGTCAAAGTTTGATGTGGTTAGAAACAGCTGTAAAAGCTGAGTTATTTTTTTTAATCTCTTTAAAGTCTCAGCTCTCGACTATACTGGCTTGTTTTATACACCGTGGTTGCTATTCCTGTATGATTGGACCTCCCCGGGATTTTGGGGAAATCTTCTCCTTATGCCTCACAAAGTTAACAAACATGAAGACGTTGATGTAACAGTTGTCGTAGAAGTTTACAAGTCACTTATACATTTCTTTTCATAACTCAGAGAGTAATTTGATATGTATGAAAGCAAAGCTCTAGAATTTTGCGACAATAACGTATGAACTTGACAAAAACACAAAACAACCTCTAAACTTCAAGTTGACGAGTCTCGAGGCGGCGAAGTTTGCTTTTCCGAACGAGACAACTTCAGAGTGAATATATTTTTACCCGTAATTGATAACTTAACTGAAGAGATCAAAATGAGAATGATTGCTACGAAAAGTTTACAGTCAAGTTTGGAGCAATTATAATATTGTGGTATTTAACGACACAACTAGAAATTGAAGTAAAATACGTGTTGATATTTTTCATCGTGACTTAGAGACTTCGATTTTAAAAGAACTTGTTCATCTGAAACCATATACTTCATAGCCGACAACATTAAAATTAAAAATCCATTGTCTCTCTGTAAATGATTTAAAGAAAGTGACATACAGGAAATTTATCCTAATATAGAAATCTTGCTGAGGATGTTTTTATCTAGCCCAGTGACGATTTCATCAACTGAGAGGTATGTAACAAAATACAAACAGCATAATTTAATATTTAAATTATATTTAGTTCACGAAGTACTATGTTGATAACGACTTATTGGCCTTTGAAATTAATGTAGTTTAATAATCTAACCTGAAGTAAATTACCCAGATTGTGTTGTGACAATAAACTTACGTGCATTTAATTTACATGTCTTACCTTATGAATATTTTAAAACTGAATTTTCTCCTAACTCTGCTTACAACAGTAACAATTAATTATGGTTATTTTGTTCCTTTATAGAAGTCGGCTTTCGATCGTGTTTAATACATTTTTATTTTATTATAGGATATTTTCCTGTTTGAAGAGGATAAGAATTATCACAGGTCAATGATACAACAGACGCGACATAATTCTCTTGCTGTCCTGTATATCAAGCTGATGTTACAAAAGGTGTTGAGTTATTTGCGCAGGGCAAATCATGGAAGAAAACAGTTTGAAATCCTACACAAATTGATTTGAATTTGTACTTGTTTTTGTATTATTTTAAAGTGTAATTATTATGTAACATATTATTTACTGTTATTAAACATATGTATTGCTTTGCATGGTATCGTTATTATAACCTTCGTGTTTCGAGTATTTTTAACGTTTTCAGTGCCGGTAGTAGTTTTAACGGTAGTAGTGCACTACTGTAACACTCTATGAGCTCTCTCGAGGCCAAACATTAGTACTGTAAGGGTTAGTAACAACCTAATATCCAAGACTACTTACTTTTTGAAGATCAAAGAAGAAGATAAAGGTTTATTTATAGCGTGGGTCTGGGTGATTTGGGTGCGGTAGAGATTGGCTTAAAAAGAGGCGTAATTCAAAAGTATGGACCTAGAGTGCAAAAAGGTGTTAATCCGGGCCTGTTACAAAGAAGGAGTTCGCCACACTATATGTTGCGCAATAGGCTCCGGTGAGGTTGCATACAAACTTTCGTAATTATAGCTCATTTCATTCTTGAGTTGTCCTGCGGACATATAGAAAAGCTGATAATCATAAAGAAACTTTTACACCACCTCGGCATGCAAAAGGGACACTGTGTCAGCCTGCTGGAGTAGCTTCAATGTACTGTGGCTTTATGACACTCAGCTAAATTCCATGGAAACTTTAAAATCAACAAATACAATTTTTCTCAAGGCATCTTACCACATAATATACTCTCATTTTTTTCATTACCGAACATTATATTTCATCTCAGTATTAAAGTAAACGTTCCTGAGTATGTACTACAACGTAAGAGTACTTTAAAATCACATTTTGTCACCGAGTTTTAACGTTGAGTTTCCACTCTTTTCTTTTTACAGCCAATAAAAATCATAAGTTGAAATCTCAAATGCTTAGACTCAGTTTGTTAAACAATTTATCTATTCTGTTATTCACACAGTAACAATCTATGTTTCTTTACTTTGAGATGTTAACACATAATTTTATAGCTATATAATTGTAAAGGTGGTTATTATTTAGGTTTCCCAAACCGAGCAAAAGGATTGATTGGTGACTTTAGCTTTCATATTTTCTCAATTTTTCTCGAGTATTTAGAGGTTAAGTAAACTAAGGCTCTTGACTATTGGGAAGAAGTGTACAGATTGAGGTTAGAAGTATCATCGTGATTAGTGGAACTAGATGTTACCTTATCAATTAAGTATTCTTTACCCTTTCTGTGTCTAATTTGTATTCCATTTTGAAGGTGTACATCTCTTATCTTTGTATGAATATTACTAATTTTTAATGATTTTTCTCTTTCAACGTTAATAACAAGTATAGGTTTACATTAATGTTTGATAAAGCCGGTCAGAGTATGGCTGAAACCTGACGATCAGTCAGGTTTAGCCAGCACCCAAACTCCAATAACCTCTAATTATAACAATGTAGAAATGGAAACTGAAAATGCTGTCCTTTCCATTTTAGAGTATACTTATACAGCAGATATAATAACAATATCAAAAGAGCTAAAACGTAAACATAGTCTAGTGGGTCCAGACTATAATCAAAAACTAAACCGCAATCTCCTGACGAAAGAAAATCCATATAGTTAGACTTTGTAAAGCTGGGAATAATTAATTGTATTCCCTAGCTAATCATCGAGTATTAAAAAGGTTTTGTGACATATCTGACCAAAACAGCCTTACCATCGAAAGGGCCTCGCATAATAAATATTGGTGATTGTGATTTTTCAATGTAGTCATTAAATTGGAAAGGGATTTGAAAATGCTTAAAAAAAGACTACAGTGGTGTCTTCAGGAAAATAATTTGTTTTAAACTCAATTTGGGTTCCGGAAAGGTAAACCCCGTTTGGATAATTTATCACTATTAACAACAAATATACGAACCTCTTTTCTTGAATCAAAGTTTTTGACAGCAATTCTTATCTGCATATACCCCTATTTTTAGTGGGGGCCTATGGTAATGTAAATTTGAACATACAAGCAAAAATGTTGCTTCATATTAGAATCCCTCCTAAATCGTTCGTTTTGTTACATTATTGTTTACTGGAATAACTATTCAGGTAATATATAACAACCCATTGCATCTCCAAGGGGTTGTTGGAAAGGAATTCCCCAGGGCTCTGCACTCATTTCAATTCTATGTTTTATACAATCTTTTACTTTCAACAATTTTCAACCCTAGTGGTGTTTACCTTTTTAAGTAGAGACCGATCCCTTTTAAGACTTATTTTCTCCGTCCTCATGGTCCACTGGCCTGTGTGAAGATCTATCAAACCGAATAAGTGGTATAGACGATACAGTACAAGGTCAATGGTACTGATAAAAAGTGCAACGGTCACAGACAGGATTTGAACCTGCGCAATCTCTAACTCAGATCCAAAGACCGTCTCTAACTTGAGTTTGTAGATGATTTAGTGGTGTATACTATAGTGATAAATCATAGTAAATTTGTGAAAATATACTTGACGAAGCTTTAATGAGTTTTAGCCTTAGTGAATTTAAAATAACAACTGAGAAATCAGCTTTGTACAGTTTAAACAAATCTCTACCTGGTGATAACGCATTTTACAATAATAACCTACTTCAGACCAAGAATTGCTATGCATTTCTTCGTATTTTATTCGTGTACAGAACATTTACCTGGAAAAAAGAAAATAGATTGTGTAAAGAAAATGTTAAACTAATTATCATAAGATTCAGTACTAGCATCAATTGTCTTTGGGGTGCTATTCCTTTAATATTAATTACATTCCTTATATAAGTATCTTGTTCGCACATTTCCAATTTGGAAGTCAAAAGGAGTCGAATTCTCAATAAAATACTGCTGAAAGAAAAAAAAAACTAGACTATAGTGTCTATTTAGATCTTTTATAGTTTAATTAAATCAAATATAAAAATATTCATTAAGTATATTGGGCTTACAAATTACCTTTAATTTCTTCCTCAATGTTTCTTTTCAATTCATCTCGACTCTTCCTGATTTGTGATTTCTAATTCAACTTATTTTCTATATTTTACTCTATGAGTTCTACCAATTTCTGGTTTCTACTACTATGCTCTGTCTACTTCTGCTACAGACGAAGAGTTGTATATTGTAAACATAACCATTACTTTCTTCTTTTAACCTCAATTGTATTGTAATTGAGTCACGTGGACTCAAAACATTCATTAATAAATTATTATTGATATTGTGTGGACTTATGTCAGCGTGCTTAGTAGCAGTTAAAAATCAGGAGGCAACAAGTCCATGCGAAAAAGACGGTAAGGTCACAAACACATAAGTTTTGTAAGCTTGAATCTTCCTAGCATTTGTACCCAGTAGTTGATTATAAGTTATTTCTAATATTGTCTTCACTATCTGGATCTCATTTAGTAGCTTTAATTATGTATACAAACACCAAATAATGGTTGCATTAACCACAATATTAAGACATGAATTTCTTGTTCAATATATAAATGTTGAAGGAAACTAAGCTATGTTCAATTTATAATAATATTTGATTTAAATTATATTTTAATTACTCATGGATCCCACGATCCAATGGATCTTCTATTGACAAGACTATACCTACATACATAGACTTCAGGAGTCGATCATTAACCCATTGCAGGTGACGAAAAACCTTCGTGGCCGGAGTTGTTTACAGCTATAGGCAGCTGGCCACCCCGCTGAGGGGAGTACATAGTTTGGGCAGAGTATGATAAGTGGACCTGGTTTTTATATTGCTTATTACAGTCATCGATGCTTTATATATTGAGTAACAGAACTATCAACCAACACATCTAAAATACTAAATTAAAGTCACATGTTTCAAATTAATAAAAATAGTTTAAACGATTTTGTAATGTCATAAATAATAAGGAACCATAACCAATGATAAAATTATGACAGGTGACAGGAAAAATGTCATTTAAATAATAACAAAAACCTAACAAAGGAAATCTCTTGAAACTGAGAAAGACAAGTTAAATCATTTTTTAGTGTTAGGCCTATTTTGTTTAGTTTTCTATTATAAAAAATGATAATTTCGATATAAAAAAACAGCGTCCGCTTATCGTACTCTACCCCATAGTTTACTTGCGGTAATTTTAAATGCTCTATTTTAACCCATTATATATTTTTATGTATCTATATGCATTTATTTATTTAGATAAGTACTGAAATAAAATAATAAAGTAATTTCTAAACGGCAAACAGAGTATGTGTAGCTCATGTCTTTTGGCATTTGGTCCACTGAACGGTCGGACGTGTAGCGCACATCTTACACCCGCAATGGGTTAGGTGATTAAATGTGGTTTATCATAACTTATCATCTAGCTTACTCCAAGTTTAATGTATGACCAACTCATTGCAGCAATAAGTTTAGCAGATTAGTTTAGCAATGAGGGGGCTCTGATTATCACATTTCAGTAAGATATATTCCACCCCCAAAACATAACTATTATATAAACATAAAGTAATAAATAAAGGGATCACGTTACAGCTGTTCATTACATACCCAATGAATGGTATGTAAATCAAAAAGTTTATGCTGTCAGTGGCAGTTGCGGTTCAGTTCATTTATCCTAGCGATATAATTAGTGCCATTTTATTTGCTGCAATGTATTATTTTATTTTTGTGATAAATATATTGTGTTTATTAATTTACCTGTATTTATGTACCGGTAGTTATTTAGTGCTCAACAGTGTATTGTGATAACAAGAAATGAATGTGTTTTATGCTATGTTAAATATGTGTTATATGTTAAAATTTGTTTCCATAGTAAAAATATCGGTACTTTGGGATTATACCGACCACACCAGTATGAAAAACACAAAAATATAAATTTATAGAAACGAACATGATAGAACGAATAAACAACTCTTTAATTACAAAATTACAAGCTTTTCCAGGTATTGTGATCGGTATTGTTGTTGCTGTTATCTTATCTTTCTCGAGAATCCCGATTACGGCAGGCCGCGCGGCACCACATGATTATTTAAGTTTTTTGCACGGTACATAATTGCCTTTCAATTACAATTCAATTTATATTTCTGATCAGCCCCTCTAGAATTTGATATTTTACTGATATTTACTATCTCGAGTGATGTTTTTCTTTCGTTGACATCAGCGCGGGCTTCGGCAGCACCTTCAGAGGCACTCGCATTTTGAATGGCGGAGTGTGATCAAGAATAAAAACAAGTTTTGAGTGTTTTTTTTCAATAAAGAGTTTAGTGTTTGTTTGGTAATGTTTGTTTTTGTTGAATTTTTGTGTTTGGAGAAATGTAGGGGTAAAAGGAAGTACAACAAAACGACGCACCAGCTGAACGGGCGGCGAGACTCTGTAATCACGTTATCTACTAGACCGCTATCTGAGGATGGGGAGGGGTTTGCAATAAGACAATTCCTGTTTTATATTGACGAAATATTGTTCTACTACGCTAATCTAGTAATCAGTAGAAGCAAAATGTCAAATAACGATTCAAGTCTGGGTGTGGTCGGTATAATCCCAAAGTACCAAAATGTCATTATTTTTCAATAAATATTTCCTGTTTATGTATTATGTCATTTTTTTTCCAAAAAAGTATAAAAGTATACATTTTATACAACTAGAATAAATTTAATACATTATACTATCTTGAAATTTTAAATTGATTCACATACTTATTTTTTTAGGTTACCTCCACCTCCATTTTATTTTTCATCACTTATTTTTATAACTTTGAATTACACAGAAAATTTAAAATATTTATTCTAAGGATTTATTACACATTATATTAATCTCTGATAGTATAGGTGCAGTACTATAAGTGGCCACCACCACAATCAAATGATCAATACTCATGATTTCTAAACTACTGAAACCAAATTATGTTGTAGGTTTTAATTAAAATATTTAGAATCATATTTGAAAGACAGAAAACAAAGAACTGTCATGAATGATAACTAAGTTAAAATTACATGTAATTGGGAAAACACAGCTTATGGTGTTCCACAGGGTTCAATACGTCCAATACTTTTTGTAGTCTACATTAATAATTTAACAATTGACTTTCTAAATACTAATTTGATCTTATTTGCTGACGATTTCGAGAAAACAACACAACGAGTATAGAGGAATCAATCGTAAGAACTCTAAATCAACTTGATGAATGGTTTAATTCTGCTAGACTATTAAATCAAATTAAAACAAATGTAATGCATTTTAAAACAAAAAATAACCATAACAGTGTCTTGAAATGTAGCAGATTAAACCTAGTCGATTCACATACATTTTTAGAACTGAAAATTAATAAAAATTTAAACTGAAAAATTTCATGACATTATCTAGTAAAAAAACTAAGCTCTTTTCGCTTTGTAATGTAAATATTAGCAGATCTATTTGAGTATCTATTTCTACTTGTAAAATTGTATAATATGCTTATGTTTGGTTATTCTGAAATACAGTATTGTACTCTGGGGTTCATCTCCTGATTTTGAAAAAGTATTCATAGCCCAAAAAGCTATTCTAAGAGCAATGGTTGGTGCAAACTTTAGAGAGAGCTGTCAACTGTTATTTAATAAAATCTAAAATACTCACACTACCAGGTTTATATATTTTTGAATTGTTGAATTTAGTCCATAAAAATCCAAACACCTTTGACTAATACAAAAATCAGTATAATCATAACACTAGACACAAAACTCTTCAATGTCTTTCCAATTCATAAAACTTCTTTATTTGGAAAAAGTCCACTATATATGGGAATTCGGTTAGATTATTGTTTACCTTTATCACTAAAAGAGTTTAAAAATAATAATTTTCAAAATAGTATCAAAACCCTCCTCTAGAAAAGGCTTATTACAGTGTCAACGAAATGCAGAAAGATTTTTCAAATAATATAAGTAATCATTTTTAAAATCCCAACCCAATGCAGTTATTCATTATTATACCATATTATCACTTCAGTCTATGTAAAATAAGGATGATTTATTATTCTTTATAGACATAATACAATATAGACAATACATGCAGTACATACTGCATCGCTGGTATTTTAGTGAACATTTTTTTAAACTTGACCATGCACCTGTCTTTATTACTTATGTAATTATTCAAATGTCAATGTACAATAAATACTTTGAATTTGCATTTGTATTACAAATTAAAGTATCCTATAGATCAACCGTTTTTATATCTACAAAAGTAACGATTTAATGATGAATAAAAACTATCTAGGCAATGTGTAATTATAGAGTTATGGAACAAACAATACAGTGTTACATTTAGTTACTTTTTACTATTTTGAAGGATAAACAAGTCTGGCAGTTTATGGCATACATGAACACATGTACATCACCATTGTATTTGTGGTCAGTACTCAAATACCACACAAATGATTTTTACTTTGTTTTAATTAATTTCGAACAATATTGTTATGCAATATATTACAAAGACCTGGCAATAATTAATTGTAAATAACTATAATTAGAATGTTTTTCTATTCAATAGTTTAGGTGTTTATCGATAATTTGGTACCCCAATTAGATTGTGGTATTGGCCGCTTATACTCCTGGCCCTCTAGTACTTTTTGTATACAAATTATACCAATTATACATAGGTTATAATACACTTAAATTTTTTACCCATTTTATTTAATCCTCCAAGTGTTAACTGTCTTGATCAGGACGATTATAACATCAATTCACTAATCCCATTGTCAATTTATTAATTCATACCATATCAAGATATATTTTGTATAGTACTGTTCGGAAATTGAATTCTCTATTGAAATATAACACATTCAATTGTATATAGATAGCTGTAACCACTATGTCAGTTGAGCATCTTTTGTCAGTCTGTCTTTTATATCATGAGATTTATTACATATATTATTTGAAATAATGGTCAAGTGTTGTATATGACTGTAATCTCAAATTAATAGGAAATATTTTGTATTTAATTTTGATTTATTAGTATGTGATGTACTCAAGCACTAGTAAAAAATCTAAAAATACAAAAATGTGTACATTTTATAAAAACAGCCAATACACAGATATTACATAAAGGTAAGTGATTTAATTTGTTTGATATTATTCTCCTTAATTTCCTGAAAAAAATATATACAGAAGCAAGCTCTATTTAAAGAATAATGTGTGTGTAGTATAGAAAAGCATCTGCAAGTATGCATGAGGTGGCACAACGGCTCAGGACTGGGAACAATTTAATCAGCATTTGGAGGATTAAAACCTGCAAATCATCCTAACAGCTTGCGGGTTAGAGAAAAACAACTGCCAGTTCAAGATTTAATGTTTTGTTTGTCAGTACTGAATGAAAATATGTTTTAAATACATTTTACAATGCAAATTAAAAATGTTTTATCAGTATTTTAAGATAGCTTATATTAAAAATTCATACTTTCTTCATGTTAAAAAAATATTACTTTAAACACAGTGTAATTAAATTTGTTGTTGATGCTTATTGCATAGCATTATTTTTTGTTCCTGTTTCCAGAGATGACATTTTTGTTGTTTTTCTATCTGTAGGACCATGTGCAGCAAACAATGTTTCGATTATAGCATGACTAACATAAGGTTAACACATACTTATAACTTAAGTTACAACTGATTTTTGTCAGCGGTTCCGATTAGTTGACTAGCTTTCCACAAGTTTCTCACATATTTCATTACTATTAGCTAACTCGGATTACTGCTATTTTCTCACATGTCTTACTATTATTATTTGGTAACTATGTTGGTAAAAATTAACATTTCATCAACAGAAATTGTGTTATTTAGCAATGTTATTTTGCAAATATTTGGTCAGTGTGACATGTGTCCACACCGATAGTGTCGATGATGTTGTTATGTAATTTTTTTAATATAATAAAACTTTTTTATAAAAGTGATTATATGTTGTAATTATAAATGAGTACAATATGTTAATAAACTAAGTTGAGATTTTGAGTGCTGTACATATATATATATATATATATATATATATATATATATATATATATATATATATATATATATATATATCTCGACATGGGGTAGGGCTTCAATTTGTTAAACACTCTTTCTTAAGAACACGTTATAGTTCATGGTTGCAGCCCATAACCCTAGTAGTGTCTATTTTAACTCTCTTTTCTTGTTTGAAACCTTCTGGCATTATTTCATGGTGCCTATCGTATTATTAAAAATACTTCAAGAATATTGCTTAGTTCCAGTTTAATTGAGTTCATTTTAATAAAAGTAATTTGTCTAATCAATTGTCCACTCAAAATAAGACGTATGGGTGGCTCTCAAAATGAAGAATAATATTGTGTTTGATATATATTGCTTCAGCTGGATAAATTATTGATATCCATTTTACAGGAAACAAAAAGAAGTCTAAAAAAAGAAAATACGAAGATCAAGCCACAAGTTTAGAGAATTCTGAATATACGACAACAGAATATGCTGATAACAATGAAGATGAAAACTTCAAATTTACTAAAGAAAAGAAGAAGAAGAAAAATAAAGTTAACCTGGAGGTAAGATTATAAGCAAGTTGTGCAGGGTTTTATTTTGTTTTGGAAGCATTAAGTACTGTTATTTCAAATAATCTTTTGGGTACATATGGTTGTTTACTTATATTATTATTGATGAATGAAATTATAAAACTAATTTATTTTGTTATTTTTAATCCTAAAATTGACTAGTAAATAGAGACTTTTGGAATGGTTAGACCATTTTCAATGTTAATTTATTAGTACAAAAGAGCACAAAGTTTATTTAGTTACACAGAATATTCTGGTAACTTTCTCAAGATGTTATAGATTATGTTTTCAAATATAAACTGTTTTAATCCGTTTAGTGGTTGATTTTTATTCACTTTAGTAAGTGCTTCAAAGAGTTGGAGCAAATAATATATTTATGTTAAGTTAATTAAAGCGATAATTAAAAAAAAATGTAAATACCTATTATCACTTACTATTTCAAAATGTTTATTTAAAAGTTTTCAAACTTAAACATTTCCATAACTGTTATTTCTACGTAAATATTGCAAGAATAATTAATTCAAATTTAATAACAAAACTAACAATACCAAATTTGTTTCGATCAGTTGAGAAGTAAATTTTAGTTGGTGAGTGTGTGTGCTTTCTTAGATGTGGAAAGTAGATTTGTATGTCCAAGTCCTTATGGTTTGTTATTAAATTTATTGTATTTGCATCATTAACATCTGTTTTCTAGTTGATCTCTACAAAAATTGATGTAATTTTTTTTATAGCCAATTAAAACAGATTTGGTATCGTTAGTTTTATTATTAAATTTGAAATAAATAATTATTTTTGAAAATGTACGTAGAAATAACAGTTAGGAGATATTTAAGTGTGAAATGCTTTTAATGCTGCCATTTTGAAATGGAAGGTGATAATAGGTATTTAAATGTTTGTATTGTTCCTTTAATTAACAACATAAACGCCAAGTTTCATGTTATTTGCTTCAACGGGTTGTGAGATATGATTTTTTTAAATAAAAAACTCATATAATCATAATCATAATTTTTATTGCCATTGATCACATTTTACATATAATGAAATAGGCATAGTCATGTATTAATAATAATAGACATAATAGATAAAATATGTTTAAAATTAGACACGTAAAATTTACAGTACAATTTTACAATTGCGGTTTTACAATGTATGAGTTTAATTACTACTCTGGCACTATTTAGTTATTCAGAATTAAAATTCTACATCCACATCATGATTTATAAAATCCTCTAGATTATAAAATGGATTTTGTTGTAACCAATGCAATACCTTACTCTTAAACACCCCAGTTGAGGCAGTCCAAGCTGTTACATTAAGTTTATTAAAGAAAACAATGCTGTTCACCATGTGAGATGAACCTGTTTTGGCCAGCCTGTGCTGGGATATATGAAGCTTATCACGATTTGTAGTATTATACGAATGCAAATCCTGTCTAAGTGTGAATGAGCGCAGATTAGTTTTTACATGTAATAATAGATGGAAGATGTATAGGTTTATAATTGTGAGAATTTTTAAACTGATAAAAAGTGGTTTACAATGTTCTAAGAATTCAGCTCTACAGATTGTTCGTAAAACCCTCTTTTGTATTATCAAAATATCTTTAACGTGAGAAGAATGACCAAAAAGTATTAATCCATAAGAAATATGAGACTGAAATAAACCAAAGTATGCTGTCCTCAAGTATTCAATAGAAACAACATCTCTTAGTTTCCAAAAAAGATAACTTACTCGCGAGAGCCTACTGCATAAGTTATTAATGTGATGGGACCAGTTTAGTTTAGAATCAATGTGAATACCGAGTATTTTGCAGATTGGACATCTTGAGTGTTATTGGATAAGCTAAGAATAATATTTTGAGTTTTTTCTTGGTTACATGGCAATTTGTTAGAGGAAAACCATTTTAAAGCTTCATTTTCAGCTTGTTTCATTTTAGTGAGTAAATAAGGGAGGTTTTTATTACTTGCAAAAAGGGAAGTGTCGTCTGCGTAGACTACTGAACTAACATTCAAATTATTTGGTAGATCATTTATTATAATAGTAAAGAAAAAGGGGCCAAGTACTAAGCCTTGGGGGACACCCATTTTCACTGGTTTTACAGAAGCATTATTACCCCCAATTGAAACATATTGCTTTCTATTAGTTACGTAAGACCGAATTAGATTAGATGATTCTTCTAAGACTCCATAAAATTTCAATTTCTCTATGATAATATTAAAGGGGACAGTCAAATGCTTTACTTAAATCCATCATCGAAAGGGCTACTGATTCTTTATTTTCAAAGGCATTAAGAGAGTAATTTACTACTTCCATGACCGCTTTATAGTTGAGCGACCTTTCCGGAAACCAAATTGGGAATCAGATAGAAGATTGAATCGTTCAAAGTAATGGGATAGCTGTTTATGCATTAGTGACTCTAATATTTTAGAAAATATTGGAACAATAGATATGGGTCGATAATTTTGAGGCAATAGCCTATCGCCCTTCTTATAAACTGGAACAATTTTGGAGGTTTTAAGCAACTCAGGAAAGTAACCAAACTCGAAACATTTGCTAAGAATAAATGCTAATGGTTCTTTGATAATATGGATAGTTTTTTTTTACTAAAAAATTTGAAATCCAATATAAATCCGTACTTTTGGAGTTGGAGAAATTTGATACAACATTTACTACCTGGTCCACATTAACAGTTTGCCAATTAAAAGTGTTAGGAGGGACTGGATTATTTCTTAGAAGGTTAGAGGATAAAACGTTAGTGGATGGGATGCTGTTTGAAAGTTCAGAGACAGAATTTAGGAAAAAGTTGTTCAGTTCTGTTGGTTCGAGTGTAACTATGTGTTGTGTACTGGAATTACTTTCTTGCTTGATGATATCCCAGGCGGCTTTACATTTATTAGGGGCTTTTTCTATATATCTTTCACATGCTCGTCTCTTGGCATGCTTTAAATTATTTCTATAATTTCCTTTACATTGACGGTAGGTCCTATAAGCTAATTTCCAACCCTCTGAGCTACTGATTCTTAAACTTTTATAAATATTGTATAAATTAAGCATATCATTTCTCTCTTGTGCTAAACTCTGGTTGTACCATTGCACTTTTTTAATTTTATCTTTACTTTTTTTACTAATAGGTGGAGAACAGAAATGCCAAAGATTTATATAGCATTTTAAAAAGTTGTTGCATAGTTCTTCTACTGTTATTTTATCACAGTTAAAGTCATCAACCATTTCCCAATTTTCAGTTTTTAAAAGATCAATAAATTAATTAATTTCATTTTCTGACTGCTTGCGTACAAAAGTTTTATTGCCTGCATTAATATTTGAAGATTTATGGTGATATTTATTGGAATAAACCTCTAGCACATGAGAGTTATGGTCAGCAAAACATCCTTGAAAAGACTTAATTGTATACAAATTCTCTGTAAAATTAACTAAGATATTGTCTATACAAGATGTACGGTGTGTGGAAACCTGAACAGTACATTTTAAATTTAGTGACTTAAGTAAGTTGGAAAAGGTTATAGCTTTATGATCCCGTAATAAAACCATTTCAATATTAAAATCTCCTGAAACAGTTATCATTGTATCATTACTTGATAACGTGTTTTATTGCCTGTTCAAATTTTTGAAAAAATTTATCAATATTACCTTGAGGTGATCTGTACAAACTAACAATAACAATATTTTGTTCCACCAATTTTATACAGCAAATTTCACAATCTACTTCACTGCTAAATTTTTCAAACTGTACTACTTTATATTTAATGTTTGGTCTGATAAAAATCCCTGTACCCCCATTTTTTTTATTACTCCTACCGTAAAAGCTAGCTGACACAAATTCCTGTGGTGTGTACAGATCTACCTCATCAGAAAGCAACCAGTGTTCAGAAATACAAATAATATCAATATTTTCAATGTTGCAAAATTGTTCTAATTCTAAAAGTTTATTTCTAATGCTTTGTATATTGAGTTGAAGGATTTTTAAATGTTTTTTTTTTACAGTTGTGTTGTCTATTATTCTAAAAAAACTGGGGTCATTAACATTAAGGTTAAATTTGTTGGAGTTTAAATTTTGTATAAGTGATTTTTGTTGTGTTTACATATAGTTGAACATTAGTATTATTTTTAGGGCAATCATGCAAAGACAAACTTTCCTCCTGGACACTATTTTCTTGGGTAGTACTTTCGATGACAATTTTCACACTGCACAACACTGTTTGCACACCCAGAGAGGGCAGCAGGTGATTGGAGCTCAACACTGGTAGTGGGGGTGTAGGTGTCAGATCTTGTTGACTGGTCCTCCTGCCGAGTTTCTTGTACTGCTATGCTGTCCTCTTGTGGTTGGAGTTGAGCAGCTGCTATCAAGTCCCTTAGTAGCCTAACAAATTCATTGTGAGTTAGTTCACACCAGAGCTTCCGTCTTGTATAGATAGACACTAAACGAAGCGAGATAGGACATATGTTCTTATAAACCTTTTTGCATGTTTTTGTGTCAACTATAATATCCTGAAGTTGTACCAACCTCTTGCAAAACACTGTATATAAAATTAATTAAATTGTTAAAATTTCAAGTTTGTTGATTGAAAACCATATAGCTAAAAAAATATTTGATACACAAATATCTATTTTATGTTAAATTCAATTCTTAATCTAAAGAAACAAAAGTTATAGGTTTACTTTATTTATTAAGTTGAGTAACATCAATTTTTGTAAGGTTGCATTATTTTTCTTTGTGCCATTTCTGTGCAAGTTAATGTAACACGAGTTTTGAAATTCGTAGTACTTAACATAAAACCAGAGTTATTTCTGATAAAAATAATTAATGTTGTTTATAGCATATCCTTTTACTCATTTATACATCAAATAAATAACAAACTAAAATGTAATTACTGTACTTTATACTGTTTAACCTAAAAACATGAAGCACTACTGTACTTTATACTGTATAACCTAAAAACATGAAACAAGGTAGAATTACGGTGAGCAAGCGAACCCACTCCTGCAATATCACACACTGCCCACACTGCCTTTTTCTGTAATAAAAAATATCATTTACACGTGGAGAATACCATGCTAGTATACCATACAGTATATGTGATTGAAACAGACTGAAATATGACATTCTTAAATATTCCAAGCTTACAAAGCTTTTCAATGTCCATAGTAGGTCACTTACTCTTGATATTGTTTTACAAACTGTTTCAATGTGTAGGGACCATTGTAACTGAGAATCTATATGAAATCCCAGAAGCCTGACAGGTTCCATGTTATTTCTTGCTTAAGGATTAGAGTTAGGTATTGTGTTTTTTCAGGATCAGAAGATAATTTATTAGAAGAAAATCAGAAAAAGCATGCTCTTCTGCTTGTTCAGTGATATGATTAAGTAATTAAGATTGCTGTGATGGGCCATTAAAGTGGTGTCATCAGAATAAAAAATCTAATGTACATTTAAATTTTAAGGCAAATCATTTATATATACTAAGAAAAAGAAGGGTCCTAGAACATAGCCTTGAGGTACACCTGTCTCAACGGTTTTATAGATAAACATTTATTGTTTTCTGAAATATATTGACTCCTACTGGATAGATCAAGACTGAATTATTTTGAAAGAGCTACCCTTAATATCTTATAATTTTAGATTATTTAATAGAATATTAAATCAAACACTATTAAAAGCCTTACTAAGATCACACAAAACAACAGAAACTGACTCTTTTCTTTCTAAAGCGTCCAAAGATAAAGCAATTAAATTAAGTACTGCAGAGGTAGTAGATTTACCCTGCCGGAAACCCTATTGACATGTGAAAAGTAAGAGTGTGCAGAAAATTAAAATGAACTGATTACTTTTTATTATTCTACTGTTCTTAAACAGTTAACCCATATTGAATCAGCAAGAAATTATTACTGAGAATTCCTTTTACAAACCACTGTATTCTAGTGGGATCAACAAAAACTACTTGAAAGTGTTTTTAAATTTCTCCGCTAGATTGCATATGCATCCTGGCAAACAATTAATTACAATTCATGAAACGATACAGAAATTATTTTATAGTAACGTAAAATCACACAGAGCACTCAGCATTATTATCACCATTGGCACAAGAAAGTGTTTTCATCATTATAAGTTTCATAAGATTGGAATATAAACTTTGTATTGAAATGATACTTGTATGTTTGTTTATAATCACTAATAATGTGTGTTTTTCTTTTTTTAGGAAAACAATGACCAGACTGAAAGCTGTATAGAAGTTCTTGGCCGCAAAACCCGTTTAAAGCAAATCGAGAAACCTTGCAAACGTATTGAAAATACAAAGTATGAAACAGAAGAATTCATGAGCTTTAATGATAGATCTAATCATGCAGATGAGCCAAACTTCAAAACACAGACTAAAGAAGTAAAATGTGAAATAAAGCCATATCAGACTCAGTATACATCAAATGAAAAGTACATTAAGATTCATGTAAATCCAGAAAAGGAGATCTGCAATATTCCGAAACAAGTGATATGTACAGAATACAGACTTGTTATGGCAAAGCTGTCGGAACTCAAAATAGTACCACCTGAAGTTAAAGTGGTTATTAAAGATGCGCTTTTCTATCCTGAAGCGACACGGAAAAAACTCAAACAATATTATAAATCAAAGCAGTTTAAAACATTGATATCTCCAAAAGAACAACAAGAAATAGAGGTAGCCGTGAAAAATTTAAACGATCAACTGCAATCAAAAATAAGTATGATGAATACATTAGCTGAAATGGAGGAGAGCACTGGTCAGCTAACACAGGAGTTATCAAAGACACAGTTGGACAGTGGCAAGTCAAGCCAGAGTGAGTGTAAGGCTGAAATGGATCCTGCCAAAGTAGTGTTGTTAAAAAAAATGTCAGATGTGTTGCAATCACTAATAAGAAATGAAATAAAGGATACAAATTCTAGCAAGGTAAGAATTTTATTAAATTTTCAATAAAACTAATTACATTATTAACATTAATTATAAATAAATATTATTAGTTTTTTTATTAGGTATTTCTTATATGTTTGGTACCCTGATTCGATTGTGGTGGCGGCCGCTTAATTTACTGCAGCCCTCTAGTACATTGTGAAAAAAGTGATACCTAATTTATAAATAGTATTTATTATATATAATCCTATTTGGATATAAATTATGCAAATAAATGTAAACAGATTTTTTTACAAAAATAATAACTTCACCTTACAATGTAAATATGGTTATTTGGTATATCAGGTTTGATTTATTCAGATCTTTTAAAAAGCTTTATGTATTAAATTCGTGCCATCCATTTTGCATAAACATTATCGTTTTAAAATAAAATACACACTAACATTGAACTAACAACAAAAAACATTAAAAATATCTCAAAGTTTAGAGGTTAAGTTCATTAAGGTTGATACTATCACCAAGTTGGCTTTTAGAACCGGTGAGTAGTACACAGTACTTTCAGTTCAACTTCAACTTTTTGTGGAGCAGTTTTAAAACGCAACTATTCTTTTTTCTTTTGTAGCAATTGCGGAGCAAAGGTTCTTCGCAACTGTTGTATAGCTGCAACTGAAACTATTGTAACTGTTGCAAACGATTCCTGGTTTCACACATGGCTACACAAGACTAATCCAAGTAATTACTACCAGTTTAAAATTTATAGATTTTAAAATAAAACACAGCAGAAAGATCATATTAATCTGATTGGTTTTTAATTATTTATAAGTTGGCCATATTTAATTGGAATTACTTGAATTTTTAAAAATTGTTCACAACTATATGAACCTATTATAGATATACTTTCATTCAATACAAAAAATAAATCACATGTGTTTTATAACACCGAAAAAGTAACAACTAAATAAGTAAAATTAAAAATATATATACTTTTATGTTGGATTGAACCATTTGTTCTAAAAAGGTCTTTGATGAACTAAGACAATTATATAGATTAGTTTGAAGCAAATATCATGACTTATTAAATAAAAGTATAATTTTTTTCTTCAAAACACTGCGAAAAGGCCAATTTGATCGGAACAGTTTTGTGTATGTCACATTTTTAAAAACCCTGAACCTTTTTAGAAAATGTTGTTTTATTTTTTCGAACACCCAAAAGGTTATGAAAGGAACAAAGCTTTAAAAAATCTGAAATAATGTAAATTACTAATTTACGTAGTTGGCACATTTCCTGGTTGACAAACTAGTCTCGAAGGCAAGTAATTTATTTCATATTTGAAATAATAGTGACGTAGTACAATGTGTTTTGAGTGTGACTATCCAAGCTGTAGCACCACAGTAGGGGCGAGCCTCACTCGTAGCCATCCGACCTAATGACTACTTACATCGAAATGAAGTTTCTGACCTGCATAGCTGTGATGATGCGGATCCATCCGACCTGCTGGACAATCTCTGTTATTTCCATCCGTTAAAATGTGGAGGGTTAAAATGATCAACATTTTTATTATTTATGTAACTAAAAGATTTCTTGTTAAATTTGTATCAATACTGGTACTTGTTGAGCATATTGTTAAAACGTAATAACAAAAAATGTAGTTCATGTTAAAAGACACATGATATTTGTCAGTTGCAGAGAATTCTACTTAGCTATAACTCGTGGAATGATAGTTGACTTAAACAGTAACAGTAATTATTAAAAATCGTAACAGTTCATTAAAACCTTTATTGTTGGCTGAGCTTTTCACGAAGCTTCTCCCACCTTTTGCTGATGAACGAAGTATGGTTTCTGTCTGTATGAACGATAGTTTTGAACGAGTTAATCTAGGGGGTTAATACTTGAGTGATACTGCTATTGAAAATGTTAATCATCGGTTTTATTGGGAGTCTTGATTTCTGTCTATCATAAAATAACTGGTTAAATTGGTCTTATGGGTAACGAAGTTTGCAACAAAAAAAACACAGAATAAATAAATTAATAAACCAATTACATTGTGAAGATTAATTGTACAACATTTTTAAGTGATGACACCTAAGTCATTTTGAGAGAATAACAGGATTTCGGGCATTTACCATCGTTATACGTTTCAATCCTCAAAACATTGTGTTATACATTTTGTAACAAATAACGATGATAAATTTACAAAATCCTGTTATACAAACCTTCTTTCGTCAATTACAAACTTTAAAACAAAGAATAAGTCATTTTGTTAAGTTGGTTTCATACAAATCCTGAACCTTTTAGCTTTAACCTGCAGTCATTTTTTAACAAACTAAATAGTAAAACGCTTTTTTCACTTTGTTTTGTTGTCTGGAATTTCTGGTAAATGGTATTGAAGGAGCGTTGGTCTCATGTATTTCTTGTCTAGTTCAAGAGTTTCTGTTAAGTCACTTTCTTGTGTCTCTGTTTAGTGCAAATATTTTTATGTTTTTAAATTAATTTTGCAAAAATCTACAGTAATGAAATTTATAACACGGTTTATAACTGGATAACAGTGCAATAGTATGCAACTTTCTGCTTTACATGATATATACTTGTTTATATTTAAATTAGTGTTTGCATATTCCTAGGGTAGTGCCCTTAAAACAGAGAGAGTATCTTTTGTCACCTGAAGATCAATGGAGTTTTTGTTTAATTTGTATTATTTTGCAGATGCAGTGAAAGTTTGTGTCTCCTTGTTTATATAAAATGTTTAAGGAAATGTTACAAGAAATCAATGATTGTGTCCTTTGACGTATTTATATATTTCAAACAAGCCATTCTAAGATTTAACAGACTGAGCGTTTTGCATAGTCTCTCCCACCAGATTTTTTTCTTCATGAGTCTGTCTGTATACTTGATAACTTTTGAATGAGTTAACTTAAAGGGTTGAAATTTGGTATGAAACCATCTCTACTACCTTTATATCAAACTTGAAAATGGTAAAAGTCAGTCCTTTAGGAATTACTCTCTGAGCCAAGATGTTATCTACTGTGGGGCGAATGCGAAGCCTCCCCAATGACCCAAAGCCTGGCATACATTTAACCTTTTAAAATATGAGTAATAAATACATTTTGCTTTTCTCTTTTAATAAAAGAAGTATTGATTCTACAAGTGGGACTGAGGCAGAAACAACTACTGGAGTCGACCAATTTATAATTATTTATAAATTTTATTACATAAATAGGCCTACTATGAAATATCATATATACTATATGAATAGTAATGTTGTTTAGTTTATAATTTTTAATTCGTTCTAAGAATCTTTTCATAATAATTTCAAGAATTCTATAACCAAGCAATGTACCAGTTTTATATAATTTTATAAATTAACTTATTATGTCAATGGCATGCATTTTGTCGGGCAGTGGTAACCTTTTATGTGTGACTTTTTCAGACAAAATTTATTGAATAATACATGCTTAAACAAGTCCTACTATAACTTATGTACTGTATGTACATGTATAAACGCAAAATTATATCTTAAGACCAGCCCAGCTTATTATTTACTTAAATATTGCTTCTCTTTACTAGAGAAAACTTCATGACTTTTTAAGTTAATATAAAAGTTAAAACAAGGGTGAATGTAATATCTTTGTTGTTATAACTTGATATTATGGTATAATTTTATAATGTTATGTTATTTTTCTTTAGGAATCTGCAAGTGAACATTTAGAAAATAAAGAACTAAAATCCTCAAAAGAAAAAAGTGCTACTTCTAAATCTACCCACTCTAAGAATAAAAACACATCATCTAAAGATATTACCACACCAAAAAAAAGCGCAGCACAGCTTGCACTTGAAGAAAGGCTTTCAAGTTTAGCCGAGCAAATGAAACTACTAACTGAAGGTAAAGTACCTTTAACAAATAACACTGTAAAATCTGGAGTAAAAAGAATGGAAGACAGAAGACGTTTTGAAGAAGAGGGACCAATGGGCTTTGGAAGATGTAAAAGAGGAGCACCACAGAATTCTGTATTTCGTGGTGGCAAAGGAGGTTTCTTTTCTCACAGGAATTCTCACCAAAGAGGATATGGAGGAACAATCAGAGCTGCAATGCCACATGGTGGTTGGGGTGCTCTCCAGTCATTTAGTAACAGTTTCGAAAAAAACTGCAATGGTTTTAATAATTCAACAGGTCGAAACCAACCTTTTCGGAGTAAAGGCGGATTTAGTGGTGGAAGAGATTTTGGAGGACGAGGACGCATCTCACAAAATAACTTTGATGCAAAACAGTATGCCAAAAAATGTATGGCTGAAAATAAAATGCCTGAACTTAATTTCAATGGTGTAGATTTAAAAAATATAAGTGGTTACGCAGCTAAAATTTCAAGCTCCGGGACGTCGAAGACAGAGTTGAGTACTAGTACAAAAAGTTGACCTGCAAAAGAACTTGGCAAATTTTAATTGTAATTAGTCTAAAAAATTAACATACTGAGGGTATTTTTAATGTATATACATTATTACTGTATTGGTATATTGTTATTGTTACAGAAATATAAGCTGCAGAAACATTCAACAGCAATACATTAATATCAATTAATAATTAATGAGTATAATCTTTCTATACTAAAAGGATAGGTGGTCAGGTTTACCACCATTTTGTGTTACAAGAATAGTACCATTTTCCAAAAACTGGTACCTGCTCTCTTCTTTAGGAGTAAGATCTTGATACTAATTGGCCATACTTCAAATTGAAATAAAATGAAATCGTTTACATTAAGATTTTAAAAAATGTAGTAGCCAGGTTTTATAGCACAAGAGTTTTTATAGGGCATGAAGCAGAGCAGGCTCACCTTGCACATTAGAAGGTTATTCCTCTTCTACTTAACATTGATACATTCAATAAATAAAAGGGATATTTGTGTGTTTTAATGAGTTGTCAAAATTTGGAAGCAGTTATATTAATTACTTCAAAAGAGTTGTATTTTTTTTTGAAAATAGCATATTAAAGAGAAAGAATTGGTATTAGGCATAACTTAAAGAAAACTGTATGTATAAATAAATATTTTATTTTGTACATTGCATTTTTTATAAGAATTGTACATTTAATTTGGTTGAAAATGGAACGGTGAATTAATAACTTGTTTAAATTGTCTGCTCGAGAAAAATTGCACTTTGATTAAAATGTTGGAAAACGCCTTTTATAATTTCTTTTATATTTACCTTGTATTCCTTTGTTTATTCTCCTTGACCTTCTACCCTAGAAGATTAGTATGGTTATCTTGTTCTGTGCCTGTGTTCTGTCGTGATTTGTGAAGAGTATTTGTTAGTGCAGTCAACAATAAAGGAAACGAGTTTAAAGCTACCAATTTATAGTTAAGTTATATCATTTACTAACGGTAGGTAATGTCCATATGAAAGTTGTCCCATAATTCGGTTTTAATGTCAGAGAAGTTGTATTTAATTAAATTTGTACACTTTTTGGGTTTATAGTATAAATGGGATGCTTTAATTGGATGGTTAAACTTTATTTTCCATTACTCTATTATTCCTACTTCTCTAATTCAATCTGTGATCGACATGGCTAATATCCTCGTCTTTTGATTAAAGTACATTACAACTATTATATACTAGCAGTTATTCACGTAGGCTTTGTGACTTTTGGTTCAAGTAAATTAGTTCTGACACCAATGTTGAGTTTACATTGTTGCAACGATCAAGAAAATATGTCAAAATGTGTATATTATGACTATAGTAATTTACTCTGGTCTTAATACTTTTGTTTGCCATAATTGATTTGTTTTTGTTTCCCCGATCAAGAAAGTATATATATATACACATACAAGGTGTTTGAAAAGTCTGGGTACGGCATAATATTTTACAAACCATAGCAGATAACATTTATAAACTTTGCACAGTGTCATAAGGCTATGTAAACTATTTTTCCTTGCTATTACCATGACATGGCAACCATGGGGGGACGGCCCACAGATGAAAACATGGAAATCTTAAATTAAAGCATGGGTCGAGTGATACCTCACTTGAAGGAGCTCACTTAGTAGAGTTGAATGCCGCAAACCGCATCTCAAAAGGTTTATCCAAAAGTATCATTTGCTAAACTACATGTGATGAATAATTAATGAATACAAACTATCATATGTTTACATAACATGTGTTTTGGCAAAAACTTATTTGATTATTGTGTATTGTTCAACTGTATTAAATTTTTATGTTTTGAGATGATTAAACTCGTTTATTCTGTTACTTTACTAACTGGGTTTTATTCTCCATTATAGTAGAGAATTTATAGCATGACCGGTGACTTCGAGATGCGCCGTAGGCAAAGACGGAACTAAAGTGGTGGGGGGTGGAGCGGCTCAGTCTGTTGCCGTATTTAGCCTTGTGAATTTCGGTCTCCAATCTTCTATACGTGCCGCCCAAAAAACATTCGCTTGTGCCATTTCACGAGTTGTAATACAATTTGTGAATTAATTGCGTTGTGCTCATTACGTTTTAGTAAAGAGTTTGAGATGGATCATAATGTAAAAAGTAAAATTGGAGGTAGAAAGGTTATACACGGCCAAGCAAGAGAAGTGCTTCCCATTTTATGAAACGGGAAGCAGAAACCAACACACTTATAAATTTGAAGAAATTTCAACAGCGTGTCGTAGAGGCAACTGGAATTTCTGAAAGTACGCTGAGACGAATTTTAAAGGAGGAAAAAAAAGTCCAATTGGCAATTCTTTTACTACGCCCAACAAAGTAAGAAAACGCAAACATACTAAAAGTAATCTGGACAATTTTGATTTGGGTGTAGTTCGAAGAACAATAAATAATTTTCATCGACAACGGGGTTTTGTTATGTTAACTATTGCGTGTGGATTGTTGGCGTTATTGTTATTTTAAGTATACATCATTAAATTAACTTGATACAAGTTGGTAGATAAAACTGAGTTTTTTCTTATTCTACTGTGTATATTGACAAATTAGTTTAACCAGTTTTATATTAATTTTTAATTTAGCAGCTAGGCTATGTCAGTTGAAAATTTTGTAGTGTGTAATTGTATTTACTATCGTAAATCCTGAAGCTTACACGGTTAGTATATGATAAATTGAATTTTAATGGATAACAAAGCGTAACAATTACAATTCTGAACTGTTGTCGTTGTTGGAGATCAAGAATAATATAAATTCCTACCCTTTCCCAATTTATGAGAACCTTTTCTTACCACCAGGTATGTCTACTGCGAACTCATTAAGAAGGGTGAGCTATGAACACAATTTCGGCAGAACATAGTCATTGTTAAGATCACGTACATCCGGTCCCAATATTTCCAAGATTTCCCGTATTGAATTCCCCATCATAAAAGTCCGTCGCCGTAATTTCAAAAGAGTCTAGAAATGTTCAAATATTCTCAAGGTCTCCTATATTAAATTGCTCATCATAAAAGACCACCGTGGTAAGATCATAAGGGTCTAGAATGTTGGCAAACACTACAATATTCGGCTCCCGCCACCACTATGAGCCGGGAGCCGAAAACTCTCAGTAGGGTTGGTAGCACCGTATTCACTCCCCTACTTTAGATTGTGCCCCCACGCGCTCAACTCCTCCACTCCTCACGCGCACCCCACCGGTCATGCTATAACTTCCCTAGACTACAATTTAATCATCTCATATAATTTAAAATTTAAATAGTATGTTTCCTGTTATATTCTAATTCTAATTGACATGGATATGTTCTTAAGACCTTACAAGTTTGATACTGACCCAAGTTCGCTCTCTTCCTCTAAACTTTTGAAATACTGGTTAAGAAAATTTGAGACATTTGTGAATAGAATATCATCAAAGGAAGAAAGCGTTACATCCAAGGATAAACTGAATTTCCTCATCAATCACGTTTTACAACTAACCTTTGAATACATATCTGAGTACACAACATACGAAGCAGCAGTTTGAATAGTATATTCATCAAACCTTCAAGTGAAATATTGCAAGGTATCATCTATCTTTACGTAAGCTAAGATCAGGTGAGTCCATCAGTGAATACTTTTTGACTTTAAAAGTAACTTACTGAGCAAAGACTTCAAATTTTCGGGAGTACTGCTGAAGATCACAAAAATAACTTAATTCGAGATGTTTTTTCTAAGTGAACTTTTGCCTTCAAAAATTAGACAACGACTCTTAGAAAATAATACTTTAACTCTGGAAGAAGCTTCTAATCAGGCTCTTGCATTAGAAGTAGCTCATAATCAATCAGCATGTTACTCTAATAATGTTCTAATGTGTTAACTAATGTTGATGACGTTTTAAATGCTACTGCTGTTTTAAATGTTCCTCCTGATAATAAAGACTCACAGCTTTCAGCTGTCCCTTATTCTAAATGCTACTTTTGTGGATACAGTCACCATCCGCGCATTAGCAGTTGATCTAAATCGGGACATTATCCATACAGCCAGACCTATCCAATGTATATACATTGTATGTACATCATGGATATCCACGTTATACAATGGAAATACAGTGGTATCCATAGAATATACACAAGACTGATGGACAGATAAGAGTGCACGTGGCTCTATCGTTCCTGTATTTTATCATAATTCCAGTGGGTTTTTATTATATGTTTTTGTGAATACTGTGCACAGTGTGGCTCAAGTACCTTTTGGACACGACGGTAAGAACAGTTTATCACCTTTTTTTATTTTTCAACCTGAAATTATCCTTATCAGTGTAATTATGCCAATGAGTCGATCCCCTGTTGCATCTCCTGCGGTGACCCGCTCAAGGTCAACAGGTAAGGAGCCAACTGATAAGGAGCTCAAGCGTACCTTATTTGATACCGGTATCGGCAATGAGATCTCGCTCCATGTTACTGCGGCAATAGAGCTGGCAGTAAACAAAGCCATCTCATCCCAGCGACTTGTTGCTGACATCTCGGCTAGAGTCTCCGAGATTGTCATCGCTAACCTGACAACTGCGCTGACCGCTGCTAACAATCGCATCGACCAACAGATGTCCGAGGTGAGCAGATTGAAGATTGAAGCGCCACAGAGGCAGCGAGCGTTAGATGATCTTGCTCAGTACCAGCGACGTAACAGCCTCCGACTCTTCGGTGTACCTGAGTCTCCGGGGGAAGATACGGACGCTTTGGCTCTGGATGTCTTCAGTGAGAAGCTGGGGGTCAAAATTGAACTTCAGAACATTTGCCGTTCCCATAGGGTTGACCGTGTACAACACTTAGGCGCCGAAGCAGAAAAGAAACCACGTCCCATCTTAGTAAAATTCACCAGCTACAGACAGCGGAGGGAGGTGTACTCGAACAAGAAAAAACTCAAAGGAACAAGAATAACAATACGGGAGGACCTCACTGCTGCCAGGATGGAGACGCTCAAGAGGGCCACTGAAAAATTTGGGCCTAGGAATGTCTGGACTCTTGATGGCAGGGTTTTCTGGGTTGACAGGGATGGACAAAAGAGAGTTGCCACGTCTGTGGATGATATTCCTTCAGCTTAGAAGCTCCATACAAAAAACTCACATATATTTTATATTTGATTTAAATTTTATTGTTTGTTTCATTTATTTTTTTTTTAGATTGATAAGTTTCAATTATATACTATCTTGTTTCGGATGTATAAATTATTAATTACTGACGTATAAACTTGAGTTGCTATTTATATGAGTGAATTTAAATTTTTAACTATGCGTTTCTAATTTAATGTAATATTTTTGTCAGTGTAATGTGGTATTGATGAAAATTCTTATTTTTCTTATTATTTTGTATTTATTTTTTTTATTTTTTTTATTATATAACAAGTTATAGCTAGTACTAATTTTACTGTTTATTTATACTTACATTATATTTCTAAATTTATTTTTACTACTTACTTATATTGCATTGATTTAAATTGCAATTACTTACTGACCTAATTGATCTAATTTATACAATGTTCTGGACCCCTGGAAATTATAAATATAATTTTCTTTCTTCTACACTAATGAGCTTAGAGCTTAAAAGTGCTATAGATCATCATTGTTATGATAGTTAGTTATAAAAAAATTGTTTTTTTATGTATATATCTATTTCTAGAATCTGTTTTTTATTATATGTTGTATGAATGTAAGTGTGAGTGTGTGCGTGTACAGGAGCTCCTGCCGGTTCAGCTTGTGTGTGGTTGCCTGGTCGGCCGTGTCCCGCCGATGCTACCAGCGGATCCATTTTAGCGGGTTCGCGCAGTGGAGACCGCGGTCCTGGGCCGGCCCTCTCTTCCCTTCCTTTAAACGTGATCTCCACAGCTCAACTCCTGTCCTCAACATTGTCTCCTTATCACAAACTCTTTAAAGCTGCTCATATTAACGCTCAATCACTGCCTGGACATATAGACGAAATCAGAGAAATTTTTCGGCCTTAAACATTTGACATTATTGGCGTATCAGAATCATGGCTTAAGCCGAGTGTTTTGTCAAGTGAGGTGGCCCTCTCTGGCTATGAGCTGCTAAGAAATGACAGAATTCTAAAGATTGGTGGCGGTGTTGCGGTTTATGTCAGAGAGGGTCTGAGGTGTAGGCTTTTGTCCGCATCTCCCTCTGAATACTCGGCCAGGCCTGAGTTCATGTTCATTGAAATTGGTTTATCTGTGTCGGATGTCCTATTGATCGGTGTGTGCTATCGGCCTCCCAGAATAGGTCATCTGATAGACTTTGAAAATAAATGCTCTCTTACACCACCTGCCTGGCTACAGTCGAGTCTTGATCATGGGCGACTTTAACACAAACTTACTAAAAAAGACAGATTATAATACTAGGCAACTGTTAACAATGTTCGACTCTACTAACATGACTATACTGCCACTAGCCCCGACACATCACACTGCCGAGTCAGACACCCTTCTGGACCTTCTAGTTGTTACTGACCCCTCTGACGTGACGCATCTATGGCAGCTTCCAATTCCAGCATTTTCACGTCACGATCTTGTGTACTGTGTTATCAAGGTCAAAGTTCCAAAGCCAAAAGTAAAATTTATTAAATACAGAGATTTTAAAAGTATGGACGAAGCCTCTTTTATGTATGATGTTTATTCGACCCCATGGCAGAATCTACAGACATTGCAATCTGTCGATGACATGGTTGAAGCTTTTAACACCACCATTCTGGAGCTATACGATAAACATGCACCAGTTGTTACCAAACGCATAACAAAGCGGCGCCCAGTGCCTTGGATCACGTGTGAAATTCTTAGCTTGATGGTTCAACGTGATTCCCTGTATAGGAGAGCTCGTCGAGCAAGTGACCCCGTTTTAATAGTTCAATATCGACAAATTAGAAATAGAGTTAAACAACTTCTACGAAATTCCAGATTGAGATACACGCGTAAACTGTTTGAAAAGAAACAGTCATCTAGCGATTTGTGGCGCAACGTTAGGAAACTTGGTTTGGGCAAAGACCGCGCTTTTCCTCCGATCCAATTACTTAAATGATCTTAATGACTATTTTGTTTCATGTTGTCAGACTGTCAATACAAACCAAGTTACGGATTATGCTAAAGAACTTCTAAATATGCCTATCAATCGGCACGAATATGACAAATTTACTTTCAAACCTGTAATACAATCAGACGTTTTGAAAGCCATTCGCAGTATTGGCAGTAATGCTGAAGGGTCTGACGGCATAAAAATTCAATTAATAAAAACATTCTTTTTGCAACCCTCCCAATAATCACATACATTTTCAACATGTCACTGAGACAGGGTATTTTCCCTTCACTTTGGAAGTCTGATATTGTCCGCCCATTGAACAAGACCTCAGTTCCAACATCTTGCCAAGACTGCCTGCTCTATCCAAGGGCCTTGAAAAAAATTGTGCACTGCCAGGTTACTGATTATTTAACACGAAATAACGTTCTAAATCATTTACAATCCGGATTTCGAACAGGACATAGTACTGAAACTGCTTTATTGAAAGTCACTGACGATATACGATTCGCAATGGACCAAAAACTAAGCACAATACTGACACTCTTTGATTTTTCAAAGGCTTTTGATTGTGTAAACTTCAGACTACTATTGGCTAAATTGAAAATAATTGGTTTTTCAGAAAATGTCCTGCAATGGCTGAGGTCTTATCTGTTTGGCAGAAGGCAGTGTATACAAGTAGGTGACATAACATCCGACTGGCTGAGTGTTGAGTGTGGTGTTCCTCAGGGTTCCATACTTGGTCCTCTCTTGTTTGTGTTGTACGTTAATGACTTGAGCACGGTACTGGTACACTGCAAGTCCCACATGTATGCCGATGACCTCCAGATATATCTCCATGTTAACATACACCAAATCGATGATGGCGTTACCATGATCAACTCTGACATAAAAAATGTACTGGACTGGACTAGTAAACACGGACTTAAACTAAACCACGACAAAACTAAACCAATTGTGATATCTCATTACCGCTCTCGATCTTCCATCGATTTTACATCTATACGTAACGTTACTGTGAATGGAACTGTACTACCTTATTACGATAAAGTTAGGAACTTAGGGCTGACAATAAACTGTACTCTTAGCTGGACTGATGCAGTGACAGAGACCTGTAAGAAAGTTTTTGCATCAATGCATTCACTGAAAAAACTGCAGAGGTTTTTGCCACTTCACATAAAACTGTTGTTGGTTAAAGTACTCATACTGCCTCACTTTTCTTACTGTAACAGTGTGATGAACGACATGACTGTGGCTTTGGGTGAAAAACTCCAGAGAACCCAAAATTATTGTATGAGATAGGCATTTGATCTCAGGAGAGATGAGCATATAACACCCTATTATATTAATTCAAAGATTTTGAAGTTGAATGACCTCAGATCAATAAAAATCTTAACATTGGTCCATTCAATTTTAAATTCTGGCTTTCCAAATTATTTCTTAAACGATTTCCAATTTGTCTCTCAAAGTGGTGTGGATAGAACTCGCTCTGGTTCGTCTGTGCTCCGCATGCCGTTGCACAGAACTGCTGTATATGACAAGTCTTTTGTAGTAACGGCATGTCGTCTGTGGAATTCCCTTCCTCGTAGTATAACATCCTTGGAGAGTCGTCCTCGGTTCGTGGCGTCGCTGAGAGAGCACTATCTGGGGCGGATGGTTGGGGCGGGGTCGGCATAGGTCTCTTCGCTGCGGTTGCACTGGCATGGGTAGAGAGTGTGAGATGTGTGAGTGTGTTAGTTGCGTTTCTTATATTCATTATATACAAGTACATGTTATTATTTTGCGTGTGAGTATGTGATTATAAATAAAGGGTGATTCAAAAAGAGCGCCGGTTTTGATATATCAAATTAAGAGATTTATTTTAGTGAAAATCTTAAATCAAATACATAAATATGTTCATCTAACCTTCCGATTTCATTTATGAAAAATAATGTCATGGATGTGTCCTCCTCTGCTACGCTGGAACGCAACAACTCTGTCCATGAAATTAGCGATGACTGCAGGACAAGTTTCCACTTTAATTTGGCCGAAAACCCGTTGAATTTCCTCCTTCAACTCATTGATGGTTCGGGGTTTATTGGCATAAACTAATGACTTTAGATAACCCCAAAGATAAAAGTCACAAGGTGTTAAGTCACACGACCTTGGTGGCTATTGATGGTCGGAATTACGAGAAATGATCCTGAAAGAGGTCACGGAACAACACAATTGTTTCACGGGCAGCGTGGCAGGTGGCACCATCCTGCTAAAACCACAACTGGCCAATGTCTATGTTATCAAAATGAGGCACAATAACTCCCTAATCATCGTACGGTATCGGTCTCCATTCACTGTCACAGCTTGCCCTTCCTGATCTTCAAAAATATAAGGGCCGATGACGCCACCCGACCAAAAGCCGCACCAAACTGTCACTCGTTGTGGATACATTTCCCTTTCGTTAATCATGCGAGGGTTTTCTGAACCCCATCAGTTCTGATTATTAACAAATCCATTCAATTGGATGTGCGCTTCATCACTGAAGATGATATTCATTGCGAAGTTTCCTCCTCCTGCGAATTTCTCAATACCCGATCAACAAACTGTCGTCTCTTCTGGTGATCTGCCACTTTCAATTGTTGCGTCATCTGAATTTTATAGGGGTGATATTTGAGATCGTACCGAAGAATTCTCCGTACAGAAGTACATCTTAAACCCAATTGTTGAGAACGGCGACGTATTGATTTCGCTGGGCTAACAGCCACACTGTCACGAACCACCTCAATGTTCTGTTCAGTTCGGGCACAACGACGACGTCCAGAACTTTTGAGGTCGACTGTTGAACCTGTTTCTTGAAACTTTTTGATGAGTTTGCGAACTGTTGATTCATTCGGTGCTTCATTACGTCCTAGAGTACCGCGAAGTGGCCTAACAGTAGCCGCATAACTCTCTCCACTCTGATAAAACGTTTTCACTATTAACACTCGTTGCGCACAAGTAAACTTCTCCATGGTTAGACACAGAATGCATTAATCAGAGAAATATCAACTGCGTCAACAATCGGGATGTAGCCAGAAATAGAATGAAGGTCAAACATTGTTTCCAACCGATAAAATAAAATTGACCGGTCTTTTCAAAACCGGCGCTCTTTTTGAATCACCCATTATGTTTATATACCTTTTTATCGTTATACATTTTTTATTTTATATTCTTAAATAAAGTTGTACTTTTTGTTCATATTGAAAATTTTTACAATACAATATTTAGTTTTATTATTATTTAGAAATAAAAATATTTTGTTCTAGTTTGTATATGAGGTCACATGTAAGAAAGGGCCATGAGGCCTAATTTCGCCTCAAATAAAGAAATATTTCATTTCATTTCAAGATATCCAAATGACCCGATTATGTATGTCCAGTGCATATCAACCACGTATATCCTATGTATATTCTGTGTACATTCGATAAATCCACCATTTATAATGTATGTCCATCATGGATATCGTCGATGTACACTGGAAATGCAGGTGACTGGTTTGCCCCAACCCTTTAAGGCCTGTATCGACAGTGCGAGGCTGCTCGCTGCGAATGCCTCGTGGCGAATGCTCGGCTTTGCCTCGGATTGTGGATACCGGGGTTGCTCGCTATGAGGCGTTTGCTTCGCACAATGTGAGGCGAGCCGTGTGCTTGTCGGTTTTAGAGAAGTGCTCAAAGGTGCCTCGCTCCGAGCTGTGCGTCAAGTGGATACCTGCGCTATCTGCCTCGCACCGTACAAGACACAATTCTGTACTGCAAACCAACAAACCTCCACAACGAAACTGTCATCATGGATAATCATGAAATGATCAGACAAGTAGGCTCTATCAATGTAATTAAATGTTCAAAATTTTGCTTGGACATTCGCAAGAAATTTGGCACGTCTTCTTCGAACCTCACGTCTTCTAGGAGTCTGTTCCCATAGAACACCGATTTCGATTAATTTTTTTGACCCACCAACGGGGTTTACGTCGCTTTTTCTGCTGTTTTTTTCCTAATAATCGTCGCCATCACAATAAAAACAGCGGCAGCAACTTGCGCATTTCTAGAAAAAAAACATATTGTCCCGTCTGTCTTCACTACGAATGTGGGTGGTTCGCGTGCTCGCACTGAGCATTCGTGGTTACAAACTAGCTGCTAGCTGAAGAGCGCACCCTGAGGCAGATGGCACGAGGCATTGGCAGCGAGCAGCCTCGCACCGTTACGCTTGTGAATGTGGGAGCGAGTGCGTGCAAGGTGACTTGGCCCTCTACCACAATTCTTAATTGCTAATACTATAAAGAACCCAGATAATTAAAACACGTCGCGAGAGATGGAACTACGAAACAGAGTGATAAATTACTAAAGGTAACGACTAAACAAATAGAAAATAAAATTATTATTTGACGTTAATATAGTGTTTTTTTTTTAACATAACTTCAAAATGGAACTTTAAAGCTCCATTAATAAAACTCAAAGTCTGCTTTAAGCAAACCAGAAAAGAATTTATAGTGATAGTGGCCCGTGGTGCAGTGGAGTAGAGTACCTTGAGGCTGTATGAATTTACTTCAAGCGTGCTTTTAGAAAAATAAAATTGAAAAAAAAATACTGAAACCGCTGTCAAAATAATTGAGAAAAAACATAACCTATCTTTAATCCTGGTGGTTTGACTGGTACTAGTAGTGAACTGAAAGTATGTCTTGAATTAATACCTTTAATTCTCATTGTTAAAGAGATTGCAGATTTAGTATGTACAATTTTTAACGCGTTTCGATTGATTTTTGACTTACTAAACTCCTATCAACCTTCAACAATGGCAATGCTTGCAGAAAAGAGAAGGCGTGAAAAATGGTGCATAAATCCACGTGGAAAAGCATGGAGTGATGGTTAGTTCTGTTTTCTAGTTTATAATTTTCTTAGATTTTAAATGTTTTAACATGGAGTTTGAAATTCCATTGCTCTCTCAGACGATAAGCCATTTAACTCTTGAAGTTACATGTAAATCTTCTTTAGTGGCATTATATTTTAGGCTCCTAGGATATCATTTTTAATATTTATTTATTAAAAATTTACTTTAGCTACTTCACATTATTTTTTGGTGTTTCAAAAGGAAAAGCTGTGATCCGCAGAGAGAGGGTTAGTTAATTCCCACTATCCAATTAGAGTAGGGTGCGATAAGCGGACCCGGTTTTTTATATCGATGAATGTAATCATCGATACCTAATATTCGTATCTCAAATCCTAGACTATCAATCGATATAAAAGTATCTATATTCCTCAATAACAATCATATAGCCTATTTTAAATTAAAATATGAATTTAATATTTACAGTGATCAAACAAATTATTATAACCAAAATTAGGAAAACTGAAGACGACCATATTTGCTCCTCTCACAGTTACAGTTGTTTCTTTCCCACAAATTTCACATAATGGGTTTTTCGGCACGAGTCCCACATGTTGGAAGTCACGAAAAAAATGTCTTATCATTTTTCAAAGCAATGTCGTGTAGTTTTCTAAAATTTACTGCCACTTTTAATATGCCATTTTTATATAATTAAATGTTACTTATATAAAACTGAAATATTACATTACGAGTATTATTTGAAAGTGTTTACAGCTGTTGATACAGATTATTAAAAGGTAATTGTTAAATAATTGATCAGTATCGATCGATTATATCGATGGTTATGATTAAGTAATATCGTTTGCCAATTTCGATATAAAAAACCGGGTCCGCTTATCGTACCCTACCCACCAATTATTTTGAAATTTTGCATTGTGCTCATATACCCAATAGTAAATAAAACAACCTGCTACAGATTATATCTGTGATTCCTCCCTTTTTGTAGGATTATTATGACCCTCCTTTTCCAGAAAGAAGTGTTAGGTGGCCACAACCATATATTGCACATAAATTATTAGGCTTAAAGTGTTTTAATGTAAGTTATATCTCAATTAGTGCATCAATCTAGGAGGCCGGGAAGATTTAGGGTTTTTAGTTGGGAAGAATTACAACGAGGATGGGATAACAGAATTTAAAATATCAACGTGACTAAAAGCTTGTGACAGAAATAGCCTAACAGTTCATCGCCATTTTAGTTGTGACTAGTACTGAAATACCACACAAATGATTTTACTTTTTTTGGATTAATTTTAAATAACATTAACATAGCCTAAGCTAATACTTTTAAAATTACTGGATTTAATGAATTATAAACAACCATAATTTGAATGTTTGGCTTAAGTGGGATTAATGCCCGATCCGGCAAAATACCAGTTTCACATTATTAACGTATTGTTATCATCCTCCTGAACAAAAATATATACGGTTTTAAGGGGTGGAAATCGCAAATTATGTTTTATTAATTGAAATGTAAATTTGTGGTTATATTTATGTACTGTGCTTCTTGTTATCCATGCTTTTCAGCATAATCTGCTCCAGATAGCTTATCTGAGTGTTCTGCAGTCATAACCATCTATCAGTCTATGCAGTCTCTTCAACAATGGAGTATACTCATATTACTTGATTGCAGCCCATTCACTATAATACAGCTAATTAGTTTTGATAGTTTTTTTACTTGTTTGACTGCGGATTATGTGAGCAGTTAAAATATTAGGAAATTAACTTATTCCTTTTTAATTGGTAATGTGTTTTTTAAAGTGAGAGTATAAGTTTTTAGTGCAATTGTATGTTATTTTTAAATCAAGAAAAGCTATTTTTATGTGATCGGAAGTTACCACGTGGTATATAAGTACATAGTTATGGTTTCGATAGTTTTGATTATGTTGCTTATTAAAATTTATGTTTGTTTTTTACACTATTTATTGCCTTTTTGAATCTTTGATTCATTTTGTATGCGTTATTTTCAAATTACTTTTACCCACACCGGAATCAAAGTGGAACTTAGTTTTCTTGCAAGATAAAGGAAGTTATATTTGGGTGAATTTACATTATTGGTGTTTTTTAAGTTGTGTTTCCTATAGAGCAGTAATGGCCGCAGGAATTCGTGATCAGGCCTTTTAGAATTTTATTTTTTATTGATAGGTACTAACTCGAGGGATGTTTTTCGTATGTCTCCATCAGTGCAGGGTCCATCGGTGCTGCCCCACGCTGATGGCCAGAGAACTTGTGTCAGGCTGATATGAACTTCTATTCTTAGAAGGTCTAAGTTAACAAAAACGTCTTATTTAAGTCAAATTCTCCTGATTTCAATATTCTTGTTATTTTACATATCCAAAGATGGTGTGAAGGTTGACGTCAGCAACAACCAATAGTAGGTTGACTTACCATCAAAACAAGACCACTTGAACCCCGTAGAACAATGAAATATTACTACACGCGAGAAAATTACTTCCACTTTTAATTTTCGTTGACGAAGACATTAGAAACAAACTCTTAGTATTGTTGAGACTACAAAAAGGGCTCTGTCTGACCGTACATCCAAACATCCTTTTACAAAGGGCAGCCATCCAGTGTAATCTAGGAGGCGTGTTGTCAGGTGCTACTAACATGTTTTAGACACAATCCCTAAGCACGGCATCAGAGGAAGTTACTAAAGTTGTATTTATAATATTGCATAATAGTACACAATATTGTATTGGTAATACTAGTGAACTTTATATATGTTGCAGACAAGACAAAGTTTGGTCAGCGCCTTTTAGAAAAAATGGGCTGGAGTGCTGGACAAGGTTTGGGCATCAACAACCAGGGACCTACAGAGATTGTTGCTGTCAGGAAGAAGGATGACAATAAAGGTGAAAAAATACTATGAGATACATGTATAATATTAAGAAATAAATCAAATTAATTATAACCTTGGAGATATCCAAATAATATGGACCGAAACCAATATATTTAATTGTTACTATAATGTAACATTGTGTTTCCCATTGACCAATATAATTACTATCAAGGTGCTAATAAAATTTCGAGAGTAAATAACTGACTGATTTTATACAGTTTTAACTTCTAAAAGTATTTTATGGAAGATCTTAAATGGAAGCAGTCACATTTCATACTGCCTTAAAGATATTAATGAGTGGACTTCACACCTGGAATTATATGAAAAAATTGTACCTGCCCTAAGAATGGTAAATAGTAAAAAATGGATTTGAATATTAAACACTTTGAATACAAAGAGTTCATATCATGTTGTATATGAAGTTAATCCCAAAAGGGGCTGTATGTATTCTGGTTAATTATTTGCTGCACATTGAGAGCAGCTTAGTGATCGAATGTATGTTTATGTGTTAACAATTGCATTTTTTTATGCAAACAAGGTTAAAAAAAGTATATTAGGCTATTGTTACTTTACTTTTAAAAAGGTTTTGAGCTTTCCTTATTAATTTTGGGTTTTTTTAAAAATAAACAAGACATTTTAATTCTGGTGTTTGTATAGATTTTCATTTTAAATTAACATCACAGTGTAGAGAAACATTTCTTTTAAACAGTGTTTTGAATTTCATCTTTCTGTTAAAAATAGACTATTGGTTATAAGGGTGAATGCAAACTTCTATTTTTTACCAGAACTTAATTGCTGTTATCACCAGTATTGCAGAGGACTGAATAACTACTACCTACTACGTTGGGTGAAGTAAAATTATTCTGTACAGTAAGCAATACAAAATTTATTTTCTTTGAAAAAACAAAAGGTAATTCTTAACAGTGGGGGTACAATATGTGTCATAGGTCTTGGATTTAAGGACAATGGAGAAGAGTGGCTCAAGACGACAAGTGATTTCAACGATTTATTGGATCAGCTAGGCAGCTCTATGGAGGGGGAGGGGGAGCAAGCAGACAACGTTTCCTCTCTAGAAGATCGATCCAAGAAATCTAAAGCAAGAGTTCAGTGAGTAAATCCTTTTGAAATTGGCATAAATAAAGCAATAATAGAAATAAAGGATTTAATATATAGTTTTGAAGTACTTGTTGAAGATTTTAAGCCATATTCGTTGTTTATATTTTATTATTGTATAGAAATTGTATATACTTTGTAAATTAACATAGTGCACTTAAAAAAACACATATTTTATTATATAGATTCTTTGATAAAGTCCAAATTATCACCAGCAATAACTGAAAGAAACACTTCCTTTTATTGATTTAAACTAGAGCAGTCACACCAACATAGTTCCATGACATTTGAGGCAGTGTTGCCATATCATTGCTGACAACCAGCTGTTTCTGCTGTGACGTGTTTTCAAGTTACGTGTTTTCTGCAAAACAGATGAATGAAAACAAACTTACGTATATTATTGTTTGTGGTAACAATTGATGTCTGTGTATTGCAATATAGGATGAGAGTGATCTGTAATTTTTCCTACATATAAAACTGGCAACAGTGCGGTAAGGGGTATAGAGGAGGATTCAGATGAACCATCCACCAGTGGACCGTGAGCTGCTCTACTAACATTAAATCATCCTGATAATATCCTCTGTGTTTGTAATTTTGGGAAATAAAAATAAACAATTTTAGTTTTAAAAATTCAATATCACCGTAGTCCCTCACTAATCCGACACAGTAACAGACCAGATATGTGTCAGATTAGTCAAAAAGGTAGATTACCAGAGTTCAATTGAAAAACACGTTTAAATTACATAATAGAATGTGTCGTTATTCAAAGTCAATCCTTACCATAAAAATGTACAATAGTCTTAAAAGTAAAAAAGTACAGTACAGCATAATATATTTGTATTATTGTACTTTTGTATTAAGCACACGTACAGTACTGGCCAGTAAAAAGATCGTTTGATAAAATTTAAGTGGAAAACTAGAAAATAAATGTAGGCCCACTTCAGTTTTAAATTCTAAAGAAGTGTTAGTTTTGTGAGGCTTGAGGCTCATTTCTGACCAAAAAAACTCTATAGTTTTTTGTTTCTTAGATATAAAAGACTTTCTCAAAACATTGGAATATGGTCTTTGTAAAACCAAAAACCCTGTATGTCTTCTTCCTGAACAATTCTTGAATAAGTTCTCTATCACTCATGATTTGAAGGTTTTCTTCATCACCACCACAAAGGGGAACAATAGCTTCCTGAAGTTCATTTAACTCAGTTTCATTTTGATTTTTATCTTGAATGCTTTAATCCTCTTTGCTAGATTGACCATTTTCTGATGTACTTGATGTTAGCTTCTTATATTCTTTTAAAAGTGGAAGATCAGGTCATATGTTCGCCCACAAGCAGACAGTTGTTTTCATAGTTACTTTCTTCCAAGCCTTCTGCAGATTGAAAACATCATTTTTTAAATTGACCTCCTTAAGAGACTGAACAATAATCTTGTCGCTATTCAACAAGTTATATAGCAGACTTTTTTTGTAATTCATTTTAATGGCCTAAATTACATTTTGATCCATTGGCCGCAGAATTGGGGTAACATTGGTTGATAAAAATAATATTTTAATGCAGCCATCATTTGTATTTTTAATTCCGTTTCATCGGGGTGTCCAGGGCAATTGTCTAAGATTAGTAGGGCCTTCTGAGATAGTTTTAGTTTCTTAAACAATTTGTAGACTGTTGGTACAAAGTTTTGATGAAATCTCTGCAAAAACAAAGATTTCATCATCCAACCATGGCTCTGATTTGTATATATTACAGAAATATCTACATTTTTTTGAAGCTCTCGGATTTTAGCCTTTCTAATAACAAGCAGATCAAGTTTATGTTTCCCCCTAGCGGTAGCACATGGTATAAATATTTTTCTTTCTTTCAAAACTAGCCTGGAGCTTTAGCTAGTGTTTTTAATGTAAAAGCCACCAAAAATAGTCCTTTTTCGTCGGCATTATACACCTGTTCCAGACCAAGATTCAAATCACTGACAACTTTTAGAAACTTTTTTTGAAGGCTTATAAAGATCAACTGCTGATTCATCACAAAATAGTTTTCACCACTAAAAGTAAGCAGGTGAATTCTATGACGTTTTAAAAAATTTACTAACCAACCTTTGCTAGCTTGAAAATCATCTTTTTTTCTATTTCTTTATACAAATATTTACCTTTTTCTTGTATCATCTCTCCTGACAAATGGTGCTTGTTTGTTTATTTCCTTTACAAGCTATGCAAAAAGAATCTGCCTTCTAACTGCAGATTCTCACCAGTTTTCAAAGTTTTTCTGTTTAGTAAAAAGATTGTCATTTTCTTTCATAAAGGGTTTTTTTTTCTTTATTTTTCTTAATATTATGTAAGAGTGTTCATCCCACGTCATACTCTGTCGCTAGTTGTGTGATTGTTACACCATTTTCAAGTTTGTTTATAATCTATTTTTTTGTTCAATTAAAGTTAGTTTTATGTTTTTGTTTTTCACTTTGATAATATTTTTAAAATAAACTAATAAAAATGTAATAAGGCCACAGTACAGTACAATCTCACTGTGTCACTATCATTAACTATACAGTACAAAATGTATCAACTTAACACACTACAAATCATAAAGACCATAAATTATGAACAACACAATAAACAAAAAAATAAAATCCTCTATTATATGTACACTAGTCAAAAGCGGGAAAACAATGCTGTAAAATAGACTGTTGTTATGAGCTCGGATCGCAAATTGACGGCTACGATGACAGACAGCTATTTCCTCTCTCTCACATATCGACACGTAGTGACTTGAATGATGATGATGATGATACAGGCATTCCCACACCGCTTTTGTCTATTTGATTACTGGAGGGACCGGACTGGTGCAAGGGCAAACTTTAGAGGGACTACTGTATTTATTAATGTTTTTGAAATTATAAAACAAAAACGTAATACTCAACAAATCTGTGACATTTTGCTATGAATAATAAATCAATGATTCATCCAATCAATGATTGAAGTAAATTCTCCTAACACAAGCACATCTTGCTGTTAACTGTGGTTTTCTATTGTTAATACATTTCCCTGCAGTGTAACAATGGTATAAATAAACAGGCAATCCCTAAATAATAATAGCACCAAGCATTCCTGATATAATTTCATGGCCACTGAAGATATCACAATCTCCAGAACTATTTCCAAATTATTATTTAAGTTTAAAGTCCAATGGGTAGGAAACAAAAATTGAAAAGCAAAGCAGTTTTATGGTGAATATACATGAAATATGAATGTATGGGAAATAGTCCAGAGTACGTGGTTGTGGAGTTTGTAAGATTTTGGTAACATGATTTACATGGAAAAATTTTTAACTCACTGCCCATACCGTCTGTAATTGATAATGATTTATAATTGATAAAAATATTTATGTCTATGATGAAAGTAGAATACTTAAGTAATTGTATTCAGTAGACTATATCATAACCTTAAACACCAAAGATGTATTTTAAAGCTATAATTAAAAACAATTTTAAATAAAACATAATAATTATTATTTTGGTTAACACACTGGTACAGTAATTTTTGTAGTTAGAAAAATATTTAGAGAATAGTTTGATCCAGTAGCAACATGTAGTAGTGAACATGTCAAATACTACTAGGCATACTGAAAACCCTTATGTGTAGGGACAGAAAAAGTTAACTTTATTATTATTCTGATTAGTTATTCTAGTTTTTTTCTAATAATTTTACTGGTATATTTGGTTCAACTAAACTATCAGATTTGTTTCAATTATAGTAGTGAATAATCATAGATGTAGTATAATATTTAGTATAATACTGCACTGCCTCTCTATCCTAACCGGCCTGTTTATAATATGTTCTGTGTATTTTTCCTGAAAGTGTATTTATTAAATTACAGTTGCTTGTAATATTTATGTATTTTTGTATTGTTCCAGTTATCACAAGTTTACCAGGGGAAAGGATTTAAGTCGTTATTCACAAAAAGATCTTGCATCAATAATAGGACCAGTTGTTGTAAAATCAAAATCTGGTGACGAGAATGATCCTGATTATACAAGAAACCAAGTAAATATGGGAAGTTCAGATAAGTATTTCAAAAGTAAGAAAAACAAAAGGGAAGACAAATTACATGAATGCAATATCAATGAACCTGAACCTATATTAGTAGACAACAATGAACAAATTTGTGTAAAAAATAAAAAAAGAAAGAAAGGAAAGGATGAATGCAACACCTTTAAAGAGCCACATGAACAATTAAGCTTTGAAATTCCTTCAAAACAAAATAGAACTAATGATGAAGAATATTACAAAGATTGTGATGAAGAAAGTGCTACTATTGTTCAAGATATTCAAGTACCTAAGAAAAAGAAAAAGAGGATGCAACTTGAAGCTGAAGTAGAAGAGAGTGAAATTTGTCAAGAATTATTGGAGAACAATGAAACATATCCAACAAAAAAAGATGATGATCTATTTGCTGATAATATAGAGGAAGTTGAAGATCTTAATAATAAGATAGTTAAGAAAAAAAAGAAAAAGAATAAAGAAAAAGTAAATGAGGAGTCTTCTTCCATAGAAAACCAAGAAAAATCATGTGATAATAATGAAACCAAAATTAGCTACAGGAAGGCAATAAAAACTGAAATAATACTATCAGAGAGTGTTTCCGTTGTAGAGAATGGGTGCAGTAGAGATGGAGAAGAAACAATTGATAAATATGAAAATGCTACAAATAATGAAATCACTTCCAAGAAGAAAAAGAATAAATTGCATAAAAATACCATTATTACAGAATATGATAATGAAGAAACCTTAAGAACTTTAGAAAAAAACACAAAAAAGAGTAAAAAGAAGAAAAGTAAAAGTGAATTTGGTTGTTCAGAATTAGACACGTCATTTAACATTGATTGTAGTGGAGAAAGTGAAGAGATATCATCAAATAAGGAAAAGCAAAGAAACCATAAATTGTTGTTAGAATCATCAGATGTACCAGAAGAAAGTGCTAAAGACCTTAAATTTAAAAAGAAATATAAAAGAGAGATTATTGATGGCACATTCAATACTGATTCAGAAAATGTAACAATCGATGGAGATGCAGTAATTAGCATAGGTTCAAGTGATAAGGTTGATGGCTGTGATAAAAAGAAAAAGAAGAAAAAGAAAGAACATTCTACATGTTAACATTAAAGTAATTTTAATTCAAATATTGCATTTGTTTTATTTACATTACACCTAATTGTGAGTTTTATTATATGTAATTCAGCTTAATATCTGTCAAACATCATCTAGTGATATTAATTGATGGAACAGAATATTTTTGAATTATGTAGTGAATTAAATTTTAGAACTATGTAAGATGATTTCAGAGATTGTTCCTGTGTTTGAAGAAAGCTTAATTTAAACATTTGTTTAGAGCCATTTTTGTATTATTTTCATTTATATGGTTTAACTTTAAGTTTTTAACTAATTTACTAAACGTTTTAATTATTATGCAGTATTTGACTACTTTTAAAGGAAAACAAACCAGAAAGTAGTAAGATTACTTTGAATAATCAAACAAACAAAATAACTTTGAAAATACTTAATTAATGAAGATTAAATAAGTTTAAAGATGCAGTTGTTCTTTTTTGAGGGATCAGAACAAATTACAAAAACGACAATCTAAAATCGAGACCCAAAAATTCAAATCGACACTTGTACTATATAACACACAAACTTAGAACTAAAATATTAAACATCAAGTTTAACGCAGATTTCGGGTCAGTGTGGGAGGCTTTGTACTCATCTGTGTCCCATTTAAAAAGTTACAGAGGATACTGATGGACACACACACACAGGCAGAAATTGGATTTCTGATAAACTAGCGCAAGAGATCACCAAATCCTCAGCGAAACACAGAAATGAGCAAAACTAATTTATATTCTTAACACTGAGCACACCTATATTCTTATTCTGTTTATTTGCTCAAGGAATATAAAAGGCTAATCAGTAACCACAGTCTAATCCATTGTTCATTTTAACAAAACCTTAAAAATTATGTACAAGATTATGCATGTTGCTATTCAAAAATTGTTACTGATATGGATTTAGAATTTGTCAAAATCCGAGTTGAGGTCAACACTAAAATACTCTTAAAAGTATTCATGTAACATCAGGATAAAGCTGAGTTTCTAGTGAGTAAGAAGTCAGAATCAGAATACATGAAACTCAAACGGATGAAAAAATACAGGGCGTTCCGTAAATTTTAACTTTTTTCAAAAACCTGCCGTTGTTTTAATACACATTGAGATAAGTGAATTCCGTTTTCACCCATGAGTTCCTTTTAATATGACCTTTAAAATTATGTATGCTTTGCCCTATGTTTATGTTTAAAAGTTTTTAGATTCGAACATTTGACTCTTAATTTTGGAACACTCTGTACATAGATTTTGATTCATATTTACAATAGACTCTTTATGGGGAAAGCACTTTGTTTTATGCCAATATACCAAACCGTTATCCCACTATACATAATGGACGGATGGTCTGCCTCACTTGGTATATTTATTTATTTAAAACCTTCCAATGAATACAAATACAGCTCTTGAATCCAAATGAACTAATACTGTAGGTTCAAATTCATTTCTTCCAGAGAAATTGTATCTAAAAAGTATTCAAATTCATTTTGAGTTATATACTATTCGATTCTCCTATTACTAATCAGCCCTCATTGGTTAATGGTGAAATCTCTCTCAATTTCTAGTAACATCGTATTGTTTATATAAAATTAAACGTTATCGTAAAAAGCTATTCTTATTCCACTACAGATCGTATATCCTTAAATAGTAACATATCATATAACTTTATCAAAGAGCACTATGTAGTATCAAGGGTTATAAACAGTTAAGAGCAGTAACAAAGCCAAACAAATTGACTAACGTTCTCGGTCACCCATGTGCCGCCACTCATTGATTAATATAGAGTTCCTCTCAATGACAACGTTGATAATCATATTTACATATAAGAATTTCCTGGGCCATCGGTCAGTTTATCAAACAGATCAGAGATTTGTGATAAGTCAAGTATGGGTTCGAGAAGTTCATCCATAATGAATCAATAGTAAAAAAGACCCACTCCCGTTCTCTCCTTTTTTCCGCCATCTTGTTTCTGCTGTGATGATTGCCATTTACTATTGACCTCTGGTCAGTCCTAGATGGTTAGTCAGTGAGTGCTATTATTCTGTAGTTCAGTTTTAATAATTAGTGTTGCGTTTCGTTTTAATACATGAATGTTTTGGAGTTAGTGGAATTGACACACAGTGCAATCTTAAGTAGTTATATTAGACCTTTTTTCTGTAGATCTCAATTCTCTGGTTTCTAATAATGATATCAACTAGGCTTTTGCAACTTCATTTAACTACTACATTTAACAATCTGATATTGAAGACCTTTGATCGATCACCTTTGAAGAGGAGAGGCACTGGAAACTTTCGAATTTGGTTCTCAAATCCATTTAAGGACCCATAGATCTTGCAGAAAACCTATAATTTTGCTAGATGATGCTGACTAATATCGTTTCTCAATAATCGGAATGCGTTACAAGGTACCCACCAGGAAGTGTTACAGAAATTACATCTTCCACATAAAAGAGATTCTTCCTACGAATCTCAATATCTTCTGGAGTTGTGTAAAGACCATAAGTCGTGGTCGAGACTCCTCACTAGCTTCTGTCTCATATGATGTGTCTTCTACTGATGACACTTCAGCTGGTGATCTATTTCATGATTTCTTTTCATCAATGTTTAGAAGGTATGATACATGATGAGTAAGTAATACAAACTGCTCCCTTCTTATTTTCATCTATTGCGTTATTCATATCTGAAATACACAAGGCTTTCAAGGACTTTGAAGAATCTAAGGGTTGGGGACTCTATTCCTTCAGTGACTGTAAAATCTGCTGTCAACTAATATAATATCCTCTCCCTAGGCTATTTAACAAGTCTTAATCACATGGCATACTTTCTAATGTATTTAAAAGAAGTTTTCTTGTTCCTATTCACAAAATGGATCCAGTTAATTATGAGAAGAATTACCACCACATTGCTATAATTTTAGTTTTCGCCAAACTATTCGAAAAGGTTTTCCTCAATAGGACACATTTCTCCTTTTCTCATTACACTGCTTTCAACAACATGGAGACATTCTTCAGCCACAAACTTGTTGACTTTCCAGTCTGACATATTTGATGCCTTCGTTAAGCACTCCCGGGCTGATGCTATCAAACTTGATTTTTCCAAGGCTTTCGATCGTGTCAGTCATACACTGTTGTTAAGAACACTCAAAAAATTTGGATTTGCCGGCAAACTGCTTGCCTGGATCTCAAGTTACTTGCATGTTAGAACACTCCAAGTTCACTTTAATGAAGCTCCTGTGATGCTTTCGCAAACTGACCTTTGAATTCTCTAACTTCTTGGCAGCTGTTATTTGTTCCACTTTCGGCCACCACATTAATGCAGCATATGTGACCATTGGTTTTATTTTGGATTCATAGATCCAATAAATCATTTTGGGTTTCAGTCCAAAGAGTTTTTTACAGGCCCCAAGGGCCTTTGTCGCCTTAGACATTGTGTTCTCAATATGTGGGTTCCAGGTCAGCCTCTCATCCAGGACTACGCCTAGATCAAGTGACAGTGAAAGAGTGTTTTATCCTGATACCTCCCAGAACAGGTTGTACAAGCTGGAACTTTCTTTTCCTGTTATAGGTTATCATACTTGTTTTTGATGGGTTAATCTGTAGACTTTTCCCATGACACCAGTTGCTTATAAAATTTATGGCTTTTTGAGAGAGGCGTTCCAATGTGCCCTTTGACCATAAGCACCAGATCGTCAGTGTAGCATTATAGTCTTATTCCCCTCTTTTCTGCTTTAGTTAGGAAGACTATGACCACCATCGCCTAACAGACGAATCGCCATCGTCTAACAGGGAAGACAGAACCCCTCCATGGGGGCAGCCTTTCCGGACCGTGATAGCAGCCGATTCATCCCCGATCTTTTTCATTTAATTTCATTTATTTATTTTCAAACATTGCATAAATACATTTGACTTACAAAAATTGTAAAAAGAAAATTGGAATAATTCCTGCAGAGACTCCAGTCTATGTGTGTGCAGGATTAGAGTTCTTAAGTCAGTCCAGCAACACAAATAAACTTAATTATTTGAACATTGTTAGCATACATTTTTCTATATTTCGTATATCTTTGCTGTGATTGTCTAATTTTTAGGAGGGCTACTATCCACTTGAAAGCATCTGGGAGAACTCCAATACGCTCCAGACCTGCTTCCATGGATTGATGTGCTACCCGGTGGATATAGCTCCTTCAGTATCCATAAAGACGCTGACCACGGGCTTCCTTTTCTTTGAAAGTATCCTCCACTGCTTCCATCAAGCAGTGAAGAGCGGTGGTAGTTGAGTTACCTTCCACGTATGCATGTTGATATAGACTTAGTGAGTGTACCTGTAAGGTTTCGACCCTTATATGCCTATTAATTATTTTTTCCATAGTTTTTAGCATGAAGGAGGTTAGGCTTATAGGTCTGTACGAGTGGGTTGAGACGGATCCCTGTCCTTTTTCCGCACAAACACCATAAGTGCAGTCCTCCAGTTCTTTGGAATAAATCCTAGGGCACAACTGCTTCTAAACAGAATAGTGAGTGAGTCTAGTAGAATATCCAGTCCTTCTTGGAGAAGGGCCGGAAAACACCCTCCGCCTCAGAGATTTAAATGGCTTAAAGATTGTATTGCCCATTTAATCCTTACAGATGTAAAAATTCTTTCTGACCATTGTCTGGATTTAGCAACCTCCTGACCAGATCTCTCCCCCACTAGAGAATAAAAATGCTCATTTCGAGTTAAGAGACTGCCTGGAAAGTGGGTCTCCAACAACAATTCTAGAGTATCCTTCTTGTTCACTGTATTTGGCCTTTACTAAGGACCCTAAAGGGTTAGAGTGATCAATTTGGAGAGGCTTATGAAGCCTGGCAGCCTCTGGTAGGCTGTTAATGTTTTCGCAGAAGTTCCTCCAGGTTCTTCTTTTATTTCTCCTAATTTCTTTCTTGTATTTATTAAGGGCATTAGTAAGGGATACAGTCATCTGTCCTTTTTGCTCATTTGAGAAATTTACGGGTTTTGTTTTTTAGTGTTTCTAACCTCCTAGTCCATCAAGGCATATCTTTCTTTAGCCTTTTCTGTCTAAGGGGACAGTTTTTCTAATAGGTCTTTATAATGGCTTGCACTACCATTTGAGCCAACCTTTCTAGTTCAAATTCATTTTTCTGATAGGCTTATATTTCCTCCAGTTCTTCTGTTAGGTATCCCCTCTAGTTGGTGGATTTTGAAACCCTGTGGGACATTTTTACCTCAATTCCCACCTATGTCGAACCTAATGGGGGGGGGGGCAGAGGTTCAAAATTAAGGCCTCTTGTGAAACATGCCACCTTATAATATTAATGGGTTTGTCCTTTAGATAAGGTAACATGCAGAACTTCTTGTCTTACTCTAGTTATAAAATGGAACTAGATCCCATATTTTCTAGAATAAGATCATAACAAAACAAAAATTGCAAGAGCTCCTTACCTCTTAGGTTAATGCTGGTGCTACCCGAGTAGGTGTGGTGCGCGTTGCAGTCACAGCCGAGGATGAGGGCTACGCCTCTTTCTCCGCAGTACTGCAGTAGCTTTTGTATTTCCACTGGTGGGCAATATGTTGAAGGATTAGCAAAATATGCCGAGGCAAAAATTACCTCTTTATTCCTATATTGCGAAGCTACTTTCACTGCCACTGCCATCAGGTCTTTTGTAATTAGATTTGTAACAGGATAACCAGTTATATGTTTTGAGAGTAAGACGCATGCTCTTGGGTTTTCATTTGATCGATCATATATAAGATTTACCATCCTGAGTTATTAGGCCCCTGATGTAACCTTTGTTGATGCAAGGTTCCTGGATTAGGGTGATATACAGGCCTGTGATAAATTTCCTCCCCAAGATGTCAGTTACACCCTTAGCATGGTGGAGGTTTATCTGAATGAGACGTATACTTTTGCCTTTTTACCAACTCCCCCAGTTGGTCCACCTCTGTCCATCTATTTGGAGTGTTTGAGGACGCTATACCCTCAACTTCCCCTGGCCGAAACCGATGGACCTTTCAGGGTGGGTCCCTTCTTCAGGGGGGTCCCATTCCTAATCCCTGATTTTGTGGACTTTCATCCCCTTTTTAAAAGCTGCTAAAGTTCTCTGGTTTAGTTTTCATTTTTGTTCATTCATTTGTACTCATTGTGTTCCCACCAACGAACTATACTACTGGAACGCGCACTGCCCATAAGCAGCATGTTGTGTTTTCCGGTCGCACACAGCTGTGCGTTACTGGTGTATCCATGGATTTGCAGGCGCTTAAAGTGGGCAAGAACTCACCAAGTTCTGTACTCCATGCCAATGATGCTGATCTTAGAACACATTAACTTTTTATTGATTTTAAATCTAAGGGTAAATTAAGTAGATCAAGTGATGATGTACGGTATTGAAAATTGTAAAATATTATTATTTACTCTAGTTATCTCAAACAAATGCGACCACTTCTAAATTGACAGGAAGCCACAAGTTACTTTGAATTAAAACTGTGACTAAACTATTTTTTTTAAATAATATCTCATCACATCGAAAAAACAAAAACTTTTGACATTAAAAAAGAAACCAACTTAGAAATAAGGCAAAAATATTGGTCAAAATAATTTTATTTTCTAACACGTAGATTAAGTGTGTCATGTTTGTAAATTTTTTGTAGTTTATTTTGAAATAAAATACTGTCAATAAAAAGTTGTTTTTTTTTCATCTGGGTAATATTTTAATGCCTGTAATATTTGTTTCCGACTTTGTAAGAAAAATAAAAGTCAAAATCTCAGTTATTTTGATATTGCACAAAAATCAGTTTTTTTAACAGAAAATAAAAATCCACGGTAAAAAGCAGCTACTAACATTTGTAATAATAAATAAATTGTAGTATCTAACAATTGTATTAAGTCTACAAGGCGTTTTAAAGTGATATTAGATCATTACTATAATGCCTGCCATATGGGCGGAGTTAGTTCTTGCCCATTTCCAGCGCCTGCAGACTCGGAACGCAGCCCAGGATTTCGGCTCGGTTTCTCCGGCCCAGAGCGCGTTCCATTATTATAATTCGTTGGTTCCCACAAGTAGAGGATATCTAAAGGTCACACTAAGCAGTGGCCCACTCTCCTTGGGGAAGGCTATGTTTAAACTGGAGGTCACCAGGTATCCAGAGTTTTCATATTAGAGATCAAGCTCTCCCTTAATCACGCAGCCTTTGGCATATACTGTTCCACCTTGGCTTGGAGAAAAGAAATCAGTTGTAGAAAAGTATAGTAGAAGTTAGATTTTTGGAAGAATATTTTCCTAAAAGCTGATGGTAGACTGAAACGAAATGAGAGCGTGATAGATGATAGAAAAGAAGCTAGTCAGTTCTGCTCAGCCTGATCTGAGTTAGTTAGAAGACAAGAAGTGGATCAGACAGTTACTAGGTGCATGCACATGGAAGTACAGCTAGAAGTACAGAAGGTGGCTGTGGTTGTGCTTCGGACACCCACTGACTTGACTCATGTGTTGGGATATGAAAACCCCGTCACTTTGCAACCCCCCTTGACAAATTACTTAAGCCTTTATCTCTTTTAACACGTTCATGACAACGGCTAAATTTCAAACTTTTTTATATGTTGTCGAATTTTTCAGTAATAATGACAAAAACCCAAAATTTTTTTACATTAAATGTCTAATTATAACAAGAAAAGTATGTAGGCTGTGTAATTTTGCACAAAACAATTATTTCAATTTTATTAACACGTTCACTGCGCGTGGGACGCCGGCGTCCCATACCAATCCATTTGCGCATGCGCATGGGTGCCCGGCGTCCCATCACACCATCACTACGTTGGTCGTTTAGTAGTGCCTGCTCAGGCTCCGTACAAGGAAGGCGATTATTTGTGCGCGTGTTGAAACCGCCATCTTTGTTTACACTGCACTGTTCGTGTCCCGCTGGCGCCTTTCTTTGTTCGTTGCTAGTGTCGTGAAGTGTGTCGTGTGTTTTGTTGTTATATTTGTTATTTGCTATGTAGTTTTTTTATACTTCCTACAAATACTTGTGACTATAACAATGGCTGCCGGACTCAGTGACTCACAGATTGAACGGGAGGTTATAGACAATGACCTTGACAATGAATCAGACAGTTCCGTGCAGGAAAGTGATACCGATTCCGAAAGTGACTTGGATGATGACGGAACTTTTTCCACTAAACCCTGCATGGTCTGCACAGCTACAAACCCCCTACAGTTATTCCTTTCACAAAACAAAATGAACTATTAGTCCCCTACGCCAAGAGAAAATAAGCCGGTAGATTGGTTTTTGCTTTTGGTTGACGATCAGCTGCTGGAAAGTATCGTAGCAGATACAAACAGGTACGCTTTTGACTTGTTTTTTTGGGCCTTCCACTGAGCCACGATCACGTATTCACAGATGGAAGGACTTAACTTTAGACGAACTAAAAAAAAGTTCATAGGCCTATTGCTTTCACACTGGTACGTTCAAACTGAACCGCCTCAATGACTACTGGAAAACCCATCGAATGTTCAACTTGAATTGCTTCCGTGACCATATGAGCCGTGATCGGTTTTTGATTATATTACGATGCATTCATTTCTCACATCATCAAAATGTAGCTCAAGGTGTACAGGAAGACCGTTTGTCAAAAGTAAGGATGCTAGTTGACCACTTCAACAAAAAGATGGATGATGTTTACTATCCAGGCAAAGAAACTTTCTTTGGATGAGGCTATGGTTTTGTGGCGCGGTCGGTTGATTTTCCGACAGTACATCAAAGGAAAGCGCCACAAGTATGGCATCAAACTGTACACTCTTTGTGAACCTGGTGGTCTCATACTTCGTTTTTCTTGTCTACTCAGGATCTCTCAGTGACTTAGGTGGGAAAGGTCATGCCACAAAGGTAGTACTACATCTTATGAGAGGGAAGCTCAACCATGGTCACTCGTTGTACATGGATAATTTTTACAATAGCTTTCCTTTGGCCTACCAACTGCTTAGGAAGAAGACGTATTGTACTGGCACACTTAGAGCAGACAGAAAGTACCTGCCAGATGAGGTAAAAATCAGCCAAAGTAAAAAAAGGTGAGACAATTGCTCGGAGTGCAGAACAAGTCACTGTTGCCAAGTTGGAAGGACAAGCGTGTAGTGACATACATCACTACAGAGTTTGAAAAACAACATGGTTGAATCACGGAATCGCCATGGAGTAGCTAGAGTAAAACCCCTGCCCATTGTGAAATATAACACATTTATGAAGGGAGTGGATAGGGCAGATCAAATGCTAGCGTACTATCCATGCGAAAGAAAAACCGCTGAGGTGGTACAAAAAAGATCTTTGTACACATAATGCAGATGGCACTGGTGAACGCCTTGAAGCTGTACAACCTTTCCAATCCCCAAGAAACAATGAATCTTTATTGACTTCAGGCTAGCTGTCATCGAATCCCTTGTCCCTGAGAAAGAGCTACAAGCCCCAGAACGTCCTCGCCGAAGCAATGAGAAGGCACTGCACGTTGTCTCCTTGATTGAAGGGAAGGACAACAGGAATCGGCAGAAGAGAAAACGTTGCAGAGTCTGCCACAGTTGAAGGAAGAGAAAAACGTACTGCATACTTTTGTGCACAGTGCCCAGGAGAACCTTCACTCTGTCCTGTGGCATGCTTTGAAAAACACCATGCTTAGGACTGTTTAGAAGAAAGGGTGGTGGGAGGGATGTAAATAACATGTAAATAGGTTTTATTTAGTTTTTAATTTTATTTTGATGACTTTTTTGTCATAAACAATACGATGTAGTGAAGGAAAAGCAACGAACAGCCCTAAAAGTTTTAGTCCAGTGCGCATGGGATACCAGTGTCCCACATGGAGGAGTTTTCGGCAGTGCTGATGGGTGACCGGCGTCCCACAACTTTATGACGTCACTTCCGGGTGCAAGGTTAACTTCTGGCAGCTTCTTTCCTATCTACAAAACTGGCCTCCACCATATAGTAAGTAAAAAAATTATATTTTATTTTAGCATATTCTAAAATTTTTTTCCAATATTTAGCAGTGAACGTGTTAAGCAATTGTGCGCCTTAAGGGTACACGATAGCCTTTGATATTTAAGTCCAGGATCAAATTTAACAAACCACCAAGATAGGCAAACAATAAAAACGCAATAATGAAATGCATAGCAACGTATACCCCATTGGACGCACGATGCGCTTTACGAAAGTCCTGTGTGTATCGTCCGGGTACATGACGGGAGTTGTGGAAGATCATGTGTATCTCATGGGGATACACATCAGTGTAAACATATTCAATACTATTGTAACAAATATCAAATAAATAGGAACTGAGATTTAATCTCAAAGTGCTATCGTCGTATATTTTCGTTTTGTTGTATTACAAACGAATGGTTTATTCAATATTTGCGTTCTTTGTCAAACAAAACAGAAAAGATTCCTCTCTGCACTGACGGAACTGAAAGTACCAATCCAGAAGATTAGGAACAAATACAAGTCAGCTTCATTAGTAAGTATTTGGCGAGTCTGCTGACTGTCAGATTTGTTTTTTTTTTATCAGAAAGCTTTGAGCAACATCTATATCATTCAGAATAAAATTGCATTATGAGAGGCTATTCAGATTTGACCAAACAAGTGATATAATTTTGAAGCAATTATGTTTGACCTAAAACTAAAATTCAATCTTTTATAATCTTGTAATGTGTATTTCTATGAAGATGTGAGTTGTGTAATTTTTACAGCATACAATAAGGAATTGATAAAAACCTGGTAAAAAAAATCATCACTCCCATTTGGGGTAGGCATGGGTATAACCGGGAACCCTCCGCAAAAGTTACACTAGTTTCAGTTACAGCCAGACAACGCTTGCAAAGAACCATTGCACCGCTACTACTCCACAAAGCGACGGATCGTCGGAATTTTGGGGAAGAAGCAGTTCTATGCCGCAGTAAACTTACATAGTCTCTCAACATTGCATGACTTGTTCAGTTGCAGGAATTGCCTATGAAGGTATAGTTGTGTTTTGAAACTGCTCCATAAAAAGTTGAGGTGAAACTGATCGTACTGTGTAGTTACTCAACAGTTCTAAAAGCCAGTCACAGAACTGCAATACATGTCTACGACAATAAAAAGATTGAGATTGAGAAAGTGGGTAAATTAGTGTTGCTAGTACCATTGAAACAAAGTACTAAAATATTGGCAATAAAAACGTTTATTTGATGTTTTAACTAATTGTGATAAAATTTTGTTTTGTTTTAGGCTGATATGGTTTAAATAATAATTCATTGCTGTTAATAATACTGATGTTTACATTAATTCCTGTTGTATATAAAGATAATTAATGTAGAAAAGAATATATGTAGACTAAATACTAGAATGATTTATGAGGAGTAATATATTTATTAGTTAATTTAAGAAAACATGTCACTTTAACGTACCTGAAAATGGCATATTTTGCTTATTTTGAGAGCATTATTAGATATGGCCTTGTTATCTGGGGAAATGGAACTGGTATGGAAAAAGTTTTGGTGTTACAGAAGAGAGCTCTGAGAATACTAACTTATTCTGAATCTCTAGCCCATTGTAAACCTCTTTTTGTTGAAACTGATATCCTTACAGTAATTAATTTGTTCATATTTGAAGTTTTAGTTTTAGTAAAGAAAAATATTGTTTCGTATAGATCAAGAGGTGATATACACCAATATGAGACTAGGCATGTGGATAAACTTGATCTGGTTCGATGTAGGCTTACCAAAACTGCGAGCTATCACTCTTCACTTGGCATTACAATTTTTAATAAGTTACCTGTGTCATTAAGGGGAATGCCATTTGCAAAATTTGTTACCAATTTAAGACGCTTGTTACTCAAAAACCCATTTTATAATTTAAATGAGTACCTTTCATGTAATTTTAACATAGGTTAAATAGGCCTAAGTGATAACTGTATGTACTGTTCTGACAAAATCTATTACAATTTTGTAAATTGTTGATTGATGAATAAATGACTTTATTGAGTAACGAGATGTAATTATTTGGGATGTTTTAGGTAACACACTCGCACAATAAATAATCCTAACTAATATAACTGCAAGTCCAATCAAACATCTGGGTTGTTGGGTGACATAGTGAATCCACACTCGCACAATAAATAAGCCTAACTAATAAACTGCAAGTCCAATCAAACATTTGGCTTGTTGGGTGACATAGTGAATCCACACTCGCACAATAAATAATCCTAACTAATAAATTGCAAGTCCAATCAAAACATTTGGCTTGTTGGGTGACATAGTGAATCCACACTCGCACAATAAATAATTCTAACTAATAAACTGCAAGTCCAATCAAACATTTGGCTTGTTGGGTGACATAGTGAATCAAGTTTTGTTGTTCAATTAGCAACTGTTCCACAGCATATTATCCATATCAATTTGAGGAAGAAAAATCAGATGTAAATCAATTAGATTAGTACATAATAACGAAACAACAAACCAATTCCAAAGAATACTTTTGTTCTTCTTCACCTAAGTTTACATATTTAAATTACTATTTTTGTTGAATAATTAACATACAGACAAATTGAAAAATTGTTTTGGTGATACTAGATTATGTAGATTGTTTTCAAGTCGAGTCTTATGAATGAATGTTTGCCAATCCTGGTATTTACTTGTAGCGAAAATTATAATACAAAACATTTTTTAATTATCTAGCTTGATCAGATGACAGGTTTTTTCATGCTAACATATTAATATGTGAAACATATGAGAGAACATTACAACATGTCAGATCTACAGAACAAAATATGAAATATTAGTATTGATCATCACATCTACCCAATTCAGGATTTTTTTTTATATCGTTGCTTTTTGGTTAACAGGAAGTAAATGCATCAGTTCAAATTTGTTTGGTCTTCATTCAGTTTTAAGGTTCCAAAATTAAATGTTTAGATAATTTTAGTCCTAAAAAATGGTTTTGTTGTGATATATTGCTAAATTATTTACAAAAAAAAGGTGAGGAAAATAACCACACAATCTTAGAACACTGAATTTATTATTTTACTAATTACAATATTTTCAATCAGTGTTGGATATAATAATTAATCAATAGTTACTATGTACAATATATTTATTTCTATATACGATATCTGTATGTATGCAGGCAGCGGCAGGCTGGTGCGACGACACGGATATTACAGTGGCAGTGATCTGGCTGTCTGACCGAACCTTGCAGGCACCTTCTCGCAACGCGACTCAACTCATCATAAATAAATAATCATTTATACAGTCATCCCTTACAATACAACTCTACAATATGTCACATTATAAAATATATCTGGCGATCAGTAAACTAGAGAAATATGGATACAGCTAAAGGGAAGAAAAATGTTTTTGAGATCGGTTTTGAAGCCTTCCTGAAAGACTGGACATAGTTTGTTTCTATGATATGAGTAGATTGTTATTGTGAAGTTTTATAAAATTGAGAAATTCACAAATAAACAGTACTACAAACAATCAATAACACCTAAACTATTTTAAAGCTCTGATTTTAGTACAAGTACGTTTATTTCACACTTTAAGTTCATACATATCAAACTAAAATACAATTCTTTTACTATTTTATCAGCTTCCATTCATTAAATAATTAAAACTAACATGTTATGAATAGAAAATTAATAAAGTATTACACCATTACAATTTAATATCTGACATTTATATCTGGGAAAAAACATTTTACATTATAGTTTTGTTTTGTACAATTATAAACAGCTATGGTACGACTCGTTTTAATTTTGATATTTGTAACTAAAATTCATTCCAAAATAGAATACTGAAATTCCTTCCTAAAGAACTTTCATTCAAGTTACACTTGATTCCATCTATTAACGATAATATCAATTTAATGCCAAACTGTGATCGTCTAAAGAAACCCGGGAATAAGCTCAGGGTAAGTATGGCAGATATTAACAATGCCTTACTATTACACCCGGAAAACTCATTCTGACGTTGGTACATACCCTAAGAACACCGAATATATTGCATGGTTACAAACATCGTGAGGATCAACAAATTACAAGAGATCGATACAAGAAACAAATACTTGAGATAGAAAATACTGAACATCTAGTTGGCAACATGAACTGAACACAATATCTAAATGGCAGTGAACACAACTACGCAACTCTTGTTGCAAGACACTGGTGTTCCTGATACGAGCGAAGCTGTGCAGATAATGTACGAGAGGCACTGTTTTCACTCCACCACTTTAACAATTAAATTAAAAAATTATATACAGTATCTGCACAGCCTTTGTAATTTACATCTAGGGACACATTGGTTTTATTGTTTCATGTCTTAACCCTTTTAGGACCAAACAGGTCAACAATGGCACGTTAATTAGTGGATAAAGTGGAAGATATGCCACCCAATTTTTTGTAGATTTGATTGTACATCATCAGTGATTGGAAACCCTACATAACTATATAAAATATTCCCACAATAATTATGTTAGTATTCTAATCAAGTTGTTGTAATTCTTGAAAATAATTGGCAAAATATGGTTATGTTTTACTTTTATTTATTTTTCTCGATTCCTTATTTATTTATTAATCACAAAAGTCGATCAATATAAATGAATAACTTACAATTTTTATAGTTTTATTGTTAAATCAAACAAGAACTTTTTAATTTCACCTTAATCATGATATTCTACTTCGTCTGCCAAAGTTCTGGATTTGTTCTACAAATCAACACCATACATATATATATATATATATATATATATATATATATAAAGTATACAGCTTTATTAAAATACTTGGAGTAGTGCCGTTAAAGTTTTTTCATGTTTGTTTAAGTTATTGGTGATTAATGAAAAAGCTGGTAACTTGCAACTGAATAGACTGTAACAGGTGGTCTGGGCGCAAGTGTCTGAGAATCCGCTAAATACAATCAGCACAATCCATGTGTGTTTACTGAAACTCCAACTCTCTGACAGATCGCAAAAAAGAACAGGTGAATGTCAATAGCTCAAAAGTTAAATCATTTAACGCTTTTTTAAACTCTCATAACTTGTACATTTTATTATTTCAAGTCATTGGAAAAATTACAAATTCAGGCAGATCTCATCATCACTCAAAAGAGAAAACATCTGGTTCTAAAAAGGTTAACGACAATTTAACAATGTCAAATCAATGTGTTCATCAATAAACAATAATAAAAGCAGTTTTCATGAAAATCTAATTTGTATATTTGTAACGTGTGAGTGTACGACGATAGGCAACAGTTTCAATCCTGAGGTGTCTTTTACATTTCTGTTTGGTCAAAACATCAGCAACAAGTACGATCAATGGAACACTACATACAAGAGGGATTTACGGTGATTACAACCACAAACACGCAGTTTGTAGAAAATATTTAAGAAAAAAGGTACCAAAATTATGCTTAATAATATGAATTATTTTACTTCACTTCAAACGATTGCATATAACCGATAACATTATGTAAAAGAAACTCTGATTAAAATACATTAAACTAAACTTGTTTATTATTAACATTCTAACACATTTGCTACACATGTTGGTCTACTCTTTTTAAGTTGGAAGTTTAAAGGATATAGTGATATTACATAGGATAACAGACAAAGGGGTTTAGAACATTTGCCATCCACTAACACTGGTGTTCTTTATTATTTATGCTTTAAAATCGTCCATCCACAATGATAAACTTCACACAATATCATGATGTTAACAATAGATGTGGTATAATGGAAGTTGATTTACTGTAGAAAAACTTATTCAAACCCCACCAATTCAAATATTGACAGTTCAAGGGTTAAAGTTCAGAATACCAAGCACTCTCAATTAACAATTTTGAAAATAGAGGTAAAGTACAAAATATTGGTAATGATAGCGTCAAGCATGAGAATACATTCTAAAAAGTATAAATGTTTCATTTTACATTTATTTAGGCTTTCTATATTTATTTTATTTATGCTATCTGTGTTAATTTAATTTATTTTATGCTTTCTATGTTTGTTATTTGTATCATATTTAATTTTGATATGTTTCGACAGCAGCTTTTACAAATATTTCATGTACTACAAATATTTCATGTACTACAAATACCAATGTTGAAGATGGAGCTTATATTGGCTACTGTTAACTTAATTATATTCAAACACATAAACCAATATCTAAAACTTTTATTTTTTTTGTGGCCTTTCGATAGCAAGGCTATCTTCGTCAGCCACATCACAAAAGACGAAGATAGCCATGCTATCAAAAGGCCTCACAAAAATAAAAGTTTTAAATATTGGTTTATGTGTTTAAATGTAATTAAGTTACAAATATCAAATTAATTCTTAGTACCAACACACACAAAAATTCTAGGAATAGTAAAATGTTAAAAGTTTATTTTCATTGCAGTTTTCTATAATTATTACAATACGAAATTTTGTAATCGTAAATTAAGACAATTTATGGGAGCATTATACAAATATTTTGGTTTGTGATGAAATGCAAATAAATAACCATGTATCAGTTATCTCAACACTGCTAGGAAGAGTTTGAATTAGAAGTTTATATCTGTTCATCCATAAGTTTACTACCATTCCTAAAGATGTTATCTCAATTTTTTCCCACAAAATAAAAAATAGTTTTTGTTCATATGCCATGTCCTGTATATTCTAGACAACTTTAGGTATTCATTAACCAAAATGTTATATATGTAATTCGCAAATTTCAAACAACAATTTTGGTCTGACATCAACAAAATGCTAGTTGTAAAGCAGTGTCTTGATTGAGTTAACATGAGAAATTCTCAGCTGACTAGCCACTTTGTTTCAGTTTCAAATCAGCAAATATGATTTTTATGCAAATGTGCTAGAATTACTGCTTTCATATAGTTATGCTCCGTTAATTAAAAACAGAAAATATGAACACTTTCTGAACTTACACTAAACTAATGGTATAATAAACTTACTTTTCTTTTACATTTACAAACAAAATTCCAAATATTACAAAACCTTATAAACAGTTTTAAGTCTTCACTTTAAAACAGTTTATTGACCAGAAATGAAAGGAAAATTATTGTAAAAAATTAATTTAATTTAAACCAAATAGGTCGCTAAACAAGTAACAAATACATAATTACACAAGAAAATGAAAATGACAATATGACCAATAACAAATGAAATAATATTAAACAATGTTAAAATATGAAGGACACTTGGCAGTGCAAATCATTTTGGCAGTGAAATAAATGTCACATAACCAAATAAAATCAGTCTTTCTAAGTTACAGTTTAAAAGCCAAAGATTATTTCATTATGTGTTTTTGGAATTACACAAAAAACATTTAAATAAATTACAACACTAAAATTCTTGAATTTTACAATACATCATTTTAAACTATTTTAAAACCCCTCAATTTCAAAAAGTAGTATTCTAAACAAAAACACAGTAGACAAGATATAAAATTGATTATGGAACAGACAATTTGTTAAAAGAATAATAAACTGTGATTACACAAAATATTATGGACAATATTTTAAAGATGATTAAGTATGTAATTTGAGCAATGCTAAAATTGACTACCAAATTCCATCTAGATTAGGAGGCTGTAATCTTTTTCAGTACAAAACAAACTATCATCTATTTTTTGTACCAATTTGTTTAAGATTACGAGAAAGTAATATTATGCTGGTTTAACATTATACGTAATTATTTTCTAATCTAGACATATTTACAAATAAATTAATTAGTAATATAAATGTTTTCAACTCGATATAAACCAAACAAAACTAAATCCACAATCTTCATCCCACATCGATTTAGCAATAAACGACATATATTGGTTATTTACCGATAATAACCGAATAATTCAGTTCACACTCAAATATTAAAGTAAGGCTATCGTGAAGAATAACGAATTACGAGATTAAATAAAACTATTTTCGGGTCGGTAATAAAACTGCGTTTCATGCAATACGAAATCCAGTCGGTATAAATACATTTATGTACAGGTTGTATTTGAGATCATCCTCTTCTTATACTAAAATATTCACATTGTTTAGAATACTGATCCAACGGCAATAGACGCTACATCATCAACAATTATAGGACCGCAACGCACTTATACACTAGTTAGGAAAGCTGACACGCAACGTTCAAACAAAATAAATATCGTAGTGGAACAACGATTGCTAGAGTATCACAAAGTGTAGTTGTCGGGTTGGCACTACTACCAACAGCGGCTGGCCTCTGGTCATACCATCGAGTTACTTGGGCTTTGCTGGAACAACACAATATAATTTTAGTAAAAAGTATGTACGTTGTTTAAAATAAATTAAAAAATAGTGTAAACTCATCATGCAATTGCCTTGTTACTTCCTACAGTAGGTAAAGTGTCACTGAATGTATGACACAGAAACATGTAAACCTATTTACACGAGGATACATCTAGTTTTGGTTCTGAACTAAGTGAGATGTACCATATAAGTAATCTCAGACATACCCTATTAAGCTCAGAACCGGTTGTACCAGACTAACCTTGTGATTTGCTTGGAAGAACAATGTCTAAACTTAAACCACTTTATTCTTTATTTTGAGAGTTTTAAGTGATGTCTCCTTTAAAAATTATAATCTTCATGTTTTAAAATGCTTTGGGGGTTTTTTGTTTGTTTTTTAAGTGAGTAGTTTTTTAACAACTAGGCGTTTTAATTTTATAATTATAAACGGAGCTTTTTTGTTGAATAATGAACAAACAAATAAGGAAAAACTAAAAAGCAAATGTATACATAATACTTCTAAAATGAGACATAATACAAAATTCAATGACTAAAAAAAAAAGAGAAAAGATTTTAAAGTGCATCAATGTTCCTTTTGGAAGAAAAATCAAGTTTGCTGCCTGCAGAGCCAACTATTACGAATATAATCCACTCACAACAGGATGTAGGATGAAGTTGTCGAAGACCTGCATGAGCTCAGACATGCGGTACTCCTCCAGGCAGACAAAGCCCTCGAGTCCTGGGGCCTGCTTGCGGGAACAATCCAGACAGTGAACGACGTGGCGCTTCTCTTGTTCCCGAATGAACAGAATGTTGAACACTTCCACCTGAGGCAATGCAATCACTCTGTTACATACTGCCACCTTTATTCATTCTATCATTCAAGCAAAGTTTTAATCATTTTCTGAAAATTGTACTTGATCTGACTGAAATCTCAGGTTCTTGTTCAGGAGTAACACTATTATGTTTAAGTGTTCAATTGTATTCTATTATACAGGAACTACTTAGTAAAATAATATATGTTGAACAAAATCAAATTGAAGCACCCAAAAAACTTAATTAATTATACTGATGATGACAAAGCAAATTATAACCTACCTCGCACTGTCCACAGTAATGCGATGCCTCATTCTTCCCCCGTCCGTGGAAACGCACCTCAACACCCTTCGATTTGACATATTCTAGGATCTTGGCACAGTGGCGCAATGTGCGCAACAAGCAGTTTCTATAAAACCACACAAAATTATGATAGTAATCTAAGTAGCTCGCTTGTGAGCTATAGCTGTTCAAAGCTAACAAGGTATTAATTAATATAATCTTAAATCTAACATAAAATACTGAAAAATTTGTTTAATGCTTTATAAAAAAGGAACTTTTATATTTATTACGGTATTTCTTTATGTAGATTTAAAACAAAAGAGATTTTTATATCATTTAAAATTGTATTATTAACTAGTATGTAAAGGTGCATACAGAAATTAAATATTGTTTAAAAAGTTTTTGCATAACAAATTTGTTGTATAAATAACTTCTAGCCAACCATATTATTATTTAAAACTTCTAGGCAAATGTAAATATTTTATTTTATTGTTCATTAATTTTGTTTACAGTATTTTATAGTGTATGAGAGAAAGGAACATTCATTAAAAAAAATGTAGATCAAACTAAACACAAATGAATTTAAATAATCCATCAGTTCCAAAGATTTACTCACTTGATGAGCTCAAACAGTTTAGGGTCGGAGACCTTAATGTTGCGCGCCAGGTTCCACGACAGGTGTATCATAGGCACAATGCTCTTGTAACTCTGCAGCTTGTTCCACTCGTAACGCTCGATGGCCAGATGGTATTGTCTGGCTGTCAGCGGACCGACATTCCACGCGATGTTGTTACACCAGCCCACAGCTTGCACCCAATGTACACATCCTGCACCGCACCACACAGGTTAGACAATTTCAACTTGGGATATTGTAGACTGTTTAGACGTAAATAATTATGAATTACAATCAGTGTGCTGAATGTACCTGAGTTGACCCAGACGAGATCACCCGGCCGCTGGAGGAACCGGTAGACTGGCACATTTTCCTCATACAAGTCTTCTAATGCCGGCCACCAAGAACCGTGTAGGTAGTTGAGATGGTTTCTGCAAACGTATCAAAACTTTAAATATAGAATAACAATTTTAATACTAGTTAATTAAACACAAATATTTAATTTAATCTGTGAAGAAAGTTACAACTTATATCAGTTACTGTTCACACAATAATAAATACCTCTCGCAAAGATTGTAGACAACACCCCAGTAAGCATCAGGTACGGCGAACCACTCACAGTCACCAGGACCGATGTTGATGTTGATGGAGCAGAAGTTGTTGTTCTCCTGGTGTCCCGGCGTCCGGCTGCCTGGTACCTGTGCAATGTGTCACACCATTTAGGAACTATTAAATTTTAACTAGATAAAGACTATTTAAAAACATTTTAAAGATTTAATGTCACTTTTTATACGAAAATTAAGACTTTACACTGACTATACTTACTACTTTTTGAACTTTATGTATATTTTCATTTAAAATAACAAAATGTTACCTAACCATAACTGTCCTGCAGATCTATTAACCTTCCCTACTCATATTTCAACCTAATCAACCCATATATTAACTTGCCTTAAATCCTATCTTACCCAGGGCACAATTTTGGTGATAAAGAGATCAGCTCAACTACCTGACTGTCACGCACATGCTACAACCTACCATAATTAAAAGCCAACTACAGTGCTACCCGAGAACTAAGCTGACTTCCAATACTATGCCCTAGCAATTATCGTATCACTGACCTTAACCCGTTTGAGATAAAATAAATATTTATTATAGTTAGGTAGGTATATAATCAAAAACTTACTAAAAGTAATAAAGTGTCATTGATGTGATTCATAAGTAACCGAAATTTAACCAATTGGAGAACAGTTGAATTATGTTACAGTAAGTATTTACGCAACTTACAACCTCTTAAGTATAATACATTCCAAAATAGACGTAATTGTTTAAAATCTCAAGCAGTTACTCAAAAATGATGAACCTTATATATGTTAAACTTTTTTTAAGGTGGCGACAGTCTACGTTTACAAATTGATAGAATTTAACCTGTTCATTCCACCCTAACACCACTTCATTGTTAAAACCAAGCTTTTGTCTTCTTTAATCTACAAAACTTAGAAAAAAAGGCATAGAGAAGTTAAAATTAATGATTACTACTGATATTTATTTTATATGAATGGCTGAATTATAACGTTTAATATCAAGTATATGACACGAACCTTCATATAAAGTTGTACAGTGTTCATGCCGAGAATGACATGGCCGACGTGACTCAACATGTTGCCGGCTGAGACGACCCGTGCAAAGGCTGGCAGTTTGGTCAACTCCTGCAGCTGTTGCCGCCACTTGCGCTCATCTGATAGGTCTACATTGGTGCCGAACCGCAGCATCTTGGAGCCAGGTGGTGCCTTCAACCCAGCGATACCCTGTGTAGAACAAACAGCGCGATATTAAGCATAAGTGCCTACAACTGATTCACTACTGAGTAGGAGGAGACCTCGTTATTTTTTTTTGAGGACCAAGTCAATTTAAAATAGGCCTATTTTCATTTTCATCTCAATAAAATATAAGTGTTAACATTTTTTTCATTTACTAATTCAAATTGAAAATTAAATTAACCATTTTTTATGTAAAATGGATCAATAATGAATGAAAATAGGCCAGTTTTTACTCTTACGAGACATAAAATTAGTCCTAAAGATAGAATACTGCAAATTCTACTCACGTGCGACCATGGACAGAATAATCTATTTACAAACATTTGAATAATATAATAGTTTAACTGAACAGTCAATTTCCATAGCAGATTGCTGTTTGTGTCAGATAGATTGAAGCAAAGCGAGAAAATATTAGCTGACGGGACAGTGGCTGGGACTGTGCAATGCTTTAAGTCCAAACTTTACTTTAAATCATCATCCTTCGTAATATGGATTACAGAATGATATACTACATCAACACTACACTACATTATAATAACATTGTTATTATAATATCTATTATTATAGATATTATAATAACAATTATAATATCTATTCCAATCCATACTATTATATAAAAATCTAATGGTGTCTATCTGTGAGTGTGTTACTCAATCACGTGTTAAAAACTAGTGGCTGATTGTGCTAAAATTGTACATGGACAATCTTAGGGTCCCTGATTAACATAGACCCATTTTTATTTCAAAAATCCCTCTGGTCAACATGTTGTTGGTCTTTAAAATTGCATTACAGCAAACAAATATTATTATTTGAAAGAGACTGTTAAATTTCCTGTGTGTGTTTTGTGTGTTAACTGTTCTGTGTAAGCATTGTTTTATGACAGCACAACCCCATTTTATTTAACCACTATTTTCAACTTGTTCACATTTATAGTCTTGATGAAAGGATAGTAAGCTTGATAGTAACAACACGTCTTATTTCAACTTTTTCAGCAATCACTGCTGTTCACAGAGTTTGTCCAGATAAGAAAATTAATAGTTTTAGTAAAAATTTACTTTTAACTGTACATTTTATTCAACATTAAATACTTTTTCAGTACTGTAATGGAATTATAAAAGACGTACATTTAAATCCGTTATAAAATCCATCTTAGTTGTCTTTTGGCAAGAAGTAGGCTTCTCAGCCCTGTGTATGTATACAACTTTCTTGATTGAGAAAACAATGCAAAATCAACTATGGTAAAAAAATAAAAAAAAAAAAAAATACTGAGGCCGGAGTAAATTACAATGGCCATAAATATATACTTTTTAATTCCAAACAGCAGATAACTGGTAGTTTGGAATAATGGATGAAAAACACATTTTAAATGTGTGTTAATGTTCAACACAAAAGGTTTTCTTGACTAAGAATTTTGAAAAATTTAATATGAGATTTGGAGATTGGATTTAATATAAACAGTCAGACGAGAAGTTCATGTATCAGCGTCATCCCTCGGACTGAACAAACATCAGGTGTTAGTGATATATATGAGCAAAGATAATTCCTTACGAATCATCACAATTAGTCAAAATCACACTAAATTATTGCAGTTTGCAAAAAAACATTTAGTCTTAGTCAGCAGTTACAATGGATTACGGTAATAACTGTCATAATGAAAATCAGCTGAGTGAGTCATCAAAAGCCACTCATTGTCTAAACTAAACAAACAAGCAAAATAATTTGGTCAACAATTAGAAAAATTTATTACAAAATTTAATACTTTTTGAAAATAGTACACATCACTTCACAAAAATATTTTTTTAACAAAAGCAAGAAAAAGTAATAAAGCACCATAAACTACACTAGCCTAAAACTTACCGTGACAGAAGATCCTTTTTTCTTGCGTACAGTCCCAGTGGAGTCTTTGCTGTCAGAGTCGCTAAGGTTATTGTTACTGTTGTTAGCTGAGGGAGTGTGTATTCCTGCAGCACGATCTCGCTCTTCCTGCATGACAATAACACTTCTGGTGATAACCACTTGCCAGTATTTTTAAACCAGACACCATTGAGTTATTAAATATCAAATGGGCTACGTGCAAGGGTTTGGTTATATATATATATATATATATATATATATATATATATATATATATATATATATATATATATATATATATTGTAAGAATCTTTGTGTATCTGGATTTCCAAAAAATGGGCTTTAATAAATACCAGTATGTAGGATTTAACTTGTTTGGACACCACTTGTAAAATACTTTAATGTACAAACAAACAAAAAAATATTAAAATAACACAGTTTTGCTTTATTTACAGTTTACATATAACTCTTGTGTACAGAAATAACATATAGTTTGTTTGAATTTTATTATACATCTTTTTCTAAAATGTGGAAATTGCAAGAATATTTGCTTTATTCTCAAATCATATGAAACAACGTTTTGATGTATTTTATTGATTACTTTAGCGTTAATTAAGCATAAATAAATTGTAGCATACAAGTATATATAATAAAATTTGTATATATTTACAGAAAAAAATAGCTTCATTATTTTATTTGTATGTTTTGAAAAGGATCCAGCCATGTTTAAAACCACTGTGAACAAACACAGTCTGAATATTGGTCTTTGTGTGTACAATCGTAAATAAATCATCGAAGCATTAAACAATCGGCTGTTCAAAACTATAAAATCAGATATTTCATCAAAAACTCAAAATAAAATTATTGTACAAAACTAGGAGTCTCAACTCTATCTGAGGTCTGTGCAAATTATTATGTAATAATAAAAGAAAGCAGACTGAAATTGGTACAATAAAACAGTGTTTTGTCATTAAGTTGTTAATCTAAGAAATGTGACTTTTATTATTGATTTATTCTATTATTTATTTTTTGTATTTATTCTCATGATAAATAAATCCAACAAAAACAATCACAGTGCCTTTACTCATCACCATAACATGGTTCCGTTATACGTTGCTTGCAGAAGTACGTTATTTACTACTAAGCCGAAAAAAACTGATCTCTTGTTATGCCCATCATGCAGAGCTAAAACTGGTTATGGATCCAAAAAATCTTGCTATTATTCATAAATCACTATAACTGAAGTATACCAAAATTGAACAATATCATTCAAAGAATTTAAACACATAAATATCTTAGTTTTTGTAAACTAAACAAATTATTAAGTTGCATTAACACTTACCAAATTTAATCAAAATTAAAGAATTTCCCCGATTTCTAGCTATATGGGTGGACAGACAGGTAGCTAATAAAAATACAAATATGTCACTTGACAGTTTCAGACTAAATATACTCCAAAAATGGATTTCCACAATAGGCTCAATATTTTAATAGATATATTGCAACTAGAACAATAATTAACTAACAGAATGCATAACTTATTGGCACCTTATTGGTTTCCTCTGTACCATTCTATGTATTGAGAATTTTGTTTCGTAGAATGTTAATTTTAGATAAGTTCCTTGTATAGCTGTACAAATTAAATTAAACAGCCAAACATTTATTTAGTTTATAAATAAATAAAGAGTAGAGTTCTGTGTTGTAAACTTGAACAAAAATTTGACATAAGAATATGCATGTTGAATTTGAAAAATCCTGCACCAAGAAATACTAAGCAATCAAAGGAATTTAATACTAAAAATGATTACATAATTTAGAAAAATATAATTAAAATATTTCTCATAAAATGTTGAATAAGAGCAAGTTTCTGACCTTGAGACTGTCCTGGAAGCTGGAGGCCTGGTATTGAGCATATTTGGCGATGGTGGTGTGGGACCGATGACTGATACATGCCCACACACGCTTGCCCGGGAACTGTGGGTCCCAGTTCTCGTCTGACGTTTGCTGCACTTGTGTTCGTACCTCTATCGTATGGTCAGGATTTGCCTCCACCAGTGTCTTCGTCGAGAACAGCCCCAAGTCTATTGCACAAGATCCATCACAATTTGTCAATGATATTACTCTTGTTTTGTTTTGTTTAAAAATCACATCCAATGTTCATGAAACAATGTATTATTATTGAACAATTGATAAATAAATAAGACTTATTAAATTAAATTATGTCGTGTTCTGACGCTGTGTTTTAAAAATATAAAGAAAGAGAACGTCTAGACTAATGACTCAAATATAACTTTTTACTTGATCTTATTAATCAAACTTATTAATAGATATTCGGAGAGTATAACATTCTCAAAATCGTAAAATGTTTTAGCCCCTTGACTTCTATGCTCATGTTTTATCACATTCCAAACAGCTGCTTCTCTACATGATGCCTGACAGCTACAAGTATGATGATAGATATTGGCCTCTTTGCTGTTTAATGTTTAGTGCTACTACACTCTGACGGTCAACTAGGGAACCATCACGAAAGCCTTGGATTATGGATGATCAAAGTTTTACCTGGATGTTAAACAGAACGTTACTGTTTTCTAGTTTTTCAATTGAATTTTTGAAGTTGCAACTGCAAGTTTGTTTTATTTTCTATTTTGATTGTAGTTCTTTTGGTATGGCAAGAATCAGTTGCAATAATGATAAAGGATGTTTGGCCGGATGCATTGATGCGAGTTAGGCATTTAACTGTGTAACTTTTCTGAGATTGATGGCGATCGGGATATGGACTCATTTGCCATGACCTGACGCGACGAATCAGGAGGTTCTGACAGCAGTTTAGTAATTGAAGATATCGCTGAATTTCGTCACGGTGGGTGAGAAACAACATTCGCGCTGACTGTGGAGCAGCTCTGTGTGTGGCAAATAACCCCGGCAGACGCCTATGACACCGTTGAAACCTTGGCACTTTAAGGGTTAATAACACCTAAATAAAACCAAAATCTGCAAATAAAAATCAAAAACTAGATATCATTCAGACAGAAGTTATTTTAATGTTGATGTGAAATGAATTTGATAAAAAATTGTTATGTTGTAACATTAAAAGTGAAATTTTCAGTGCAGACTACACACGATACAAGTTTATAATGTTAACATCACTTAATTTGAGCGAGTGATTATCATTATATTCTCGAGGAGGCTGGATGAAAGAGAGTCTACCAAAATAATAATACATAACAACAGAAATGTTATCTGGTTAAAAGGTTTTGGTGACTTAACACCAACATAGCCTGGTTGATCAGACTAAGACTATTTTAATATCTTATACTTATGTAAACCTTACATATTATTATCCATATTAAAAACCAAAGTCTTAAAATAACAGAATAATATGTAACATACCCAGCTTGAGTGCTGCAGCAAGGCCACGCACCACAGCAATGGGATGTTTGAGGCAGAACTCCTGTAGCTGTGGGCTGAAGGCATCTTTTTTGTTCTCCAGGAACACAGAGGGAGTGGGGGGGAGGAGCTGCTCCCTGGTAAGGCGGACCGAGGGCGGGTCAGGGGGTTGAGGTGGAGCGGCCTTGTCACTCAGAATACTACAGTTGGTCAGGCCATGGAGCCCTTGGCCCTTACACGACTCCAGGACGCTCTTGGCATCCATCTCTATCGAGCACTCGGCCTCTGGCTGTGACCCGCACAGCGAAGAGAGCCTCTCTTCCTCCTTGACACACAGCGGTGGTGACTTGAGTCGCTCTACAGGCTCCTGCTTAACTGAGGTGGGCTGCACAGGACTCGTAGCTGGGGAGGGCGGCGGTCTTGGCTTGGGTGATTCCACAGGCTGTGGCAGATTGGACGGAGAAAACGGACCCGAGCTTAGAGTTTGTTGTTCTAAAACATACACCAGAGAGAGATCTGTAGTTGCCCAACAAAAAATAAATTCCAAATTCTTAACTACTTTAATTAATTTCTTTTAAAGCTCTTAATGTTTAAACTATGTACCCTTTAGAGAAGAGGAATCATAATTATTAATCCCTGAATAATTAAAACACTAAAATTATAAAAGTCTTTACATAAATATTGACTCTCAAAAATTTGAATTAAAAATTATATGGGCTGAATTAAAAATATATAAATACATGAACTATGATGCGATAATGTATTATATCGCATGATGTCCGAGAGCCTATAAACCATATCTGTATGTCCATCAGTGCATTGCACGGGTTGTATTTATTTCTTTTGTGCTACATTTTTACTTTTCATCAAAATGGAAAATAATTAAATCACTGTAAATGATACAACAAGGATATTACATGCAAGTTTCTGTGGAGATGAAAACATTGATCTTGTTTGGTCCCTTGATCTTAGCAATCCCCAAAAACTATGCAAATGATCATTGGTGAAATGTAAATCAATGGTACACATGCCCTACCAAAACAATCAAGGTTAACTCATTTAAGACTAAGGATTGGATCAGCCCATCCTTCAGTTTACATTGAACAAAGGCTAAAAAAGGCATCCATTACAAAGAGAAACAGAAGTGTTGAGGCAAGTTTTTTATTGTATGAGCATTGTTGTCATTAACTAGCAGCGGTAGAAGGAAATATTGGAGGTAGTTATTAAAGTAATGAAATATTTTGAATTTACACACAATATTTGATTTAAACAAAAATATTTCCCTAGTTGCTGATGTCAGATTAAAAGTTGGAGGGTTAAATGAGTTGCCAAATGGAAAATTGTGATAGAAAACAATGCTGGATTCTAACTAGGATGATCACTGGATATAACCATGGTTTTACAAATAAGATATAAAAAACATGGCAAGCAAAGAAAAACCCATTTCAAATAAAACTAAATAAAGAAAAAGCAGAATGAAAATTTTGAAGTCTTTCTCCTAGTTTTTCTTTGATGTGTATGGTAATTCCTACCTGAAGAAGAAACCGTAAATACTGCCTTAACTTACAGTCATAACAGTTTCCAAGCTACTGAAAGCTCAGGTGCCTAATTTTACCCAAGGCGACTGAGCCTTACTATGATCAACACACTTGCACCTTTAGCCATTATTATTCATGAGTTTCATAACAAAAAAATCCATTCCCTCCATGACCACCCTCCAAGTGACTTCTTCTTTTTCCCAACATGCAAAATGGTGATGAGGGGACAGAAGTGAAAAAATAAAACAAAACAAACAACCAATGAAGAAACTAATAAGCCTAACTGCTGAGAACTTCTATGGGTGCTTTGAGCAATTAAAAAAGATACCAATGAATAGTAGTTTAGTTTGAAGTGGACAAAATCGATGTAGCCAAAAGTTTCTAAAAAAGTTTTTTGGGTTTCAGTTTGCATGTTATTGGACAGACCTCATTTAAAGTGACATCAGTTTCTTCAGATAGTTTTAGTTACACTTTGACTACAGTTTAACTATTGAGAAAAACTCAATCATGTACCCATATTTATCATCTATAGTTACCACAGGAAAATTAAAAACTGTTGAATTATTTGATTTCAAGAAACAGCAAGAAATATACCAAAGAACTTACCAAAATAGTGATTTAACTACGGTTATGTGTAATTTAAATTATAATAAATGTGAAACAAAATAAACAATACAAGATTGAAAACAAAGAACTAAACTCATTAGTATTTACATTTTGACAAGACAAAAAATAATAATCAGTTGATAGTAATAATCAAACAACAGAAAGATCACTGGAAAATATTACAGATGATTAGTTCATAAATTGCAAAGAAATTTCAAAAACATTTTATACTCCTCAATGAAATGAGAACAAATATACTAATGTCCTGTATGTGCTGATACATTAAGAATAATGGTATGTTAACCGTGAATAATAAAAAGTACATTTAAAATACTGTAAGCAAGCAGAGGTAAAGCGTAACATTAATGTTACATCATAATAATGCACTAATTTGAGTAAGTAATAATACCTTTATAGAGTCCAAATTGAGTAAATTACTAATAAATTTAAATATAAATGACAATTGAGGAAATAGAGACAAGCAGCTGCAACTCTCAACTGGTCAGAGATCACAGTTCCTATTATCTTATCAGCTAATCTGATAACATCCTGGATGAATAATAGTTCCACTTTTCAGAGTTCCACTGTCCAGAGTATAACATATCCTAACCACTTAACTGATAGTTTATGGTTTATTATTCTTAATGGCTATGGATTTTAATTGATTGAAATTGGTAAAAAATAAATTAGTGATTAAAATGATTTATGCAATTGTTTAATTTTCAGTAAAATTTTAGTTTTAAATACATTGAGTACCATTAATAATAAGTAATAATTAATTAATTCATATGTATTACAGAAGTAATCTTTAAATTTACCTGTACAACTTACCTACCTTTAGAACTTTTAAATATTTTTGTTATTAAGGACCTGACAAGAGTGTTCTTAAAAATGCCTTGTCCGTCTGTCTGTGGCGATAACTCCTGATAGAAATGCCCTAGACTTGATACTTAGTACATAGGTTACTCTTGGCCCAAAGAAGAACTATGACTATGAGGTCAAAAAGTAACAGGGCAGCCCGCCCTTGTGTCTGCGCGGTAACTCTTTCGTTAAGTTCTATCAGGTGTCATTCAATGCGATTGTATTGGTTTTATTTTGTATCGCACTGTTATTATTTACTTATATTAAGTTTGATATATATACAAAACATTGTTAGTCCTATGTTATTAATTTCTCAGTTACTACTTTTATTTATTATTTTGGCAGCCTCTTGGCCTTTTTCTCAACAATGAGTGACTTTAAGTACTCCCCCTTGCTACCTGACACAGTCAATGTGTTAAATGAATAACTAATTACTACCTGTGTTAAACATGTGCCTTAATTGTAAATACAGTATGAAAATGCTTTACATAACATTATTCTATCTATTATCTGACTTTGAAAATATTTATTAAACACCACTCAATGTATTTTACAGCTTTTATAAACATTGCCAATATCTATTACATGTGCAAGAGGTGTTTAGTCATGAATACAGATGGCTAATATAAAACCAAATAATAAACAATAAATAGACTATGAGAACACCCGGCACATTATGATAATGTTACCAGCAACAAACATGTTTCTAGGCACAGATTATTAAAATACAGAGTCAATTCTTTATTGTTACTTTTTTAATATATACTTTAAATGTTCTTAGAACTAGCACTTTAACTGGAATATAATGTAAGTAACAATCTATGTTCTAAGTGACTAATAATGTAAATATCCAAACGCCAAGCAGGACTTTGTTCACACACTTCTGGGAAGTAATTCACATAATTCTATCTTGTATATATGTGTAAGTGAAGAAAGTAATTACCTGTAGGTGTTTGTACCGAGTCCTCATCAGCGGGTCCAGGCGAGCCGAAGTGTTTGAGCAGGTCCTCGGCTAGCGACGTGGCGATATCTTTATGTGACAGCAAGGCTTGTAGCTCCTGATCACTCACCAAGTCGGAGCTAGGGGTGGGAGTCTTGTTCACAGGCACTCGGTAGGCGTCACTCGGTGAGGACAGCTGCAACATTTCACTATTTAGACAGACCTATTGAATTTACTCCACCCCTTCACAGAGCAGAGTTGTGGCCATTTCTTAAAGAGGCGAAAGTACTAAATCTTTCACAAGGATCTCAAATAAAGTTCTACAGTACAAGGTGGAGAAAAAGACAGATGCTAGATTTTTAAACCTGTCCTCTCAAAGTTTTACGAACCTGTGTGTATCCGGCAGGCTGGGAGGTGCCGTACTGGTACTGGTAAGGGGTAGCAGCCTTGTACGGCATGCCAGGAGACGAGGGTGTGGCAGCCATGTACCCTGGCACCATGTTATTGTCAGCACTCAAGGTCTGGGGTGCAACTGTTCCCTGCAACCACAATCTCTCATTACACATTTCCCTTCTACAGATATTGAAAATCTTGTCTAATGTTAATTAGAATTTAAAATCTTGTCTAATGTTAATTAGAATTTTAAATTATCTCATTTTTATTCAGCATTTCGGACAGGGTTTAACTAGCCATCATCAATGACTTTTCACTCACTGTACTTTTAATGCAATTTATAAATCATAAATGTAGATACATACAAAATTACAAATTTGTAAAACATAACAACCACATTATGTTTATAATACATGGCTTAAAACTTTATTCTATTTTTGGATAAGAATTACAAAAATTTAATGTTGCATGGTATATGCTGTGCATTATAATGGCAGTACCCGAGTGTGTATTTTATTCAAAGTACCAGAGTTTGTATTTCATTTAAAATTAATAGACCATCATTAGAAAGAAAAACGTTGATAAACTGTAGCATGTAAAATAGATTTACTCCCACTAGAAACTATAATTGTGAAAACTTTAGGTAGTTCCTAAAATCTCTGCTATTTATCTGTCACTTATATCAGGGAAAAACATCTGTTTTTCACTAGCATAAAAAAAATATTGTGCTCCTCCTTAGTGAATGACAGAGTAAATGCAACGTTATTTATTTGGCTATCTTTTGGAATACATTTTAACAAGTTACATTAAATAACTTTTCTACAACGGAATTCCGTTTTTACTCTCTGAGACATAGTAGCATACCTGCTGCGGGTAGGACTTGATGACGGAGGGCTGATAGCTTCCAGGCTGCTGCTGCCGCGCTCTCTGCTGCTGTAGCCTCAACTGGTGTTGCTGCATCAGCCTGTACTGGTGTTGTAGTGATTGGAGCACAGACTGCTGTGAGGGGTTCAGATTGGCTGCATTCTGCTGCAACACCTGGAGCATCTGCAGCTGTTGCTGGTTCAGGTAGAAGTTAGGGGTTGGGGAGGGGGCAGGAGGGGCGGGGCTGGCAGTGGGCTGGACATGAGGTGCAATCCTGCTTGCCACCTCTGGTGTCTCCGTCTGTAACATCGCACAACAGCCGCTTGGTATTAGGTTAACTTCGATAATAATATATTTTTATTGTTGTATAATTACATAGCTTGACAAGCATCAGAAAAAAAATTAGATTATGTAAAACACTCACTTAATACAAGTACCAATGAACCTTGCAAAACATTCTATAGGCTCAATATACTAGGCTATAAACATGTAACAACAATAAAAAGAATCTAACTTTTCAATCCACCAAAGTATATTCTCATTGATCAATAAGCTAACCATTCAAAACTGTACAAAACCTTTGAGGTTAAATATTTTAAAACATTTTTAAAGTGTTTTGGGGAAGCTATAACCTTAGTGTATGAAGGATGGATGATGTTCGCTAACTTAAAGGCTATGTTATGCAACTCTATAACTTTTCTGGGCCCACCTCCTATTACTGAGAAAATGAGTTGCAATAAGAGCCTGTGACATCTCCTGGTCATAACACATCAAGAACACATTTGTATAATTATCGATAAACCAAAATCTGTACTCCATTCAAGTTTAGATATTATTAATTAATATTATCAGTGGTTTCCTTCTGTTATAAGTTGAGAAAACTTTAAATAACATATTCTATGACACTTTAGGACTAAAGATTGAATTGAAATTTCATAACTCAGGACGGTTATAACCAAAAGTGCTCTTCTAGCTTTTTTACTGTTAAGTTCTAATGAAATTCCTTGAGCTAACTGACCTTGAACCTCTTGGGTGGTGCGACTTGCTGTTGCTGTACAGGGTAGGGCGGAGGAGGACCTTGCGGAGACACTTGGTGCTGTAACAATAGTACACATTTGTTAGAAAAAATCTTGGTCAACACAATTTTGTTATCCATTAAAATATACTCATATGCAATAATGTGGCTGAAATTAAAGTTAAATTAAATTAAAGTACCTGTAAACTCTTCTGGTGATATCCCTGTTGCTGGCCATTCCGTTGTTGGTTGGTGTTGTTGTTATTCTGTTGTTGTTGCTGTTGTTGTTGCCGGGATGACATCTCCGCAGATATCGGCAGATTCCATGCCTCCTCAATGGATGGCAACTGCCGCCGTCTGAACAAATACACAGTTAAGTGCTCAGTAACAAATTACTATAATGAATATAAATAATCTACCTGAATATAATCAATGAATTCAGTTCATAGTTTACTTGGATTAAATCTTTATAGTGATCTATGATTTTAAATAATCATCAGTGTTTAAATAATTCATGCTCATTACATAAACATTGGTACAAATATTATAAAAGGTGGAATACAATAAAAATATGATAGGGCACATGTAACCTATTGTGGGTGAAAGGCACAGTGTGTGTATGTCCTCTGTTCTGAGTTTAGCAATTACAGTTTTATTTCTTGGCATTTTCGCTAAAACATGTTTGGATAATCTCAGCTAGGTTTGGTGGTCGTTCTTGTGTTTTTTTGTTCGCTATTGATAAATGCGAGTAAAATATTATGATTTCCTATACGTTCAAATTTATTCATTTCAGAAATGTATCAACAATACATAAAAATATGTTTAATTTTATCAACGGGCGCAATAAAGGACTGCTGCGAGTAAATTGTGTATGGGCTATGGAATAATTTCTGCCATCACACCATCTAGCACACAGCTAAGTATCAAGAGTTTCACCACAAAACAATATAATTAAAGAATTCTTCTCTGTACTCTTATGATAATTAAGACACAATGGGTAATAATGTAAAATGATACAAATTTTCTAATATTAAACACCATTTCATAAAAAAGTTTGTCCTTAAATCTACTCTCAAGAAAATCACAAATTATAACTATAAAAGAAAACATGGTAAAGAATTAGATGAAAAGGAGATAGGGCATATCAGTTATGTTCTAAAAGAAAAGAACTATTGGATTATAAAATTTATAGCAGAATGAAATAGTTCTAAAATATACAGATTAATAATTATCTACGTGGAAATTATTAAAAAAAAATTAAAAATGGATGAGACTGAAGATAAATAATACACGAGTTACGATTGTGGTCATACTTGCTGGTAATGCTGGGCATCGGAGCGTTTCCTAGGTGGGTCTGCAGAAACTTGATCCTCTGGCTGAGGTTGGGGTTCATGCCCACTTGTGTGGCACGCGGAGACACAGAAGTGCTGACTGAGGGCACGTTGTTGTTGGCACTGTCTCCTCCGCGGGTAGCATTCACATAACAGGCATAAGCGTCACGTGGCTGATTGCAGCTTTCGTACAGGATTCCTGTCACACATTTTGTCCTCAATTACTTCACCGACTCTGTTTCATCTGTTGATAATATGGTCTAAATCCAGCAAAAACATAAGAAAAAACTTTTGAACTGACTACATATCTCACCAACATTTTGTACTTGGAGAGAACTTGATTTAAATATATATATATATATATATATATATATATATATATATATATATATATATATATATATATATATATACTAAACTTTCTGATAAAATATTTGATTTTTATAACGTAAAACTTCCAGGGTATGATCTACAATTGAGATGTTACCTAGATTGGTCCAGGCGGCCGAATGACTCTTGTCTAGCTGGACTGCACAGATGTAGGCCTGCAGAGCATCCATGGGCTGGTTCTGCTGTTGATACAGCACACTGCAACACAATATCTTACTTTACAACTCTTGTCTAGCTGGACCGCACAGATGTAGGCTTGAAAAACATTAATTCAAATGTGTTTTCTGTTATGGTACTATTATTTTGCAATTTATTTAAATTTGGAGTATTTGAATTATTCTTCAAATTCTGCAATATTTTAAAAACTGAGTTATATTAATATATGTAATCAATATTGACAAACAATAACAATGATATAGATTAAATAGTTGTAGCAAACGTTTCATTTGTCCAATATTGAGAACAATTAAATTAATAGCTAATATACCTCATGAAAACTGTACAGGGAGAGAGGAACATCCCCCATCCTCTTATCTATGATTCATTAAAACATGCTTTCACCAATTATAGTGTGGGAACAGATTCTAAAGTTATACAAAATGATAGTGCAGGCAAACAACTCTTAAAAATCAGATCCCAGCATACAAAATAAAAATTTTCTTGTAAGGAAGTTAATACTATATTTTAGTAATTAGTTCACAAACATACTGAGGGTGGGTTATGATTTAAAGCCCATGGAGTCCAGGTAAACATGTTAGTAGCACTAAATTACTTTTTATAAAGAAAGAAATGGAATTTAAAAGGTTGTTTTATTAAAGTTTACATACAAATTTTCCTCTTAACAAAGATATGGAGAGATCAAGCAGAATACTATACAATCCTGTGCAGATGGTACTTACCCAATTGAACACCACGTGTCTGCATTTCCCTCGGATTTCTCAACTGAATTGCGGTAAGCGATGAAGGCGTCGTGGACTTTGCCTACACTAGCGTAGCAACGCCCGAGCAGATAGAGCGATTGTCCACTCTTGGGGTCGGCCTCTATAGACCTCTGCAGACAGTGAATGGCAAGGTTCTCCCTGGAGCTCTTCTCCCCTAGAGTCTCAACACAGTGGTACATCCATCCTGGAAAACAGATACTTCAAAATTACCGACATTGTCTCAAGATAGCATTCTACTAATCTTAGGTAGTAATTTTATTATACATAAACTTGAGTACAATATCCAATGTTTATAATTAAAATGGACATATTATGAATGAAAAAATCTTAATTAATAATTATTTCGCCAATCACTGCTTCACAACTCTATACAAAAGAGAAATTATTCACTTATAAAAAATTTACCTAGTTGAAAGTAAAATTTTCTTATTGGTATTACATGAATTAAAAGAATCTCAAGGTAATAGACATTTGCCATTGTTACAAGTTGCAACATATTTCAGATGTTTGTCATTCATAACAATAGAAAATGTCCATGAATCCTGATGTAAAAGAACATTATTAATGTTATCTAAAAATACAAATTATAAATCACGCAAATTCAAGTGAACTGATGTTTGTCTTCTTGTTTTCTTAATACCAAGCACTTAAGCACTATGGGTCATTCACACACACTGGAAATTATAAATGAAGGCCTAGCAGTTTATGGTTTCAGCCGCCTGACAAACTGATAAAAAACAAGTGGCCAGGTCTTCCTGAATAATTTTAGCACTCTTGTCCAAATTGCCAAAGATTGTAAAACAGCCCTTGGCTCAAAATAGTCAAAAGAAGTATAATACGGTTTCATCTTGCTCAATATAATCTACAAAATGCATTGTCCCTGGAAATACACATTCTACGGCGACATTTCCTTAGGATATGCAACACCTTCGCTATTCAAGAAGGTAACATTTGCTCATGAAGAGAAGCTCATACGCTGTAAGCCTGACGACACTCTCCATCTTCTAGTGTGCTGTGTACATCCTGTTCGAGATCTCTCTTAAGACTACACATTTGAATCCACAAACCAGTAGGTCTGTTACATTTGATACTGAGCCCAAGCAATGAGTCGAAGCATCAGACCTCTTATTTCTAATGATCACTTCATGGCCTGGAACCCAACAAACAGTAAAGTTAATGATCATGTCTTTCAGGAGATGACATGCCAAATGTCTTCAAAATCATTCAATGACAATATTAATCATTTTATCCATACGTGAAGTTCTAGACAAGGAAATACCCTGCTTGGAAACTGTAGAGTAAAGTCATAGGGGTCACCAGACCACTGCGTGGCCTTACTCCCGCAATTCCAGCAACCTTAGGTTAGGCACTCACATTAAATTTTCTGCTATACAACATTCATCCAACCGATCTGTGTGTTGAATTGACGTACACAAATTGTAAGAGTGCACACATACTGAGCACTCAATCATATGTTCAGATGTAGTTACTTGTGCACTCCCAGTGTGCATACTTGCATTCAAAGTAATATTTTCCTCAGACTACTTGGGCGACTGTTGTATAACTCATAATTCTATGTAAGTTTGGTTTTAACTTTTGGAATTCCATTATACCATTCAGTATGGTATTTGACATTTATCAGACTCAAGTTATATTTGTGGAACTTGACATTTTCATCCAAATTGAAACATTAAGATATGTTTATTGAACCAATTCCACTGACCTCACTCTGCAAGGATATCATTTGTATTGCCAATTTCATCATCATCAAATATTATATCAGTTTTATCAATTTATATCAATTGCAAGAAATGTTATTGTGGGTTCCAGGCCTAATCCATGTATTCTGTTCTCTGTCCTTTTTCACTTATTAACTAAATTGCCCTTTTTTACATTATCCGTTTGTGACGGAAAAAATGAAGTACGGTAGTTTTCCCCCAACAATAATTAATAAGAATCATTTGGAACCTATCATTATTCACTGATATCTATCTAGAAATACTCTGTAAACCACTGGAGAACCACTATTCTGTTGGCTACGGAGAACCACTATTCTGTTGGCTACGGAGAACCACTATTCTGTTCACTACGGAGAACCACTATTCTGTTGGCTACGGAGAACCACTATTCTGTTGGCTACGGAGAACTACTATTCTGTTGGCTACGGAGAACCACTATTCTGTTGGTTACGGAGAACCACTGTTCTGTTGACTAAGGGGAATCACTGTTCTGTTGGCTATGGAGAACCACTACTATGTTGGCTACGGAGAACTACTATTCTGTTGGCTACGGAGAACCACTATTCTGTTGGTTACGGAGAACCACTGTTCTGTTGACTACGGGGAATCACTGTTCTGTTGGCTATGGAGAACCACTGCTATGTTGGCTTTGGAGAACCACTATTCTGCCGGATACAGCACTCACACATTACAGTATTTAATATATTACATGATGTCACTCAGACCTAGCTGCCTACAGATGTCAGCCTTGAGGTGAGTGGGCAGCTCTTTATCCTTGAGCAGCTGCTCGTAGTTGTCCTTGGCAGCCTTATACTTCCCTTGGACCTCATACAGGTGGGCAATGTGGAACTTAACTGTAACAACAGATAATAGTCATTTTAATCAAAATAAGTAATTCAATCAGATGGAATAAAAAAATTATAAAAAAAACATATTTAAGTATAATATAAAACACTAAAAACATTTAAAACATTAAAAAAATATAAAAAATAACTTTTTATATAAGTATATTTTAGAAAATAAAATTCTGATAGTATGTTCACATTTTGTTAGCTAACTCTTTGCAATATAACTTCTTATCTATTTGAAATTTTTGTGAAAACGATTGAAGCCTGTGGTAAAACTACTCAAGAATATTATTGACTCATAAAATACTCATATTCATTTGTTTTAAGTCGTAAAATAGGTATTCAAATAGCTGTATCACAAGCTACAACAATTGTTTCTACGCTTGTTTGGACAATTATATTTGCTATGATTTATTGTATTTCTTTGAACTGATTGCGGGAATGCGACTGATTTACTCATCATTATCAGTCATTGTTAACAATTCTTTGTCTGAAGGTTATTTTTGAGGATGGAAGGATTGTGAAGGAAACAGGATTTTTCCGGACATTTAATGGCAAATGTCCGGAAAAATCCTGTTAACAATTCGTCTGCTCCGTCCAGGTTGGGTTCAAATTTGTCTTCTTTGTTTTAATATCAGAGAATATTCTGTGTATTTCTAGTTTTGATGATTCATTATTTACTGGTGATATCAATCATAACATATTCTACTTCTCCTATAACAGTATAGGTTAGTAGCACTGAAAATCACATGAATAGCAATAAAAATTAACTGCACTGTCAAAATCATGTAAATGCCAAAATGTATACTAGCTTAAGTGGCAAGCTCCCTACTGGTGATTAAAAATGGTTAGATAGGGTACAAAAAGTAAGTCTTAGTAAGTAAAAAATCTTTGATTTATGAAAATCATGTTTAGGAGAGCTTTTATTATTGCTAGGTTTAAATGGTTACAAACTTGAATATATATATATATATATATATATATATATAAAGTTATAAATTTATTATTATCTTGAAATTTTTGACAGTTTTTTTTAAACTAATTACAATGTCATTCACTGACGTTGCTCAGTTCAAGCTGATTAGAAATTAAAGTTAATGAATTTTAATGTCAGTCTATAATGATTTTCTTGAAGCATCCATTTACTATTCATTGCTTACTCTATCTTAGCACTGCAGACACTTTCATCAGATCTCTTACATCTCCGCTCCCTCCCACAACCTTAGGTCAATTAAACCCAGACGAATTCTAGTTTTATATCCATCCATTACAGGATGTGACATACAAATAATTGATCTCTGAAATCCATTTTGATGGTGTACCTCAAATTACTGGAGAAATTCCCATAAGAAAATCTATATAAATTATAAACTATACTAGGAACATGACTATTCTAAGTTGATGGGAAACATCCTATTTCCGATAATCAAAATTTTGGATAAGGCAGACCAAGCCTGAGCAGCAGCATCGCGACACATGTATCCATCTATATTGAGATCAGCATTTCTTATTTACAGCATTACAATATGATCCATTCTTAACTGAAAGCAAGCTAATAGCATAATAATTATATATATATATATATATATATATATAAATATATATATATATATATATATAAATATATATATATATATATATATAAATATATATATATATATATATATATATATATATATATAAAATACTAATTTTAATTCATCTTTAGTATATTAGTATTATCAGATAATAGTATCAAAATTAATTACCATCTAGACAATAACATCTAATTTCTAAAATAAAATATTGTTGAATTAGACATAACCTTCTATTCTAAAACACAGTTTAATTTCAGGCCCATAATATAAGCAAGCTGGAGCCATCTGAGAGACAAGTGGTATGAGATATGATCAGTACTAACTGAGCGGTATCTACTCTTCCTTAGTGCTCTACCTGCCTTGTAATGTTCCAATTTGTTTAATTGAATCATTTTGGAGGTCTACGGAACAGATATGTCTATAACAAGCACAACTTACTTTCTAGTTTAGAGAAAGTGCTAGGACTGGTGTCTATCAGAGATAGCTGGAGGTGTTTAAGCGCAGACTCCCAGTCGTTGTTAACTTTAAACATCAACCCTAGCCGCAGGTGGACCTCATTGGCTCGTGAGTAGCTTGGTTCTACATACAGCACTTGCTGGAACGCCTTGATTGCCCTGCAACAGATAAAGCAGAACATTACAATTGTGTAATAACACCCATTTTCATATAAGTTTTGCTTAATGCTTAACACAAGTAGGCTGCTGGATACAGAGTGGTTCTGATAAGTGTACATTTTTTCCAAAATTGATAGAGGATATGAATATTAACTTTTTTTTAAAATACACATGGGGTTGCAAATGTTCCGTTTCTTCTGAGAAAATTGAGAACTTGTGATACGCCTGCAACAAGTAGTGTCCCTTGATATTCGGCTTGATAAAAACGTAAAGCTGTTGAAACATAACTTTATTTCCTTTGTAAGAACAAATAAAAGAACTACATAATGTAAACAATAAAGTAAACAAATAACTATTACAGCAAATTTTCAAAATTTCTCCAGTTTATGTCTATGCAAAGCTGAGCCTTGAAAAAGTTAAGGGTTTTCTCCCATTTCAGCTGCTGCAGCTACAACGTATGCAATGAGAGTTTATACACTATGTACAGGTGTCTCCTACACTAGGTTTTTAGGAAACTCAAAAGAAAAAGTTCAGCGGTGTAAGATCGGGTGCCTATGCAGTTCAATACATCCAGAGCAATGAAGTGGTTTGCATGGTTTGAACCCTATTATATGGCTTAATGAAATAATGACATTCAATAAGTTGGAACTTTTTCCTTAAAATACAGAAATAGTAACATTTATAGATGATAATTAGATACATAATATGAACTTTTACAATTTGTTAATGTAAAACTATTGTTTTTGAGACTTGACACTCAAGAAACTCTGGTATTTTAACAAACCAAAGTGTTAAATGTAGGACTATGTTAGTTGTAAGACACGTAAGGACGTAAAACGTATAAACGTACACAACACAATGTACCTACTTCGGTTCAGAGAAAGCCAGGAGGCAAGCTACCGACTGTAGAGCCTGACGGACACATTCATACTGACTCATTCATCGCTGGTATAGTACGAGATCGTGATCGGCGTAAGCAATGGATGAATGAAAGTCGGCGTTTTGGCGGGAGTGTTCCCAGAAAACGGATGTGTACGAGCGATTAGTTGGCAGTGACGAGATTTAACATTACCGGGAACTGAGTCAGCCGGCCGGAAGTGGGAAATCTAGTCATCGACTTCTGATAGTCCCGGTTTTTTCTTACCACTGACCACATTTTGCAATCCTTTGTAATACGATGAAGTTTCCGCTATCGTCCCAACACTTGGTTTGGCAACGTTCTCCACGATAACAGCGTGGATCGCTGGCCGAACTCGGAATCTGGCCGAATCATAATTAATTATTACAATTATCCCACCAGCACCTCATCATTGCACCCGATTTATCTGGAAGATAAGACCGTGTGTTGTGCGGTCCAAGCGGCCATTCATTACTGGAAATACCGCAATCAGTGCACCGGTTTGGCGACTACGTTATATTCGCAACCGGTGAAGGTCGTTTTGCCAAATCACACGGCCCTGGCAGCGGCGGGCCCGCGAAGTGAATGAATACTGCGTCAAAAGAATGGAATGTGCAGGTCGTTGCACTACGCTACGGCGTCCCGCGGGGTGTGGAGGGGAGGAGGGGTAGAGGACGTCACTTCCGGCTACGTCACTGCGAGGTTACCGCCGCGCCTCTCGGTCTGGAGACCGTGTCGTGTGCTGTAGTCCGCTAGTACGATGTGTATACTACTTCTCCACTAATGTTAACTAAAATTGTGTAAGGTTACAGCAAGTGTCTTTTGGTAAGCATCTGGGAGAACACACAAATGTGCGTTACACATGTCGTGTGCTGTAGTCCGCTAGTACGATGTATGACTATACTACTTCTCCACTAATGTTAACTAAAATTGTGTAAGGTTACAGCAAGTGTCTTTTGGTAAGCATCTGGGAGAACGCAGATGTGCGTTACACGTGTCGTTTCGATGACGAACCGATTGACGAAAACACACGGGAAACGAGAGTTAGCTTTTAAACTTTTTACAAGCGTATGTATACTCAGGATCCTAATGATTTGTCGTTTTAGTATCGGTGAGTGGTCCACCTGTCGTTGTCGCGCCACAGCTTACGTGTAAGCTACTATCACGGGCGATCGTTTTTTGTACTTTTCCGTCCAAACAGGTCACCTACAGGCGCATTGGACCGTAAGACACTGAGCACCGTGTTCGGCTAAAACACTGGTACAGACTAGGAGTACACGTGATAACTCGTTCGATTATGACCCGTTCAAATTTGACCGATCGGTTGTTCAAAAGAGCGGAAATCCGAATCACACCCTTTTGTCGATTTGCTATTCTTTCACTAAACAAGTAAAAACAATAATGGGAAATCGCACAAAATATATTTTAAGCAGAATTCTTGTAAACTTCTGTTTGAAAAATAAAATCGAAACCAAGTGCAACAAGTCGACTATATTAGTTTCTTACACGGCTGTTGATATTTGTCCGGTTGAGGACTTAACTAATCAGCAAAAGTTGTTCTAGCAGTCACAGGAGAACTTTCATCACATTAGGAGTTGTTATCAATGGTCACCAATTTGATCAATTTATAAATGTAATTTGATCAGTGGTTGGGTTTGAAAAGATGTAAATATGACGTTATGATATAATAACAGTTTATGAAAGCGGTCGCATATTACGTGAAACTGTATAGCAATACGAAAATAAAATGGAATATTTAAATTGTGCATACCATCCAAAGCTTTCAAGTACTGCAAGGGTGAGATCACAAACTAAGTATAGTAGTCGTCTGCTCTCATCAGAGTAAACCACAGAGAAATCCCGACACTAAGTGCACTTGATGAGAAACGATAATATATCTTCACCCAAATTACACTATATTTTGTAGTCTAAGTGTCTTTAATTAATATCAATCTATGTAAAGAGCTCATTTTGAGCTTCTTCGTCATCGGCTTTTTTGGATCTCTTTAGACGAACATGACTCCAGATTCCAGGAGTCAAGTATGTGACACCAGATGCTGCACGAGGAGGAAGGTAAACTGGAACTAAACTCAACATTCACACTTATCAACCCTTCCCACCGTAACTACGTTATGTGTAGAATCAGATAATGTTTTTATTTCATATTTTCAAAATATTAGACTACTTTACATGTCCATTGCAGTAAAGCTTGTTAGATTGCCCAATTCTGTTGCAAAACCTATTTATTACTTGCAGTAATCTTGAAATTATACTTTTTCCGCATCAGCGCATAAAATGCCGCATGAATGTCAAACCTGCACCCATTAGGTCTGTGAGCTGGCTGTAGTCAAACGACCTTGATTCCCTCCCCCCCCCCATAAAAACAATGTTAAACCTCATGCAGTTTTACGCATTTATTTTTGATCATAGCGTTATGGGATATGTCTCATTTTAGTTTGTTGTTGTAAAGTACGTATAAATAAAGTTTTGAATATTTAAACGATAACGTACAACAAAGTTAGACTTTTTCTGAATAATAAACAAGTTTGAAAAAATGCGTTTCTTTGGATGCGTATTGATTATATATTTAAAATGAGATAGTTCCCATAATTCTACTTCTAAAATAATGGCGTAAAACTGCAGAAGTTTATCAGTGTTTTTATGGGAAAAAACTCAAGGTCATTATCTACAGCAGGCTCAAAAATATTGGTGTCATAAGCCTCCATGCGATCCCTCTGAAAGGAGCCTAAAGCGAGTTTCAATCAACAATGGCGGAAGGACATTACACAAATGGGAGTTATAACGTCATGATGGTGAAATGGAAGGGTTGGTGCAGAGCCACGTGTGAGAAGAGAGGAGGGGAGGGGAGCGGTAATGGTTTACGTGACGTAGAGGCTGTGAGAGGGAGATGGAGGGGTGGCAAGAGATTACCCCCCACCCACCCCTCCCCACAACACGCTGTGTGTAATAAACATTAACTGGCTGCAAACTGTCAACACTGCGTCTTTGTACTTCCTGCACAGTCCCGAGCCCGTAACCTAGCTACACACTCACTGTGAGTCACAGATTCTACAACTACGCTCAGCCTGCAAACTGTCAACACTGCGTCTTTGTACACAGTCCCGAGCCCGTAACCTAGCTACACACTCACTGTGAGTCACAGATTCTACAACTACGCTCAGCCTGCAAACTGTCAACACTGCGTCTTTGTACTTCCTGCACAGTCCCGAGCCCGTAACCTAGCTACACACTCACTGTGAGTCCACAGATTCTACAACTACGCTCAGCCTGCAAACTGTCAACACTGCGTCTTTGTACTTCCTGCACAGTCCCGAGCCCGTAACCTAGCTACACACTCACTGTGAGTCCACAGATTCTACAACTACGCTCAGCCTGCAAACTGTCAACACTGCGTCTTTGTACTTCCTGCACAGTCCCGAGCCCGTAACCTAGCTACACACTCACTGTGAGTCACAGATTCTACAACTACGCTCAGCCTGCAAACTGTCAACACTGCGTCTTTGTACTTCCTGCACAGTCCCGAGCCCGTAACCTAGCTACACACTCACTGTGAGTCACAGATTCTACAACTACGCTCAGCCTGCAAACTGTCAACACTGTCAACACTGCGTCTTTGTACTTCCTGCACAGTCCCGAGCCCGTAACCTAGCTACACACTCACTGTGAGTCACAGATTCTACAACTACGCTCAGCCTGCAAACTGTCAACACTGCGTCTTTGTACTTCCTGCACAGTCCCGAGCCCGTAACCTAGCTACACACTCACTGTGAGTCACAGATTCTACAACTACGCTCAGCCTGCAAACTGTCAACACTGCGTCTTTGTACTTCCTGCACAGTCCCGAGCCCGTAACCTAGCTACACACTCACTGTGAGTCACAGATTATACAACTACGCTCAGCCTGCAAACTGTCAACACTGCGTCTTTGTACTTCCTGCACAGTCCCGAGCCCGTAACCTAGCTACACACTCACTGTGAGTCACAGATTATACAACTACGCTCAGCCTGCAAACTGTCAACACTGCGTCTTTGTACTTCCTGCACAGTCCCGAGCCCGTAACCTAGCTACACACTCACTGTGAGTCACAGATTATACAACTACGCTCAGCCTGCAAACTGTCAACACTGCGTCTTTGTACTTCCTGCACAGTCCCGAGCCCGTAACCTAGCTACACACTCACTGTGAGTCACAGATTCTACAACTACGCTCAGCCAACGCTCTTGCACGTCAATCCTTATCGCGAGAAAAGATAGCGCTCGATAGGAGCGATTATGATTTCATTTGGACGGAAATACACTCTCCAAACAAAACTGCACTGGTATAATTAATTGTAGGGAATGTGATGAGATAATTTATAAATGTCACAAATGAATGCAAATTTACATTCAGTAGTTTACATACATAATCTGCTATTTCTTAACACTCAGTGAAAGCCTCTTGGCAAGATTATTTATACATCGTTAGCCTTAACAATCCTTGTTTTAGTATCGTGATACCAGTTTCCAAAATAATTAAAATCTTCAGTCACGGAGACATACAGGAAGACCAATGTTACTTTTCTATTGCCCGTTTTGGGATCGTTGGTTGGTTTGAATTTACAAAACACAGTTCACATGCCACACACTGGCATACTTTCGCACATGCTACACAAGAAACATAAATCTGTTTACAAAACTTGGTGATAGAAAAGTGACACAAGTCTTCCTATATCTTCTGTGACTGAAAATGATTTGATTTAAATCGAAACCGATATCACAACACTAACACAAGGATTGTTAAGATGAGTAAGTTATACAGGGTGTTTGAGACCAACCGGCCGCAATCTCCTGTGGTTGAACCGTTTTACACAGAGCGATAATATAAAACTGTAACCCTACAAAATGTCTTATACCGAAAATTTCGCAAAACTGTTTTTGTGACATTTAAAACACAGGGTGTAACCGAAAATAAGAGCCACAGGTTCAAATCTCGAAAATTGTGTCTTGTCGAAATAGCAGGGATTTTCTTGGAAATATTTTGAGTTTTTCTTTTTTACTATGGTACTTTCGTACTTCAAGTGTCAATGTTTTGTATTGGAAAAAACATAATATAAGCTTTGGTATGTCAAATGACCGTTATGCAAAATTTTCCAAATTCGAAAAGCTGCAGCCCATGCCTCAAACTAAAAACATAGATCTTGTGGCATGTCAAATTTGAGGATATAAACATTTTTTAATTTAAAATTTCTATCTCTTCTAGTTTACAAGTTATTTGAAAAAACGCATTGATTACGATTCAAGCTTTCTTGACTTCTTCGTAATTATTAAAATAAAAATTGATCAAATTTAGTGAAATGCATGATAACCTCCGAGTTATAGAAATGCAATTGATAACGAATTACTACACTGTGATAAGATCAGAAGTCCTATCATCGAGATAAGACAGTTTTTTTATTGTCTGTACAAAACCTTAAAACAGCCGCTTAACAATGACACTTATTTTACGATAACATGTGTTTTGTTCTAATGTATGCAATGTAAAATGTGCCCAAAGAATTGAGGATTTTGATCAAATCCATGTCCCTTGTCCATAGGTAAAAAGTTCATCCGGTACAGATAACCTCCCACCGTTCCTGATGCAATACATGCAATATTGCATACATTAGAAGAAAAACGTATGTTATAATAATATAAGTGTCATTGCTCAAGTTATCTACTATCTTATTTACCTTGACAATTACTTGATTATTGCGCGTTATAGTGGTCAATTATTATAGCAATACTCGCAATGTTGGTAAAAATTAAAAAAAAAAACATGCAAACTCGTACTAAGTAAATGCTTAGTTAAAAGATAATACCTTTAATGGTACTAACTGCACGAAGGATAAATTATTTATACGGACGAGATGTACCACAGATGCGCTGCACTAGGTAACTTCGATTGTGTTCGCTCAAACATTTACAACGTGAACTTCTCACGCCACAAAGATCAGTTTAAGCGCTCCTTTTCCGTGCCTCAATCTATAGCATTTAATGGTTTATCTCTTTTGCAACCAAACAATCAAAGTTTGTAGTTGGCATCACTGGCCTTGCGGTCACGATTCCGGAAATGCCATGACTACCGACCGGTGACCGGTGCTGTACACCGTGACATGTGAACTACAGGCAGCCAACTCATCGGTAGTAGAGACCCCAGCTTACCTCACATTGTACGAGTATTATGACCGCTATTACACGCACAGTGAGTCTGGAAATGTAAATTAGTTTCATGGCCGCCAGCTTCGGTCAGCGCTCTGTGAACTGCTAATTTTTGCACATAAAACTGAATCTGAAAAACGCGCAATAATGTGGAGGTGGTTTTGTCGATATGTGTTATTAGATTCTCTCCATTACAGCTGCCTGTACTGCAGGAGTTTTACATGTGCAGTTAATATATCGTTCTCTCACACATTGATAGTACTGTCGGGATGAAAACCTTCTCATAACTGAACTCTTAAAACACAAGCTAAAAAAACCGTAGGCCACATTCTGCAAGTTTTAGTAGACTTATGGACAAGAATTTCCGGTGTTATAAATGTAACTAAAAATTCTTTTTCTGCTATACAAAATTGTCTCAAGAAATAACGTAAACGAGAGAAACATCAGTTAATTTATATATCACAATTTTTTGAAAAGAACAGAAAAGATTTGCCGAAGAACGAAAACGTAGATAACTGTCACTCTAGTTCGATGTAGTTGTCCATCGCATTCATTGAAGGTATTAAGAGTCTCCATATTGGTGTATATCAGAGTGGTTTGTAATAGCTGATTCCACCCAACAACAGAGAGCGAACTATGCACGACGGAGAAGTAGGACATGTCGTGCAGAGCCCCGTGTATCACATACGTTGCACATGCACATTACACGGAGCTAGGGGACACGTTATCGGTGCCAGAATCACGTGACTCGTACTTACATGAACGCATTAGTATAATGTGTAATTCATTTAACACATCCCACTAACAGGTGGCCGCCCTCGCCGCGACTAGAAGCGGGTAATAACTTGCGAGCGAGACAAGAGGCTGTCCGGACAATCGCCGCCACCACACCTGCTACTGACACGGCCACCTGCATATTATAGTGGCTACTTGAAATATTGCCAAGTCGATTGGAGTCCGAGGGTATCCAAACTCCCTCCAAAAACCCTGACTTTCGTCATTCTTCCAATCTAAATCCTTTGTCAACTTGTTTTACCGTAGGAAATCCCACAAGCTAATTAAAGTACAGTAAATGCGTAGCCTACCATAAGTTACAAGTTGAATTGGTATCCACACAAAAGTAGCTATCACTGGCGTAACTAAGAAGAGGGTTTGAGCAGGAAATTTTGGACTTTGAAATAGCCTTATCTAATTTATTCTATACCCCGGGGTGGTATGCTCTTCAATGACATTCACACACCCCAGCCCTACAAAGATAAGACCTAGGTATGCCCCTGGCTAATACCAAGCTGTGAATAGAAGACGGAAAATGAATTCCAGTTCGTTATATTCCTAAAACATTGTAGTCGAACTTTGTCGATAGCAAGAAAGTAATGAACATAAAATGATCTTGGTTAGGTACAGTTATCTATGGTCCGACTTTCACTCAACGAACTATATGACTTCGAAGAGCGAAGAAATGTTCTGTGCCAAGAACATGTGTGGCTATTTCAACATTACCACTATTAAAATGCGTACTCTAATCCTTGTTCTGGATGGAAATCTTTGAAGAACGAACAAGTTCGCGAAAAATAACGTTCGACCAGAATGTACCCCAGAAGCAGGTGGAGTACACGGTCAGGTGTAGCTCGGTACCTGCAGGTGGTCGTCACCTGGCTGGTGGTTAGCCTACATCCACCGACCCACCACCTGCGACACCCGCCGGCATGGCACGTGCTACCCGCCCGCGTCGCTCCACAACGTAAGCCATCATCCGCCTCTTCGGTTTCTATCTATATAGATCACCTACGTTATCTGGAGCTACACACTAACGCCCCTGAACACCCGGGCAGAAAACCCGAAGTTGATATATTCGGCTCCAGAAAAAAGCCGTTCGAACAATTCCAAAACTACAATTGAGACAGTGGTGCAGACCGGCATTCAGAAATCTGGAACTGTTGACATTACCCTGCCTCTACATTCTAGAGACGTCTCTGTTTTTCAGATCAAAATGCAATCAGAGGTAGTGATATATACTCTTCAGGCAGGGACAACTACTGAACTGGGAGACACAGGACGGTAGAACATGAGCGTTTGTCTTTTCAGACAGAGGCTCAGTTTTTTAAGGAACTGCCAAATTTGAAAAAAGTGCCACAATGTCTAAGGCATTTAAAACTCGTCTGAATACCGCATTGATCTCAGAAGCTTTTTACAGTACAGTCTAGTTCATGGCACATGTTTGGGTAACCACATGATTGGCTGACTGACGCTGGTGCAAGAGTGGAATATTCGACTGGGTGAGCAGTAGGATGGATGGACAAACTATATGTATGAAAGTAACCTAGATGTCATGTATGAATCCAAAATTGTAGCCTATTTTATTGCTTGACAATTGATATAACATGTACATGTTCGAAAGCAATGAAATTATTATTATTATTCACAAAAAACTATACACGTGATGAATGAAAAGGAAACTGCAGTGGTAAATAGGAATAATCAATAAAAGCGTCACATAAATATCAGACAAGGTGTAAATATTTATAAAGACTCACTATTTCGGTCAATCCCCATTCAAGATAAATTTTGAACATAAAACTGAAACTAAACATCTACACTTAATAGTGAGAATTAGAAAAGAGGGTTTCTTGCAACACACTGTATTAATTTAAACAATAAAGATCTGCATTGCATTTAGCACAATAAAAAACAAATGTATATTACCCTAACTCATTAGCAACAATACGTGGTGTAATATTTAAAATGGGTTTAATGAGAAGCACTGAGCACCTATAGTTTACACGATGGAAAGGATATGCACGCTCACCTGCTCTTGGTTCCAGAGGCCAACACAAAGTAAAGGAATGAAAGGAGAGAGTCACAAGGTATTGACAAAGACGTCAGAAAAGCCACCTATGTAGGAAAATGAGGGCCCACTTTTCCGCTGGAGTTTCCCGCCTAATTGGCTTGTTTTCCAAGAGGGCTCTCCACTGGCCACGTCACGGAATCTCCTGACTCCTCTCTATATCATGTCTGGGAAATGTCAATTCGTGAAAAACGCCTTTCAAACTCCTTGTCCAGAATCATCCACCCTCTTAGAAAGTAACAGAGTTCTATTGCTTGCAATTGCTAATATTTAGTAGAATATTGAGTTAAGCTACATTTCTTTCACCTTTCGCTTATTGCAGCATCTGAAATCTGACACCATTTTTATGGATTTTTTAGAAATAATTAATTCATTTGTTCATAACGTTAATTCATTCCCTTAAATATTTTAAGATTTTTTTGTGTAAATAACTTTAGTGCAGACTGTTTTCCCTACACACAGGCTGATGCTCATTTGGGAGTAAATTCCTAGAAAAATGTGTTGACTTTGTTACTCTGTTAAAATCAATGAATCAATAAATTTCTTCAGACCAACGTGTACTCCAGATTGCAGGAGTCAATCTGTACCAGTAACACATGTCAGACCTTTATTGTCAAAGTTTATTATTGATGATGAAAGATTGGAAAGGATAACAGGATTTCGGACATTTGCCATCGTTACATGTTACAAAAGGTATAACACAACGTTTCGAAGATTGAAATCTATCCACTTCGTCACGAAGCTGAACTAAGCGAGAGGTAAAATAGAGCGTAAATCTATACTCGCATATAATCAATCATTTCCACTGCAATTACGTCATGTATCATTATTATTAATATATTTATTATTTCAACCCCTATGAAGGTATTTAACATCACAGACTGTCATTTAAAAGGTATCGACTGAAGATTGCTTAATAACCATTGAAAGACCGAGTCTTCTTGGACAAATTTACAACTGCTTCAAGGTTTGAAATGTCTTTTCGCACATTTAATAACGAACGAAATACAATATTGTATGTGACATTGCGAGAGAGAGAGAGAGAGAGAGAGAGAGAGAGAGAGAGAGAGAGAGAGAGAGAGAGAGAGAGAGAGAGAATACCGGCCGGGACGTTACGGTGAATGGCGCGAGCACGGCCGGTGCTGGTAGAGGGGCCGGGCTTTTGTGTGTGAACATGAAAGCCTTTAAATAATACGTGTCCCTTGATAGGGTTGAGTTGACCTGCCCCAAGCTGGTCAGAGCCGCCATGGTGCCGCGACACGCACGCACGTAGTCTGCTACCATCTGTCTGTCTGCGTCTCCCGGGCTAACTGTATCCCATTGGACCGCACAACGGAACATCGTCTACTTGCCAATCGCAAGATAAAGGCGGGGGGAGGATTCCTTAAACTGTGCAGCAGATTTTATTGTTGACAATATACACGAATAAGAGTCAGCTGTTGTGAAATGACCTTGAGGCCCCCCACCATAAGAACAATGTTAAAACCCCAAGCATTTTTACACCCTATTTAATTTTTAATCGTAGGGGGAGGTGACTCAGTTTAGAAATATTAATACGCATTTAAACCCTTTTTCGTGTTTTGTACAGTGTGTACATACTTAAACAACGAAGTACTAAAATGTCTGAGAATTGTTTCTGAATAACTGAAAAACTATCGGAAAAGCCCAAAAGCATTTGGATGAGTATTAATTGTACCATCTCCCATACTTCTTCAATCAAGATGACCGTTAGTACAGCCAGCTCTTAAGAGGGCGCAGTACCCCTCGACTTTCCTGATTGTACTCCCGTATATCCAATGCTAATTTAAAACGGTCGTCCTGACTTTACTTTTAATCGGATTCTTACGGTTTTACTAAAAATGTATTAAAACAATTTTATTTTTATGTTTTTAGTTCATTTTAACCACCATTACGTAATTTTAGCATCACAACATTCCTTTTTTACGTTCATAACCTTCAAAATACTTTTTGTTTTATCAAATAATGTTCCAAAATAACATTCCATAGATACATGAACTAAACTCACTATCGCCAATGGATACTACGCCCTCGGAACTGAAACAAACTTTCTTGCAATATCGGCAGTGCTTAACACAGCCGACATTAGAGGCACATTAGGCATTAGAGGTTGTTTCAATCAGTCAGCCGTAACAGCTTGCTCTTCACATCTAAAGGTAAGTGAATGGCACAAGCCCACTCAATTAGATCACACAAAATAATAAATAATAAAATGCACGTAACTTTGGACATTCTCCATTTAGACTAATAGAGTTAAACATAAACATTTCCACAGCAGCCTCACCAGACTACATTCAACAATAGTCATCCATAAATGCAAAACCCACTGAGGCAACAATAAGTTACGTGACGTTTATTGTTTGTGAATAATTCAACAAGTCGCCCACGTTATCAAGTTTCCGCCGCGACGACACTTCCCTCACAAGTTTCAAAAATTATATTTCAGCCTCGCAGTGGAGAACATTTTCAGCCAACAGATGACGAAAGCCTAACAGCTAAAAACTCAACAATGCTTGTTCAAGTTGGGGCACTTTCAGAGCTTTTTCGGTATTTCATGGGCCATTCAAAACGCATATGTCTGTATTTCATCATTTAAACATTAAAAAGATATACACTTTAGAAAATTAAAGAAAAATCTTTTGGATGCATATAAATTTAAATGTTTAAAATGAGAAATCTGCCATAACGCTACGATTGAAAATAAGGGCGAAAATAATTGTTCTTACGGGAGGTAGAGGAAACTTGAGGTAATATTACAACAGCCTGTTCCTAAAATGAAAATTTCTGTATTCCACATGTAGAACCCCAACAACGAATCTGAACCATCTACCATTAATTCTGAATTGGTTTCAAGATCTCGCAACTCGTAAATCAAACGCTATAAACATCTAATCAACAATTTGAGCAAGGTAAGTAAAGACAGATGTTGTTGCAACGGTGACGCGTCAGGAGAGACAGTACACAGTAGGCGTGTCACAGTCGCACAGATGGCAGCACGGTGCAGGCGCAGCGGGGTGCATCTAGCGCACTAGGCCAAGGTCACGCCACACGGTACAGTCGCTGTCGCGCCGCCAGATAACAAAGATAACATGACGTAACGTCTCCTCCTGCACTTACAGGCTAGTGGGACATGTTTGCACCAAACCTTAGTATTGAGAAGTTTTTCCTACCTGGATCCAAGTGATTCATAATACACGGGAAGACAAAAATTTCCTTGTTGAGTCAACATATGTACACCTACAATTCAACAGTCTTATATTTTATCAGTGTGAATTATTGGATAATCCTGTATGTAAATTCATTGGTGAACAAACGTGTTTGTATTTGTATAGTTTGAGTTAATGCAGTTAATGAAGATAGCACGGTTTTTATATTATCAGGCTCGGCTCAATCTTTCTTACATCCAACCATTATTAAGGATTCGACCGGTCCTTCTTAAAAATCGTCTCACTGTCTATCCGTCTCTGCATTAAATCTCCATAAAATGGTTCAAGATACCTGAAGCGTGGTACTTAAATCCCTCTTCGTCCACGAAAAGAACGCTTTTAATTTCCGGACCAGAAGGTCGAAGAAAAGTACATCCGTATTTATGTTCCTCTTTGTGATCCTAAAGACTTGGAAATTGGTCCAAGAGAGAACTCTCAACTGATTTCAGAGCCGTCCGTTTGTGCGAAAACTCTTTCGTTACGTTCTGTCGCGTCCTTCGATACTCCATGACATCAGTATGTTGAAAAGTTAAAAAAAGACTAACTGAATAAGTAACATGACGATGTGTGTAACGAGATATGATTATTGTTATGAAATCACAAAAGAGGTTAATGGAGATCAGACAAGTAGCCTGTTGCCAGATAGCACGAAATTAATGCGAATAATATGTATGATTTAATAAACGCCTATGAATCGATAGTCCAACGACACCTAGACCAACCGTATGTTATCAGCTCGACTGATACTTCCCTGCACCCTCCACATGCACGCACGCACGCCACGCGCGATACCACCAGGGGATCCTCTCCTGTATCGATCCTGAGAGCACATTGGTGATGCCGGCCGACCGTTAGCTCCAGTAATATTAGTTCAAGGCATCCAAATAAAAAAAAAAGAAACCAAATGGATCGTGGACGCAAAAAAAATTTGTTTTACGCATATCTACCTGCACGTGTTATATAGACAAATACTTTTATTTTAAAATCTGTTGGATTAATGCCAGGAGGACAAAATATCTTTAAAAGGATGACAACATCGTTATTCAATGACACTGATCGTATCACTGCATATAATGTTAGTAAGTCTAAATATCTTTCAAATGTTGACAACAATGTCACTTTCCTGTCATATGATCAGTAATTAAGATAAACATATTATGTTTTGTTCCTCAATGCTTACATAATCTTGCGAAGTAAAACCATCTATCAACATTTGAAATTCATAAAAATAAAATAAATATAATTGTAAAAATAATAATATTTAAAAATTTGTTTTTGGACCAGACTTAGGCAAAACCAGAGCTAATCCAAATTCATTACTGAAGATAGTGTCTTAATGGTTATCCTCATAACGATAGGAAAGATGTACATTTATTTCTCCAACATTGGTAAAAATGCTCAAGATACTAGTTTTACAAAAATGCTGTAGATCATTATTGAAGGAAAAAGACTAAAGTTTAATAATATTAATATTCTGAACAAAGACAATTGTTAGAAAACAAATATTGATTAAAAATAAAAAGTTTATGGATCTCTAAACCACGCCAAAATGTATAGAAACCCCGTTAAACATGTTGGATTTTCATCCCGTACCTTAATAACTAGCTGCTTATTTAGTTATTTGAGAAAAAATGTTCCTAACAGACGGAAGTAGGTCAATGTTGATATTTCCATCAACGTCATTGCCATCACCGATCTCCAACAGGCCAATCAATGAAAGAATAAATCACACACAGAGCCGACTACAGTAAAATATGGTTGCCACACAGCTCCCATGCAGCTGCAGTTGGATGATGATGTAATGGAGAGTCAGTAATAGTCGGAAGTAGGTCAATGTTGAGTTGCATTTATCTCAACACCGTCATTGCCATCACAATCGTTACACTACCAACTGTGCAATGGGAGATTAAAACACACACAGAAAGCCGAAGGCAGTAAGATATGGTTAACACAACTCCCATGCAGCTGCAGTTGGATGATGATGTAATGGAGAGTCAGTCACAGTCGGAAGTAGGTCAATGTTGAGTTGCATTTCCCTCAACACCGTCATTGCCATCACAATCGTTACACTACCAACTGTGCAATGGGAGATTAAAACACACACAGAAAGCCGAAGGCAGTAAGATATGGTTAAAACACAACTCCCATGCAGCTGCAGTTGAATGATGATGTAACGGAGAGTCAGTCACAGTCGGAAGTAGGTCAATGTTGAGTTGCATTTCCCTCAACACCGTCATTGTCATCACAATCGTTACACTACCAACTGTGCAATGGGAGATTAAAACACACACAGAACGCCGAAGGCAGTAAGATATGGTTACCACAACTCCCATGCAGCTGCAGTTGGATGATGATGTAATGGAGAGTCAGTCACAGTCGGAAGTAGGTCAATGTTGAGTTGCATTTCCCTCAACACCGTCATTGCCATCACAATCGTTACACTACCAACTGTGCAATGGGAGATTAAAACACACACAGAAAGCCGAAGGCAGTAAGATATGGTTACCACAACTCCCATGCAGCTGCAGTTGGATGATGATGTAATGGAGAGTCAGTAATAGTCGGAAGTAGGTCAATGTTGAGTTGCATTTCCCTCAACACAGTCATTGTCATCACAATCGTTACACTACCAACTGTGCAATGGGAGATTAAAACACACACAGAAAGCCGAAGGCAGTAAGATATGGTTACCACAACTCCCATGCAGCTGCAGTTGGATGATGATGTAATGGAGAGTCAGTCACAGTCGGAAGTAGGTCAATGTTGAGTTGCATTTCCCTCAACAGTAATCATCGCCGCGCAACCAACTGTGCAATACGAACAACATATTTCCTAACTGTGCCCACGGGACATTCAGCTTTATACGACGAAGTTCCAACTTGTCAAAAGACGATGTACAATTTTGACATATACCACGGAAAACTAAAACCTATACATGTACTTTACATAATGTTTCATAAAGATATCAATAAAATTAAGTGTAACGGAATTTTGCGATATCTGTTGATAGAGAAGTCCTTATGACACTAACTTTGGTAGTCTATATAAGAATAACACTATTTATTTTGGGGTCAAAAGGTCACATGACAGCAATGTTAGAATTAAAATAGTGTTGGCGGCACTGAAGATATTTAGTGCCACGTTGTTTTCATATATGAATATAGAATGATTGTCGGAAGTACGTGCTAAAATCTTTATTCAATTGTACTAAATATTTTATTTTACACAGAGAATCTAAAGTATTGTAAGCTCTGTACACAATACAATAATTTCCGTGTGCGAAATCTTACATTTTAAATCCAGCGCCAGATATGCAGATTTATAAATGTGACGATGCTCTGTAAGAACCTGTTCTATCAATCAGGTTTTACGTGCTCGTACCATTCAAAACAGGAATTTCAACTTATATAGTTCCAATGAAAGCTTGGCACAATGAACATCGACTTAATTTTGCGTCAAGAGGTCAAAGACTCCTGCATAAACACATCCCGGCAGGCAGTAATTCAACAGTCAGGGCACGGAATTTGATTAAATGTGAAGCTCCAGGAACAGTGAAAACGGCGCACGAGAAGAGATAAATTGTGATGAAGCTGTTCGTCCGGCCACTAGTTCCGCGTCACCGAGCACAGCTATATGGTGGGAACTGGGAAGTTGGAATGATTAAGGGGGGGGAGGGAGGTAGATCACAACACACCGCCCCTACTGGTGTGGGTGTGGGGTGAGGTGTGGGTGGGGGTAGGAAGTGCGGCACTCTCCTGCATGTCCCGCGTTGTTGCCGAATCTCCGGCCTAGTATGGATATACGTGCACGCAATGTCAGCACTCCACATTTTATCAGCTTCAATCCCAAATAGACACAATTAAATTGTGCTGAAACTATTACAATATAACCTATACCTATACAATATAACCGGACTTGGCCGAGTATTGGGGATTTGGTCACAGGAGTTGTGGGATATGGTTAGGGGACACCATTCGCACAACAGTGAACGTGAAGCGTTGTTGTCAATATCAATTACAAGCCGTATTTTGCCGGCCACTGGGCTATCCAGGATCTCACAAGTGTTGAGGATAACACATACGGATTTTACTAACGTCCTGCACATACAATGTGTGAGTTTAATCGCTCCTTTCCCTGGTGTTGGAAAATGAAATGAAGAAGAAATGGCCATAAACAAGACAAGCCCGCCAAAACTACAGTCGATCTTGCTCTCGTGCCAAAACCATACTTTCTTAACTGTACATTGACAAAATAGATGATGATCCAAAAACCCTCCAATACACACCAAGAAAAGTCCATTCATCGAGTGTTGAGAGTGATACCCCGCCCACAGCGCCGCGAGCCACTAGAGTTGTGTGACCTATCGGCGAGCCGAGTTCACAAGCGGCCACTCGCGCCTTGCTGTCTGTCCGTTGACAGCTGTTGTAGACCGCATGTGAACCGGCCTGTCACGTTACGGCAGTGGTGGGCGGCGCTCCACTTTCAACTCTCAACTAATGGAATATAATATCTCGGAATATAATTTTAAGAGAATTTTAAATGAGTGGAAATCGTGTTGAGTTTTGGAATCAAAATCAATACCGAGCATTATTTACATATTTTATAACCCTTAAAAATAAATAGTCTATACATACATTTATGTTCAATATTAATAAACAAAAATTTCATCAGTTATCGTAATCTTCACTGGACTGTCACTTTATATCCCAAGAGTATTTATTTTATTTTAACTATTAACGCTGTTCCAGGATTAAGGGAAAATGTTATGCTGCAACACTGATATGCTCCTTAACAAATATTAAACGAAAAGTCAGGAATTAACTTATAACTTAGCAAATCAAAAAAGTAAATTTAGATTGGAAAACCTAAAAACAAAGCCGATTTAGTGGCCAAATTGACGTTTGTAAAGAACAATTAATAAGTCTAGAGATGCCAATTCCGCTGGGACAAAAACAAAGGTTAATCTGTGCAGCATTGAGGGCGCACGTGCAGAGGTTAACTGAGCAGTGCAACGCGATTGGCTTCTGGAAGACCGATATAGCCAGTAACGGGCGGAGATTATTATACGTAACCTGGTTACATAAAACAGCTTTAAATAAAACAGGGGCATATTTCTGTATTCAGGCCGGCTTTAAACGATTAATTTCCTTAATACATTTGGATTTTATACCTTATTTTGCCAATAAGGTTTTATTACAAACTCAATTTATAACGATATATATGAAAAGAATGTATTGAAAAAAAACGACTATTTTTTTTAAATAAAGGAAATCTTTTACGAAAATTGCTGAACCATTAACTTAATTACATACGTCTTGAATATCGTGTTTAATTACTATGCATTTATAACATATCGGTGCAGATCTCTTACAACAAAGCTAATTTTTTCTAAACTTGTGAAAACTTATGTTTAAAATGGTATACATTGCACTATCCAAGTGTTTTAGTAATTAAAAAACTTCCACGACCAAAATCCGTAATTTTCAATTGTATATTTTAAGGATTTGTTAATTATTAAACTACTCTACCTATCCAAATAACCTTGCTTGTTAGTAGCCTACATTAAACGTATTTATGGAAAATTCTAAAACAATGTAAAGTAATACATACACCAAACTTGTTTAGTATCAGATTTATTGCTTATATTACTATTTTCGAAAGAGTCATTCTAAGGATTAAAACAAGGTGGCTTAGCGCTTCATGTTCAGCGTTTGACTATCCAATGTTGGGAAAGTAAAAATATTTCCAGAACATAAAAAATCTTTAACGCAAATGAAACGATATTATAAATAGTTAACACATTTTAAGAATTCTGCAGACATGAATGAGCACACCTACTGCCTACAGTTCACTGACGGAAACAATAAGCAATTAACACAATCGCAACAGAACGCTGCTCGTACCGTCAATGGAACAGGAAGTGAGAGGTTGATTAAAATTAAAAGGCGGAAGTGCGACTGCTGATGACCTTGAATGTTTTCGGATCACGGCAGAGGAGGGTGGTGGTGGAGGGGGGCACGTGCCGCTATCACCATGGCAACGCCGCAATCGATGAGATGCGTACACGCAGTGCTGTTCCGGGAACACTGTTTACTTTATACAGCCCCTTTACTTTACGGCTCTGTAAAAGTGGGTTTCTTGTCAGAAATTCCACAAGGACATAGTTTAACGATTCGGGAAACGACTTTTTTAGAAATTGTCTTACAGTACATGTTATTATCTAGGGATTTTTATCAAATTGGAGCCATAAAGCACAAGGTTCTTCGGAATCAAGGAGTAGCAAGAAGTAGCCTACACGAGCAAAGCTCAGAGTTAAATCAACCCTCTTGTCGTGAATATATATTATTAGTGCCAATAGATATAGTAAATCCGTGCATCTGCTCAAATTGTAACAAGCAACACAAGTTCAGTCACCAGACCAGATGATCAAAGATTTGTATACAGACGTTAAAACCTCGGGACATGTTTTGAGAACTTTACGACTTATGTACGAACTAGAGCTAATACGAAAATGTTAACACTACCATACTATAAAAAATAACCACTGAATGTAACTTTCAAACAATAAATTTGCCAAATTAACCCATTAACTGTTAAGCGAGATGAAGAACACTACGTCTCTTTTGAAAACTGCGACTATTTTTTTCTAAATGCTATTTTGATTTACTTGCAGTTTTTAATAACTACAGTGGTAGTGAAGGGGAAACCACACAAGGCTCTGATACAACGACCCGAACTATGTGTAATGATCGAGGTCTAGTGGTTTACTTAGCATCACGTGTAATGATCGAAGTCTAGTGGTTTACATAGAACCCACGTGTAATGATCGAAGTCTAGTGGTTTACATAAAACCAATCAACAATAACCAATAAACTAAACACACACACACACACACACACACACACACACACACACACATTCTGTTATGTTTACATCACATCCTAGAGTACGCAGCGACCGCAGGGCAATGGCCTGCCTGGGAACCGGTTGTGGAGACCGGGCCATAGAGTATGCTGAGGCCAGTGCCTTCATTGTGTCCTCACCACGTAAGCTACACACTTCCAGATAGAATCATTTTAAAATCAATTCTTGATTTTGTACCCGTGCAGAAACAAGGTCCCCGTACCAATTTATGCCCATAACACACATCAAACCATATATTGCTTCTAGAACGTTTCTGTTGCTATTAGACGGTTTATTGAACCTCGAGATTCCAAGGCTAAACCGGTTCTAGTAGTGTTCGTGATGCCGTGATAGTTAAAGCCCTGTTCCTTTTTCTATTCTATAAGGTCGATTGGGCTCAAATAGTCCAACATGAAGAAGTTTCAGTAGTTATCGTGAGATTCCAAGGCCAAACCGGTTCTAGTAGTGTTCGTGATGCCGTGATAGTTAAAGCCCTGTTCCTTTTTCTATTCTATAAGGTCGATTGGGCTCAAATAGTCCAACATGAAGAAGTTTCAGTAGTTATCGTGAGATTCCAAGGCCAAACCGGTTCTAGTAGTGTTCGTGATGCCGTGATAGTTAAAGCCCTGTTCCTTTTTCTATTCTATAAGGTCGATTGGGCTCAAATAGTCCAACATGAAGAAGTTTCAGTAGTTATCGTGAGATTCCAAGGCCAAACCGGTTCTAGTAGTGTTCGTGATGCCGTGATAGTTAAAGCCCTGTTCCTTTTTCTATTCTATAAGGTCGATTGGGCTCAAATAGTCCAACATGAAGAAGTTTCAGTAGTTATCGTGAGATTCCAAGGCCAAACCGGTTCTAGTAGTGTTCGTGATGCCGTGATAGTTAAAGCCCTGTTCCTTTTTCTATTCTATAAGGTCGATTGGGCTCAAATAGTCCAACATGAAGAAGTTTCAGTAGTTATCGTGAGATTCTAAGATTACGAATGTCTGTACACTAGTTTTGGGGCACGGCCACTAGAAACACGCATGAACACTGACTGGGACCGTTACAGAAACGAAGTTAGAATTACGACCTTATTCGAATTTGAATACTGCGAGTATACCCGCGGCAGAGACGATGCCAGACATTCACAGCCAGAAGAGACGGATTAGATATAAAAAGGAGAACAGGAGAGATGACTCTGGCTGGCCACGTGTGTTAGGCAGGTCCGCCCGACCGGCGGGCAGATAGCAAGAAGGCCCACAAAAAGAGCGGTGTGTAAATCGATAGGCAGACAATGGCCCGGGCTACAAAAACTGTCCAAGGTCGTTCCCCAGACAGAATCTGCCAGCGTCCACCCCCGGAGCTGGTAACATGATCAAAGGTAGAACTCGATCTCACCAGCGCAGCGGTTCTTTTCATATTACACTTAAAACCAATTAGAATATGGGCCGAGTATAAAACCCGATTTCCTGTAAACTATTTCAGGCACCAATATAACTTCAGTGACTTTACAGACGACCATTGTAGTAATATTTACCGACGACTTTACTTAAGGGGAGATGTACGCCTATATTGTAAAAAAATCAATATTTTTTTTATATTTTTATCTTAAAGTATAGATTTTTCTGAGTTCAGTGATATATAATACATATATATTTGGGTTATATTTATATGCTAAAAAAAAATTATAAACATGCTAGTCGGGCGCACGGATCCGTGGTCAGACGTATCGAAAACGTTCTGAACGATAGGATATTGTTTTGAGCATTTTAATATACATAACTTGCACTTTTTAATATTACTCTTTTTTCTTTTTACTCTTTGGTTTAGTTTACTTCTTATATTTGTTGGCTTTGGGTAGCTTGTTAGTTGTTTGTAACCTTTAGTGTGTTTTGTCAGCTGGGTATTTGTTTTGTTTAGTGTTTGTTTAACATTTGAAATAGATCTCAGTTATTGATACCATTTGTGTTTTAGAATAACAAAATATGCCTCGATCAACTAAGATAACAAAGAAAAAACATTTCCGGGGTAATCAGTATGCTCGGATATCGTCGGGTAATGTAAATAGTTCAGCTGCAGTTAGTGAATTACGTGAAAGTGATGTGTTGGAAGTGCCTCGTCCTACTCCTTTTTCTGCCTCAAGAAGGAAAATAAGTACCGGTATATTACCAAACACTTTAGACACAGTTGGTCACAATAATGTAATTGTAAGTATGAATATTTTGTGTCAAGCTTTGGTTCATGCTACTGTGTGTAAATATTGTAAAGTAGAAAATTCTTTGAGCTTGAAAGAAGACGAAGCTGCAAGAGAAGGCCTAGCTTGCAAACTGTTTGTTGAATGTAGTAACTGTAATAATAAGTATTATTTTTGGTCATCAGAAAAAAACTAATGGCTTTTATGACGTGAACGTCAGATCAGTATATGGTCTGAGATCAATAGGGAAAGGATCAATATCCGGAAAAACCACTTTTCGGTATCCTTGATTTACCTAACCCTCCTAAGAGATTTGAACGCTACAATCCTTTGTTTATTAGGTCAGTAGAGAAAGTAGCAACACAATCAATGATTGATGCTACAGAAGAGGCAGAAGTGGCATTGAATGAGTCTGAAGATGGTAGTGTGAGCAGAGACATAAGTGTTGGTTTTTTAGACGGTACATGGCAAAGACGTGGGTTTTCGTCTTTTGAACGGTGTAGTGTCGGTTTCAAGTTTTGACTCTAGTAAAAATTTTAGATACAGAAGTACTTACCAAATACTGCCATACATGCAAATCAATCAAAAACCCAAAACCTCATTTTTTGTGATAAGAATTTTGACGGGGGTCAAGTGGAAGCTATGGAAGTTGCAGGAGCTAAGGCTGTGTTTGCTCGTTCAGAAATGACTAGAAAAGTAAGATACAAATATTACCTGGGAGATGGTGATTCCAAAGGGTTTCAAACAGTAGTAAATTCTGAACCATATGGGCCCAAATTTTCATATTGAAAAACTGGAATGTGTTGGGCACGTTCAGAAAAGAATGGGGGGTCGACTTAGAAAGTTACGGAGAGAAATGAAGGGGAAAGTATTGAGTGATGGATTGAAAATTGGTGGAAAGAAAGGAAGATTGACTGATGCAGCTATAGACTCCCTCCAAAATTATTATGGCATAGCAATAAGAAGAAATACAGACAATTTAGAGAAGATGAAAAAAAGATATATGGGCCATATACTTTCACAAATTGTCAACTGACGAGAATCCACAACATAATCTCTGCGATGACTCGTGGTGTAAATATAAGAAATGCATAAAAGAAAATGAAACTTATGAGCATAAAAATTCATTAGATAAAAGCTGTGATGGATGCCATCAAACCAACTTTCCAAGCATTGGCTTCACCAGACCTGCTTTAAAAAATGTCTCCATGGTCAAACACAGAATGTAAACGAAAGTTTTAATTCTGTGTTGTGGACGCGTATACCTAAATTAAATTTTGTAGGCCTGCAAACACTAAGATTTGGTGTTTTTGACAGTATTATTACTTTTAATGAAGGAAGTCAAGGCAGAATAAAAGTTGCTTAATGATCTAGGTATAAAGCTAGGCCAAAAACTGTGTTTATACCCTACGTCAGATTGATGAGGACCCGGAGTGAGGAAAAGCCGAAAAAGCTGGTGAAGAAGAGACAAAGCAAGCTAGGAGGAAACGGGCAAGAGATGGTGAGGAAGAAACTAATTGATGATGATATAAGGCCAAGGAACAAGACTATGAAGCAGGAATGTTTTTAAAAGGTACTTTTCAATCATATTTTTGTATACATAAAAGTGTTTTGTGAATTACCGAAAATTTACTTTTTTGACATAAATGTTCCTTTTTTCAGGAACTAGTTGTCCAATCTTCATGAAATTTATATCATATATTAACGTACCTATTCATACAAGCCCTGCCACTTTCATAAGTCTAGGTCAAAATTTAAAAAAAATTAAAATTTTTTTTTTAAAAACAAATAATTGAAAAAAAAATATTGAGTATCTTTAAAAAAAAATTTCTAAAGCCAAAAATATTGATTGAAAATCTTTAAAAGTGGCAGGGCTTGTGTGTAATAGTATGTTTTAGAAGTGCTAAAAATTTCAATTCGTTAGGTATCATAGTTCTTGAGAAAAAGGAACATAAATATTTGAAAATTAACATGAGCTGGTATAGGGCGTACATCTCCCTTAACCAGTTACTCGGTTAACTCATTTAAATATTTACTTGGTGGTCACACGTATTAGATTAGCCACAGTCAGGATGGTGAATTTAAACTTATACATGCTATGTTATAAGTTAGAAGGGTTAAGGCCACTTCAAAATTATATTCTCTTAAATAAGCAGAGCATCAATGTGTATGAGGTAGGATACACGCTACCTCTACCCACATATAACATCCCTTTGGTTTCCCTGTGAAAGGTTAGAAAGAAAGAAAAACCTCATGTCTTATATTTAATACACGCTATTGGTAATATATTATAGTCTCACTAACAAAACATATAGCTACAGCTCTGACAAAGAACCTGTTATTCCTTTTCAGATTAGGCACTGTTGATATTGTATGTCACCATGCGAATCTACAATGCTCACCAGGGTTCTTAATTAGAGCCTCAGTATGATAAGCTCTAGGCACCCGAGACAGCATCTTCTGCTCATTCATTGAGAACAATGAATTACAAACTACAACTTTATCGTAAGTGTTGGCTACTTTTCTCTTTACAGGTATAGACGAGGAGAGGCAACTTCGGTGACCTGTATGGCTCAAGTGGTCATTAATAATCTTTGAGAGATAAATATGGCAACATGTAACACAGCACTTAACATGTCACTAGCAGTTAATGAATATTATGGCTACTCTTGAGCGATTAAGTATGTCTACGGTGTGACATGCACAGCACAACACTGCCATTTGTTCATTTAGAGAGATAAGCGCGGTGACTTGTAAATCGCAAAAGTTCATGCCTGTGGGAATACAGAGCATAAGATGAAACATAAACGCAACTGATACTGGAGTTTTATAAATGAGTATGTAGGCCTATCATTGTCAATAACTACCCCTTCTACTTTTATATACAATAAACGTATCCACAATAATGCTTGAGAAATGATCATGATCACATTTCACAACGAGAAAATATAGCTACCATAAGCAATAAAACCAGAGAAATATCTCAGGGAAAATAAATTAGACCCAAAGTGAGTCTTCTCTGTTTCGTTCATCTCTATTAAATCCCAACAGGTCTTTATTAAATAAACTGAAAATAAAAGAGAGAGGGCGTGTTTAAATCCGGTAGTAGCAGAGTGCTGTGCTGGGGGGAGGGGGGGATGATGATGTATGTAGGTGACAGGGTGATGTGGGGAGAGGGGTGAACGCGGTGTTGCCGCATCTCCGCCTGCACGTGCTGGCAACACTGTCAGACCATCACTTTTACTTTGAATGGCATTAATAGAACTAGCAACGCCTAGATTAGATCGATCTAACAAGTATTAAAGCGAAATCCATAAAATGTTTCTACTTCAGCTAGGGCCCGTAGCAAGAAAAACGATTAGCTAAAGCTACGTACAACGAGTTGTAAAATCGCTGATCTTTACCAAGTGCTGGTTCAAAGACGTCCTGATAGTGGTAAAAAGCGCTGTCAAAGACGGACTCTGCCACCATTCGTCACACAACCCTTAGGACAATGACAGAGGGACAATATTTGGACACAGGACACTACTACAACACAGGAGGGATGTGACGCGGTGATTTACAGACCTTTAGAGTTCAGTTACAGGTTTAACCACGGTCTGGTAGTGCGTGAGGAGGGAAACAAGGGAATTACATTATAGCGTATCCTAACTGACACTGTAAACCCATAAAAGTGCCCTGTTCTTACACCGCTCTGTGTCTCAGACGACGGGCTTTCACTAACCTTCGACATCGCCAACACCACTGTAATTGTGAACTTTCCCTACAAATTAATTGTTAAGCAATATTTTCTATTAATTGATGAAAGAAAATTAAATTCAAAATTATTCAATAATTTTATTTTTATACACGAGGCCTTTCAACATCAAAGATGCCATATCGTCAGGTGTGAACCAACAGAAAATTGATGTATTCCAATAAGAAGAGCTCCTCCTTCAATGTTAAACAATAGTATGCACTAAACAATAGAAAAATACATAACGGTTTGTGAAAAAGGTACAACGTCACTACACCATCGATAATAGCGTGTTTCAACAGTACAATAATCAATTATTTAAAATAGAGAAAACATGATTGACATTGGGGGAGATAACGCTGCAGAAACCCAGATAACCTAAATTGTGTAGGCTAGCGTCATTAGTCGACACACAACGAACCGATTCTTTGTAAACCAAACTATTGTGATTACGTCTTCTGTGCATCTACTAGAAATCGGATGACCACCGTGATCTTTAATGACGATTGCGAGGCGGGGGGGGGGGAGGGTTATAACTGCATTAAAGTAGCTGTGTATACTCCAGAAGGGTACCCAAGTGCATTAAGTTTAATCCATAGTTATCTTATAGTGAAGACGAATGGCTCAATAGCTGGCTGTTAAAAGGAATAACCTTGACTGTAGTGGCCACGGCATTCTGTCACGACAGTCAGAGCCATAAATGTAGGTGACAACACTTCCACTTCCCTCTACAACCAGCAACTTCCACTGCCTGCTAGATACTACACTGCGACTTTTCCTTCATCGTTCCAGCGCGTTCTCGATGTCACAATGGCTACACTGGAAAGACTGCACCTTTCCCAATAGACTCGTAATTTTCTTCCCAACAAAGAATTTCCTCCAAGAGCATTTCTATTTTTGTCCGCAATTCAAAGTCAATATTTTTCTTAGTAAGAGAACTAATGTAGGTCCTCAACGATTTGGATTCTTACAGTTTTAAATGTTTATGCGGAAAACGATACACGCATTGTCTTGAGACTAGCCGAACCTACTATTCCAAAATATCACAGTGCCTGATACCTGTATATCAGCCAAGAACACAGTAGGTTGGACCTCCTCATGTGTTAACAAATCTCCTCCCCAAACTACAAATCCCTGTCTATTTTTGTTTATTAAAGTTATTTTGTCGATAGTAAAACTTTTTAAACAGCAAATAATTTGTGATTAGAGTACAGGACAGTACTGTGTAGCAAACGGTCTACATTCTTATCGCTGTAACTCTCGTAAATGGATTGACATTGTGCGGGACCTGATGTTGACACTCCACTAGAACCTGCCTCTACTTGTATGCGTTGCACTCAATTCGTCAATATCTTCTTTAACTCCACCGATAAAACAGTTCGTGTGCAATCATGTAGAAGTGAGGTACTGTGTTGAATGGCGGCGACTGACAGTTCGAGAGGGGAGCTGGATCAATCAGGGACTCTGCCGCGCCATGTGGCGTCTAGCTGGTATAGCTGGTAGCTGGCAGCACACCTGCTCTACCCCAGTGTCTGTTCTGTTCTGCCGCGCCCTCGCTAGTCGCTACCAGCTCCTCTAGCAGTCCCTCTATCTCAGTTTTATTGGACAGCTTTACTACCTCCACGAAGCCGTTCGCCAACTGACACTTTCCGTTGGTCGAGTGTCCCCCAGTCGCAGTACAACGTGCTCTCTAACACTTCTCGGCTCAAAGTGGGATGAGTTAACAGCTGACCGTGTGAAATGGCCTTGAGTTTTTATCCATAACAACAATGTTAAACCTCGTGAGTTTTAAGCCCGTACTTCTAGTCATACTATTATGGGAAATATCTTATTTTCACCCTCGAACTGGCAGTTATTCCTTCCTCAGATTGCAGGCCATTATTTGGGTGTTTTGGGCCCATACTTTAACCATTTCGTAAAAAATACATTTTTATTATAACTCTAAATATTTAATAAAATTTGGAGATAACCATGGTATAATTGCTATGCATAAACCATAAAAACTATTTTTTCAAGTGCTGGGACTGCCCCAGGTAATGTATGATATTATATAGATTAGAAGCTGAGATAGCCAATTTATTCTTAATTTTATCTAGTTTCAGAAAATATATAACAGTATTCATGTTCTCTTCAAGAAACGTTTTATATATATATATATATATATATATATATATATATATATATATATATATATATATATATATATATATATATATTGTAAAAAACCACAAATAGCACACGAAAGACTGAATTTGTTATTACGATTATTTTTAGAAATTTACGGACAATTTTCATTAAATAAACCAAACTTTAAAGAAGTATATGCACTACAAAACAATAAAAAATTAATAACTTTTTTAAGTGATGGAACATACAGAAATTTGTTAGTTAGGCTATTATGTAGGTATACGATTATTTTGAAAAATTAGTAAAACAAATATAATTTTTACACTAAATATTTACAAAATGTACAAAAATGCAGCATCGTATAGCCTAAAACAAAGCTATAACAAGCTATAAACCAACATAATAAACCATACCCATGATATTATAATATCACTAGTTTTTAAAATGGCTAGATTAAGTCGATCTTTTTGGCAAAATGTATGACCACACTGAGACATCACTGTTTTCAAAACAGCAAAACCAATTCACCATTGAAATCAGCAATTCTTTACTGAATGAACTGTCAAAACACGTGCATGTCAGACCACCAGTTAATGTCGATTGCCATTTCGAGAGTTAAAGATATTTATACGCATCCAAACTCTGTTTAGTTTTAGCGATATATTTATTGGTTGTAAAAAAAAACTATTTATACACTTAATAAAAGCGATTGAAAAGCGTTTCGATGCGTATTAATTCAATATTGATGAGACACCTTTCATAATGCTAAGATCAAAAATAAGGACATAAAAGTGCAAGATTTAAAATTGTTCTTATGGGGGAAAATCAAGGTACTTTCTATAGAACCGACTCTTAAATTCATAGCAGTTTTGAAATATTGTAACCAGATCCAGTTGTAAATCCTTGAAGTCGTTGTTTTTTTATAGGTTTCCAGAAATAAGCCACTTCCTGAACTTGTTACGTTCTATGAAAGTACCTATAGAATGGATATACCTATAAAAGTACTGTTGTGTATTTTAATAATTCTTATAGGACTAATAAAAATCTCCTTCGAGGAGTCGGTTAGCTGAGAACGTAGCAGTAGAAATCTACTGGTTACGCGCTTTTCTTGTTTTCTCACACGAATACTTCTAGGATGCGAAGTTAGTATTGTCATGCACATTCTACATTTTTCAGTGATCACACAAAAGGTAATAAAGTACTAAACTTGTATAATATGTGGAGACATGTATTATACAAGCAGAACAGTGGTTCTCGCGAGGCACTGTTCAACTCCTTGTCATATATTATAAAGGATGCAACTGAAAGAATAAACAGGCCTATTTACCCTAATACAGTAAATAAATATTGATTGCAGCAGTCATGACTACGAAGCGTGAAAACTACTTTATGTTTTTAAACACGTCGTGTAATGAACCCATTGTCAGTAGACAATACACAATGATTGGTGTGTACATTTTTAACTTTAGAGCTAAAGTTGGTAGAAAGCGAGTTTATAAATCTAGAGATGGAGCAGAAAAACATATAAATGCACCAAACCAATTATTAATGATTCTGCTGAAACGCAAGTCTTCTAATCCATGACATCGTATTGTGTGTGAAATACATACAATTGGAGAACCTCTTTAGTTTCTAATTAGGCACACAGTACCGGTGAAATGATTGTATAAAGATAAATATAATGGATCTGATCAATAGTGAACGAATCGCAGAACGGTTTGCAATATAAATAGGCTAATTACGTTACGGTGCAAAACAGATCATCGCGGAATAATATCCCCGGGCATTTAACTGCTCGCTAGCAAGCAGCGGCAGCTTCATCAAAAAACAAACAGCCATTAAGAGACCTAACCTATTAACTCCGAGCGGGAAGCTGTCAGAGAGACTGGCTAGAGGCCAATCACTTATCAGCTGTTCACATGACTCAGAGAATAGTGTGGTTGGCAACACTGGCGAAGGCCGACGTGCGACTCGGCCGGTGCAACATGGCCGCCTCCCAACAGCTGACACTCGGCCACGCGCATGCGCCACGCCACCGAGGTCGAGAGGTTGTTTACGGTCACCAGTCGGCACAGTGAATTGAGTGGCGTCCTATTTATAGAAGTAGACGTTAAATTTAGATTACACTGCAACTCTCTTTGATTACATCTAGAATGTGTCTTATCGTCTTCATCGTATAGAGCCCCTGATTACAATTTAATGAATGTTCTGCGTTGATTAAAACAACTCTCTGAGAGAGTTAGAATTTGTAATTTACAACTAGATTATGTAGACCTACCTAACTGTCTAAATAAAGCTATCCACTATTTCAATTTTATAAAACTTTATTACATTTACTCTGCCATCAAATTTAGTACGAAAGACTAAATGTTCCCTGGTCTTGACCAATTAAAACGAATTTTGTAACTAGAGAACGAACAATCCAGCCAACGGTAACAAAAGCTATGTGTTATGGCTGAATCTAAAGCGAACATTGTAGTCATGCAGAAACACGCATATAATACACACTAGATGTCCGATAGTCGCATATTCCTGCATTATATATAAACACAGCCCTACCACTAGAACTGGAGAATGATGATACAGTATCGCTGCTAGACACACACTAGATGCCCGATAGGCGCACATTCTTGCATATATATAAACACAGCCCTACCACTAGAACTGGAGAATGATGATACAGTATCGCTGCTAGATACACACTAGATGCCCGATAGGCGCACATTCTTGCATATATATAAACACAGCCCTACCACTAGAACTGGAGAATGATGATACAGTATCGCTGCTAGATAGTCTACACACTAGATGCCCGATAGGCGCACATTCTTGCATATATATAAACACAGCCTTACCACTAGAACTGGAGAATGATGATACAGTATCGCTGCTGGGGTCACGCATAATACACACTAGATCCCTGATGGCTGCATATTCCAGCACGGATAAACACAGCCCTCACCACTAGAACTCGGGAGTGATAATAAAATATCGCTGCTGCCGGGGTAACGTATAATACACACTAGACACTAGACCCCTGATGGCTGCATATTCCAGCACGGCTAAACACAGCCCTCATCACTAGAACTGGGGAGTGATAATACAATATCGCTGCTGTCGGGGTAACGTATAATACACACTAGATGCCCGATGCCCGCACATTCCAGCACAGATAAACACAGCCTTAATCACTAAAACTGGGGAGTGATGATACAGTATTGCTTCTGGGGTAACGTATAATACACACTAGACCCCTGATGGCTGCATATTCCAGCACGGATAAACACAGCCCTCATCACTAGAACTGGGGAGTGATTATAAAATATCGCTGCTGCCGGGGTAACGTATAATACACACTAGACCCCTGATGGCTGCATATTCCAGCACGGCTAAACACAGCCCTCACCACTAGAACTGGGGAGTGATAATACAATATCGCTGCTGCCGGGGTAACGTATAATACACACTAGATCCCGATGCCCGCACATTCCAGCACGGATAAACACAGCCTTAATCACTAAAACTGGGGATTGATGATACAGTATTGCTTCTGGGGTAACATAATACACACTAGATCTCTGATGGCTGCATATTCCAGCACGGATAAACACAGCCTTAATCACTAAAACTGGGGATTGATGATACAGTATTGCTTCTGGGGTAACGTATAATACACACTAGACCCCTGATGGCTGCATATTCCAGCACGGATAAACAAAGCCCTCATCACTAGAACTGGGGAGTGATTATACAATATCGCTGCTGCCGGGGTAACGTATAATACACACTAGATCCCGATGCCCGCACATTCCAGCACGGATAAACACAGCCTTAATCACTAAAACTGGGGATTGATGATACAGTATTGCTTCTGGGGTAACATAATACACACTAGATCTCTGATGGCTGCATATTCCAGCACGGATAAACACAGCCTTAATCACTAAAACTGGGGATTGATGATACAGTATTGCTGCTTCTGGGGTAACGTATAATACACACTAGACCCCTGATGGCTGCATATTCCAGCACGGATAAACACAGCCCTCATCACTAGAACTGGGGAGTGATAATACAATATCGCTGCTGCCAGGGTAACGTATAATACACACTAGATCCCTGATGGCTGCATATTCCAGCACGGATAAACACAGCCCTCACCACTAGAACTGGGGAGTGATAATAAAATATCGCTGCTGCCGGGGTAACGTATAATACACACTAGACCCCTGATGGCTGCATATTCCAGCACGGCTAAACACAGCCCTCACCACTAGAACTGGGGAGTGATAATACAATATCGCTGCTGTCGGGGTAACGTATAATACACACTAGATCCCGATGCCCGCACATTCCAGCACGGATAAACACAGCCTTAATCACTAAAACTGGGGATTGATGATACAGTATTGCTTCTGGGGTAACGTATAATACACACTAGACCCCTGATGGCTGCATATTCCAGCACGGATAAACACAGCCCTCACCACTAGAACTGGGGAGTGATAATAAAATATCGCTGCTGCCGGGGTAACGTATAATACACACTAGACCCCTGATGGCTGCATATTCCAGCACGGCTAAACACAGCCCTCACCACTAGAACTGGGGAGTGATAATACAATATCGCTGCTGCCGGGGTAACGTATAATACACACTAGACCCGATGCCCGCACATTCCAGCACGGATAAACACAGCCTTAATCACTAAAACTGGGGATTGATGATACAGTATTGCTTCTGGGGTAACATAATACACACTAGATCTCTGATGGCTGCATATTCCAGCACGGATAAACACAGCCTTAATCACTAAAACTGGGGATTGATGATACAGTATTGCTTCTGGGGTAACGTATAATACACACTAGACCCCTGATGGCTGCATATTCCAGCACGGATAAACACAGCCCTCACCACTAGAACTGGGGAGTGATAATACAATATCGCTGCTGCCGGGGTAACGTATAATACACACTAGATCCCGATGCCCGCACATTCCAGCACGGATAAACACAGCCTTAATCACTAAAACTGGGGATTGATGATACAGTATTGCTTCTGGGGTAACATAATACACACTAGATCTCTGATGGCTGCATATTCCAGCACGGATAAACACAGCCTTAATCACTAAAACTGGGGATTGATGATACAGTATTGCTTCTGGGGTAACGTATAATACACACTAGACCCCTGATGGCTGCATATTCCAGCACGGATAAACAAAGCCCTCATCACTAGAACTGGGGAGTGATTATACAATATCGCTGCTGCCGGGGTAACGTATAATACACACTAGATCCCTGATGGCTGCATATTCCAGCACGGATAAACACAGCCCTCACCACTAGAACTGGGGAGTGATAATAAAATATCGCTGCTGCCGGGGTAACGTATAATACACACTAGACCCCTGATGGCTGCATATTCCAGCACGGCTAAACACAGTCCTCACCACTAGAACTGGGGAGTGATAATACAATATCGCTGCTGCCGGGGTAACGTATAATACACACTAGATCCCGATGCCCGCACATTCCAGCACGGATAAACACAGCCTTAATCACTAAAACTGGGGATTGATGATACAGTATTGCTTCTGGGGTAACATAATACACACTAGATCTCTGATGGCTGCATATTCCAGCACGGATAAACACAGCCCTCATCACTAGAACTGGGGAGTGATTATACAATATCGCTGCTGCCGGGGTAACGTATAATACACACTAGATCCCCTGATGGCTGCATATTCCAGCACGGATAAACACAGCCTTAATCACTAAAACTGGGGATTGAAGATACAATATTGCTTCTGGGGTAACATAATACACACTAGATCCCCTGATGGCTGCATATTCCAGCACGGATAAACACAGCCCTCATCACTAGAACTGGGGAGTGATAATACAATATCGCTGCTGCCGGGGTAACGTATAATACACACTAGATCCCGATGCCCGCACATTCCAGCACGGATAAACACAGCCTTAATCACTAAAACTGGGGATTGATGATACAGTATTGCTTCTGGGGTAACATAATACACACTAAATCCCTGATGGCTGCATATTCCAGCACGGATAAACACAGCCCTCACCACTAGAACTGGGGAGTGATAATACAATATCGCTGCTGCCGGGGTAACGTATAATACACACTAGACCCCGATGGCTGCACATTCCAGCACGGGTAAATACAGGCCTTGCCACTACAACTGGAAGTGATGATAGAGTATTGCTGCCGGAGTCACGCGTCATACACACTGAATGCCTGCTGGTCGCACATTCCAGCACGGATAAACCCAGGTCTCTTCAGAACTAGCTGTGATCATCGAGATCCTTGTATGTTTAACGACCATGGTCAGAATACGATGATGTTATACAACTTCAGATAAGCTACCAACAAACGAGTTACCGTACCCAATATTTTAATAAACTGTAAACATACTTACTGAGTGATATAATAGCATTGCTTCCTGCATTTTTTCTGATCGATACATAGGATGTGTTTGTATATTCAAAAATCCACAACAACTTCATGCTGTCTACAAACATCTCAATTGTATGCCTATTACATATGCACAGTTAATTCAATTTTCATCCTTAACACCTGTTTTCTGGTCGACAAAGAAAATATAGAAGATTATCACAAGTTACGTCGACCAAATGTCGAGCACCTGCCGAGCAGATCAATCCCCTACAGTGAGCAGACGCTGGGCCAGCTGGGATCCCGCCACAAACTATAGGTGCAGGCAGCCCTTGTCTTGAGCAGACCGGTGATTAGACCATCATTATCTCGGAATCGACGGGAGAGCGAGAGAGAGAACGAGAGCAGAGGCAGAGGCAGCAGACGCAGGCCGGGTCATTCCCCCAGACGTTATTTGGGCAGTGTGGCCTTGGCAGTGAAAGTCCTGGCTCCACCCCCTCCTCTACCACTCGCCAGACCTTTGTTGTCATTCCATCATGGCGGATACCGAATGTGGACACGGGACAAAGAGGCCACCTGCCGAACCTATCCTTCTCACGGGGTCGCCATTCAGAGGAATCGAGGCGGCCTAGAAATTGTACAATACTCGAGTAACATACAATGGCCCAAAAGGTATAATAAAGAATGAAAAAATTGAATATCCCAGCTGCTCATGAAAATACGTCTCTCTTGGGAAACACATTTGGACTTTGAAGGTCTTTAAAAATGTATTTTTAGTGTAGCTGTGGAGGCAACCTATTCACGACGCGGTAGACTCATTCTGGTATATTTACCCAAAGTTGAAAAGGAAAACAATGTAATCGTTAAAATATAACCTGTGGGTATTGCAAAGTTTAGTTCAAACCCCGCTTACTAACATTGTACATTTTTTACATGGCCGTCGCTGATCTAAATTACGTACTATATAAAATAGTAGTGTGCGAGTAATACCTGTATCTGAATTTTAAGACATTTATCTCATAATAGCGTTCATGTATGAAACGTAACATGTAACATTTAGGACTCATGAGGGTGCATAACTCGCATAGAACTGCAGACAATAGAGTAAAGTTAGAACTGATTGTGTAAATCAGATGGCCTCAAACTCGAAAGTGAGTACGGGAGCTTAGCCAGGCACAGTGCACATCTCTAGTGCTAACCTATGATACACAGGCGCTGTACTCGGACATTCACAGAGGTTCTTCATTGTATCGTTTTTTATTGTTACAAACGACATCAACAAATATATCATCACAAGAGACTAACGACAATCGGAACTAATGAGAAAACATTATCTTCATAAATCCAGGGTTGTTAAAAATAAGGAACTGCTTAATTAAGGCGGTTTAAATGCTGCAATGGGCAAGAAGTTCCGTTCCGGGATTTTTAACTCTCTACTAATGTATACACTAAATGACATACGAACTTTCTGTTAACTTGTATAAATCAAGTGATCTGTTTTACCCTTTTCAGTTGCTACTACAAAACCACTGGGAAACTAATCCAGGTAACCACGAAAAGCCCCGTGAAGAATACTTACGTGCCCTAATTTTATGAAGGTCAAAGATGGCGTCAATAGTTTTATCCACCAACATTTCATAGTTCAAAAACAAATCGAAGTGCTGTATACCTTGAAAAACGAAGACCCTGGAGCTAAAGCCAGAATAGCTCAAGACCAAGAGCGTGCGGTAGGTCAAGGAATACTATTCTGGGATAAGGTCGAGTCAATACTGCAAGCAATTACTTCTCCACTTTGTGCAGCCTGCTCGGTTGGCAAAACTGCATACTTGTTGGTGTCGCTGCATCACTTGCAGGTAACGCAATTGCTGCATTGCTCACGATAACAATGGACAGTTTAACATAACACTGTAAGTTCTTGTCTTGTCGCCACATAAATTATGTTCAGAAACTACGGCGCTACATCACAACTGCAGAATTTTACGGTAAAGTTCAGGAAGGCATTAGACTGAAACAAAATTTAATTAAATCAAAATAAAGAAGCTTTTTAGTGTTGAACGTGTTCTACTCGATGGACGAGTTCTTGGAGTACACATGCATCATCGGCTTGAGATGCTCAACCATTTCCTGACCAACTCGAAATCTGAAACAATTTGGATGGCAGCTACTTTTCTACTCTATTATTCAAAAATGTCCTCTGTACTTATTTTGTTAACACACATTACAATCTTTAATGTAAATTTAAGAAAGTTACGCATGCTATGCAATGCCTTTGTTATCCTACAGCAATAAAGAAGTTTATTTTTCTTATTACAACTAAAGATCCTCGCACAGGCCAGTGGCCCATGAGGATGGACAGAATAAGGGTTAAAAAGGGATCGGCCTCTCCTTTTATATATATAAAGCATGAACAACAGAGTTACTACTTTTGATGTCCAATGAGTATCAAAACATCCAATGATAAAAAGGATGGTAGTGACCGAACAATAACACTGCGCGGTTACATAATCTATTCAGATTCTCCGAATGCATTGTTTACTTATTATTACCATGAGATGATTTCCAATCACCTTTTTACAGGATATAATACGACTTGTTTTAGATAATATAACGGTAACTCCCACTTTAGGAGGTACAAACCGTGTTTGTACACTACGATGAGTGATGGCCATCCCGATAGCCGCGGCGAGGCGAGGCGAGGCGAGTGCAGTAGTGGCAGCCATAGCAGCAGCGAGCCAAGTGCATTGACCCGACAGTACGGAGATGACACCGTACCGCTAGACAAAGAAAGTGCGCAGCAAACAGTATTTGTTTACATTACCAGGAACTGACTGCAAGATAAAGCTCTCGCGGTGCATACAATGGAGGCAGCCGTTGTCTGGAATACCTGATCAGTTGGACGTTTCTGTACGGGGAGAATCCGAATTGTACATCCGAACAGCGGCCCGTGGAAGTTTGTTTGATTAATTGCCGCCTCTTGTTCTACCCCCCCCCCCCCCCCAACACTTCCGGACACCTGAGTCCGGGCCCAGGAGACACGTGTGCTTCGTTACTCTATGAATAGCTTCCGCCCATCGTTTCTTGGGTCTTCCTCTGTGGCCACCGCGTATATGTATGAAAATAGTCTGGAGGCGATGTTGCATAAATCTGTATAAACTCATTTATACAGTGCGAGTTTTATTGTCAAAATGTTTCTTTGCTTTTTTGTACTTTATACGATACAACTCGAATACAGTTTAAAGTTACAAAAGCTACTGATAAAGAATTGCTTTTGTGTAATTTAGATCAAGTGGTACGTACGTACAGACTTACAGACTTCATTCGTTTAAAAAACCTATTTTAATGCTCCCTTTAGAAAAGAGACTTAGGGGCTGTACGCAAAAGCAAACAATACAAGCTATGAAACCCTACAAAGTTAGCTTATTGGGAACATTAATACAGAAACCTTATATGGAACAATGGGTCCCTGTTTTCAATTGACGATATTAAATTTCAGAACTGCTGATAAACACTATCGCAAGATAAACCTACAATAGACTCACTGATTGATAGCCATCATAATTGTAATAAAATATTTTTGTCCTTAAAAACAGGACGTGTTCATACCCACAAATGTAAGGAAAAGAAATTAAAAAAAAAATATATATATATATATTTATTTATTTATTTATATTTAATGCACTTCATTTCATAAATTCAATCGTGACATACATTAACAACACTAAGGGTAGGACTGCTTTAAAATATTCGGAACGGATTTTTTCGGTCAATTTTACAGGGCCCCGGCCGAATATCTCCCGGGCCCGCCAAAGCTGAGTACGGCCCTGAATATATTGATAATGATTGCTAAGCTCTAGCATTGGGTGCACATACCACTATTATACCAGTAGATGTCGAGACAGACTTTTCTTGCTAAATCTCGTCATTTAAACGTTTTCCTGGAATAAAAGCAGCAGCAGCATTTTTTAAACGTCTCTTATAATGTTCAATTTTCTTATTGTTTCAACACAAAAAATGTTGGATAACGTCTTATTTTCTGTAACTCATCTTACCGAATTTCAAAGGATTTAAGTAGAATACCATAAATTAAGAGTTAATGTGGCATTCTCTTTAACATAATACTGAATTGCTTCCTTATAGAATGTCACCAAACCATACTGTAACATTCCAATAAATATTGTATATAATGTTGAGAGACATGTCAGATTTTGTAATTGTTGTCATTAAAAATTGTACATATAAACTACTTCTTCACGACAAGGATAATGGCGAATAAAATGTACAAAAAGTAAGGCCCGATTACCTAGTCAACCTAGTTTTCTTTTTCTGACAAGTATTCATATTCTTGCACACCACATTTCATAATCTAACTAGACTAGACCTTTCAAACATACAAATATCTTTTCCATACGAAATAGACATTTTTTTTTTTACTTTTGATAACAAATGTGGCCTACTTTACCTCACATTCATTAATTAATATTTCTGGCGTTCTTGTGATCACCAGTCTTCAGATTTATAATAAAAATGCTCAGAATCCTAAAATTTGAAATTAACAGCTCTATCAGGCTTGTATATTACAAGAAAAGCAAAAACAAAACAAATATCATACATTTTTAAATCAACATTAATTAATATATCTTATTTTTTATTATTATATATATATATATATATATATATATATATATATATATCCCTTTACAAATACACTTAATTATATATATATATATATATATTATATATATTTGTAAAGGGATGGACAGTTAAAAACGGTAGGCGAAATTTTATCTTGAAAAGAGTAATTATTTATTATAGTATATCCTATTTTGATTTTATTATATTTAACACCCTCAGGGACAATTAACACATTCATTGGTATCTAACATATTTCAATAAGTTGAATGCATAATTCACGCTTTTTTACAAAAAAAATTGCTCATTAATAAGATGCCCAACAGCGCATGAAGAACTCACCATACAGGTGGGCAGGAACAACAAACTCCGAGATCAGAAGACTAGATAATGTTTTTAAAACGAGGCGGCAGTGGATAGGCAGTGACGTAATTCACACAGCAATTTAAACTTTAAATGGCACTGGCGCGCGCACAACAACGGTATCACAGAAACTGCACAGACAAGACGACGAAGAAAATAACTAGAAACATTGAAATAAACTATCACACCGTTCTCACATACATCCCAGACCTCGACCGAACTACAATCGTCCGCCGACCTCCCGAGCGTACGGTCCTCCTTTGTCTAACCGGGGATGGGGACAGGACGAGTCCATTCCGGTGTGGAGGGGGGAGAGAGGAACCCACCCCTCCACCGTACAGGCCGTGCTGAAAACATCGACCACTGCACCGACACCGACTGTATCTTTACGTTTCCATTTCCCACCGTCACTGTCGCTGTTGCATACTTGTTTATTAACTACACGCGCCACGAACTCGACTCATCAGCCTCTTTAACAGCGACGTCGTTGAAAATTCATGAGGAATTTCGCATTCGTGATTAATAAGTACCACTTTTTACTAAGGTGTTACTGAACTGTACAAAGCATTTATATATTCCTCATTACGATATTTCATTTAGATTTTTTAATTACTATATTGTAATTATTTTGACATTTTTGTAATAAACTACTGATTTTAATTTCATGAAGATTGTGGATCGAGTTTATGGGTAAATCATAGATTAATTTAATATTTTTAAAATGAAAATTTGTAGATACTGTATTGATTAGTTACCTAATATTTTATTGTTATTACTAAATGACTAGCACAATATTAATTACTCTCAATAACATTGTGTTACTTTCAATTATTTGTGTTTCATTTCAATGTTTGAAATGTCTTAGCAAAGTTCTATTACGCATTTTCTGCATTTTTGGAGAGGCTATTTGAAATGAAACTTAAACACATTTAGTTTGTTGAGTTACTAATCTTGGTTTATAAGAGAATCTTGATCCCTGCGGATAACCATGCTTAATCCTGAAATCAAACTAGAAATTCCTTTGCATATGAAAATATACTGGTACAGTTCCAGTGTATCCACAAACTTGCACTACACAACTTTTTTACCCTGTGGATAACAAGCAATCCAGCGATTTTTGAGAGATCGTGATGGCTAGTCCCTACATTCAAACTAGATATTTCCCTTTCTCCAGAGAAAAATACTTGTAATTCCAGAGAATCCAGTACTGATTCCTGCTAGTTTCGAAACTTATACTTACTATCCTTTACTTCCTGTGAATAATACAAGAAACCCAGTGACTCTGGAGATGGTGATAGCCAATCCCGGAGTTCATACTAGAAAATGCATTCTCGAGAATAATAATGATCAATGCGAAAATTTCAGGAACGATACTTGTCAATGGTGAACTTTTGGGGTTGAACCGAGGAATTTTTAATAGGATACTAACAACAATTTTTAGAAGTATACAGAAAGTCTTTAAGAATTCTTATCTTGGGACTGAGAACTCACTTAATTTCCCTTCCAACTTGGTGCAAATGCATCTGCTCCGCTTCACTTGTACCTAGCAGACATGCTTGCTGTACCTCTCGTTGGGAACACTTGCGCCAATCAACTACCTCGCAATGTTTCGTACAGGATCTTAACTAACTGATATTTGGGCTCGGATAAGACCAGCGGTGTACATGTGTACTTCCAGTGCTGAAGTCAACACCTCAAGTGCGTACGTAAACAACGCAACAAGCAGCCAAGGGCTACACGTACGGCTGCAGCTGTCCGGGTGTATTGTCTCACAACACCGCACATGTGCTTACATAATTCGGTATTTTGGTATTCTATTTCAGGCTATCCAACTTAGGTAGGCGAACTACCAAATGAGAATATCTATCACTATACGAACTGTTGAGACAGAGACGCTTCAACTTCTAATGGTGCAAATACAAAAGCATTAAATTCTCATTCACACCATCGTGAAACGTTTCATTGGACCAGATTGGGTAGATGCCCAGAGTAAATAAACATCAATGCTTCATACACCGACGTTTGTAGTTTGTAATTCGCATTATCACTATGATATCCGCACTTTACACCTCTACAATATTCCTAAGCTCATCGTTAGGGTTCCAAACGCTTCGCTGATTTGGTATGAACTTCAATATTTCAATTTCGCCTTTTATCTTCTAGTGATATTCACGTGAACCTTTGTATGAAGCGTAATGGAGTTCTAGATATTCCCACTACTGCATCTCTCCCACCCACATCACTGTGTCATTGATGTCTTGTAGTGTAACAACAGTTTCAACATAACAGTGGCCATCCAATTGTGTCACAAACTTGGGATCTAGAACCAGCTGCTGGTAAAATTGATGTAGGTTTTCAACAGTAGGTGGACTCACTTGCTCCCCTTCAGTACTGTCCGACTGTACCCGAGTACTGTACTGAGCAAGTGTACAATAGCCCCTACACCCCTGCAACCCCATTCACCATGGAGACCCCAGATCACTGACCCCGACCCCGGCCGGCTGACACGTCATCTACTGCCAATCGATGGTGCAACACCATCTCATTTATAGATTTTATCCCTCCAAGCTACTCAGTCTCTTCGTGAATTCATTACAATATCCTCACCTCTAAAACACCCCTTCAGAGAATAAAATTCTAACTGTCAAAAGCTTGCGTTGGCTTTTTTGCAATCTACGAGAACGGGAAAATAACGTTTAGGTCTATAAGTGGCAGACATTTCAGGAGCAAGTGGATATCGCGCGGTTTGAGAGATATACAATCCGTCTTCTTCTTATCTACCAAAGAAGAGTTGGTATACCCAAGAACAGAAGGTCAGTTTTCATTTATGTTCTTATTCGACTACCACCAAAGGAGTAAAATAAAAAATTGAAAATAGCACCAATAAAATTACTCACATAACAATATAACAATGGTAGGAAGGGTTGATTCAATATGAATGTTAAGTTCAACTCCACTTCACCTTCCACTTAGTGCATCGTCTGAAGTCTAACGCTGTGACAGACAACTCCTGGAATTTGATATCAACATCCAGAGTCTACACCATTGTGTAGTCTACGTTATGTGTAGAAAACTCGGTTGCTACACCGTGATTTGGGATATTGATAGTACCACTTTATCTGGATTACATTGGTTTATCGTCTACGTGTGTCTCATGTCGAAACGATGTAAATAGTTCGTTTTGAGCTTCTTCGTCGCCGACTGTTTTGGTTTTTTTTTTTTCAGACGGATCCAGATTCCAAGAATCAAGTCTGCCACTGGACGCTGCGCTAAGTGGAAGGTGAAATTGAGCTCAACTTATAATTAGTATGAAATTATTATTGATAACAGAAGATTTAAGTTGTTAAGACTAACTAAAGAAGTTGTTATACGTCCTAATCAGCATCCTTGGCTTTGTCGCGAAGCTCTAGCTAAGAAAGAACCACAGCTTCCTGTTGGATTTTATTGCTATATGAAGGCAGGAGTACGCCACGCCAGTGTCGCGCAACAGGCTTCGCTGAGGTCCAATGCAAATTTTTAACCCTATAGCTAATTTCATTATTGGCAGATGGAACGACAGACAATCATACGCCAAAACATTCCGTGTGGTTTAATATGCACCATCATGGAATAACAATTCGTCTGCGTAATAGAGTTCCATACAAAATGTAAAGTCTACAGATCCAATCTTTCTCGAGATATCTTGCCACACGATACATCTACACTTTTGTTCATCAAATTGAGTTTCATCAGTGTTTAAATATTAAAAGTCTTCACACCAAGTCACCATAAAAATATTATTTTGTATGTGTTGGGACAGTTAGGCTACACATGACATGCGAAAATCTCCTGTTTCTTTACAAATATATTTATTACGTGATTAGTTCGTTACCACCATGGTTACCCATAATACCAATGTGAAAATATTCGCTAACGCTCAGACAAATTCCATGGAATGACATGTACCATCACTGAACTCAGTGTTCCTCCTATAAAATTAAAGCTTCGTGCACAAGTTCAAGTCTAGAGTTCGGTTTATTTCCAAGATATCCTGCGGGTAGAGAGACAGAATTAAAATTGTCCAGCCCCACGAGTGACAGTGTCAATAATTATATGAGGATAAATTACCGAAATAAAAACTATTAAAACGTTTACATACTGCAGGTATTAAAAAGTCACTTCCCTAACCCACAAAATATATTTCCCTACAAGAACAGATATTGCCAGCAATGAATAATATCTTTGATGTTTTTAAAGTGAATATAACATTTACGCTAAGAGCATTAGTGGAAATAAAATGTCACACTTGACTTAAAGATAAGTTATCAATAGCGAAACAAGAACAGTCAGGTTGAAAGAGGTGCCACTCATCGGTATCGCTGTGGATGGCAATACGACATTGATTTTTACGTTAGGGCCAAACACTCAATGTCTAACGTTCTTACATTGGTTACTTGCAGAAATATCATTTCAAGTTAATGTCATGCCAGTAACTTGCTCGACAGCAGTGTCGATTTCTGCTCTGAGCGCTCCTACAGATGCCTGGTGGTATAAACACGGTATCTTTGATGAATTCCCTCTCCCCAATATATAAAACTATCAGGTCAGTGAATGTTAGCTCCAGGACACCGCCCAACAAACTGGCATTCACTGCAGCGTAGGCGTAAGGCTGTGCCTCTAACCTAACAGCCACGGGTTCGATTCCCAGGCGGACAATCAACATTTGAAATTGTGTTTGGCGGAGTTTCCTTAAAAACGTTTAGTACAGTTAACTAAAATGCTGTAAAAAACCCTCAACACAAAAAAACAACTAAGATCTTCTTTATGATCTGAACATTTTATATGTTGCTGATTAATTAACTTGAAAAACACTTAACTTTGCCGCTCATGAATTGTTCGCCTACTGTGAGAATCTTACTAACGCGGTATGAGCGTTACGTCGTACAGTTCTTTCTAACTGGTTCGCTTAACCTAGATTTACTTCACTTAAAACACAAAAACAATATCTTTCAGATCATATAAAACAGCTATATAAATTAGTTGATGTTCAAGTTACAAAATCGTTTTTGAACCGTGGGGTGTAACAGCATGACGGAAAGTCGTAATTTGAGTCGTAACAGAGTTTGTATAATTTGAGTCGTAACAGAGTTTGTATAGTTTGAGTCGTAACAGAATTTGTATAATTTGAGCTGTAACAGAATTTGTATAATTTGAGTTGTAACAGAATTTGTATAATTTGAGTCGTAACATAATTTGCATAATTTGAGTCGTAACAGAGTTTGTATAATTTGAGTCGTAACAGAATTTGTATAATTTGAGTCGTAACAGAATTTGTATAATTTGAGCTGTAACAGAATTTGTATAATTTGAGTTGTAACAGAGTTTGTACAATTTGAGCCGTAACAGAATTTGTATAATTTGAGTCGTAACAGAGTTTGTACTTTTTGAAAATCAAAAATTGTTAAACTACTCGTACTATCTAACAAACACTAACCATATACAAAAGTGGAATAATTCTTTCCTTTCCAATTATTATACGCATTTCACAGCTTGATTGCGCTAATCTTTACGCCGAGATACTGCACGACGCTATCGATATTTTCCCCGTGTCCGGGATACGGCCAGTGCGTTCCTAAAGTGCGATTCGTATCAAAGGAAAGGCACAAGAGAGGTAGAATCGCAACATAAGCCGTCGGAGAGGTCGACGTATTTAGGGGGATACTCCAGCTGCTTTAGTCGGCACCCCTCTGGTGTGGGGGAGGATATCGGGCCCGGGGGATGCCGGGGGGAGGGGAGCGTCTTGGAGAAGCCGTGAGCCATTAACTGACGGCGTATAATGTGGGGTGACTGTCAGGAGCGTACGGACAGAATGCGTGGTGGGGGGAGGGAGAGTAGCTCATAGATTAGCAATACTGACGTTCATTTTACGGGGAATTAATGGTCCATTCTGTAAAATCTCGGTTACTACAAGGTTTCACATGGAGTAGCAACTGTTTCAATACATAAGTAGACAGTCGAGTTTACAATTTCTGTATACTGTGCCCATTATGGCTACTACTTAGGGCTACTCTTCAATTGGCTGAGCGTCAGCGAAGCGCTGGACTGGAGAGGCTGTCATTTCTGCCTGTCTGTCCACACGACATCTTGAAAACTAACTTACCTAATAATTCAAATTTAGCACGGAGCTTTATTTCTATAATTAGTAACTGAGCTTTAGCGAACATCTTCACATAGTTTCAAATAGTTAACCATGTTTTGGTTTTTAACAAACTGAGTAATATGCATATGAGATTTGAACACGTGACATAACACATGTAGTCTAAGTACCCTAACACATTCAACATAAATGTTTTGGTGCCTCAGTGTGAGATCTTTTATTTTAAACACTGCTATAAAACCCAACGTACGGACAAAGGTGTGAATGTGTTACGTGGTAATATATCTCTCCAATACTCTATTTCCTTATGACTTTTGTTAGGAATGTCGTAGAAATGTTTTATTCATGTTATTGTGTTTCTATTGAATAGACCTTTAATTAAAATGACATATTATAAGATAGGGATTGCAATTTAAAGTCCCCCCTCTACCTCCCTTTGAAAGGGGGAGGAGAATTTTTTTATCTCCCAAGAAATCCAAAAACGTATTTTAGTAAGTATGGTGAAGATTGTACGTCGATATCTCAATCCGTTTGGAATATATCCAAGCGTATAAGAACCTATTACACCCTGTATATTACATTTGAATCAGTGGCAATAGGCTAGATTTAAAAAAGCAGACATATTTATGCACAATTAACAAAAATTACTAAAACAGCCGGGACATGAAAACCACGTATAAAAATGTACATACATATGAAACGATTAATACACTATGTCCTTAGAAACTGCCTGTCATACATTCCACACTGCACAGTCAACAGTAGCAGATCTGGCAACACTGGCATAGTCAATCTAAAACACATATTATAATGTGGTACAACTTAGGACTGATGACTAGGTTTATTGAAACTATACACCATGGTTTCCCGAAAATATATGATATTGCGAAATTCAGTTAATATGCAAGCAAAGCAAAACGAGCTTCGCTTTATTTTATTTTGATAGAATTTAACCGAGAAATACCACCATTATACATAAGTACACGCACCCATCGTGATGTAACAACTCGCATATTCAGCCGTGTTCCAGTACTAGGTGGTACGTAGTCAGAGTCTGATGTACTGTTACAAATATCACGTGACATCCCCGGCCCATCGTGATATAACAACTCGCATATTCAGCCGTGTTCCAGTACTAGGTGGTACGTAGTCAGAGTCTGATGTACTGTTACAAATATCACGTGACATCCACGGCCCATCGTGATGTAACAACTCGCATATTCAGCCGTGTTCCAGTACTAGGTGGTACGTAGTCAGAGTCTGACGCACTGTTACAAATATCACGTGACATCCCGGCCCATCGTGATGTAACAACTCGCATATTCAGCCGTGTTCCAGTACTAGGTGGTACATAGTGAGAGTCTGATGCACTGTTACAAATATCACGTGACATCCCGGCCCATCGTGATGTAACAACTCGCATATTCAGCCGTGTTCCAGTACTAGGTGGTACGTAGTCAGAGTCTGATGCACTGTTACAAATATCACGTGACATCCCGGCCCATCGTGATGTAACAACTCGCATATTCAGCCGTGTTCCAGTACTAGGTGGTACGTAGTCAGAGTCTGACGCACTGTTACAAATATCACGTGACATCCCGGCCCATCGTGATGTAACAACTCGCATATTCAGCCGTGTTCCAGTACTAGGTGGTACGTAGTCAGAGTCTGACGCACTGTTACAAATATCACGTGACATCCCGGCCCATCGTGATGTAACAACTCGCATATTCAGCCGTGTTCCAGTACTAGGTGGTACATAGTCAGAGTCTGACGCACTGTTACAAATATCACGTGACATCCCCAGTCCTAGCGGGCGGCACCCAGGTGTGGCGGTGTCACAACCAAAACTAGCGCGATGACGATCGATTAAAAAAAAAACAGATTATGTGCTATACAATGCACTATACTCCTAGACTATGGGATATCGCCTGCAACAAGTTTATTTTTTCTCTATGTTCGTGTTAACTTACACAAAACAACAATGACATTGTAACACATTTAAGGCATCAGCGGACTTAAAAGCGATTTTAATTACAAATGAACTTTAACGATCGGTAAGTGAATTTTGAATTATTATATGTACTAAATAACATTATACATAAGCTTCCGGCCGCACTGATTCAAAGCTTTTATTAAAGACATTACAAACTTTGTGATAGCCATTTTCATCTCAACATTTATACTGTAGGAATAGACATCATCTAAGTACGATTCAACGGTAATTAATACAAATCGACCACAATAAGCTCCCACTTTTCAGTAGATGACAATTACTGTCTGTGGCGTTTGACAGGCACCTAACTATAACGAACACACTGTCAGTACACACTGTTTGCTGACATTACTTGCTTTGTCCACACAAAAGTTTCTCTGTGGCGTTTGACAGGCACCTAACTATAACGAACACACTGTCAGTACACACTGTTTGCTGACATTACTTGCTTTGTCCACACAAAAGTTTCTCTGTGGCCTGAACGCTCGCGTACAGATCAGAGACTGGCTTGTTTACTTATTACTTTTTGTGCAGCCATGTCCAAAGTACCGGTAAAGGAAGAATAATTGCAATCAATACAGATAATATTTTAACATTGAATACATTGTAAATACACACAATTGAACTTTAGACTAGACAATTGCAATTTTACTTTATAGATGTATGGTAAAGTACAAATAAAGTATATGGAAAAAATTAATCAACCTTCAGTTGCGTACAAGTAGCAATATATGATTTCTTTCTAGATGGAAATGTCTGTTTGAAAAGTTGAGGACCACGAAACAATAGAATAATAAATCTGCCGTTCACAAAAAAAAAAAATCAAAATTAGACGTCTCGAACTAGTGTATTGCCATTGTAAATGTGTGTTCGATTTCTCGATTCAGGGAAGACGCAATGACGTTCTATGAAGTTTGAGAGCATACTACTTACGTTCCACATCCCCGATATCACTTTATTATCCCTCAGAATATAATGCCAGTAATTAAAAATAGTAACCTTGCAAATATTTGTTTAACAAGCAATCGTGGTCTGTATCAGAATGAATCATTCGCAAGTCTGAAGAAGAGGGACTTAAACATATGTTTAAAAAAACTGGAGACAATGCCTCCTAACTCTTGTGGAATTGTAAAATATTCGTCCTTTGTTTCAACGACAGCAGTGTATAGGCGTGCAAGATCGGAATCGAGTCTGGCGTGTTTAGCGCATGCGCAGTACCAGCTGGCAACTATTGCGCAGGTCAGGGTGGTGACGTCACGAGGCCAGCTGTGCTGCGCGGTGCAAGGTTATGTCACACTCGACTGATAACGCTGCTCCGATCACCTGATTTACAAGATGTAATTGCAACTCCGTTACGAGCAATATTGGCGCTGGTCACAGACCGATACACGCACGGCCTTGCTCAATCTGGCCTATGACAAACTACAGTAGTTGCTATAACCGACAGCATCGTATTTTATGGAGTTTCGTCACAGACAATGAATAGTTTTCTCGGGTTACGTTGTCACGATAAGTAGCCTACAGTAGGCTCGTAGCAGTATTCTATTGTTAATATGATTTTTAATAATGCATACAATTGCACCACGCAATGCAAAATAATAAAAGTCAATGTACTGTTTCAAGAATTGACTGATTCATATCTAAAAAGATAACGACCAAATAAAGTTTAACAATGATTATAAACCTTAGCGGCGTTATTTGGTCAAGAGTTCAGGTAGACTTCTGTACAAGGGAACGATAATAGTATAACGAGAACTAATGGTGTTCTTGTATGCTATTGTGGAAAGCGATGGATTTTAAACGTTCAACTGTACAATAATATGTAAATTCATGTGTCCGTTTACAAAAAAACTGTATTGTATTTTCATTTGGAAAAATACTGCATCACGTTAAACGAGTAAATTTTAAAAATGTCAAATCTCGTAATGTGGAAAGCAAGTAAGAAGATGCTAATTAGCATAACAACTAACTCAATTATTATGTTATTCATGCTTTTATTTATGACTTTGAGATACGAAAATTTTGAATTTTTCTTGCTTTTTCGGCTTGGACCGCAAAGAGAACTCTGAAAAAAATTATCAAGTTGCATACCAATATAATCTTGAGATTGTTAAAGTAAATATGAAAATTTTATCTTTACAACTGTATTATGTTGTACCAGTAGTCCTCCATTACAACCACTATTTTAAAATGAATACAGATAGTTACATTTCGTTTTCATCTATTTGATGGCTTACAACTGACTTCAAAATAGTATAGCATCACATACATGTGAAAAGCTCGAGAATCGAACTCCAGACCTACGGATTTTGGCAAACCTTGTACTTCTCAAGAATTTTTTTGTGGGAAGCCGTTTAGTTCACCATTCTATATGATACTGCGTTATCTCTTAATCGATTTGAGACACTCTGTGTACCAACTCCTGGCCCAACCTGGGCGTTGCGTTGGGCGCGCCTCTGATTCAAACGTGTTCAATATTTGAAAGAAATTACTGTCCCGCATTATTTGCCATTAACATTCCACACGCCAGCGGACCAATTTCAAATCTAATTTCCATTGTTAATCGAGACACAATGAGGCAGAAAGTCGAGCTTGAGTTATGGCTGTGGCATTGTTGCTCGGGTAAGACAGTGATTGTCTGAGTCTGAGCGGTTAACGTAGGTCTGACTGTAGGTAGGAGCAGGAAATTGCCCCCTCAGGGCGGAGATCCTCGTACCGGTGCGGTAATGTTACAAATAACTCCGGGCAGGATCGATACAGTACCACATTAAACTGTCAGCTATCAGTCGAGTTTTTACATAAAACAACAAACCTCGAGACAATCTTTTAGTTTCACATCATACCCAAGGTTTTTCTTAAATTTATTTTACAATTAGGATATGTTGATTTGGAAAAATCCTGGATAACTATAACGATCACAAGCTCTCTTACATTGACGTAGCGATGAACAACTTTTACTAAAAAACCACGAAATCTTCTGTAGTAAAAGGCAATCGATTTATTATTTATCAGTTTCTCTGCATTTTGATGACATTTTTAAATGTGTAACCGAGAAATACCTTAAAAAATATTAGAAACAAGAATATAGTTTCCTCTATTTGTATAACAGCAACTGTTATTTCATTGTACTGTATTTATCATTTATCTGTCCAATAAGTTGGTAGTTCACGAAGTTTTGTTTTTATACTTTAAAACATCAACAGCCCGCAAATTACTGTTTATAGTGTAATGACAAAACGCAGGGAGAGTAGGTATGTTACCCTCGACAAGCAATACTTATCAATCTTCGACGCCAGATGAGGATCTCGATTCAAATCCAGATGATTCATAATGTATCAACTTCAAGACGTTCTTATTAAACTTTATTTTTAAATGTAAGATATGAAACAACAAAAGCATTTGTGTTAATACACAAAAGTAATATCTGTGTTTACTCAAGATCTTCAACTACGGAATAAGAAGACACAAATTATGTTAACTTTTCACTAAGCTTCGGAATTTTGGCGTTTGAATGCATGAATAAGTTTTTTAATTGCATGAAACTACCTATGGCACACCTCTGTAACCGACTGTTACACACAAATGACCTTAAATGTCTCTCTAGTTATTTACTGAATTGTAGTCCTTCATTTTTTTAGTATAAAATTAATCCATTTAAAGTTTTTATAAATTGTCTATTTCACTTTTCAACCCTTTATAATCAGAATAACTGGTAATGATGTTTGAAAAACTACGCCAATTGGATGCACATTAGTCATGTCTTTATAATAAGACATGTGTTCGAAGGAGACTTCTGTAATAAGTAACCTTCAAGCCTGCAGACCTTCAAGAGATAATTTATATCATTAACTCGTGTTGAAAATATTAACATATGCACATATGCGTTTCACAATTTTAATCGGATGAAGATAAGCGCATGAAATAGCATACAGTAGTATAGTGTATGCCAACAAATTTTAATGGTCGACAACATCTACAAACACCGACCGTATGGGCAAGCAGCAGCTAACTACAAGTTAAAAAACTAAAACTATAAAACAATCCAACCGTGTGTTTTGATTGCCTTTATTAGGGATTTCAGCTGTTAGTATGGCCAAGCAGCAACTGGCTGAAAGTTTAAAATTGAGAGTTTCAAGGAAACTCAATGGAATAGACAAGAATAAAACAATCCAATACTGTTTGTGCCATTGTACTTGTTACTACCTGCTTTAATATTAAACAAGAAGTAATTTAATTGTGAAAAATCATAAATTATACTACCTAAACAAAAAATATGCCGCATGTCAGTATTACGATATTTAGATTCCTCTCAGTGATATCGCAGACACTAAAACCACGTGCATTGATAACGTCTACAAAGAGGAACTCAAATATTAAGATATTGAGTTTAATTTGAAGATGTTATCTCAATAAACAAACGTAAATAGAACAAAGGTCAGCAATTGCGTTTAAAATGTAGGTTTTATTTCAAAAGCCTCTTGGCCGCCCTCAATTCTTATCGCGGCACTGATAACGATTGCAGTTCCCGAGTCAACACACGAACGTGACTCACTGCGAGATATAGACAGAGAACATGGGGCGCCAACAGCAATACAAACACGTTATCAGTGTAATGTAATAATATAGAGCAGCGATCTACACGTACTTACGGCTATCTCTCGGTTATGACATCTGTGCGTGCTTACTTGAGGACAAAATTACACATTTTCCATCAGAGAAACAGTGCAAAACAACGTGGTAGTAATATATTATGAGGTTAGGATATATACTATAACTTGGTGTCATTTCACAAGTATATTGTTTATACTAACATTACAATAATTATTTGCAAGTAATTTCCAGTGGTAGTACATGTAATAGTAGGCTCGAATCTGAAGGAATAGAAGACTTGGAACAGATACTTGAAGTCATAATTCCTCTTACTGATTTTTAAAAGCGTCCTATAATAAGATTGGTAAAACTAGTAAACCCATAGATAGGCAAGATAACAAACCAAGTAACCATTTCTAAGTAAGAAAACTGGATACACTTTTACATAATATATTACCTAACACGTCCTGGCCATAATACACTTAGATCTCATATAGCACAAAACTTGTATTTTTAACATTTAGATGTTATGTATTCCTCGCATAACAGTTGGGAGTATGGGTGTTTTTTTCCACACTGTTTTACGGTGAACGACGCAAAACCAAAACTTTAAACCCAATATTAGCAATATCTACACGAAATTAAGTTTACATACTGATTGATAACGTTTTCTTAAAACAAAAATATATATTCTACTGTTCTTCCTCTGAGAATCATATCTCGTACCCTTAAGAAGCATCTCATCAAAGATCTAGTTGGCAAGGATTGCATGGATGAACCCCTAAAGTATCGGCCTTCTTATCACGTTAAGACCTGTCGTGTATAAATGTGCAACACCAACATTTTTACATAGACAATCATTGTTTTCATCACTGTAAAATCCATCGTTCTACAATTATACCAGTTCATCGTTGCGTTGCCGGCGTAAAAAGTGTTTAAAAAGAAGGGCACTATATTCGGCGGTACAATGTCATCCCCAAGACGAAGTATCTTAATTCTCTGGTACATATTGGTCAAGTAAGTGGTGTTCAACATCCATGTAGTTCTCCATCGTGGTGGATGATAGAGCATACCAAAACAGAGTGGACTTTGGAAAAAAGTTGCGCAAAAGACGGAAGGAAGGTGCAGGTGAGGATGACGGGTGGGACGGTGTCGTGCGCAGATGACCTGAGATGACCCCGGCGGACCGGACCGGTCCTGTCTTTCCAGGGCTTCCAGTCCCTGATAGGTTAGGTTAGGTCGGCACCTGTAAACTGTAAACAACCAGCCCACTACTCGACCAACGTTCGCAACTGCAGAGAATTGAGATCGGCCGAGTTCTTAGATGGCAAACTATCGACCCGAGGATCAAGGGCAATTGGTGACACGCATAAACCTTGTTTCAAGACTATTCGCACCTACATAGTAAATTATTGTGAAAGATGTTCATTTGTGAAGGTCTGAACAGAGTTTCAAAGTAAAAAAAGGAGGTACAATAAATCAATTATAATCTTAATGCTGATAGGAAACAAAGAAAATCACACAGAGCAAACGTAGTTTACTGAAAGAACCAACAGGAAAAAAACTGCCCAAGCAGAGAAGGCAGCTGTAGAACTCATCCCCGGCAACACACGGGTTTGTTTACCTTCTCTCGTTGAGAGAGTAGAATTAACAAGCTTAACGTTTCAGTGGATGAGGAGATTAATGGATATATCCACAGAATAATGTAACTGTGCAAAAATTAGGTGAACCACTCAGTACGTAGACAATAAAGTTTTAAATTTACAAGCATCTCTTAAGGAAGAAGATAACAACTTCAATTGATATTTGAGTACTTTTTCTTGGAATGTTCTGTTTCATTTAAATCTGTTTCATAGAATACCTGAACTAAGTAGTTCCCAACAGGTAATAATAACACGTTGTCAGTCGACAAACCAGTCTTTTTGCACAAAAGGAAAAGTTGAAGGTTTGGAGACAAAGCGAGTGCAGGGAGTCGGAGTCAGGTAGGAAACGTTGACCCGCGAGTCACCGCGCCGACACCAAAATAAATTGTTGCACAGAGTAATTTTAAAGTAAGCAGTGAGCAGTGAGCAGAGAGCAGTGAACAGTGAACGTGCCCGACGTATAAATAGCGACAGACGGCCGAAACAGCCAGTCCCCCAGTCCGCAACAAAACAAACCCGACTGGACCGTCACAACCGAATATACGACATGGTTTCATTTCGCTGCTTGACTACAATATTAAGTCATCTGTTTAATATATAACACTGACACAAATAGTTTAACACTTACATAATAGTTACATTGATTTCAACAAAAATAATCACTTTGGTGTTAAAGCAAAGGTAGTGTAAAGTGAGCGAGACGATACTCAGCTGGCATCATACCACCCTTCCAATGTAGCCTTGTAACAACAAATTTTAACCCAGAATATCTATTTAGCTCCTTTTAAACTAAATTGCGGAGCAACAGGTCCGGGATTATGTCCTCACGCAAAGCCGTAAAAGTCAAATGAACGCTCCCTCAGGTAAGGGAGTACATTTTCTTCACCAAGATCTTGGTTATATGTTAATCTAGGAAAGCCTTTAGGTGAAAGGGGCAAACATTTAACTTAAAAACATTTAATTTAAAAAGGCAAACCTCTCGACGCAAATATTTTAATCGCGTCTGGTATACATTACGATTACATGGATTCACGTAAACAGGATATTAAATGTACCACAGCTCTTAGAGGCCAATAATTCCTATAAGCTGAAACATCTCACATACAGAATTCGTTCTAGAAGTTGAAAACTTTCATGGACAAGAGGCTCTCATGACTGGAGCTCCAAAAGGTAGGTAAATTCTAGAGGGCGAGAGCCCCAACACTCTGGAAGCTTCTAGAAATATGAAGCTTCCATTATAGACCAGAAACATTAAGAGATCAAGAGCTTTTATATCTAGGAAGCTCATTCCAAACACATCTAGAAGCTGAATTTAGCTTCTAAACGATGAGATATTCCAGAAACCGGGAACTTTTGAAGGCCGACAATTCCTACATTTTGGGAGCTTCCAGAGCGGAGATTGTCACAGACCGGAACTCAACTCCTAGAAGTGTACCAGTACTAAATATATATATTAATGGTCAATGTTTCCTCAGGTAGAGAACAATGGCTCTAAGGGAACGGGTGAATGCAGATATAAGTGGTGTAGACCTTGGAGACTCTAGAAGGAAGTATGTTTCTAAAGGTATCACACTCAGAGACCAGGCCTCCGAAGTTCAGTGCCCTGAAGTTTCAAAACGCCGGGTCCCTATGAACTATACTTAATTTTTTGACTCCAAATATCTATTAACATATTGGATGACTACACAGAGGTATATGAAAATCGCACTCCAAATGTTATGAGCTGTACCAAAGGTCCTGTACAAGAATACAGCATTCCGACTCAATTTTAAGGATAGAAATTTAAGAACAAAGATCTTAATACTAGATGAAAAGGAAGGCCAAATTCTAAGTCAGTTTTTGTCTTGCCAGAAGTGTAGACGAGAGGGAAGATAATTTCCAAGTGGCGCCAGATCGGTTCACATGCATCAAGCCAGGTAGTAGTTGGATATTTGCTTTGCCAATTACTGGGAGGATCTGGCATGTAGACAGCCATTTGCGGATAATGACAGATTGGAACTGACGGGGTCATCAACATTCAACATCAGATCCGGGTCTAATTGTTATTTGCTACTGGAAGAATGGTTTCGGGGGAAAGGAATACCTCCATTCTTTGTGCAGACTGAAGTCCAACAATTCTCTATGTGTTACTTGCACCTAAACACTTTTCAAATAAGCAAGCTCCAACACCGACAATACACAAATTACGCAACTTCATTATCCCGAATTAAAAATTCTAATAACAATGATCAATTATTATAAATAATTCAAATTACTATTAACAGTTCTATGCTACTTTCGAACACTCGTTACTATCGTCGTGTACATGTTACAGTCATTGTGATTAATTGGTCATTATGTATAACGTCTTGTTATTATGTACAATGTACATTCATTATACATAATAACTAAAGCGATTTGGCTAAATCAATGATAGAAGGGAAATAATCACTTTGATTACACGTCATTAAGAACACGCTTACGTTATCTGAGGTTGAAGTGAAGGACTATCTCATGAGTTGTTTTTTTTTTCGCCAGAAGTACGGGGTGGCGCCACTGTAGCCCTACTTCTGGCCAGGAGCATTTATGATTGGTATTTACCGTACTAAATCACTTAACGTGTCTGAGCACGTGAAAGTACTAATCGGAAATGCCGATGGAAGTGCAAAGTGGCGCCGAAGGCAACTTTTTCACTTTTGACTTAAACCACTAGTAATTATACATAATAACTGGATATTATCTATAAAATAGCTGGGTTAACTACTTTCACTGTAACATAAACATATATTGGTAATCAGTAGACTCCGCAAGTTCATAAAGGATATTTATAAAATTCTTGTCTAGCCCTTGATAAGTATTACATTTTTTATGAGTATACTTTATGTCTTTGTGAACGTGTCGTTGTATGAATTCATTGATAATGCCGACAGGTAACTCAGTTCCCAACCGGCCATAAAGGGGGACAGGTATTGAAAAAATCAAATAGAACAGACGAAATTGGATCTTGGCGACAGCGACAACCCTCATGTCAGCCGACCGCCTACTTCCGGTCTGTCTCTCCTTACCGGAAACAACCCCGGCGAGCGGCGGCTCAACCCTCTGTGGATATGGACCGGCACTTCCCGGTCATGTTGCTCTTGCATCCCTCGAAACAGGGGAATGTGACATATCTCTGGTAATAATCCAAAGAATATAATTTGTTTAATAAATTGCATCGAATTAAACTTGTTTCTAGATGTGATACGATTTTACAAAAAGAGTGTGAAGAACTATAAGGACTGGGATAAAACATAATGAGATAATTTGTATACGTGAAACCTAAAATAAGTACAACAAGGGTGTTTCGCAAGGGACTAAACAAATCTGAAAATACTATAGACATAAATATCTTTGAAATGTAATAATATAATTTACAGGCCTTTTTTAGTGTCAACATGAAGTTTTTTCAGTAATGTTAGATCTAGAGGTATTTGTCAAAGGTAATATCCAATGTGTCTAAGTTGCCGTCTGAGATTGGCGATTTCTTCTAAAGAGGGGTTCCTCAGTGCTCAATCTTTGGGACCGTGCTGTTCCTGCTATTCATAACGACTTGCCTAACAGCATCACACATGTATCGGCTAAAATTAAGCTACATTATAAATAAAATTATACGAGAAAACGAATTCTCTACTTCGTGGTTACACGACAACCGCCTACTACTTAAACGAGATAAGAAACAAGTTATTGAAAAGGAAACAGGATTTTCCGAACATTTGCCATTTTCAGTTAAACAAAAAAATCAGTTACACTGCGTTTCGAGATCTGCAATCTGATCTTTTTTTTTCAGATAAATAACTAACCTAACACATAATTACGAAGTAGGTTAAAATAAAAAACAAATCATACCAGAGCGTTGTGACACGCGTAAGTCAGAAATCACAACCACCACACTGTGTGTCAAGTTCACTAACTCTAAATCATGCACTTAATAAAAAAACAAAACACAACACTAATCATTTAAAAAATTAACTACAGGCTACCGATCACAATAGGTCAGCATTCGCCGACCAACCACCTAAGACTGAGCGAGTTCACTCCTAAAATACCTGCTTGGAGTCTAGCCTCACCTTTATTGCTTCACCCAATTAGTTCCCTTATTTATATGAATCTAACACACAGGTTTTTTTTTTTAGAAGTCAGCCATAAGTCTGTTGGGTTCGGGTTTATAACAGTCAAGTGGCGTATTCACTGCAGTTTTAGAATAGTATGGGGCAGTTTTTAACGTGACTTTTTGCTAACATGAGACACAAGAACAGAATCCGTGACGACATACACTTCTACCCTCTTCCCAGAACCGATGCCCTAACTCAGCACGTGATCATTGACCGTGGTGAAACCGTTGACCATTGACCTACGTCGGGAGAGTGATATAAATCTATCGCCTCGAAGGTGTTGAAGGCCTATCGATAAGATTTACAACTATAGGCCTGGGTGCTAGCTAGCCCTGCCCAGTATACTTCATCGATTGGCCAACGTGAAAGGGTTTGACTATTCGGTCCCCCTGGGCTGCAGTCAGTCATGTCACATGGCCCTACAATCAAGAAACCGAATGTTGTGTTAACGGCTACCATCGATTTTATCTTCCTCCCCGAAAAGAAAACTGAACTGAACTACTGTAGAAAATCAGAACCAAATCTCGAAACTTTGTAACATTTCAAGAGGGGTACGCTTTTGTTTGGTAGCCATATAAGCACTTAATAAGCGAACACAAATATTTATCTATCAACAAAAAAGCAACGCAGGATCGTGTGTAATTAGTGCATTTCACAACAATACGATAATGACGCAAACACAAACAATTGAGCAAAAAATAACTTGTCTTCCACCGCCAATTGTCATTAAAGGGGAGAAGGATTAAGACAATACCTTGCGGCAGTCCTAATCGGCTTTTGTTGGCCCTCATTTTAACCAACATCCGGCGGTATAAAAGCTTTTAAAATGGACGAAAAGTAAACTGTGGACGTTATCAGACACAGGTGATTACGATTGTTCGGCAAGAGTAGGTCAAGTCCGGAGTCGAGTAACCGTTCCGGAAGTGACTTTGTCGCAACTTCCGGCGAGTCGACTCACCTGCCAACATGATACCGTTCTTCCTTTGCATCGCCACAGAGAGTTACTTCCAGGATATCTGGGCGATTAGCAACAACTACAGAAAACGTTTCGTTCGGGAAATCTATTTTCCAGGCATGCGAAAAAGTTCAAGTTCTCAACATTCTCATTTGTCTTGTTTTAAAATGCACAGCTCAATCTTGATTTTGTCACTCAACAAGTAAATATCACGCAGATAACATAGGTTTTACTCTTTTTCGAAGGCATGTACAAAAATCTAACAACCAATAAACAATTTTTAACTGAATAATTTCATTTGGCACAAAACCTCTGACGAAGACTTGTATGACTGTTGAAGTACTCGTTGAATTTGAAGGGCACAAACAACTCAAACGACCGTAAAGTTCGTTGGAGCGTACTACAGCCTTTGATCCTTGCACAAAGGCAAGTAGCATTCGTACTGTCATACTCCGTGATCAAGTGGGCTGATTCATCGTGATGTCCGCGGTAACCCGGGAGACCCGTACCGTCTCTACGTGACGCGGTCACGTGGTGTGTGAACGGATATCGCGATCGGATGGGCGTCCATGGCGATGTGGGCTGAAGGCCATATTGTAGATGTGTGAGATGTATATACAGTGGCCACATATTCACAGTGTGGATATAGGCAGTTCATACGTTCTGAATAAGGAGAAACCAGTATTGGGTACGGTACGATCTGGTAAACGTGTAGCCGCACGTTTGAATTCTTTTGTTTTGAATGTGCTTTAACATCGACAACAAACATGTTCAGTATAAGTACACAGTTAATTATAAAACTCTGAGGTTTACTACCTGGACCTCTTTCGCAACAGAGCCCATAACGTCCCCAGTCTAGAAAGGTCACGAGGGGTTGAACACAAGGCGGACCCTAACTCCGCCAGGCTGAGCTAGACGTTCTTATTCAAATAGCAAATATAGGCTAGTTCAATGCAACATTCAATAAATAAAACAAAATTAAGATTGCACTATTGTAATAAGTCCCGTAGGATTTCATTTTGAATTGTGATGAACCTCAAAACAAGGGTTTTTCATAAATTCGAATCAAAGTTGGTACAATTGAAATTTGTCTGTAATTATCCGAACTCGGATGGATTTTCGTGCAAGAATGTCCCTCTTGGTAAAGTTAGATCAGAGCCTTAAAAATATACGTAGCCTATTTTCATATATTTGACTAAAGGTAAGCTTTATATTATATTTATGACTTTTTTTAACTAGCACACCCGCGCAATTTCGTGTTGGACAGAGACACCATGCAAAGATTTATGGTGATTATAATTTAATCTGGTCTTAGTATTATTGTGTCATAGTTGATTTTACCTTGTTCCCCCGATAAATATATATATATATATATATATATATATATATATATATATATATATATATATATTACACACACAGGTCTAAGAAGACTACTTCGGCCATAAAGCGTCTATTTTCTGACATTGCAATTTACTTCCAGTCTAAGGTATTTTTGGTGACACAATTTAGTTTGCTTTGTTGTCCTGATCAAGAAGATAAACAAGTCTGAGAAGCCCACTTCTGTGACTTTGGGTTTTATAACAGTCTTAGATAGTAACTTTGTCTTTGATATCTGCATTACAGTACTGACCAAGCACTGCATATGTAATAACTGCCACACGTGCACTTAAAAGTATATTTGTCCTAAAACTTATAATTTTCTTATCTGGATAAACTCTGTGCTCAACAGGGATTCCTGAAAATTGAAATAAGAAGTTTTGTCGCGATCAAGTTTACACTTTGTTTTGAAGACTATAAATATTTTTAACAGTTCAATTTATTAAACGTACAGTTGTATTGTCATAAAACAATATATAAAACAGAACAGCTGTCTACCATTAATATGGGACGTTTTGAAATTTAGAGATCAGTAGGGCGCATACCTTAGGGATTTTCGAAATAGGAATAGGTCTATGTGTTAAGCAAGGACCTTAAGAACGTTAATGTAAAATCTCAGTAAGTTACAATCAGTCGAATATGTTTTACGTGATTGAGTAGCACACCAGACACTATTAGTATGTTATACAGTAGTACGGAATGGATAAAATCTGAACTCTGTAAGAAACATTGAATGCCCACGACTTAGTAATAAGAAAACTACTTCCATTTCAGCACAATTTTCTTCCTCATTCCTTCTTGCACCCATCAGATCGTAACAGTTTTCTTCCAGCGACAACGTATCATCAGTTCCGCAGGTGTGTAACCCTTCCCAGACGTGTCTGTGGCTTGGATATCCTTGTTCTTGCTCCACTCATTTCAACTATTGCAGGAGTTTTTAACCATACAAATCTTTCTAAAAAGGGTTGTACTATCTATTTCTTACATTGTAAAGGCAATCAGTATCCAAATGATAAATGAAACCTTTACAATTTTCTTTTCAAAATGAATGCCTGCTTAGAAGACCTTTAAATCTTGGACGAATGAATGCTTTGAATTTCCTGTGTACTCTTGCTTGAATCTATACGCCACTTTTTAGTATCGCTTTTCTTTCCACCAATTACTGTGGTCAACCCTCCTTATTCATCCAAACATCTCAATAGCCTCCCGTTTTATGTTGCAGCAGCACCCCTTTAAGATACTAAGAACCTAATTCCATGAATGAGACACACAACTGCACTTGGGGGTGCAACAAGAAAAAAAAATGCAACCTCAGAACGAAGACGAGTTGAAAGGTCGCAGCGGTCTCGGTGAATGGAAGAGTAATGAGTTAAATAATGACAGGCGTGACGGTGGTATGAGGTAGTGAGCAAGTGGGCCAAGTACAGGTTTATCTGATGTTACATGGAGTGTCGCGCTGGACGGGGTAGGCCTACAATCAATAGCAGTAGGCTCACAGCTCACAGCACGTCACGTAGGCAATGGCGGGCGCTCCCTCCTCTTACTCTCTCTTCCTCCACCCCTCCCCTCCACCAGTCTCACTGGTTGGTTACATTGTGTACACCGCCCTTCAGCTGTTCTTTGCTTTTAAATAATTCCTCGCTATGCGGCTTTTTACAGGACTGCGTGACGCCTGCCGTTTAGCGACCGCCTCCCCCCCTCACCCCCTGCCTAAACCGCAACTCCTGATGTCTTGAGAATAATTCATAATGAACCGATAAGGCGGTAATAATGTGATTGTAACTGTCACTGTACGCACGTGGGGGACACAACGTACTTGCCTCTTTCAAATTCACAACTACAACACTTCACGAATGGATACAAAGAAAAAATTGAGCACCAGCAAATTTTTTTTCCTAAATACGTATAAACGCAAGAAACTCAGCTGGGTGACAACATTTCATCCTCTAACTAAGAACTAACGCTTTGTGTCTGTTATAAGTACGATAATTTAATTTGCGATATAACCTATTTTATTCATAAATATTCCGTTAATTCCGAAACACTTTACGTTTTTCCTGCTTTTCATTGACAGACCTCTTACAATATGCGCTATACTCGACAACGTTCAAATGTCATATTGAGTACATTTCCTAAGTATGAATGTTTTAAATAACGCTGTAATTTTAAAAAATCAAAGACGATTTTGTAAGGAACGAAAGAAATGTAGTACCGAACTGCTCAGACTGATGTCAAGAGATTTACAGGTGATATTTGCTATGCAAACGCGAGCTATGAACGTGATATAGAATGCCAGTTGCAGTGTAACCGCGAACAAGAACGGTGTGGGTGTGCATAGAGCACGATTAATTAATTAATCGCCACCAGTTACGCACCGTAGCCTGCAGTGTAGCTGGGCTGGACATCCGTACTCATTACCTCCATTACGCTGACGCTGACGCTGCCGCGGTCTTGAATTAATCATTTCCTGTGGCGGAAGTGTGCAGCTATTCCGACTGCTATTATATTTATTTTTAGCAAGCGTGAATACTGGCTTGATTGGAACGTTGGAAATTAGGAAAGGTTATGGACCTTCGTTTTGTGAATCGTGTGGAATGTGTAAAGACCACAGTCGAAGAATTTGAAGTTTTGTATAAGTACAATTTTAAAAACAACTGACGAGAACGCCCGTTAGTGATTATTATCAAGTGACATGTACAATTGTAGACTGAAAATCTTGATGAATCTTCTCAAGTGTCTACAGATGGCAATGGAAATATTATAATATGCTCATAACAGTTACAATACTAAAATAAATTACATTCCAAAATTGAGTAAAATGTTGTTGAGTAGATGTTTACGCCTTCTACTTGAATTGAAGAAAATATTTATTTAAGCTCAAGTCCCATTTACCTATGATCAATACTGGTCTAATACGGGAAACTAACTGAAAACTAATGTAAACGAGTTTAATACATGGATAGGAGAAAAAAACCGGAACTTTCCGATTTAATTTTTCATTTTAAAATTTAAATACAATCCTATTACAAAATAGTTGTGTGTATGTCTAGCTTATATAAACTAGATGAAAGACTTGACACAGATAAATATAGTTACTTTGTAGCGAATGTCCGGTTGTATAACATTAAATTTATATTCGTTATTTATATCGATAAAAACTGACAGCATAATGTTAAATAAACATGGAAGGAATGACAAGCCTGTCATTAACAGACCACACGTATAAGGGAACTTACCACAGAAACGGGTCGCAATTCAGATTCCGTTACACCCACTTTTGAAACTTTTTCTATACTCACATTGCATAATTTTTACATTATCTCTTATTAGATATTCATGAGAATTGTAGTGAACAACAACCACAGGTTGGTATCTATTACTTCCGAAGAGGTGCGTAATCTAGAGCTAACGCTTACGCTGGTAGTCTATTTCAAAATTCATTAATTTAATTTTGAAGCAGCTTAAGATAACCGCGTTTGTTTCGTTAGTGGTACGCTGATTAGCACAAGACCACTTTGGCAGGTCGTGAAGCGTAGCCGACAGTTTCATCAAAGTCCCAGACACGCGAGACAATACTTCCACACGACTTGTCATCCCTCACCCGCCCCACCCCCTTCCCACATTGTAGAAGCAACCCCTTCACTCTGTGAATGTGAAGTAGACGCTATCTTGATTACCAGCCTGCTGTTTTCCACCGTCTACTGTACAGTGCTTTCGAAAAACATCCTTCTTTACGAGATCGAAACCGAATATATATTTCGATCAGGCTTTACGAGATCGAAACCCAATATATCGTTCGATCAGGCTTTACGAGATATAAACCGAATATATCGTTCGATCAGGCTTTAAGAGATCGAAACCGAATATATCGTTCGATCAGGCTTTACGAGATCTGAACCGAATATATCGTTCGATCAGGCTTTACGAGATCTGAACCGAATATATATCGTTCAATCAGGTTATAATTGACTGTGAGAAATTACTCGTAATGCGTCGTCAGTTGTTGTACAGCGGACCGGTCCAATAACAGCATTATCTGGCGTTGGCATCTCGCGGTTAGCGGGCCAGCACGGGGCAGCGGCCGATCTGGAACGCTATCAATTCCGACGCCAGAGGAGGGGGAGGCAGACATGCGACGGAAACCACAAAATACTCGGACAATAGCCGACCTGTCCGTCCATTAGACCGGTTTCGGAACCGATAATTAGGCCTACACGCTACACGTTCCTAGTCCGACAGCCTGTGCCATCTAGCGGAGCCGGGCGCAACCACAACGGTGACTTACCGCAGGAGTTGGCACTGTTTCTGCCACCTAGCGGCGACCGACTCAACCACGTCGCGATCGGCGTTGTTGTCATGGCAACACCAACACACGTGCCACAGAGGTCACCGACCTCGGCAGACGGATCCGAGTCCAAGGTAGACAAGTTGATCGTCTTCTAAACGACGTTTTTACTCTTCCTTTTTACCGGTCTCACAATTAAATTACACCACAACCACGCAATATACGCGGACTTGGCACTGCCGCGCCTGCATAATGGTGGTGTTCTCACAACCGGCCTTTATTGTTATTGTGTTACATTCTGCTCCTAACCATCACTACCGTCTGCTGCTTCTGCGTGCTGTGGGACCACGACCTCACTCTTAACTACACTGACAGTGTACAGCCACTTGACATTATGACAAATAGCTTTTATTACTTATTGATGTTACCTAAATAAGCAATCCATAATAAATGTGTCATAGGGGGTATATATATAATGTTGGAAATGGAAATGAACCAAGAATTGAGGGAGCTTCCTGATGAATTAAAATTTCATAGCATACCATAATGACAAAACAATAGTTCCAATGGAACAACTCTTTGTAATGTTATACAGGGTGATTCATGAAGTTCTCCCCCCACTTCTACAGCACATTGTACTAGTAAAAATAATGAAAAAAATGTTATATAAACATAGGTCCGAAAACGCTTCGTTAGCGAGTTTACAGCTAGCGAAAGATTTCGCCTGAATTCCTGGGTATAAAGAGTAAAATAAAGCCATACTGAACTTTTGGAAAGGTTAATTAAGTAAGAAATATCGTGTATTCTTATGTACTTTTACCTGATAAAGCTAATAAAATAAGTTTCAGAACTGTACCTGTAGTAGTTTTTGAGGGATTCAGGGTTAAATGCAAAAAAATTGGGGCACGAAACAATGTTTTTTTTAAGTTTGATGTACAATAACTTTGTTAAATTGGTAATAAATACATAAAATCAACAAACATTAATTGTAGAGAATTTAATTCTGAGAAAATTGATATAATCAAAGTCTAAAATAAAACAGAAATAAGTACCAAAAAATCGATTTTATTCAGTATAATACATTACTAGTTTTAAGCAAAATTAATCAGGTTGTGCCAACCGTACGCACCTTTTTATAATAGATGTTCGAAAATGAGGCCATCATTATCAATACATTTTGCAGCACGTTTGTGTATTGCTTTTGTTGCGTTTCTTAATTTTTCAGGACTTCCCTGTATCTGCACAGCCGAATCCATAATACGGGCAATTAATTCATCACGAGAATTCACTTTTGTCTTTTATACAATGTCTTTTATACATCCATCCCCAGATGCAATAATCCAATGGAGATAGATCTGGTGATCTTGGTGGCCAAGGGTGAGGCCCTCCACGACCAATCCAGTGTCCAGGAAATTGATGATTTAAGTAAGCAGAAACGGCACGTGAAAAGTGGGGAGGTGCTCCGTCATGCTGGAAGTACAAATTTTGTCTGAGATGTAAAGGAACATTCTCTAACAGCTGCGGCAACTCTTCTTGAAGGAAATGCAAATAGAACTCAGCATTTAGGCGTCCAGGTAATATGAAAGGTCCAATCAGCCGATTGTGCAAAAGGCCACACCAGATATTGACGCTAAATCGGTGTTGAAAGTTCTGTTCCACTACCTCATGTGGATTTTCTTCTGCCCATGAGTGTTCATTGTGCAAGTTATTGACACCATCCCGAGTGAATTGTGCCTCATCCGTAAACAAAATACGCTTGTAGAGTTGATTATTAATATTCAAAAAGTTGCAAAACTCCAAGTGAAGCGGACCATCCCCTAGCTGTAGATGTTGAACCTTTTGTTTATGAAACGGATAAAATTTGTTTCGATTAAGTGACCTCCACACCGTTGACTGCGAAACTCCTATCCACCTAGAAATACGTCGTGTACTTACACCTGGACTGCGATGAACAGCATTAATAACAATATCATCATCAAGTTGGACAGCTCGTTCATAATTGGTTTCTAGTACTTGGTAGTGATCCTGTTTCCCGAAGAGTACGAAAAGTTCCTGAAATTGTTTTGGTATCTGGAATCCTCCTATTAGGGTAACGTAGTTCATATTCTTCTACAGCAGCTCTAGCATTACCATTACAGTAACCCAAAATAAAAACCATATCAGCGTATTCCTCTGATGTAAATAAGTAAGGCATTTTTTCGCTGAATAAAAACAATCGAATTATAACTCACAGAAAAATTGCATTTAATAACACGATTCACAGAACCCGATCTCCTGCTGTAGCTTGCAAAACACACCACTAATACACAGTTCTAACGTAACAGTACAGAATACCATTGTTGATCAGCTGTTAATAATGGGAAAATGTTTGCTTTATTTATTTTCGAACATTTGATGTAAATTTTTATTAAAAAAAAAATACAACGTAATAAAACATGATATTTTTTATTTACAAACAAATTTATTTAACAGTTAATCTTGTTTTCTCAATTTATCTCATCATTAAGGAACAAACATTTTGTTTTTGTTTTATTTTAACTAAATACCGTACGGTATTTCTTTACATCTAGTAATGTATTATACTGAATAAAATCGATTTTTTGGTACTTATTTCTGTTTTATTTTAGACTTTGATTATATCAATTTTCTCAGAATTAAATTCTCTACAATTAATGTCTGTTGATTTTATGTATTTATTACCAATTTAACAAAGTTATTGTACATCAAACTTAAAAAAACATTGTTTCGTGCCCCAATTTTTTGCATTTAACCCTGAATCCCTCAAAAACTACTACAGGTACAGTTCTGAAACCTATTTTATTAGCTTTATCAGGCAAAAATACATAAGAATACACAATATTTCTTACTTAATTAACCTTTTCAAAAGTTCAGTATGGCTTTATTTTACTCTTTACCCAGGAATTCAGGCGAAATCTTTCGCTAGCTGTAACTCGCTAACGAAGCGTTTTCGGACCTATGTTTATATAACATTTTTTTCATTATTTTTACTAGTACAATGTGCTGTAGAAGTGGGGGGAGAACTTCATGAATCACCCTGTATATTGTCGAGTTCTAATAATAGCATTGACTGAATCTAGTGAATTCTATTGATTGGACCCAGTTACTGATCTCAAGGAAATGACAAAAAATATTTTAACATAATAAATGTAGGTTTATTTTATAGTATAGTTTTGTTTGTTAATAAGAGAAAAGTATTTTTGCAGTTTAACCCTTTGGATGAGACAAAAAGTGTCAGAAATACCAGTGAATTTTCTAGAAATTACTGAAGGATATCAACTAAGATTTTTAGCAAGTAGCTTATTAAATTTTCATCTACACACACTTACTTTTTTGTATCATCAATGATTTTTTAAATTATTAAAAACTAAATTCTATAACAGGACGAATGGAAACATGACACACGACAAACATGAAAATAAAAGTAAAGAGACAACAACTGAATTTATAAATAAAAACTTTTCCTTTTTGAATTAGAAGAAATACATTTCAAACATACATTTATATAAAACAACAATTCACAAAAGGTATTAATAAATCTATACATCTTAAAATGGTTCTCACACATAGAATATTGTATAATTTGGCAATACAATTAAATAAATCTCATATAATGGGTTTAATGAAATCAAAGAAAATACGGCACAAGAAAAGGAAGTGTTTCCAAGTCCAACTAACTGCCTTCAGAGATGTATGAGACATTTTGCTATCAAGGTCTGATGCTCCTGTTGAATACTCAGAGCTTTTGTATCAGATCAATGAAATTGAATGGAAATCTTGAGCATCTAGCTATCCAGGTGAAAGTGGCCCACAACCCTTTTTGGAGTAAATGGTTTTCGGGACCTAACACAGAGAGAGAATGGATTGCAGAGATGGAAAGTTTCACCAATGACCACAGCTGATTTCAGAGAAGTTTGAACACAATTTACAATCCAAACAAAGATTATGCCTTTCCTGGAGTTTCAGAATTTCAGAATCTGCTTGTACTGAGATGGGTTTGGAACTGATTAACTCCAGTATGCCTTAGTAAACTTGCAATCCAGATGAAGACGTCCAATAAGACCTCTGTTGAAGTCCATGAGATTCATTTGAGCCTGGTACAGCAAGAGACAATGGGCTGCAATGATAAAGAATTGCAGAAAAATTAGGATTGCAGTATAATTTTTCACTCTACATATAATAAAGCTCTCAAGTTTTGGATAGAGCATATGTAACATTTTAAATATATCAAAGTGTGTTTAATGTACAGTTTATGTTAATCGTGTGTTGAGGATGTTTGAATAACTGACCAAACACAATAAACAATGTTCTAGCCATGACAAACCCTAATATAAAAAATCTCCATGATATAAAAGAGAAAGCAATAGAATTATTTTATGCCTATGAAAAAAACCACACTGACAGTTGTTGTTTGTTTACACAAAGTTGAAAGCTTCTAAAAAACGTTACTAAAAGCAATATGAGGTTAAATCAGCAACTGGCAGTGTTTATACACAAGAGGATCTACTGCACTCTCTGCCTGGCCTCAAGCCAACATCTATGTCACAGACAGGCCATGCAGATATTTCTGTCTGTCTGTCTGTCTGTCTGTGTCTTGCCAGTTTGTGGAAACACTTCATTCTCTCCCTTCAAATATTCACCGTAGTAAACAACAATCACTTTGACTGTGTTTGTTATTTCTCTTATGTTGAGATAATGACTACACACGCATGATGTTACTTTTGAAAGGCTATTTCCAGATGTTACAAAATTCTAGTGTTGGTAATATTAAAGATGTCGGCAAAGTAAATGGTGTAAAAATGAGGGTGAAAGGGGGAATAGCGTGATAGTCCCACCATAAATGTTGGGATCTACAATAGTTCAAGTAAAATTTGGATTTATTAGTTTCAAAATACTATTTGTATAAAAATAACTCAAAATAAATCAAAGAAATTCTTCAAAGTGAACCAAAACCGATGAAACAGAGTATCCAAGGACACAAGTTAATGTAACAGAAGAGTTAGCGCACAGACAGCCCTTTAACATTTTGACCCCAAAATCAATATAGCACTTCCTTGAACTAAGAACCCATGTGCTAAGGTTTCAAGTTATCACACAGATGGATCTTTGACCTTTTTAACCTTAAAATCAATAAGCTTTCTCCTCAGACTGAGAGAAACAAATGTACCAAGTTCCTTCCTATCAAGAATTATCGCAGAGGCAAACAGACAGATTGACAGGCACAGAGACGGACTGTCCTTTAACCTTATGATCTCAAACTCAATAAGATTGGACCAAGAGAAACCTACAAACCAGTATCAAGTATCTAAGATCTGTCGTTAAGAGTTATTACATATATGGGCTGGCGACAGGCTGACAGACACAAAGAGAACTGCCCTTTGACCTCAAAATCAATATTGTTCTTTCTTAGACCTAAAGGAATTCACTTATTGAGATTAAATTGTTCACAATGATAATTACCTCACACCACATCTATTACCTAACAGTCCATCACAGAATATCAGTTTCATATGATTCAGCTAAAAATAAATGTTACTGAAATCATCTGTCATTCTGAAAATGTATGTTTTGTTTTAGATATTTTTTTAGTACATGATTTCATTATCAATAAAGTTGCTTTGATTGATTGATTCTAATAAAGTAATGATTTAATAATAACTGATGTTCCTGGTTATACCTATACAAGAGTACAAACTAATTCTGTATAACCATCTGATACACAAAACCATTCTAGACTTTTTTTAAATCAACCCGATCAATCGATTTTTAAAATTGAAATTTGTTATCACAATATGCTGATAAACCCAACAAATATTATTAAACAAAAACAAAGCTCAAGAATAACTAAAAAAGAAAAAACTTTTGTTTTTATCAAAATTGTTAGCCTATTCTGATGCTGCACTTATTATTAAAATTGAAATTTTGTATCATTGGAAATGTTATTTATGCAGATATATTTTACAATCTCTCTTGAAAACTCACTGTTAATTAAAGGAGGAGCTTCTCACTTTGAACAATATTGTAGTAACAGAAAAACAAAATTGTCCTATAATTTCAAATTTAACTAACAACGCCTTTCAACATCAATGACACCATCACCGGGTGAATGTGAATCAGCGATCACATAAGACCAATAGATGGAGCACTCCTATTCCTACAACATTACTGGTGTTGAAGCCAGTGGTGGCCATCTTGGGATCGTCTAGAAACGCCAAACCCCGTCCAGAGAAGCTTAAAAATTGCAGTGCGCGCGCATAAATAAATCGCCACCTAACCCACTTAGGATTAAGCCAAAATGTTCAAATTTGGTGTACGTATGTCTCATAAAACACCGATTCCAATGGTGCAACTCAAATTACCAGTTTTGATCTCTATATAATTTTAATGAGCAAAAAACTTTAAAAGTTTTATACACATTTTAAATTGTAACATGAAAAAGTCGGTCTGTGAGGATTTTTTTTGTTTTTAGGACAGGCAAGTTTTGTAAGCGGGAAAGTTTGAGATAAAAAGTTGAATTATTTTTTTCATTCGAAACTTTTTTTTCTAAGACCAGTCGTTTTCCTGATATTATCGGCAGAATATAGGCGAAAACCCTGACCGCATCGCCTGACCTAAAACAGAACGCGTACACTCCAGGCCGCTCTCGGCTCTTAAATTAAACTCAACATATAGTTAATTTAAAATTCATTTAAATGTAATTAATTATTTTTACTATGTTAAACATTTTTAAACCCCATTTATAAGGCATTCGCTAATCATTTCATTTAAATAGTAACTGTCATTTAGTGCAATTAAATATTAACTAAACTTGAGGCAATATAAGGTACAATAAAGTAAACCACTAGACATAGACATTATGTTTATAAATAATGCATTTAATATAATGGAAATTACAATATGAAAATTATAAACATAAATATCCAAAGCTTACAATAAAACGTACCTCTCTACTGTCCTAAAAATGTTACAGTTATTAATAAATGACTGCATATTCTGCTTTTGTGTAATGAGGCACTGACATTTTTGCAGTGGTGATGTAGTCGCACTTTGAAGTATTGTTTACAAATAGCTTTTTTTAACTAATATAATTACCTCAGAATCTTATTCAAAACAATGCCCTCCTGGGAACAGATTTACACCGATACACTTTCGTAACACTGAATTTACCATTCTGTCCTCTAGTTTTTCACAGTTGTCACATCGCCTTTATTAATACGCAACTTTACTTCTGTTTCACATAACAAACAAAGTTTCACAACACCTTCAGAAGGCTGTAAAAGTCCTCCTCGGTTTTTACAACTTATCAAACTGTTGCGGTATTGCGTTTCCTCATTAGCCTGTAACAGCTGTAGGCACCCGATACAGGCTATTTTATTTCTTAACGTTCTTACTATAAAACCAGAAAGGTACTCCACAATATGCGTCGTTACATTTGAAGTGTTTCCTACAATATCATAGAAATAGTCGAGATCTTCATCTTCCTTCTCGTGTTCTAAAACCTGCCAGACAGCAGCGAACACAGTCTGAGCACTCGCCACTAGGGTGAATAATCCCAAGGTCGCCGCCATTGTTGTAGCGTCGCGCGCCAGAGTCGACTTCAACGGCCAACCCCACTGCTCCATCTATTGGTCTTATGTGATCGCTGATGTGAATTCACTGCTAACACAGGTTGTGAATTGTGTGTTTCTTTTATTACTTAATTTTTTATAACTATTACTGAATACCATTTTCATTGTTTAAAGATAAATGGTTGTACACTGTTGGATATTACTGTAATTATAACGTACAGTAACCAAACTTGGCAAAATTTATTAGTCAAAAATCAATTATTAGAACAATAGGTCATTGCAACTCAAGAACATCATGTAAAACGTTATTAAAAAAATTTAACATTATTACTTTGCCATGTATATATATTTTTGAAATGCTTAAATTAGTACATGAGAATCCTGATCAATTTGAAAAATACAAATTTAATCATAGATATCACACAAGGAATTGTAATTTGTTTTAATATCCGGCACATAAACTAAAGAAATTTGAAACGAATCCTTTTTATCTAGGTTTGAAATTATATAATAATAATATATTCCACAAGTCATTTAAAAAACTTCCCTTATCTACATATACAAAAAAATTCAAAGAAGCACTTTGTCAAAAAACATGTTATAGTGTAAATGAATTCTTTGAAGATAGTTTATCATGAAAACGAATAATAAAAATATATCTTTAAAAAAAATGTAAAATGGGTTTAAGCCTTGGATTTAATAAATTTTTTTTTAAGTTTTATAGATCAATGTATCAAAAGTGATTTTTTATAAGTATGAAAAGTAATGTTTTAGAAATACGTTTAGTTATATGAAGTAAAGTAATCTTATTTTACCAGGCGAAGTTAGGGCTAAGGAGCCCTCTCTAACACTGAACCAGGGGACCAATGGCTTAAAGGTGACTTCCGAACCACCACCAATGGCCGGGCAGGAGGGCTGCTTGATCCGGTTACCTTGCGATAACCGTTGTAACCGCTACACTACGCCATTGACATATATAGTTATGAAGTTTTTAATCATTGACTATGTACCAGTTTTTATTACATTGTGATTGTATTGTATTACCAGAAAACCTATTGTACAATAAATATTTGTCTATTGTCTATTGTACTGGCTGGCTTTATGACAACCGGAATAGTAGTAAGTTGTGTCCACCACAGTCAATGTGTAAATCTATGATACATCTCTAGCTATATGTTGTTAACAATTTCACTGCAACACAAGTCATATACTGGCTGGCTTTATGACAACCGGAATAGTAGTAAGTTGTGTCCACCACAGTCAATGTGTAAATCTATGATACATCTCTAGCTATATGTTATTAACAATTTCACTGCAACACAAGTCATGTACTGGCTGGCTTTATGACAGCCGGAACAATACAAGGTCATGTTAGATCATGTTTTAATTAGAAACTCAAAGCAGATATGTTTTAAATGTAATGTAGAAATATTGGGTATAACTGATCACTGCGCCGTGACTGTGGATATTGCAATAAATAAATTGCATGAACATAGTCAGGGATTTCAAAATAAATTTTATAAGGTCTTGGATGAAAATATGCTGAGTCGTCAACTAAGATTTGCTGACTGGGACAATGTGCATAACTGTAATGATGTTGATGAAAGTGTATCAGAATTTTACAGGATATATAATAATTGTTATGATAGGTCATTTGTGCTAAAGAAAAACAAGGGGAAATTTAAAAAACGAAATCCTTGGATTACTTATGATCTAATTAATTTAGTAAACAGGAAAAACGAGTTGTACATAACGTATGCTAGAAACAATCATAACTTACATGTTAAATTGCAGTACAAAACTTTATCTAAATTAGTGACTAAGGAGATAAAAAAAGCTAAAATTAATTACTTCTCTTCTCTTGTTGAAAGAAATAAAGGCAACACAAAGCAATATTGGTCTATTGTTAGGAATATTATGAATAAACAAAAAAAGTCTTTGTCAGTTATACATATGAATGGCATTAACACGGAAGTGACAAATAACGAGAAAATAGTGGCAAACTATTTTAATGAATACTTTGCAAATGTTGTGGGCGAAATGAAATATCAAGCTTTCGGTGAGGATTTGTTTTTAGACAATGAGTTGGATTTTAAGTTTAATAATGTTCTAAATAATTTTAATGTAAGTCAATCAGATATTAGTGCGGTTCATATTAACGCAAAAAACAAGAAAAGTTGTGGTATGGACAATATTAGTATTATTAATATTAAGAAAAATAGCAATGTTTTTATTCCACTGCTATACAGCATATTCAATAAGTCGTTGAAACAAGAAAAATTCCCTAACAGTTTTAAAGTAGGTGTAGTGGTGCCGATTTTTAAAGCCGGAGATAGCAAACTTGTAATGTCGTATCGTCCCATCACTCTAATAAATACAATGGCTAAGCTTTTTGAGATGCTTATAAAAAATAAATTATTACAATTCTCTTAAATAATAATATATTTTCAAAGAACCAGTATGGATTTTTACCAAACAGGGGAACTGATCTAGCTGTGGAACGCCATGTCTATACCATTGTGTCATCCATTGAAAAAAGAAATTTAACTCTAGCTTTATATCTGGATTTTCAGAAGGCTTTTGATGTGGTTGATATTGAAATATTGTTAAATAAACTAAAAAAGTATGGAATAAGGGGACCAGCTTTAACTTTATTAAGATCTTTTTGTGCTGGGAGGAAGCAATGTGTGAAGATTCGGCAGGAATATAGCGAATTAATGGAGCTTAATTATGGGGTGGCACAGGGGGGTGTTTTGGGACCATTATTGTTTAACCTGTACATAAATGACTTATTGGAAATGAAGTTAAATTCAGAAATAATTGCTTATGCAGATGATACTACCTTGGTATGTTCAGCCTCAAATCGTTATTCTCTAAAAATGAAAATAAATGAAGACATTAAACAAATTTCCCAATGGCTTATTAGTAACAAATTGTTAATCAATAACTCCAAATCTAAGTGCGTTATATTTTTCGACACTGATATACCTAAGGAAAATTTGAGAAATGAATTTGACTTAATGTGTCACGGACATCAGTGTTTATATAAATGTTCTTGTTCAAAAATTGAAATTGTAGATTCAGTTAAATACTTGGGCTTGTATATTGATGATAAGTTGAAATGGCACCAACATGTGAAATATTTGACGTCAAAGCTAACAAAAATCAATTATTCTCTTTACTTCATCAGGAATTTCTTGAAGAGTGAACATCTGAGACAGCTGTATTTATCATGGGTTGAGAGTACGTTAAGATTTGGTATTATACATTTTGGAGGTACGTATCCTACTGTTTTGCAGCCTGATACGTGACATGACTGAGATAGTGCCTGTTATGCCTCTATATCGGCATAAACCGAACCTGATTATGCTGTCACTCTAGAAGCAGTGCAAGATCCACTTTAGGACTGAGGGCAATGAGTTTCCTCATCTTCTTGTCCTAATGGGAATCTCATGGGGGGGAATGGTGATATTTTAACATTTTTGAATACGATAAAAATTGTCATTAAAAGTATAGGGTTTCCTCATGGATTACGTTAGGCTGCAAATTTTCAAAACCATTTCTTATCATCTTCGGTGTTTTAAAAACTTCCATTAAAATTTGTACTACAGTTTCTGAGATTTCATGATGAGTCAGTCAGATTATGGTTTTTATTTATAAAAGTTTAAGTTCGAAACTGTTCTTCTCCTATTGATAAATGTATCGTTCTTCATTGTTATTCTCCAGATATTCAATTTAATGTGAAGATTTCTTCTATTCCCATTCCAGTACACAGGTGATGTTTCTGACTAAATAATAGGCAAATACTAGTCAGGAGAAATAACAAAATTGTAGGCAGTATGGAAGATGGAAAGTAATTGATTGTATGAGTGTATAGAACTAAATTTACATCAAGCAAAGCTTTTTGGTTTTTAAGTTTACTGGCCTGTACCATGACTATCATCTAGAGTTTACAGTTCATATCACAACATACAAAATATACATTTCAATCTCGCTGTGGAGAATAACTTGCCGACAATAGACGTTTGAAATACAATGTTATTTCTATAACGGATAAGTATTCAAGGTTACAAATTCTTGTGTCTTTAGGCTGATCTTACTGGATCTCTTTCAGGTACGTCTGGATCACAGATTGCAGTGATCTATCATACAAGAGATTCCAGATAGTTTGGGATGGCACAAAGGCACAAGAATTTCTACCTTGAACAGATGTTTTGTTACCTTAACTGTGCTTGAAATATTTCAATGTGGTGTGTAACAAACAGTACGATGATTATCATGCAAAATTTTCTTTTGATTATATCATTGTCAATTGTGTGCATCATTGTGACTAAATTGTGTTACATTCTGCCCTACATAATATATAAACTTCTAAATTTGTAGATCCAACCTCCGTTAGAATTTGTATCAGAATACATTTATTAAATAAAACCTAATTGTAATATGAAACACTGTACTCACCATTGGAAGGCATTGAAGTGGAAGTACACCAGACCTTGACCGTACAAAAAGTTAGCATCCTTCCAATGATCAGGCTTGAGTTTGAAGAACTTCTGGTAGGCCGACATCGCTGTAACAAATAATTGACACTTGTCAGGTTTGGCTAATTTTAGTGGTTGAACCTGAGGATAAACTTCTGTACAGATCGTGAGGTGAGTGAAGAAACTAAAGATGCACAGAAGAAATTCTTATGTTGCCATAATATGATATACATCTGCAGCAGTTTCCAGTCAACTGAGATACTATTAGAAATATGTGGTGTGCCTGGGTGTGTGGACTACAGACAACACAGGAACTGAAAGTCAACCAAGTCAAGTTTTATGTTGTTTCGGAACCAATTTTTGCAATATGGAGAAAGAAATGAAAACATAGGTGAAAAGGAATTAATTATGGGAAGTATGTCAGTACTCATAATACTGGCTCCTTTAAACTCACTCCAACCGAGATAGGTGGACAGGTGGACTACCCAATCCCAAGCAGTCCTGTAACTCTGGTGATAGTGTTGTTCCATCTAGAGAAATTCATACAGCTACTCTAAGAATCCCTTGATTGGCTAATTGTTACCAACTTTATCCCTGAAGGGTTGCTGAATTTTCTTTATGTTTACACAATATCTCAAGAACGAACTAACATAAACTTGAAATTTTGCATGAAGCTTTTTCATTTCTTATATAGGCAATATCAAGTTTCATGATGGGATTTGACTGAGGAACAGCGTACATTTTTTCTTACAGGTAACAATTTGTAAAAAATACTACGTACGATCATTATTGACTTTTATAATGTAACATAGTAAAAATACAGTCTAACCATCCGGAAGATATCTCGAGAAAGATTTCATCTGTAGACTTTAAATTTTGCATGAAGCTCCATTTCTAAAAATAAAAGAGAGTTAAAGATTGTGCATGATCATCCATGACAGAAGCATTGCAGCCTAAGACTAAGTAGGCTGACACAATTTCTCTTTCTGTATGATTGTCTGTCGTTCCACAGGACATCTCAAGAATGAAATGAGCTATAGACTTGAAATTTTATATGTAATTTTGGCGAACCTTACGGAACATGTGATCTGACGTACTTATTAGCTTACTACCTAGTTGGCTATGTTGTGAGTCTCTTAACTTATGAAGAAATTTGCTTTCTATGGGTACAAACACATGGTGGCCCAGTACATCAATGACAAATGCGTGTTGGCTTATGGTGACAAAAACTATGAAAGAGGCATAACGCATCATGACTTGGATCAGTCTAGTTAAATTTTTTCTGTCAGCAAGAGTTTTTCTTTGTTTAAAAGTGTATCATTGGTGATGGACAATTTGAAAGGATAACAGATTTTCAGACATTTTCAATCTTTATATATTATAAAACTAGATTACCAAGTGTTAAGGATTGAAAACTAACCTCTTCTTAAGGTGTTATAATAAGGCTTATTGCATAAGGGTAAGCATACACACTTAAATATTAAAAACTTATCAAAGGGAAATGATCATATTGATATTTTCCTCAGTATCTCACTTTCTCTTGTGTACGCGTATGTGTTGTCCAGTATGCAAATTTTGTTCAGGTACATGGTTTGTGGTTATTTTAATCAATCTGGACTCTCATAAATGTGCTTAATTGTTTTGGTGTATGAACTTTTTCTGATGTCAACTTTGACTTTAAAGAGTTCATCACCATAAATTGATATTTAAAGCCTGACGAATCATTGAGATCAACTAAAGTATGTGGCTAATGTAACATACGAAAATACCATTGTCCCTTTTAAAAGTTGACAAAATCAAAATTATGAAAACAAATATGTTAAAGCACTTGAAAAAAGTTTCTTATTTCAAAAATGTGCAGTATTAGTAATACAGTACAATAAAAGATATTGTGGGAGAAAATCTGTTGTGTGCTCGCAACTCTAAATATTGTTTCAATACAACAATAGTTTTTTTGGTGCCTACTTGATCTAATGTCATAAGGTTTTATGATACCTGAAGAAGAGGATAGATTCCAATCCTCAAAACATAGTTTTCTATTTTTGTTACATATGTTTTTAGAACAGACAGTGAATGAATCGTTATTAACTCAATTGAAACTTAATTACTTCTTTGAGTCATTTCAAAAGGGCTGTATTATAATATATAGCCTAATGTTAAACACGTTTATCAATACTGTAACGATAAAGTTTTATTTTTTTCTAGCCTATCAAAAGTAGCAAAAACCTTTTCGGTCAGTTGGCACTTAAAAATTTCAAATGGATTTTAGGCTTTGGATTGTTTTAAAATGTTTGGCAGACAATTGCAAAGTTTTGATCCAATTGGTTTATATGAAAGCGAAACATTGTGCTTGCAAATAAATAAGTTGTTTTAACCTATTATTTAACCGCTATAAAAGTGGATAAGAAATGAAAAATATTGGTGTCTTTAAATACAAATAACGAGTAGTATATCAATGGAGATGGGAGTGACAGGATGGTATTTGAAGGAAACCGTTTTCTGCAGCTGTCATCCTGAGTCACTCCCCAAACATCTTCAAAGTCTCTTCTGAAAGACAAACATCCTGCCAAATAGTGTAATACGATTATTAAACTCGTATATTAAACTTTACATAACACATTCAAGAACATACTTATCATTTATTTAAAAAATATTTTAACAAATACTTCACAATTTTGTATAAAAATACTAGCTATCAAAATAATGTCAGATTAGCCAAATAAACCGCTTTCTTAATGAGTAAAAGTGTTATGACTTTATTACTACAACATTTGTTATAAGAACAAATTTGATTGTTATCTAATAACTAAGCTTTCAGTGAGAATACCAATTATATAATAATATATGAACAATCATTTTGTTTTATTATCTACGATTTTAACATGCAAAATTACAATTTCGATAATGTTTTAATAACTCTAGAGATAAGCATAATTATTCATGTCTAAAAGGTTTAAATTTTTAGCCCAGGTGCAGACTATTTTTAAAACAGTGATATAAGTAGAAGAGTTTCAGTTCAGTGATTCATGTTGTATTAAAAACTTTACAAACACAATAACCTTTGCTCAGAAAACATTGTGTTAAATGTAAAATTGTAACAAGCATACATAAATTATTAGTTATTTTTATTCACTGGTACAATTAGTACACAAAAATACTAATTTTCTATGTAATTTAAACAAGTAATTTGAATACAATCAGTTTGTTAATATGTATTTGATATGTATAATTTTGAATACCCACAAAAAAGTGTATACAAATTTTGAAATTACTTTAAAGTTACAAACTAGCATATTATAACACAAAATTACAAAAAGTCATAGTCAACTAATATCCAATATTAAAAAAAAAAACAATAAAAAAACAGTAAAAATAAATTTACTCAGTGTTTTCTTATGAGGTAGAGCAACCAAAAGTAATAAAACATTTGTTGATAAATAGGAGAGAAAGAGAACAAGCAGAGTCTGCACTATCAGACTGATACCACACTAATTAGGTCAATGCCCATTAGTTGCCCATGACTAGCCAGCTAGACTGTGAACCTTGAGATATTGAGATAGCCATTGGCTCAGAGCAACAACATTTAAATAACTGAAGAAAATAGCCAAAATTATTTCATAGCAAAAGCTGTCTGTTACATATCAAACTGATTTGGTTTTAAAATTAAATTAATTATACGGCTTAAAAATACAATGACCAGATTAAAATTTTAAATTTATTTATACATTTTTTGAAGAAACAAATAATTTTATGGTGGATGGAACTTCAAAACGTAGATGATGAGAAAAGCCTACACTTTCCATTACTCAGAACTGCAAATGTATAAAGTAAAAATACATATACAATGTTTTGAGAACCATTGTATTAAATAAAAATCTCACATAAGAATGTATCAGATAATATTAAATAAGAGTTTTATTTCAAAATGACTGACCATTATTAAGAAACTGACGAGGCCTTATTAAAAGCACGTCATTGCACATCCCTCTGAACAATGACTTTCGATAGAAAAGTCCTAGACATTTACTTGTATCCAAGGAACAACTTTACAGATTTTGGGGTCAAAAGGTCAAATGACAGTCCGTACAGCTCTATGTGCAACAACTCTTGATAGAAAGGTACTCAAGACTTGAAACTCGGTGCATAGGTTCCTCTTAATCCAAGGAATAACTCTGTTGATTTTAGCGTCAAAAGGTAAAAGAGCAGTCTGTCCTTTTGTGTGAGAACGTTTTTGTTACATTCTGTCAAAACCTTCGATACCCAGGTATCAGTTTATTAATGTCTGCTTTTAGTAAAATGCAATTCTTGAGCTTAAGGCATCATGACAAAACAAAAACAAAAGTATTCACAAATTTTATATCATTTAAATAAATCCTTTCAAAGTTCTTGAAATTATTTCAAAATAGTAAAACGTGCATGGCCAACATGATCAGAGATGCATACTGTAAAAAGTGCAGCAACCGGATTGCGCCAAGTTAGAACATATAAACAGGGTAAGAAAAAATTAAACAGAGAAAATAATAATAGATGCAAAATATTAATAAAACTATTGTATTTTCTATTTGTTCTGGAACTTAATATGATATATATATATATATATATATATATATATATATATATATATATATATATTCCACTCTCAAAATTACTGTATTGAATCCATAAAATCTAATGACTTGGTATTTAATCATCCGAATTGGTTGCAATCTTTGGGAGGTCCCTGGGGGTGGAATGTGGTGTGTTTTAAATGTGTCCTGCCTGCCCTCCCATCACTATTCCACTCCAAAGAATTTTCTTTTGAAAAAGTTGTCTGCACAATCCATTTGTTACCTTTATTTCACTTTGTATGATTTCATGTAATCATTAATCATCATTACTTCAATAGTTTTCTTTTTTTGTATCCTTAACTTTATTTTATAAGACAACACCAGAAGAAGAGGGTAGAGTCAGATATCAGTTCTAGAAACGTACTGCCTCTGTTATACCACATGATACCAAATTTGTTTTAATCCAATTACCCTTTCAAATCGTCTATTGTTAATAATGAAATGAAAACAACATAGTTTGTCAAATTTGAGGGAACACAACAGTCCATAAGTTATAAGAGGCCTTGACTCATATTTGCAGATTGATTATTTTTTTTAAGTGAACAAGTTTAAAAAAAGAACAGTGTATGTTATTTTGTTTACTTCCTGTGACAGTTTTCCACAACAATCAAATGTCAACAAATATTATCTCTGTAAGTTGGAACTAATGCATTATGAACGAAGTATAGATTGCAAAAACAGGACTGAAATTGGTAAAATTTGAATCTATCATTATACCATTTTCATACTGTCTCTTTTAATGTATTCTCCTTATCAATCCCTATATAACTTCACAGAAATTTTCCAGTCTAAATTTAGTAATATTTAAAATGCCATATATTAAAGAGTTTCTTATCAATAACTTAATCAGCATTAAAAATGACTAGAGCAGTCCACTCCAAAATAGTCCGATGTCATTGGCAGCAGTGTTGTCATTCATATTGCTGCTGAAAATTAGCTGCTCCCTGATATTGGGCACAGGTTAAATGAGGATTAAAATGTAACTTACATAATGGCATATGCTTCGACCGCTTGTATGGTGTGTATGAGACTAGTTCTGGATTCTGAAGAGGGCATTGCGTGTGACGGAGGTTGTAAGCGCTGGTTTCACCGAACTTGCGTGAACTTAACTAAAACTGAGTACACTCAATTCTTCAAGGACTTAAACAAGAAATGGCACTGTAGCAGAGTGGACTGTAAACCGTCAACTGATGACCCCATAGTGGCTCTAACTTCGAGCGTAAACAAACTGATGGACAGAATCGAGGGCTGGACAGAGAAAATTGAACAGATAGGCGGTGTCTCCGATGGAATTGAAGCCATAAAGTCGGATGTAGGTAAAATTAGAGACCAATTATCCCAGCTTGAGCCAAGAGTTTTAGCTAACGAGTCAATGATTTCATCCCTTGCTGCTGATATAAAGATATTAAAGAATAATAAGCCACTTGATTCGGAAACTGTCATTGCTGAAGTTAATGATCGGAACCAGCGCTCAAAGAATGCTATACTATATGGTATACCCGAATCGTCTGATATAGATATCAAGAGTAAAATACAGCATGATAAGGGAAAAATGGATGACGTCCTCAAAGTCCTCCAAGTGAGTGACCTTCATATTAGTAAGATAGTTCGAATTGGTAAAGGGAAGCCCGGAAAACCTCGTCCGATGAAGGTTTCCTTTGGTGACACAAGTGAGGCCATCAGCTTCTTTAAAAATTTTGATTCTCCCAAACTTAGCAGTCTCTTCCCTGACAGTGCTGTTGAAGTGTCCCGTGATCGAACTGTCAAGGAGAGATATCACTTGCAAGAACTTCGAAATTCTCTAGCTGTCAGAGAAAGGAATGGGGAGAAGGATTTAACAATTAAGTATCAGAATGGGGTGCCGATGATAGTTAAGAAGACAAAAAACTAGTTTCATCCAACGGTCATACTTATTTTTACTATCAAAATGTGAATGGAATGAGAAGCAAACTGAATGAATTCAAGTCCTCAATTACTATGTCTAACTTCGACGTTGTCATATTGGCGGAGACAAACTTGTCAGTTGACGTTGACGATGCTGAGGTGTTGCCTAAGAATTTCTCAATTTATAGATGTGATAGGTCTCCACTGAGCAGCTCTAAGTCTGGTAAGGGTGGAGTAATGGTGGCCATCAGGGATGCTATCAACTCAACTCAACTCTACTCTGAAATCAATGATATTGAGCACCTTCTTATTGAGCTTAAGCCCTGCAAATACACCTCATGGCTCCTAGTAGCTTGTTACATCCCTCCTCAGCAGCCTCCCTCCAGATACAATAGTTTGTTACAGTCAATAGAGGCACTAATGTCAACGGGGCGAAGATTCGATGAGGTGGTTGTCGTGGGTGATTTCAACCTTCCCGGGATTGATTGGAATGGTTTGTCAACTGGTACGCATTCCCCAGCGTCAAGAGTGGTACGGTCACTGATGGACTTGTTTCAGCTTTACCAAATCAATCAAATCTATAACAGCAGAGACGTCATGTTGGACCTGATTCTGAGTTCTAATAAAGATATTAATGTATCACTGGAGAGCGATAATCTGCTGCCGGTTGAGGAGAGACACCACCCACCCTTACCCTTTGAGATCCACTACCGACATATCAACCAATCTCATTTATTCAAAAGACACATATATGATCTGAAAAGGTGTAACCTTATGAATGTTCATCGCTCGTTGTTAACTACCGACTTTCATGCAATACTGTCCAACTCAGACCTTAACAGGGCAACAAATTCCTTTATCTCTACAGTTTCCAATATAGTAAAGGCTAACTCGCCAGTAAGAAGAATTGGCTACTCTCCGTTTCCTAAATGGTTTTCACCTTATTTAAAAAACTTAATAATAACAAAAAAATGTTTACATAAAAAATACAAGCACTTTCCGTCAGCATCTAATTATTCCAGATTCGCTAATATAAGAGCAAGGTGTAGGGTCTTGGCTGCCTGGGATTATCGCCAGCATATACAAAGGGTGGAAGCTGGAATCCCCAACAATTTCCGTTTATTTTGGAGTCATGTCAATTCCACAAGAAAATCTTCGTCTGTGCCCTCTCAGATTGTTCACAATGGAGTCGTTGCTGAGGAGCCTCTTGCGATGTGTGAAGCATTCAAGGACTTCTTCTCCTCGGTTTTCACGAAGCCTACGGAGGTCTTTGTTCCAAGCGGATATTACCATCTCGGTGACGGAGTTGCTTATGAGTTCACCCCTGAAGAAGTATTGGAGAAGCTTAGAAACCTTGATGACAAAAAGGGCTGGGGCCCTGATGGGATTCCACCAGGGGTACTCAAGTACAGCAGAAGCATCTTGGCCATTCCAGTTTGCCACATATTTAATACTTCACTTGCGATGGGAATTTTTCCTGAGGCGTTCAAAGCAGCCTACGTGGTCCCCATTCATAAATCAGGACCTACTGACATCACCTCAAATTACAGGCCCATTTCCATTCTCTCAGCGATATCCAAAGTTTTTGAGGATCTATTTCTTGATCGAATAAGATTTAGGATTGCTCAGTTAACCTGTCCTCAGCAACACGGTTTCTCACCAGGAAGGTCGACTCTATCAAACTTAATGTTACTCCAGACTCAGGTGCAGAATGCTTTTGCTAATGGCAAACAGCTGGATACAATATATTTAGACTTTTCCAAGGCCTTTGACACTGTTGACCATGCCTTATTACTCAAGAAAATCTCTGCGCTTGGTTTCGATGACATTTCAGTTCGTTGGCTGTCGAGTTACCTTTCTGAGCGCAGGCTTGCAGTGAAGTTTGCTGGCTCAATATCCTCTGAGTTTATCTCACTTTCCGGTGTTCCCCAGGGCTCTATCATTGGACCTTATCTCTTCGCACTCTTTATAAACGATCTTCCTCTGAATATCAGCAGTGACTGCCTATTGTTTGCGGACGATGTCAAGTTATACTCACAGATTACTCATGTTGCGGATTGTGAATCACTTCAAGATAGTCTTCATGGCGTATATGAATGGTGCTTAATAAACAAAATGTCACTAAACGCCAAGAAATGTCAAGCCATATCATTTTACCGTTGCACTTCGCCTATAATATACAATTACTTGTTGCAAGGAGAAACCATCGCTAGAGTAAATGAAGTGAGAGATTTGGGAATTACTCTGACACAGAATTTTAGCCCTGAGGCTCACGTTCATAATATTTGCTCGAAGGCAAACAGAATGCTTGGTTTTATCTCCCGTTTTTCTAAACATATAACAAATATGGTAGCCCTGAGGACAATATACTGTGCCCTGGTACGCCAGATTCTGGAATATGGATCGACTGTTTGGAATCCACACCAAAAGTACCTTTGTGATGATCTTGAACGAGTTCAGCGTCGTTTCATCCGTTTGGTGGGTGTCAGAAATGGATACCAATACCAACAAGTACCAATTGATGATATGTACGCCAGACTTAAACTGGAACATCTTGATACTCGCAGGACTGTGGCCGACTTAGTGGTTCTCCATAAGTTGGTGAACGGTGAGATGGTTTGCCCGGACGTCCTTCAACTCCTCAATTTCAAGACACCATCCAGCACTCGTTCCAATGACCTCTTCATCAGGCAACACTATGGCACAAACTATGCAGCAAACAGCACGGTGGCTCGCCTGCAGAGGGCCGGCAACAACCTGCCTATAACTGTCGACCTGTTCCATGATGGCGTGAGATCATTGAAGTGGAAAGTGAAAGGTGCAGTGCTGCCAACGTAAATGCCTCCACTTAATGTCTATGTTTGTTCATTTTCTCGGTTTATTGTATGTCATAGTTTGTCTATTTACCATTGTTATTTTTACTGTCTGCTGTTTTGAAACACTGTTACGAATATCCCTGTTATATTATTTTATAGTTTATTATGTTTTTTCTGTTGTTACTGTTATTAAGTTATTTATGTTATTATGTTATTTCTATTGTTATAGTTTATTTATTGTTGCGTTCTTTCATTATGGTATTGTTATAGTTTTTAAAACATTTAAATACGTTTTTATTCTAGCATATATCATGCCTTGCATTAGAGTATTATGTAATATTTCCTTTCAGTCATTCACATGTTTTTGTTGAGGTTATTTTTTGGTTTAGGTTAAGTTGTAATTATTGATCTTGAATTATGGATCTTGAATGTAAAAATGGAGTATGTCCGTTGGAAATAAATAAATAAATAAATAAATAAACAACCACCACTGGACTATTTTGTTGTTGTCTGTTCTAATGCATCTTAATTCTGATAATTCATACTGGCAGCTGTACAAGAAATCTTATATTTCTTCGAAATGTGCCATAGATAATTATTTTGGAAAGATAAACTTTGATCATATTGTCTCATCATACAATTCACTGAAGTCTTATTTAATCAGATACCACAACAAACTAACTGGGAATTTCTATTTTATTAAAATAGTTCTTTAACTTAATGGGGCAGTGACCCAAGTTTTAATCTCTATTTTGTATCAGAAAAGCGCTGAATTATGCTACAGAAAAAGTTTCCTCTGAGGAACTAGAATATGAGGGGGTACCCAAAAGAAACCGGAATAGCATTGCGGGCAGATCTTGTGTAGTACATATTTCTGCCTGCCACTAGGCATGTATAGCACAACTCATAGCCAGTTCAGTGCCACCTGTATTGTCAATCTGGCTTGTTTCGTTCATCTACAGTGATTGTTTTTGCTAGTGCTGTTTTGTTCTTATTTCGTTTTTTTATGATTGCAAATTTAAGTGAACAACGTGCAGCTGTGATATTTTGTTTTCTACACGGTAAAAATGCTACTGAACTGGTTTTAATGTTAAAATAATAACACGATCTTTGACAGAAAATCTGTGTCAGTTTCATGTTGTTATTTTCAAAACACGACATGTTTCAACTTGATGTTCCTTTTGATTGTCATTCAGAACCCGAGGAACAAACTTGGCAACAACCTTTTTTTGAATCATCTACGCCCCAATTTCTATAGTTAGGGAAACTTTTGGCATTCCATCTAAATTAGTAGTATCAAATAAACTCATCAAAACTGGATAGGTTTTTGATAGACGGAATCTAGCGGTGGGTCATGGTAAATTATAGTAATAAGTCTTCTGGAAACTGGAAATGTGCCCCACTTCCAGTTACTACGCTATGATGTTGCAATGTAATTAATTGTGTACATTCCAGTGTTCTTTAGTGTTACATATAGCGATATTTGCAATTTTTATGATAATTTGTCGCACAGTTGAGCTCTGTCACTCAGAACACCCGCACTTTCATGTGGTCTGCATGAAATACAGTTGGATTGGTAAGTACGTGAAACACAACCAAGATAAAATGTCTGCTTAGGACCAGGTGGATGAACCCAATAATTAAAGGAAATGAAATATCTGATAAAAGAAGGAAGATAGTATGTCCAGATCATTTTGCAATTACTCCAGCTCACCACAACGATAATTTGAAGAAAATTACTGAGAGTCTGAAGAAAATTACTGTGCATTTGCGAAGAATTACAATCAACTTGGAGCAAGATGGATTCTTGCAAGTCTCTGGTGTTAATGGACAGTTCAGTAACCACCTAATTGCTGAAGATTAATTTTAAATTCAGCACTATTTGCTCATCTAAGGCCTTTTTGAATTTTCAAGATAATTCTGACACCAGACAATACTAATCTCTGTATACCTGCATGTTTTCACAATTAGGACCGTAGACATCTTTGGCGGGCCCCAAACAAAACAATTTGTCAAACCCCCATAATTACATACATATAATGGATGCTCCATGAATAGTACATTCTTCATTAACTGATTTTTTCATGTAAAAATTAACAAAAACATTTCTTCAAACCAATGTGGTTATTAAAAGTACTGTACTGACCTATTTAATAATCTGGAGAAGTTTTGTTCATCCAAGAAGACCCTGCATGACATACTCTAATAGAAACAATCTAAAGCAAAAACATATTGAAGCTAAGATAAAATTAAACTATTTTGAATACAGACTCATGTAATAAATAAATTAACAAACACCACATTTGAATAAATAAATGTGATAACAATGACAACAAAACAAACAATAAGATGTTTAACCAAATCACAATTAAATATGAGTAATCCATTTAATTTTTTCAGATTTATAGACATTAGGTTTAAATGTAGATGGTAGATAGTTCTACCATATTATATATGAACTAAATACATATTTGAAAATAATTGTCCAAGGAAAAAGTACAAAAATTTAACTGACATGTTTTTTTTATACGTTTTGTAAAACCATAAAAACTACCTTATTAAATATATGTACAATGGGTTACCTCACAAAATAAAACGACAATACATTCAGGCTTAAGGTTATTTAACTGTCATATGCATCTAGCAGTCCATCCTTTTCTTGCTGTGAAGTCATGGATGGTATGTCACCCATATTGATAGTCGTAGTCACTTGAGCCCCTATACTAAGAATGTCAAGGTTTTACAAACTCTATTGCGTCATTGTAGATCGCAGCACAATTGTCTCTCTTTCTAAAGTGAATAGCTATTTTTTTGAGCTTGCAATAGTTATACAGACATGTTCTAACAATTACCAATGCAATACACACGTTTGGGAACAACACCGATTTACTGTTTCAGCTAAAATGAACACTGTTTTTTGAAAAGGAACTTAACATTTTTTCAAAGTTTGTAGTATGTAACGATTTTGAATTGAATATTATAATCTACTACTTTATCTAGCAGATGGTGTTGATATTTTACAACTAAGTCACTAGATCCGTGTCGCTGCCGTCTCACGACCAAAGATGAACATATTTGTCTTCAGTCATAACAACCGGCGATTTTGCGCCACATGCCAATCTAGGATACGCCATTTGTGTTGTCGACAGAATTTTGTTGCCCTGCTAGGACATTTCTAAGGTTCTAAGTGACCATGTCAGTATTCGTGCCATGAGTTGAATTACATTGTTCTCATCAATACTTTGAAATACTTTGATTTGTGTTGTCGACAGAATTTTGTTGCCCTGCTAGGACATTCCTAAGGTTCTAAGTGACCATGTCAGTATTCGTGCCATGAGTTGAATTACATTGTTCTCATCAATACTTTGAAATACTTTGATTTGTGTTGTCGACAGAATTTTGTTGCCCTGCTAGGACATTCCTAAGGTTCTAAGTGACCATGTCAGTATTCGTGCCATGAGTTGAATTACATTGTTCTCATCAATACTTTGAAATACTTTGATTTGTGTTGTCGACAGAATTTTGTTGCCCTGCTAGGACATTCCTAAGGTTCTAAGTGACCATGTCAGTATTCGTGCCATGAGTTGAATTACATTGTTCTCATCAATACTTTGAAATACTTTGATTTGTGTTGTCGACAGAATTTTGTTGCCCTGCTAGGACATTCCTAAGGTTCTAAGTGACCATGTCAGTATTCGTGCCATGAGTTGAATTACATTGTTCTCATCAATACTTTGAAATACTTTGATTTGTGTTGTCGACAGAATTTTGTTGCCCTGCTAGGACATTCCTAAGGTTCTAAGTGACCATGTCAGTATTCGTGCCATGAGTTGAATTACATTGTTCTCATCAATACTTTTGAGTTTAAAGTAAACATATGTCACAAGTACATTGTTAAACGATCTCATATATTTATATGTTACGAATGTAGTGTTACAAGATAGTGATCCATATCATTCTTAAAGTGTAACGTTGAAGCTTGGCTGTCGAATTTGATTCTAGTGGAGATGGGGTCTGGTCCAGGACCCTTATTTAAACTAAATTGAGAGGTTCATCGAACTTTTAGCAAGGCAGGCAATGATATTAAGGATCACTGACACTGTGCCGGTTTGTCAAGGGAGCGGGCACCTAGCTTTGATGAAACAAACAACTCCGTTCACTGCTGGCCATATGTCTTCACCCTATGCAAGTTTGTAGTAGAGAAGACAGCTAGTAACGCTCATCAGGAAAACCAGCAATTCTAGCAAAAATCAAGTAGAGACAGGTAAGTCTAAAAGAAGCACCAGAAAAACTTTCAAAATGTATACTTCGCAGAGGACAAGACCAGCTGTAACTAATTGGCTGCCGGCCCGACCACCGGCCAACAAAATAAAAATTGCAGATGCCACATCTTTAAACCACTGCTATTTGTAAAGATTGAAGTGTTAACTTAGTCGTTTGAGAAACTAATGGTGTCACTGTTAAAATTGACACCATGCAATTATAATTATAATCCCCTAAGTTGTAAAGTACCTCATCAATTAAGATTTTAATATCCGGAAGTAAAAAACTTTACTTTTATTCAACAAAAAGGTCATCAAATATTGCATAATATAGTCATGTGCTGAGCGTACGTACTGACATCTAATGTTTCGGAAACCTTCTCACTACCTTCTATCTAACAACTATTTTTAAATTCCCTACTATTTTTAATTACAAGGATAAGAGGTACGATCTCTGTACTATTCAATGCCATATTGCTGGTTGAGGTGATTGTGAATTAATAATGTTCTACAGCTGGTTGACCGGTCTAAAATTTGCTAGTAAACCAATGGTATAAAGACTCCATAGCTAATAGCTGCCGAAGCGATTAACATTTAACATGGAACAGTAGTATTAACCAAATTCTACTCAAACTGTCAACAGCAGCGTCTGTCTTTGTTGTTTCTTAAATGCGAATGATTCATTTTTAACAACTCAAAAAACAAAAAAATTAACTTCTCATTGAAACATAAACCGAACTGCACCATTTACAAAACTGAAAAAGAATTCATTTCTTGTTCTTACAACCAACAGCTATCAACTATGTATTTAACATGCAATGTAATTAATGGCTTAAGAAAGGGCATTATTAATTTGCCTACAAAATAGTTGTTCCTGTTGTTTTCAATTGCCATTTTTTTTAATGGTTTGAAACATTGTATAGCTCACAAAATTAGATAACTAAGTAATTTTTTCATGCTTCCTGCACTGAAATTATGATGATTTATTTTGCCTCATTCTGATATGTTGTAAGGTATGCCAAGTTTATTTGGTGAAGATTACCATTGCATTAGTCAAATACTAAAATTTAAAAAAGAACTTCAAATTCTCACAGTTACTAAAACACTACACTGAGCTGAGTATAATCATCAAACAAATCTTAAAACGATTTTCAGGCAGTCTTGGGTGAAAAGCTATCAGTATATTGCTAAAAAGTGGGTTTACAGGTGACAACTAAACTTCAGACTAATTCTGCAGCAACAGATTTTGTAAAATGGAATGATTTGAAAAGAGCGGAATTCTCAAAAACTCAGATTTACTTGAATAAAGAAGAGCCTTAGGGAGGGTGATGATATGCAATATGGGACGAGGTAACATGCCAGTGCCAGTGATCACTCTTAAAATGTTGAATAATATGGGAAGAGGTGCCACGACAGTGTCAGTGGTCACCCTCAATGTCCTGCTATACTGTCATCCCACTGGTAAGTACTGAAGCCTCTGAAACCTTTTACACACTCCAAAGTGTACTATGGAGCCTACCAGTTTACAATTTCGGCAGACACAACAAATGAGGTGTTCCGGGGAAACTCACTGCCCTTATTCAGAATGCCAAAGATGGCACAATGTTTCCATACTCGCCGGGTAGTCAAAAAGTAGGTGTCAAGCAGTTTCCTCCTGCTTAGTAAGTAATCTACATAGAGGATCTTCCCTAAAATTTCCAACATAATGAAGATGTTTCCTTAAATGTCCGTCCTGTGATCAGATCCACAACCTGAAAACAAAACAAAACAGCCTACTCACCCTTAAACCAGGATGTAATCTTGACCTTCTCATGTATTCAATGTGAACATAACTCAATTTACTCCTAAGTTGGGCATCTACGCCTCTCATATACAAACTGTTCAGCCAAACAGGATGAGACAAGAGATAATAACCGAAGAGGAATCAAAGAAAGAGTACATGTTTTCACAATCCCAATCTGGGGTGCGTGGGAAGATGATATGAAATAGCTTCTACAGCTTTACACATCTTATTCCACCTAAAAGAATTGATATAGCTGTCTATGAGAAATCAGGGATGATTCTCCTAAGCAAATAAGACATGAGATCCAAACTTACTCAAAATTGAATCAATCAAGAGCAATCTCCAGGAACTGTGGGTGCTCATTGTATTAAGAATATGTCAAATTTAAAGGTTACCATCTTACTGTCAAGATGGAATCATTGTATTTCTTTGGTTGAGCTTCTACTCTGAAAAGTTGTTTCTGGAGGCATTGAGATCAGATGTATGTTTACATAAATGGATATATGTAATTCTTTCTATATGTTGTGACAATGTTGTAAACAAATATCATCTTTATAAATAAATTTCATAGACTATGTTGCAGAAATGTCTGAAAAACTAATCTCTGCACAAAGAATAGCAGCAAAAAGCAGACTATTGAAGATCCCGTTCAATCTCTTTTTTCGGCCGAGGTATCTTAATGGAAGATGTTAATGACAGCACCTGGTTGCAGCAACTCCTCTTCTAACGGACAAAAAAATACTGACACTGAGAACAAGAGAATATCATTGTAGATAAGGCACCCAAGCAACTTACATTCACAATCAGAAGGGGTATTGCCTTGAACACAATCTACTAACTTTCCTAGCTTTAACACAGCATTCACTTTTAATCTCTTAAAAGTTTTTAGTAGTATTTTTCTAAGGATGATAACAGAAAGTTAAGACCTAAGTTCTCGTTTAAGGGCCAACATACTGCCATCAAGATCGATACATTACCCAAAAGACATTGAAGAGACAGCTACATTAAACTAGAACAGAATAAAAGGCATTTATTGCACTAATATATTAATAATTGTATTTATTTTGCAACCAAATTCATTCTTGAAACTCAACTCTCACTATTGTAACACTGCTGTGATCATTACTCTTAAATGTGTTCCACAAACTTACTTGAATTTTTCAATAATTGGGTTTTAAAACTTTTTGGATTGGTTTTGAATTTTAGTATTTCAGGAAGAATATTATGGAGCTTGATCCCAGCCTGAGAAGAACAGGGTTTCTAACACTGGACTCAACAGTGCTTTAAGCTCTTGTCTCGTATATTTCACTATTCTGTGTCAACGTACACTAAAAATCAAATTAAAGTGCAATTTCTAAAATATTCAAACTGAATAGGGTTAGCAAGCAGAGCTCCCTGAAAGCATTTTGAGAATATACGAGGATCGCTAGTAAGTAAGTTCTTTAAAAAAATAGAATACTCCTTGAGCTTCAGTTAGAAGGAGGTGCGATTTTGTAACAATTGAAATATTATTAATTTAACATCAAGGGACCTACTCAACATCTCAAAAACCATTTAAGATTTTAAAATGTTTGTGACAAAAAGTTTAGGAAATGTTATATGCATACCAGACCACTTTTTATTTTTCTCTTGGTTCATAAATATTGGTGTGAATACTTTTAAGTTTGAAATACCACCATAATGGAAACAAAATGGCGTACCAATCCCACCTAACAAACTTAGCTGAGATATTCATATGATCAATTTTGTACCAGGTTTAAACTTGTTTGACCTTTGTATGGAACAATAGTTATCATTTTCACAAGCAGTTATCATTTTATATAGCAGTTATTTTTTATACATATACAAACTTTGGTACGGGGTGGTTTTGACCTCTCAGAGTTCAGTGAATTTATGCAGAAATTTCGATAAATGAATGAGAAAAATTGCAATAGGCTGAATTTCTATATAAAATCTATATAAATTCTTTAAGATTTACAGATTTTTTATTATATACAAAGAATGAAACGTCATCGTCATACTGAAAGAACATCATCTATATTTCAACATATATAACATTAATATTTAAGACCTCATCACGTCTAGGTAGAAGTTTACAATACTAGTAGAATAAAACTCGTATTCAAGTAACAGATCATAGCAATTTTTATGGCGACCGAGGTGTGACCCCATATTATTGATTGTTGTATTTGTTCGACATCAACATAAGAAACAATGTTTCATCACGAGTGACTATGTGATTTTAAAAATAATTGTCACTTTCTTCATGATATTGGAAAAGAAACTAGAGCTCATTCCAATTTGTTTTGAGTTTATTAGTTAAGAGTTTGTTACCCATCGGGTACACACTTTACCACATCCAAGTTTATCAGTCACAATTTCACTACACAAATTTTTTTAAAGATCTGTGGTTGTGATGGTTTTATTTTCCTTTACATCATGACTGATTTGTTTGGTGAGGTTATTTGTAACCATTTCACTTGACAGACAAATCATGAACATTAGTTTGCTCTTCACAAAACAATTGGCACCATTTTTAGCTTGCTATGTCTTTACCATACACGGAACAAAATACCATATTTAATGACATTCTCTGCTTGACAGTGAGTGGTGAGTTGACTGCAGCGGCTTTGACACTAACAGATTTCATTTCATAAATTCTTTATTCAAAAACATTTGCAAGATATAAATTGAATAGAGTCAACAAATATAATTCAATCAATCAATAATATAAAAACCATGAAATATTAAGAATAAATCTCGTCAGTGTAAAATAATTATTCAAAATAACATAAAATCGCATTAAACCAAATATTTAGGATAAGCTATATTCAAATTGATACATAAAGTTATCAGAATATTCTATTTTATGCATTTTATTTTTATATAATTAATTTCTTTCAAATGATTTACATTCTTTTTAATCATCTTTTTCAAAACTTTCTCCTACGTATAGATATGTACTATACGTAGCATATATAATTGACGAAATAGAGTGGTTAGAGCACACCGGCAAATATTTTTATACCAAGCCTTGTAATTACTCCCATCGAGATTCATTATTTTAATTTCTTGCACATATTTCTTTTTCCTACCTTCATCAAAAGAGTCCAGAATGATGAGTAATACAGTCATTAAATTCCAGGAATGTGTGTTTTCTTGAAACCTCTAGGTATACACAGTTTTTGGCAGTAATTACAAGCAGGCCAGAAAATTGGTTATAGTTGACTGGTATATCAGGAATAAACCTGATTCAATTTTCAAACTCAATAATAAGCGACTCCCAATCCCCTTTGATCAAGTTCCACTTAGGCCTGTTACAAAAAGAATACAACAGAAATTTGCTGCTAATGAGGCAAACTACTACCAGAACTTCCTTCCAAGTTCTAATGATCAACCAAAGAAACAATAACATAAATCAGGTGAATGTTGAAACTGTAAGTGAGCTTAGAAGAAAATATTGTTGGCCTTTGCATTATAAGAAATAAGAAGTTGTTATTTGGAGCTTTCTCATCAAGAATTCCCATTTCCATCATCAGACGACACCGAGTCTGTTGACTTTATCCTTAATTTGATTACTTAAATGTCGTAACTAAACATTTCCAATTAATGTTTAGTGACATTGAAGTAGAATATGATATGTTAAAATGAATTAAAACACTTACAAAATAATTGTATAAATCTAAGCCTGTGATGATGGAGCCGTGATCTTTCGATTCGACCGTGCCGTGGGCTGAGGCTTACAAAACATATTAGATGTCTACAAAAGTTAAGGGCAATAAAAGCTTGAAAAACACAAAAGACGAAACAAATAAAAGTTAATAATAATTAAAAAGTACCATTTTCGTTCATTCTGAAATGTGTTCAAACATAATTGAGTTCTAAAACTACATGGTATGAAACAACATGCACATAATAATATCCCAAACTCTAATCAAGACTGATCCCACATTGTCACAGACCAAATGATAATGATAAAACGTGTCGGGACATAAATTCCCACACAAAATGTCAAATGGTGATTGCTGCGGCAAACACAATAATGAAAAAAATATGCAAAGTTTCATTGAAATCTGAGACGATTTAGTTGAATTTAATGGCATGATTCTTAAGTTTAAATTTATTCTTGTATTACGTACATACCAATTCTGAGATTAGCAGGGCAGTTATATAGAAAACAGAGTTGTCCCTTAAACTCTGTCAAAGATAACAAATTTAAGTTGTGTTACCAATTACAAGGACAATTTGTGTTGATATACAGACAGTGAATGTTTACACACATATAGCTCACATGTAGATTATGAATCCACCTATAAAGAAACTAAACTATAGTATGAGACATACCATTGCAAGTCTGACCATTATTATTTATTAATAATGTAAAGAGATCTTAATTAACAAGGTTAATACTAGGTTTATCACGAAAATATCATCTATACCCATGCAAAGTTTATGTAATATATCTCAGTCCTAAGTGCATTACACAACAGTTTATTTGTCACAACCCAGGCTTGCATAGATATCTTTCGTACTATAGTAAAATCAAACTTGAAGTTGTGCAATAAATCATTTATTCAGACAAGCCAAATTATGGATATAGTACAAAGTTGTGTTTACAATATTTACATTTCTGTAATAATAATATATACAAAATTTACATGTAATATAAAGTTTCAGAGAAATATAGAAAATGTTTGGAGAAAAATAAAAAGTAAATACCAGTATATGTAATCTAATTGTCACATCCTGTTACTTCACACCTGTAACCAAAGATGCTATACCTTTCGAGTAATCCTCCAGCAGCAGATGGAAGTGGCCCAGCTTGCAGAATGTTTTAGGGTCAATATTGATGTCCTTGCTGCTGGACTCTGGACTCTTGTTCTCATCCTTGCGGAGTGTCTTGTTACGCTGCTTCTGCTCTTGAGCTTGTACCAGCATTCGCTCCAGATACTTCACAGCCTGCACGATCACTTTAGTTAGACAGGCAGAATACCTCCTAAACATCCTTTATATATAATCAAGAACAACATTCTTTGTTTGAAGGTTATTTTTGACGATGGAAGGATTGTGAAGGAAACAGGATTTTTCCGGACATTTGCCATCGTTCAGTGAAACAAAAAATCAGTAACACTACGTTTCGAGATCTGCAATATAATCTCTTCTTCAGGTAATAACTAACCTAATACATAATTACAAACTAGGTTAAAATAAACAAATCATACCAAAGCGTTGTAGCACGCCTAAGTCAGTAATCACCACCACCATGTTGTTAGTCAACTTCACGAACTCTAAAAAAATGCACTTAATAAAAAACTATACACAAAATCCTCCAGCAGCAGATGGAAGTGGCCCAGCTTGCAGAATGTTTTAGGGTCAATATTGATGTCCTTGCTGCTGGACTCTGGACATCAAGTGCATGTTTTTAGAGTTAGTGAAGTTGACCAACAACATGGTGGTTGTGATTCCTGACTTAGGCGTGCCACAACGCTTTGGTATGATTTGTTTATTTTAACCTAGTTTGTAATAAATTATGTATTAGGTTAGTTATTATCTGAAGAAGAGATTAGATTGCAGATCTCAAAACATAGTGTTACTGATTTCTTCCGATCCTCCCGATCCCCTTTTAAGCCTTATTCTGTCCGTAACCATGGGCCACTAGCCTGTGCGAGGATCTTATCAAACAGAATAAGGGGGAGAGTCGATACAGTACGAGGTCGATGGTACTGATAAAAGTGCAACGGTCACATACAGGATTTGAACCTGCGCTATCTCTAACACAGACTCAAAGTCCAACGACTTAGACCGCTCAGCCATCGGCACTTGTTTCACTGAACGATGGCAAATGTCCGGAAAAATCCTGTTTCCTTCAAGAATAATATAATGCAATTTCTTTCATCAAAATTTCTGAAACGTCACCTAGGAATAGGATTTTATAAAATGTCTTTTCAAGTTAGGAGACCAACATTGCTGGCCACCACAGTTCCGTTTCGACTGGATAATTGCATATTTACTAAGTCATCACAGGTACAATAATTAGTCTGCACTTGCTGGCTATTGTGTTTTCCCACTTGCATTTTCCCAGAAACTGATAGAATATAATGAAAAAAATTTACAATGACCAGCTATGCTACCCAAGTACAAGAGAAAATTATTAATAAGCAGTACTGACACCTGTGAAGCATCAGTCATAAGACGTCATGCATTCATTTGTTTGATATCAGTGGTCAAACCAAATTAATACATATCTCTAAGCTGAACCAGAAATCAAGAGAGCCAGCAGTACGGTCAACCTGGCTTTCTTAATTTCTTAGTTAAATTTTGTTATAGCCACCCGACCTGGGTTAACACTTTTCAAACTCAAGAATTCTGTGCTGGTATAGGAATGAATGGTAGTGACCAGGCCTGCAGTGATAGCCACCCGACCTGATTTAAGACAATTCAAACCAGACCTATAGCAGGGAATCCTTCTCTTCCACTTTCATTTTTAAAGTATGTTTATTGGCAAGTTTACCACCAGAAAGATCAACAATTTACACAACATCATAAACATATTTCTACAACTCTATATTCTATATATCTCTGGTTGTTTCAATCATTTGTGATGTTAACCAACAATTATTCTAGAAATTATCTCTGATTGTCCATTTAGATGATCTGTGATAAAACATCAACTTCGAGAGATCTGGTCAACTGCACATTTTGTATTTACTACCAACAGAACACAACACAGGTCTTAGTCAAAAACAAATTACAACATTACATTATGTTTCAAGAAAAAAATGTATATATCTTGACGAAGTTTAACAAGTAGATTGCGACACGCCCTAGTCCATACTTGTTGGTTAAAAGTACCCTTGATTATATAATCTCGAATATTTATCACTCAATATAGCGCTGCAGTGAAGGTATAAATGTAATTTTAGAAAACATCTGCAATAAAATGTGAACTGCATTCAGGAGAGCATGGAAAGTCTAAAAACTTTTTAATGTGATAAAACATGTTTTTTGAGTATTGTAGTTTTTATGGTTTTCTTCTAGGCTGAAAATGGGCTTAAATTTGTGAAATTCTTTTAATCATGGCCAAACGCGTCTACAATTAAAAAATGCACTCTTCCAAACTCTGAATAATTCATAATAAATGCTACCAAACAATTATTCAACTGATTCAAAACATCATTATATACTATGGATTTTTTATTTTAATTTTTAAAATCGAAAGGTTACTTAAACAAATTTAATTTTGGCAAAATATATTTCTTATCATATTAAAAATCAACTTTAACATGATGCTTACAAACATGCACAACAAAAATGCTTACATACCTTAACAACTAACTCTTTTTTCTTGCTTTGCTCGGGAGAGTTCAATTTCAAGAATCCAAACTGCCGACTGAAACACACCATCCAAGCTTTAACAGAATGCGTACTGCACTTTAAGAATAGTTTAAACTAACTATTACAGTTTAACTCATTTCAGGACTGTTTAAATTAATGTTTTAATTTACTTTCAAAGAACCAAATTAGCTTCTTCTAAGGACAAAATTACTTACTCTATTTTATATTAATAACTGCAGTCATTAGATTAAGACAGCAAGAAAAAATAATTCCTCCAATAGCACATAAAGGAAGATGTTAGTGGAACAGATTCTTATTATTTTTATAAATTAAGAATTAATCACAGATTGAACTGGTACTAATAGACATCATAATTGACTAAAACTGAACAAAACTAAAATTAAACCGTAATTATATAGTTATATTATGTTGATTCAGAATGACTAGCAACATTGATGAAATAACTGGGCGTAAACTAATTCTTATATTTTATAACAGAAATATTACAAAGGTAAGAATTCAGCAAAATTTGATTTATTAACAAATTTTTGGATTGGTATGATGGTTGATCATATCACTGAAACTCAGAAAGATCCCATACAGACACAGTAGACAGTAAGAAATATGAGTAGGACTTGAGGTCAGGGAGACCTACGAGTCGGGGATTATGATACATGAGATACCAAACCAGTAAAACTAGGACCTAAACTCCAAGGCTGGGAATTCTAGAGACATGAGGATCCATGGATTAGGAGGATGCATAAATCTTAGTCCCTATGGGGTTAATTATGACTACTAGAAATTTATGTATTGTCACAGAAATGGAGTTGATAAAAACAAAAGATTTATTTAATTATCCTAAATGGTCTAAACATTGTAAATAAAGCATCTTTGAAATGATTAGCCTTCTGTTGTGAATAATGACTTTATTAAAAGACAATAATAAATTTAAAACCAAAGACATGACAAAAATTTAGAAAAACAATACTTTTAGGTGGATTTTTATGAGTTTCAAGAACTGCTTTATGTAAGATTTTAACCAATGCTTTGATAACAAAAAGTTGTGTTCCATCACGGTTCCAAAATGAAAAAAATTTTTTATCAGTGTTATCTCCTTAAGTTCTAATCTAAATAGTGAAATTTAAATACATTTTTAAAATATGCAATACTGAAATCATTTATTGTTATTATGTGTTCTTAATCCAATTAAACTTTTTATTTCTGTTTTATTTTTTTACCATTAATTTGATTCTATTTCTTTATAAATTTATCTTGCGTACAGTGATAACTTTATTCTTTAATCACAAATAGACAAAAAGTGGACCGTACCTGTCATCCTATTTTACTAATGATTCTACAATATAAAATAGCCTTTAAGGATAATCGATAAATATAGAAGCAATGCATTATATTAATACACTTTTCAACATAAAAAACAAAACATAAACATAAAAATGTGTCCTTAAAAGTTGAACTAGATAAGTAATTTGTACTTATTTACTAAGTTAATGTACATTAGTTCCTGATTAAAATTTGTTTCGAATAGCTAGGTTAGCATGATTACATTTCGCAGCCATTAACACATGCCTATTGACTCTACAGCATTGTATGCAAATAAGAACAATAGTGCAGTAGCGATTATCACATTACAAAGTACCATGGGAAGTTTACAAAGACTAAAATACATTTTCTTCTAGGTCCCATATTGAAAGTGTCATAAATTAGTCTTAAGTAAAAATAATTACAATATCCCTTACAGCACAGTCAGAAGAAAAATACATTTTTTACATGGAGCTGTCATTCTGAAATATCAAACTGGAGATAGATAAAGTTACTGTTCTGATGACTATAGTTAGCTCAGTAATATATTATTTTCAAATATTTTGAACCTCCAACACCTTAAAATCTTACAAGATAACCATATAGTAAAAGCAAATTAAGTGGTAGGGTTTTCAGCATCTTATTTTGTCTCTGTTAACACTAAAATACAAGTGTTGAATGAATGTAAAAGCTTACCAAAAACCGTTAATATTTATAATCTATAACCATGAAGTTTAATAAATTATTTATAAATAACTGTCTTACTGCAAATTAATTATAAATCAATCAAGACAACTAACAAAATCATTCAGGGCATATTAAATACAGTCGTGCAGTGTTTGTTGCAATTACTTCAGAATTTTAGTATGATTACGTTTACTTGGACGTTGTTGTTGTACACTTTTCAAAACTTACGTATTTAAAAAAATGTGCGGCCACCACTGAACCTTACCACAGATTGAAAAATATGTTGTCAGCAAAATCAGCTGTAAATGACCTTAGACATGGAATCAGGGAGCTCAAGGCACTAACTTAGTTTTTTTTTAAAGCTAGAACACATTTATGAGGTCTTAAAGATCAACAATTTCCCAGAGAAAGATTCCTGATCCCCTATTTCTTAAGGAAATATTATTTTAAAAAATCTTCAAACAAAGAAAGGAAATATTATACTTCCTAAACCACCCATTGTGTCAGCCACCCAAAATAATTTTATATATACACCACTGACATTAGAACTGTTAGTAAATTTCCAATTTTACTCTACACTATGTTTACTAGCTGAGAAGTAATTATTCTTTTTTTGAACTTTGAATGAGAAATTTTGAGTGGATATCTGCATTTTTAAGCTAAATCATAACAACAAAAAACATGTGGGTCTACTGACATGTTTATATTTAAAGCTGGAACTTTTTATGTTGAGTGATAATTAAATAATAACAAGTAAAACTATTATGCTAAATTAATTTCAGAAAGTACCTTGGTACCTTTTTATCCTTTAATGTAACTTACATACGTACATTACTTACTACTCAGATGAGGGGAATGAATATTAGTGTTAGCATCTTATAACCACCTAAACATCTGTTCCATAGAAAATTGACTAATAGGTCGGCTGTAGTATTGAATAACAATATTGTTCTGACAATGGCGATGTTCATGTTTAATGAGTATCGCAAGCTGTCAGACACGTTTACCCTTCAACATAGTAAAAAGTAACTAAATGTTACACTGTTTTGTTTGTTACATTTTATAAATACACATAGCCTAGATAGTTTTTTTGTACATCATTAAATTATTACTTTTTTAGATGTAAAAACAGTTGAACTATACTATAATTTTAAACGCCTATAATGTAATTCAGTTTGACATTTTGTTTTCATTAGTTAAGTTAATCATAAATATTGATGATTTGAATGTGGTGGTGGCTGCTTATTATACTGCAGCCAATAAATAGGTTAATAACCTCATAAATTAAAATTATTTATTGTCATAAACAAACTTTACATTGTAGACAAAAAATCAATCCAGTTAAACTTTCTGAAAATGTATCAAATATGAAAATATTCGTAGATTTTTATTCAATAGTTCTTAATAGCTATCTAATATTAAAACTTCTGAATGGTAAACTACAATATGTCAGTAATGAACTTCGCACAATAAGTAATTTTCTGACTTATGAAGATTAAATAAAAAAATAAATTTCTAATACTTAAAATATGACACCATTGTTTGTCTCAAAGAAAATACAAATAAAGAGATTATTCTATGGTTTCCAACAACAACAACAATAAATGTTCCTATCTCTACTTACACATAAAAAAGCGTGTTAAAAGAAGATTCTATTTGAATATGATTTATTTTAATTTAAGATTAAATAAAGCATAGCACTTAAAGAGAATCAATCAGTTAACAATTTTATTTAAATTTAATGTTGATAGTATGCAATTCAATACTAGACTGTTTATTCTTGTAGAGGTACATGTGTAGGTACTAAAATTTAAGTAAGATTTAATATTTTAATTTAAGGACTAAACTGGCATTCATTGTGCCCTAGTTCAGCTAGGATAGTTATATAAATTTACATTGGCTAAACATGTAACTTAGATGCTATTATTCAAAGCTAAGCAACTTTATTCTCAATTACTCTCACACGCACATGCACACACACACACACACACACACACACACACACACACACACACACACACACACACACACACACACACACACACACACACACACACACACACACACACACACACACACACACAAACACAAACTGCATACATGCACACACACATTGTACATGACTTTAATATTTATACAGAATTTCAGTTTCCTCTTTTCTAAAATATCATACAAATTTTCATTGCCATTACAAAACAGGGATACTATTCTCTAAAGACTATTGTTTGGAAACAAGAGCAGTTTAGTCCTACTCATTAAAACGAATCTAACATTTTGTTTGCTATACTTAAACAGATACCACCTTCTGTTAGAATTTGTTGTTAGAATAAATGTAGAATCTGAATGGACAATCTCATGTTTACATAATTTTACCATGGTGGCTGGCTTATGACACATTTCTTCACATCATTTACAATCAGATTATTAATCAGAGTATTGCTTGTTTAGTAAAACTGCTACAGATGTTTTACAATGAAATGGATTTTTCACATCTGGAAAATCATTAGGGTTTAATGCCAATGCCATTAGAAAAGCCTATGCCCGAGTATTCTATGGCATCAGTCTTTCTGAGTTAGATATGGCACAAGTTTGAATCCTCCCTGTGATCGTTTCACTTTTTATCAGTATTGACAACCTTCTACTATACAAATTCTCTCCATTATTTAGTTTGATGAGTTCCTTGTACAGCTCAACAATTGCACAGGCCAGTGGCCTATTAAGATGGGCAGAGTAAGGCTAAAAAGAGGACTGTCTTCTCTTTTATAAATTTATTTACATTTTGTTACACCAACAAAAGAAATTACGTTGTAAGAATTCCATTCTATATAAAAAAATTTCCATCAAAAATTTGACACATTTTTCTGTAGCCTACACCTTTTCACAACCCAAAAACTACTTCAATTCACTAGCTTATTACTCCAACAATTAAAACAAAATTTTAAATCTTTTGCTATTAAATGTTAAAGGAAGGAATGTATTGCCTTTTTAACACAATACAGTAGTATTTGTATTGTTTTGTACAATAACCTGTTTAAACATATTAAATTGATTTGCTGTAACGTATTTTATGAGGAATACTTCATCTTGTTATTTATTAAGGAACAAAGGATGGACTTTAATAAGCGGCCTACACTCGTTTTTCGGTTGTTTTTATCAAATGGTTCGATGTTTTTATCCGAAGGAATAATTCAATAGTACAATTTATTTAACTTAGCATGTAATATCAACTTCATTACTTATAATAATTTTAATGTAAACAATAAGCAGCAAGAAGAAGTAACTAATATTTTGAGCCTTTGAAAATGTCGATGAAAATATGAGGAATACATGTGAGATAACTTTTTTGAGATGATGAGATTTGTTTAAGTGGCTTCAACATGTGGGTTTGGCTCCTGGTAACCCATAGGGAGAATTCTTTCCTTCATTTCATAGAAGCAGTTAATCATTGATATAAAGCTGGGCAAGTTTAATTCAAAGTCTAATTCAAGTTTTTCCTGGTACTAAGAATTTGTTTTGGAAAGAATTCAGAAATATATTTTACTTTAACCCTAGAAGTGTGGAACCAGCATATTTTATGTCGGTTGTAATTTATGTGTGTTGTGCGGAACCAGCATATTGTATGTCGGTTCAGTTTTTCATTAAAAATAATTATTTATCTTTAAAAAATCACCATGTTTTTTGGTATCATTGAAATTGTGAGATTCTACTCTACAATTTTCTTATAAACGTTTTTTTTCTAAAATCAATATTACGGTCGTGGTGAAATGTTTTCTGAAGAAGTCATCATTTGAGTTGAATTTCGCGGGTGGCCGGGTCAAAGAAATACGTCATTTTCAACCAATCACAGCAAGTTACGTATTGCCTGCAAACAGGGCTGCCATTTGTCAATCGACGTGGAATGAAATATTCTTTCTTCCAGTGTAAACAGAAAGTCATTAGAATGAATAGTTGATTTACTATGAATATTCTAAAAAGGGACAATTCTAAAGTTGTAAACCAGCATATATTATGCTGGTTAGTATAATAACATTCACACAGTTATTTATTGTCAATAAATAAAATAAAAAAAACAGTGTAAAGTGAAAAAAAACTATCTACCGGTACAATCTTTCAGCGGTAAATTTAGTTCAGTAGGTTTCCGGCAGTGCGAAACGAAAGAGATGAATCACGGCGTCGCATCAAGACCAACCCAACCCATCCCTGTCGGGCATTGTTAACCATTTTATTTCACCACAAGCTTATTTTTGTACCGATTTTCATAATTTAGGTCTCTATTTTTTCAGGTTGAAATACTCTACTGCATAAATGCATATGAAATGACAAAAACATTATAAAACAATGTTATTTTGAACTATAATATCTATTGTTTATATATTGTCAAAAATTTTACAATGCAAGGTTTTACAGTATTTGACGCGCAACATTTATTTTTACTCAATTTCAAAAATTATTGAGTGTATTTCTTTCAAACATTATGTGCTAACATAATATAACAAGTAAAAAAATTTAAAAAATGTTTTCATATTTTTTTTACATTGCAAACCAGATTATTTTTTTATGAGTAAATTCTTCAACGTGTGACTGTTAACAAAAAATGTCATAACTCAGTTCCTTCTCAAAGTATTTGAACATATCTTATATTTTATTTTAGCCAAACAAACATACTTACTAAGGGTATATTCAAAAATTACATAAACATAAAGTATAAATAAAAATTTATAGCTTGTTTCTGAATTTTGTTACAAAATATTTTCATTTTTCAAAAGATTTTTTTTTGTAAGCTTATAATAAAATAACAGTTTATTTTGTTGTTGTTTACTTTTAGTCTTTTCAAATAGCATGTATAATTTACAATAGAAAACTGTTTTTCATATAAATATATAGTCACATTTGGATGTAAAAAAAAATTAAAAGCCCAAACCCTTGTACATTTTTGTACATTTTCGCTTTTGTAAAAAAAAATGGCAAAATTACAATTTTTATTTAATAGAAATTTTTAATCTATTTTCTAATTTGGCATAAAAGTCTCTACATTTTATACATTTAACATTTTGACCTTACTGTAATATTTCAATACCTTACAGAGGTCCAAACTTAAAATTTTCATATAAAACTTTTTGCATTTTCTCATTATTTTTCATGAAAATATATACTAAACCAAAGAATATCAAAACATTTATTCCTATTTCAAATAGAACAACTTCTAAGAAGAAAAACGAGATACAAAAATATATGTTATCTTGATATTAAGTATTTTTTACGAATTTTGAAAAAAACCCTTGCAACAAGTCAAAACTGGACTGACGTTTTATCCTTGGTAACATGGACACACTTCTAGGGTTAACTGCCTCTTTCCTTTTTCATATTAACAAATAAGTGGTAATATACCTATGTTGGTACCATTTTTTAATTAAACCCAAACCCAACTAGGCCCATAAATTTGTGGACTAAAATATTCATCCTTACCAATTACAAAACTGAATTGTAAAAAATCCAGTTAGTTTTGAGTTAAAATAATGTCCTCAATTAAGGTAATTTCAATCAGACAAAGTTCCAGTTTTAAATAAAAACATGTATTCCACAAACCAAATGCAGAACAAACTCTAGACGTAATTTAATTAATTAAGTTAAGAATAGCTTGTAATAACAAGTCTTTTACCATGTCTTGGAGTGCTTATTATTAAGTAGGTTATCTGAGAAGTCAATGACCTAATTAAGTTTTTAAGCTTAAAACTCGTAAAATATCATGAAATATCTACTTAACCTGTTATCTAAGAATATGCAGGATGTAGTTAAAAGAGAAGTTAAGCTAAATCTCTTAAAACAATTAAAGCAATGACAAAACAAGATAAGCTTGAAACATAACCTATTACTAGGTTAGCAGACTACGCGAGTGGGGGTTACGCCCCCTTCCTATCAAACCAGTATCGTAAGGCGATAAAATAATATCTCTGGAACAAAATATTGGTATATCTTTAATGGATAATACACAATAAAATATTTGCGGTCATAATATGAATAAAAATTAGTAAAAAGACACGTATAACTTGAAGCAGCCATTTCTGCCTACCTGTCAAGTTCCGATAGAACCTGCAATTCTTGAGGGGTCAAATTAATATCATCTGTCTCTTGTGCCATGTTTTAAACATAAAACACTATATCATCATGAATATGTCTCACTGAATATCGGCATCCTATTAACATAACAAACACTTAACAAACTTAAATTGACATTTCCAAAGTTCAACAGCAGCCAACTCTCACAGCAGTTCAGACGACTCCGTTTCAAGATTGTCTGGGATAGCGGAAGCGAAAACTACCACGTTAATTGTTTAAAGTAACACATTAAAAACAAGTTTTATGTTAATTAAACATAAAAAATATTATGAGAATACAGATTTACAAAAAAGTAGAACAATATATTTCTTTCTTTTTAATTTGTAGTTTAAACCTGTATTGGCTAGCCTCCGTAATCCCATAAAACATTTCCCTAATAAGGGCAAGAATGACCTTTCTGAGTTCATATTAGAGTTCGTATAAAGGAATTATTGTTGTTCCTCTTTTAAGACAAGAGATAGCAGCACTTGACAGTCCTAGTTCAAAACAAAAACAAGATCAGTTTACAGACTTCACTTACATATATATATATATATATATATATATATATAGACTATAATGTAAATATTATATTTTTATTTATTTGAAAAATAGTTAATATTGAACTTACTACCTACTACTTCGACTTTTAAATTTATTTTTTTATGGATGCTATAGAAACGTCTTAAAACTTTAAGAAACGTATTTTTGTCTTAGCAAATACGTTTTTACAGAGAAAATGCTCTTTCTATATTTATAGCCTTGCCCTAATTCTCAATAACTTAATTATCGGATATTTTTGTAATTATTCTCGTATTTGGATGACAAATCAGTGATCCTCTAAATATATTTATCAAAACTAAATATTATGCCTATTTGGTGTTTAACTAATAATATTTCAATGAGCGGAAGCATTTAAAGTGGAATTTTTATCTGCTATCTGGTGGGTACTATCTTGAGGGAATTTTTGTTCGTTACAAGACCGGGCATGTAGTTAATGTATTAAAATAGTAATAAAATAATAAACATTATTTTTGTATTTCGTCTGTAAATGTTGTGTAATACGCCGGACTCTAAAGGTACTCCTGGGAATACGGATGATTCTTTCAGACATCCCCTAGCCTTAGCTCCGCCCCTATCCCTAGGAGATAGGGATTACAGCACCATGGTATTAAAACTAGTGTCGGACTTTAAAAGTTATTATTTTATGCGCTCCATAACTTAGATTTACTGATTATGAACACTTAGTCTTTGCTGACTAAGACAGTGTTAGATCGTTCAGTCTTTATTATAAGTTAGTTGAGCTTAATTCGAATATGGGCATCGTAACTATACTTTTTTTGTTGGTTAGGTCACAAAATTACTCCTCATAATGTATCTTCCGATCGTAGAGGAATAAATTCATTTTCAGTAATTAGAGGTTTATAATAAACTTTATAAATGTTTTAATGTTTTCTTTGTTTACTAATAAATGAGTACTCATCATATGCTGGTTATTACTCACATTATTTTGCCACCATGATGTAGTAAGGTTACACTCAACCGTACATTATATACCCCCCCTCTGTTAGAACGATAATTCTTCCACATTTACATTTAAATGACAAAAATATAAGAAATGTATATACAAAATACGTTTCCGCTCGACAACACAAACATTCAAATCGTTACGATCGTTAATTAAACTGAGATATAATAATTTTAATCTAATTTGTTGAAGCAATATCGACTTCACTATTCAAGAACATAAACCAACATCACAGTCTTATGAACAGAAAATTTCAAATAAGTAGCACTATACTAATTTGTAGTTGTACGATTTTATTTTAGATATGTAGGTGTTGTGAAAAATATCTTTTTCATCTCAACTAAATTCTCAGGCATTTTGTTTATCTAAAAGTCATGTTGTGTCAATAAGCCTTATCGCCAGCCTGTATATGATTATGAAAGCAATATCACTTGTTACAGCAATAACAAATAAATCATAGTGCAAGAATAGAATAGAATAATTTTATTGATCTCAAGGAAATATACATACATCAGCTGATCTTGTCAGTCATACTACAGATAAAACAACGATACTAAAGATAAACAACAGTGCATTTCATAGCATGCAAAGCAAATAAAAAAAACACAAGCAAATAATTTCTGAAAATAACAACAATGTTTATGTAAAACAAGTCAAACTTTACAAACATTAAAACATATCTAAAAAAAGAGGATACTTACACAAAGTCTACATCAGCAACATTTGAGTCATAAAACTCACACAGCCTATAGAACGGATTTGCAATCAACCAGGCATGCATTATTTTCTTAACCCTTATAAAACTAACATGCTGAGCACTCTGAGACAAACAATTAAAAAGCTTTATACTTACAACCTCATGAGAATTTAATACTTTAGAGATCCTGGTGATATGTCTATCAATTTTGCTACTGTTTCTTGTGTTATGTATATGTACATTACTGTTTAGTGTTGTGTAAGGCAGGTTTTTCTTCACATGCTGCAAGCAAAGAAAAATAAATATATTAACAATAGTCAGAATAACCTCTGACTAAGTAACCTCTTGGATAAAAAATGGTCTGCAGTGAGATCTGAAATCAGCCTTTGCAAGGCAGGAGAACTGGCTCTGTATTTACTGACAGTTTTATTTGTGCCCACTGTGTAAGAATATCAATGAAGTGAAAATAACATTAGGCATACATATCAAACATTTTTAGCAGAATATCTTTGTTCCAAATAACTGATAAACATATGTCATATTGGCTTCATAGTAACCTTTAATGTTCTGAAATCTTACAGTTCTCTAACATCCAAACTTCTCTGAATTTTTAAACTCACTTTTGGGTTTTTGAAGCTGTACCTAGACCTCCTTACTCCTGACGTATACAGATTCCTATAACACACATATTAACCTTTGAGACTCCAGAGCTCGCTATAACCAAAGCTCCTCAAACTTAGCCTCCTAATCGAGATGATTCCACAGTATCTATCTTCCTAAGCAGTAACCAGTCAATGAAAGTAACCTACTTTACTTCAGTAGCCATGCTACTCATACCTTTTACTGTTTTCTACATCAAATTACATTTTTCTTATTTGTATTATTTCCATTATTTGAATGTTAACTCGTCTGGTGAAAAATTGGTATAGCTTGTTATGACTATAGTGGACGAAGGACTCGCACTCAAACCTTGTAATCTCTGAAACGGTTAGGTTAATGACAAATAGCACAATAATTAGAAAGTCTTAAAAAGCATTTTATACCTGGAATTGACACAAAAATACTTTATGTATGAAAAAATGTTTTATTTTGCCGCTATTTTGAAAAACTGCTGACATAAGAAAACTTTTAAAAGCACTAAATCGTTTATAGAGGAATTGGGTATTTAAATATTCATTTTTCTTATAGAGTTCAAGTAAAATGGCTGGCAGACTAATATAAATCATCCTGTACTTATCAAATTACATTTTTGTTATTTAAACTACACTCGTTTGATTTTACTTTCTTGTGCATTTTGTGGGTGTGAAAGCTTTGTATTTTATTCTTATATTAATGCATTAATAATAAATTTGAAATGTACTCATAAATAATTAGACTAGTAAATTAAAATTAAATTATAAACCCTTTGAGTACTTTTGAGGAGTTTGGTGCTGTTAGTGCCAAGCACTCTTCAGTGATGGTGATGTTATCCAACAAATAATTCATAACTTCTTCAAAGATAAACATAATTATATTAATTTTGTTTTATTAAGTATGGGTAAAGGTATGCTGTAAATTATAATATGTATTTCAATGATAAATCATGTTAATATTTTAAAATACAACAAAAAATATAAAATTTTATATTTTTAAACATTTTGAAATATAAAAATTGTAATTTTATTATCTTAATTCATTTGTATGCATTACTCATTATGTGCATGGGAACAAACATACCAAGTTTCAAAAAATTAAGTATCGTAAGCAGGGGTAACTTTGGAACGGTTTTCACAGTTTTTCTGCAGCTAAATACTTTTAGAAATAATTTACTGATATCACCGTTATCGTAATAATCTCGTATTTTGTCTTTTGGAATGTGTAGTTATTTTGACTCTGTCGTCATATTACCTTACCACTCCCTTCCAAATTTGTCCCAATTTTACCCTACAAAGTGGGGTAGGTTTTCAGCACTGTTTTGCATTGAAAAATATAGGAAAAAATCAAACAAGTCTCATTGTTAGCCAAATGCATATTTTTATTTAGGACTTTCTTATACAAAACTAATGTAAATTAACTTGTAGGAACGTTAATAGATAAGACATTATTAAAAATTATATATATATATATATATATATATATATATATATATATATATATATACGGTATATATTTGTTTATTGAAAATTAAAAAAGGCTATTGCCATTTATAACAGTTTAATGTAAATAAAAGTCGTTTGACAGGTATTTGGGTCTTCCGATCATATGTTAGTTTTGCTTATTTTAAACTCATATGTGACAGATACGGCCAAATACAAAATAATTGAATCGGAAAAAAGTAAGCGCTCTGTGGTGTAATGGTAGCACATTCACCCGGCAAGTGAGAGATCCGGGTTCGACTCCCGGCGGAGCAAGTACTTTTTGTGATTCAATGTTTATTGAAAATTAAAAAAGGCTATTGCCATTTATACAATTTAATGTATATATAATATATAATATATATATATATATATATATATAGTATATATATAATATATAAAATTGATTCCAAAACTACAAATTATGCTATCAAACTTTACAAAACTAATCATTAGTTTATTAACATTACCAGACAAAATGAGGTTTATTATTTTCAGACTGTTGTACCCTGTGGCATGGGAAGTACTATAGTCACATACTGTAACTAACTTGTTGACTTTATAGTAATTCAAACATTTCCCCGATAATACTTAAGTCCTCTTTTACTTTAAAGATCTATCTATGACAACTTGTACCGGAGGGTTGATTTAACTGTATCTATATCCGTCCAGTGTGTACGTTATTTGATCGGATTTTGATGGACGATTTTCAGTTGATTCCAGAATTTGGTATTGCAGAATAAAACGCATCTTCATTGTTTATCTTCAGTGATTTTTTACGGATATAATTCTCCTTCCGCATCGTATTAAAACAAAGTCACCCTTCTTTAGGAGGCGACTGAGAAAATCTTAAGGTTAGAAGCTGTGGTTCAAGATCATTGGATAAACTCGGTGTCTGAGGAATCTTTGTAAGGAAAATCGAACTCTTGGTACTGTCCTTCGTTCAACACTACTACAACTTCGTATTTTATTATTGACCTTTCTTGTTTTTCAACTTTTACTCTACTTTCCATTTGTTTCCATGAAGTACCCCGGCTGACAATTAGTCCAGTTGTCCTTTTTAGTTGATATTGGGCTACCTTTGACTGAGCTACACTGTCGTCGGCTGAAATGAATTTTACCCAGCAGAGATTATTTAAAGTACTTATTCCTAATATTTAGACGGGTTTTAGTTAGGACATCTCTGCTTCTTTGAAATTGTGTTACAAGAAACTTTCTCCAACGATGGAAAACGGGTGTCAAACCAGGCTTTCCAGAGGGCAAAACCATTTCAGGACTAACTGTCTGTTGTTGGGTAAATCCTGATTTGCGGAACCCAGTGATTATGTTTCTGAGGCCCTTTACCAGACTACAAGAGTTTTTTTTAGCGATGAAGAAATTGGTCGTTTGGCACAGATGAACATCGACTCGAGCATTGAACTCCTTCCATTCTGTTAGACTTTTTTTCGCCCGAGGCTGCAATTCATAGGCGAAATTACGCCACTTCAAATGGCCTCTAGTGGTGGGTTGCAATTGGCGGAAGTGCTTAAAATTTTATGTATTTTGATCTTCGCAAAGATAGCAGAACCTCAGATTGAAGTGGATGGCTAAGATTACCTCTTAATAAACAACTTTCGATCCATCTTGGTTACTCAGAATGGGCATTATCACCGAATTTTACCACTCCTCAAAAGGTATTTCCATCGAATCAACCCGATTTTGACCTGTTATATCGAGTAAGAGGAGGGCCGTTTAAAAGTTTACATAGAGCGAGGGCTATGTCCCCTATCATTTCCGTTATCATAATTGTTGTGCAATATTTTGAGAGGAATTTTGATCCCCTCAGGGTACTTCACCCACATTAAATACTTTAATGCGGATCCGGTCACCCCCAACGTGACTCCGGGCACCCCCCACAAGTAATGCATGTGATACGCCCCGACTCCAGCCCCGCGCCTGCTCCCTTCACCCCCGAGGAGACGCGACCAGTAACCATCCACCCACCCTACACCCCGACGCCCCCTTGTCAGTCCACCCGCCCCTATCGCTTAACACCCACACCCCCACTCCCTCGCCCCGGCCGCGGGCCCTGCCCCGGTAGCCCTCCCAGTGCCTCAAAACACATACACCGGATGTACTTCCACCCTCAGCATCGCCCCCCCCGATGTCCCTAACAGCCCCCCGGCCCCCCCCCCCCCCGCGGGCTGGAGGCACTATCACCCCCGTTCCGCTGAAACTAACTCCTACCCGCCCCATCCCAGGACCTACCCCTTGTCCCACCCCGCCCCCTCTCCGCTCGACCCGTGAAGTCTTCACCCCCTCGGCTCCCGCGACGCATGCCCATTCCCCGTCCGGGCCGCTGTTGGCACCCCCCCCGGCGCTCTCCCTTGTAATAGTTTTTCTCAGCTCTAGGATCGTCAACAAGATTTGTTTCCGTCGTAGTTCCAATATTCTGCTAGGAATTCCCACTCAGTTCCTCACTGCAAATTTATCAAAAAAATTTCACAATAACTTTCATCAATAGCTGCTCTAGAATAACTAATGTTATTTTTTACAGTTCCTCTGAGTTAAATATTTCTCTGTTGGTCTTTTCATACATGAAACGACCCAATTCTCTCCCTGAAAGTTGTTTTGTTGAAACGTGGTTTCATTTCTCCACAGCGATCAAAGATAGCATTTATAACACATCTAAGACCAAAAGAATCTACAAGGAAACCCATAGTTGCGACACAGTAAAACAATGACCTATGAACAGTTTATGCTCCTTTTCATCTGTAAAAACAAAAGCGTGTGCCTCACACTTTGTAGTGTGTTTTGGCCTTTGAGGCCAAGAATCAATGTGTTCTCAGAATATTGTATTTTTGGGATGCTCTGCGAATGGACAGAGTTTTATTCCAGATTTCTCGTTAGAATCATTTAAACTCTATTCTGTGTAATTTTAGTTATCACTGTAACCTGGACACGTTTTGAACTCTTGGCATGTCTGCCTTACTGCTTTGCTACTGAAACAAAAAGGAAAGGAAAGCCAGAAAGTAAAATCCATTTAATGACATAGTGGGGTTAACCGGACAGTCCTAAATTACCCCATCGATGACGAAAACAGTTTGTGTAACTATACATCACATTGAAAGCGAGAAAAATGATTATGTAAATTTGATTGAATTGGCTATTGGCAGTAGAAAATAACCGTTTTTGTGGTTAAAAAACTGAGAAACAGTCCCAATCTTACCTTGAACCACGTGTTTCCAAAAAGTTATATAATTGGGAGTAAGAACTAAAATACAAATAACATAAAAATGGCAGAGCAAGGAGGATAATTTTGTCAAAATAAATAGTTAGCAAATACGTACCTGCACCAGTGTAACGTTGCAGATTTCCGGGCGGACTGGAAGAAAGGTCTCCACGAGTTTACAACTGTAGAAAATATAAGTTGTCAAAAAAATGTGCTTCACAATTCCACACTGTGCTGCCCACAACTTTGAACCACCGCCCGCTAGGTACAAGCACCTATCATACAGTATAGCAAAATGATTGGTTTAGAGCAAATTCGATGTGTATGTGGTTGAAAGGAAATTTAAAAGCCAAAAAAGAACCTTTCTAAAGTTGTACCACATATCCCAAAGTCACCTGTTCACGTAAATGTTATAACTGAGTTATATATAAATTTAATTTGACAATTGTCAACTACACTACACAGTGTTCCACGAACTATATTATACGAGGTATGTCCACAAAGTAAGTTTCGTTTCTAATTCTATCCGCGGCACTACTGCGATCGCAGTTTCACTCATGCGTGGCAGTTATTCTGACTAAATAAGGAAAGAAACGTACGCCATGACAATGCCACCGGTTGTGAAACTAAATCTTTGATTCGCTTTCTAAATGTAAGGAAGTTAAACTAATTGAAATTTATCAGCAAATCTGCAAGGTTTACGGACAAAATGCTATGAGTGATTTAATGGTTGGAAGATGGGTGAAACTGATCAATGGAAAACGTGATGGAGAATGAAGTGGACGCCCATCTTTCGTTACTGATGGACCGATTCACACAATTGAAGAGAATCTTAATGAAAACTGTGGCTTTACGATTAATGCTCTTGCTATGGAATTTCTGTAAATCTCATGGTCAAAAAACATCATTCATGAAATTGTTACTGAAAAACTGAAATTTTTAAAATTTGTTCGCGTTGGGTACCCAATATTCTTACTAGACACAAATAAAACGGTTGGCCAGTGCACTTCAGTTTTTGATACGCTAGGTACTAATATGAATAAGAACCCCCTTTTGGCTGGAAGAGGCATGAAAAGAGGTAGTCTTCTCTTTGTGACATAATAGAGATATAGAGCTTGTTATCTCTCCTGAAGGGATCTCAACAGAATATGGCCCCTACCATCAGCCTTACCCATCCTGAAACTTGCACTTCAGAAGCAAGAGCAAAGGTCCTTTTAAAACTATCATCTTATGTAAATAAGATCGATATCTTGAAATATTCACACGAATCAAAATATTTAAGTTGTTCTAAATTGCTTATAATTAAAGAAGTCTTGTCTTTGGTCTATTCTGAGTAACAATTGAGTTAACAACTATGCACAAATGCAAATCAGTTTGGTATTGGCTAATTGATTAAACTGATATTCATGCTCAGTAAGGCTTGACATACATCCTCTATGGAACCCAAATATACTATACTTCTTGTGTTCAAACGGATTAGGAAGAACTCTAGTGTAAAAATAGTTAAGTTAAAGATCTCAACCTCAGAAATCCCTAATATTGATCTTCTGCATACTTTAATTACAGCACTACAATTATTATTGATATTTAGTTATCGTGGTATTTTTATACTGTAATATATATTTATATTTGTATAAACCTAGTTTAATTAATTAACTCTAGAGTTCATTCTAAATTCAACCAGCTCCTTCAGCAGAAATTCCAAAACATCCTTAAATGGTGCTCTGCAAATGCTACGGAACTTAGTACATACATCCAAATTTTAAAAAGTCTCCTTTACACATACGAAAGTTGCTTACTTTTTTAATTTAGTGTCCTTTAAACAGAATCCTCTAAGTGTGTTTTATAGGATTATTGGCAAAAATCTGGAAGGAGTACGATCCCAATTAATTCTGAGTATTGATTTTCATTGCTTGCTATAATTTTACTATTACATTATGATGCCTTGTTACACTTTATATCTTTTGTAAATTGGTTTATATTATTGGAAGTACGTAAAAAAATAAATTTGCTATAAAAATACAGCATACAGCTAGCTATGAGGCTTACCATGTGATTGATGCCTTGCTCAGTGTTGATGTTTGTTGCCACTGTTACTACGCTTTTATGTAGTTGTTGAAGGTTTATTGTTTTATTATAAAATGGGCTTTGGTTAGCCACGAAGATGCAACACTCAACCCAAATGACATGGATGATGGTGGTCATTTACTTGCATATTTACCTGGGAAAAACTAAAGAAATTGTGTTGTTTACACTAATAACCCAAGTATAACAGGAAATAAATGTTTGTTGGTGTCCCAGTTGCAACTGTGGTATTCTCCCTATATGTTATCATAAGTTGGAGCCTAGAGTTACACATTCAGGGAAGAGGAAGAGACCTAATTCCAGTAAATAATAGTAAATACTGTCAATCGTTATAACAAAAAACTTGTTTGTCTTTTCAATAAATGTATATATGTTATAACTTTTTCACCACAAAACCGTGCACATTCTGTACATTTGAAGTATCTATCCCAAGTTACATAAAAGCTACAATGAGTGAAACTTGGAAAAGCAATAGCCAATTACAAAAACTTGTTAATTTCTATAAAAATTAAAAAAAAAAAAACAAGGCTTTGGCAATTCAATATTTTTATTTCTTTACATTTTCTCTGGTTTATAACAAATATATATATATATATATATATATATATATATATATATATAATTTCAATAAACATTGAATCGCAAAAAGTACTTGCACCGCCGGGACTCGAACCCGGATCTCTCACTTGCCGGGTGAATGTGCTATCATTACACCACAGAGCCCTCACTTTTTACGATTCAATTATTTTGTATTTGGCTGTATCTGTCACATATGCGTTTTTAAATAACCAAACTAACATATGCTATTATATTTGTGTATAATTTATACAAATTTAATGTGTGTATATATATTTGTATATATATGCTAAATGGTAAGTTATTTGTGTGTGCTATGTGTGTGTGTATATATATAATATCTACACACACATGGCACGTGCACGCGCCGCGCGCACGCACACACACACACACACACACACACACACACACACACACACACACACACACACACAAATAACTTACCATTTAGCATGTATATAAACTTTGTAAAGAATCATAAATTAACAGATAAATAGAATAGTCTTTTTGTCATGGACAAGAAAGGTACAAAAGCAGAAGAATAATATTCACTGGTCAATGGATCTGAGATATTCAGGGATAATGAGAATTAGTTAACCTATGTTATCAGATTCTTTGAATTCATTTCCAGTCAATGGCATGAATATAAAATTATTTGAATAGGGGGCTGATTTACTCGGTGGTTTAGGAAGTATAAAATACCTTCCAAAAATAGAGGCTCAGGAATCTTCCCATTGGAAATTTTTAGCTTTAGGACCTCAAAAAATGTGTTCTAGTTAAAAACAAACTACTAAGTGCAATTTTAATGTATGTCTCAAAATTATGGAGGGGACTCTAACTCCTCTCAACCCCTTCCTCATATATACGCCCATGTTCTCATAATATAATTAAAGTTTCTTCAGAGGCAATGATTTTATGCAGTTACTTTATTGGAGTTCATTAAGTAGCAATTGAGAACAAAATGCTTTAAAAATTGTGTTGTGGTAAAAAATCACTTACATTCATCAAAATCCTTATATGTTAGAAGAGACATGTAAGGAACTGTGACCTAATTTACCCAATAGAGCTGTGGCTAACTTACCATATATGTTCTTTGATTAAATAAAATACTAACTTAATTCCATAAATAAAATATAAATACAAATTTCATGGCTCTTAATTGCTTTAAAGCATCCAATAACATTAAAATTAGCACATAAAATCAAATAAAACAATGTAGTGACAAACACATGTCAATCTCTGGATAAAACGAAATGGGAAAAATAATACAAAGACATCTTACACATGATTGTTATATTGTTAAATATTACAACAGAATCACTCGTACTTGATTAAAGTTTTCAAATATAAGTCTATCTAACAATGGAAATGTGAAGCTTCTGCAAGCCGACGTTGACAACTACGGGAATTTCGAAAAATTGACTGTCTGGTACGCAGCTTATGTACAGGGTAGTGCGCTCACAGCTTACAAATGGTTTGTGCTCCTTATTATATACAATGTGAAACAATCTTGAGGATAACAATAACTTATATCAGACTTTTAGATTAATACTTGCTTTATTAAATGGTAATTTAAATATGACCATAACCGAAACAACTCTTCAACACGTTTAACCCCTGTTTAATTTTAAAATCATTACCAAATAAAAATTGAATGAAGATTACTTAATTTTTTGAATGTAGACAAGTTTTATTTTGTACTATCTGAATAGCAGTTACAAAAACATTTTTACTACCAATAATTTTGTGTTGTCAGAATTTAAAAAAAAAAAAACGGTTTTAACACTTTTTATTAGAAATAAAGTTTCTTATGAATCTGATGAGACAGTAAAGTACCTAGAGTTTACACTGGATTTGGGATTACAATATCTCAACACAAAGTTAATAAACATAACAAAAACAAATATTTCATCTCTTACTGGAAAATGTAAATGAAGTTTATTTACTAAAATGAAATTTTAAATGTTTAAACAGTTTTGAAATTAGAAAGAACATGTTTTAATGTTTGAGAGTTTCCTGCTGGATTGGATCAAATATGCAAAATGTTTTGAAGATTAAAAATGGTACGAAAATTAATTACAGAGTTCTCCATTCTGATCTTAATTAAATTTGTTAGACTTGTCTAAATACATGCTTACTTGTTGACATAAACATCAATCGATTAATCAAGAATGGAGATGGTCTTTATTTTCTGTAGTTTAATTTAATTAAACATGTTTAAATTTATAACTTGCTTGTCTCAATAGATTTTACCCTTCAACATGTCAATTAGATGAACATCAGCCATCAGACTAGCTCAGTGACACGATCAAGCTAGCAGAGGCTATACCAGTCCAATACAAAACCACAGAGACTGTAAAAACACTAACATATCACATACGACTTATATAACTTTTTCTTACAACTGCAGGCAATACAAGTGTAGGCAAAAAAAGTAAAACATTTCAAATTAATAATTTTTCAAACTAAAGTACAACTTAATTTCGATTAAAAGTCGGAGCCTATTTACAGGGTTTTAACAATAATTTTTACTTCATTTCCATTAAAAAATGTATTGGCAATAAACTTTATGCTGCACCCTCTTAACGATCAAAAATACTTCAAAACAGTATATAAATACAATAGTATAAAATTAGCACTCACAATGCATGTTCTCTTTCAATTGACACTTCGCAACAAGTTCCGAACTTCCAATGCAAAATAAAATTTGATATAGAAAATACCGATAATTGGATTGGACAAGCACAATATTTTACAACCAACAACGTGCCTACATGACCGGGATAGTAAAAAAACATCTATTACATATATACATCGTAGCAATGGCAGGAGTGAGTAGTAATCGTTCAACATCATCTTCACTAAATTACTTTCTGTCTATGAGCAAGTATTCTTACATTTATTGGGATATTATTATTGTATTTTTAAATATTCCATTAAAGGGATCTATGGTATTGAATATTTATTTCATAAATAGAGACAAGTATAATTTAATAACTAATTAAATCATACTTGTATCTGTATGAATTTATCTACCAATTTAATAGATGTATTTAATATAAGCTCTGCATTTATATATCTTTTACTTTTAGTACCTATAACAATAAAGTTAAAATTAAAATTAAATATTTTATTTGTAAATTTTTATCTAAATTGTTTTGAAGGCCCAAGAAGTGGTAACAAATACAAAAGGTTGTCTGTAATAGTAAAAAATGCATCATTAGAATATCTCTGAAATTTTGTGAATTATTTTAAAACAGCAAATTTCGCACATAGTTCCCTTCAACGTTCTGCCCATGTACTTAATCTAACTTATTTTCAGAATGGACGTAAAAATATGTTTCATTAAATCAAGTCAAATAATTATCGCACGAAATACAATACTATTAACAATATGTACACAATAAACTAATAGCTTGGAATGTATAAATAACTAAGTTTTTAAATAACCTAATTCATTTATTTCAAAGGAACATCCATTTCGGCAAGAGAAATTAATGGCTACTTGGCACATATTATATAATATACAATAGGACACGACAGGGCCAGTGGGGCAGAGCCCCGGAATCTCTTAGCCACTAGTCATAGCCCTGGGACACAGCATGCTGTTTACATACACTCATTACCTATATACAGAACTAACAAAAACTTCTTGCTCTTGCAAAAAATATTTATAAATCAACAATAAATACAGTTGCGTTAGCAATTAGGCAACACTATGGTAGTTAGGCCAGATCAAGCCGTTGTGTCCTTCTACAGACAAAGCTCAAGTACAATGAAACCTGATCTCTGCACCTTGTTTCCTATAAAATAGTACCTTTCAGTAAATTTTAAACCTGTAAAAGCAGTAAAAATAGTACCTGAAGTTAGTACCTTTACTTGGCAACACAAACTGTGTGAACTGAAATAATCAACTAAACTGTACTTTGTGGCATTCTTCTGTATCTAAACTCATCTTTAGGCAGTATTTTAAATTAATACTGATGATCATTCACAGTTTGAGAAATACAATGAAAATATTAACTAATGTATTTTCATAACAGTAGAAATTAATAGGCTCATAAAATAGGTTGAAAAATAACTACACCAAAGTTGGTTGAAAAATTAATAAAAGTAAATCATTCTTAAAAATTCTTCAAATCATTTTTACTTGTAATTAGGCTATAATATAGCTACCTTCATCTATCTAGCATCATTTTACGGATAGTTTATTCCATACCCTATTTGCTTGTAAACAAATTAAATTGTGTTTATATTCTAATCATTTAAATGTTGAACTAAATATTGGTTATCTTTAAAAGATTTTAAGAAAATTATCATTTTAATACCAAATAAACTGATAAAATGTATAAATAACAAAAAGAAATAAAAATTGTATATAAGCATTTTTAAATTAACCAAAATGAATAGGGATGTCGAAAGTGATACTTTTATATATGATACAAACAAAAAGTGACACGGAATCCAATGTCAAACATATTTAAACCTTATGGGAAAAGATAATTAATAGATACCTCTACTTGTTCTGCTTCTTTAATACTTTAGCAAGCAAACTTGTATTGCCATTTTACATTAGTAAAAACAAGTTAAATTGATAAAAACATAACTCAGAACACTGGTAGTTACAAAAAAGAGCACTCATACTATAACAGCACAAAACATTTTGGTTATGAAATAAAATTGTGGATACTGAGTGAGGGGCCAGAATAAAACTATTGACTATGAAGACGGCTAGGTGTGGACTTGGGGACTGTTCCTACGATCCGAACCCTCGTTACCAGTCGGCCATCGGAAAATTGGGGGGGTGGAGCGAGAACCTCCTCTACGACCGGTCCACCCGCCCCACCTCCTGCGTATTCAGGTGGAGGGGGCACCACAAGCTCTTCCCTCTCGTCTGTATCGGCCTCCAGAGGTGGGGGTAGCTGGGCCAGTGACACGGCATTCCTCGTCAGTGTGGTTCTCTGCTGAGAGGTGCGGGGTAACGTGGCATTCCCAGACGGTACAGGAGCCTCTGCACTCATTTCCGGTGCGGCTGGTATCTCCTGGTCTGAACTCACCCCACTAGACGAATTGTCCCCGTCCTCTCCTCCCTGCATCAGGAAGTCATTTGGATAGGATTTAGAGCTCTTCAGCTGTGTTCGCACTTTCTGTATCTCGTCGACACTGAAGCTGTGGGGGAGGCTGCCAGAGCTGGTGCTACTACCTCCGCTACCTTCCGTCTGACTGACACGGATCACGGTTTTCTCCCCCGCAGGCTCAGTGTCACTCTCGTTCTCACTCAGGCTGTAGTCAGGGTCCGGTATAGGAGGCGCTGATAACGTCTGCTGCTTGCGGTTACGTATCGGCTGCGCGTAAGGGTTGCCACCACTCTGTGCTCCATTGCTTGGTGTTACTGGCTTGAAAGACGACGACGGTGAACGTAAACTTTGTGATTTACGAACCTGAAAAAACATTTAAAGTTTTTTATACAAAATTATTTTCAAGAAACCCCATAATATCCCAAAAGTACCAACAGAATGTTAAGACTAATTCCTCACTTTTACTTGATGACATTAATTTTCTTACTTATCGTGTTCAGAGTAATAAATTTCATTCCTTTGACTTTTCACTGGATCCATTTTACTCAAACTAATATTAGAGGGTTACATAGTGTATGAAAAATCCAAAAAACAACATCTAAACTGATAATTAAATATGGCAGATTGTAATTCATTAAATAGTGGAGTCCCCATACAAATAATCTGATATAACAAATTTCTCAATATAATACTTGCTTAAGCCCCCCTCAAAAGTATATAATACTCATTATAAAAATTACCTCTGAATTACAAATTATTTTAGTTTGTAACTTCAATACAATAAATGTTGTACAAGTTGAGAACAGAACGTAGTCATATACATTAAAATATCCAATAATTACATAACATCTAGGTAATGAATGCGTTATGCTTTCAACACCTTTATAATGCAGTTGTGAAAAAGATGTATGGATTATATTGACTCAGAAGCAAGTCTAGCCCTTCCTCCACCAACCATTAGTGAGTCATTGTTGTCTCCTACATGGTATAGACGTCACACACCATTCCAATTGAAAGTTTGAGTATTTTTATTAACTTTTCAAAAAACCTCATCTGGAAGAAATCTTTTACAGTAAAAACATAAGGTGTTACAAATTGTCGAGACAATCTAAAGAAGACGAAATTAGAAACTGATATAATGTGGCTCTACTTTCTCTGTCTAAGCCATAATTATTAATAATAAAGATAAGTATGAGATTGAGAGACAATCTAAACTTTGCAAGAAATGTGAGATGCAGAATGACTAATTTAGTACATTACGAGATCTGATTTGCGTTTTACTTTTGAAAATGGGACTGTAGATGTAGGTACTACAATTTAAAATCATTGATGAAATAGTACACATTTACTATGTAGAAGTTTTATTAGTTTTAAGAATCCTTGTCTCGAATATAAGTACATTTAATGTTAGTATAACAACACCTTTCTTTTTTAATGTTATGAATATTACAAATTCTTTTTGGGACTCCTAAGATTATTTATATTGAGACTCCACTATATTGGGAAAACTCCCAAATGAAAATCAAACACTGATAAATTCCTTCTAAAACCATGAAATTTGGTAATCACTAGATTAGAAGGCGCTGACATCTCACTTACTTGTGGTCTGGATGAGTGGGCAGGAAGTGAGCGAGATCGATAGCCGACATTCTTTACATCCTCTGGTGATGCATACAGCTTGGCACTAGCAGCCGGCTTGAAACTAGACATCACTCCATCTCCACCTGTCACATCATTTGAATATTGTCAGTGTCCTGCATGAATAGTATCCTTAAACTCCATTAAATGACTGTAATTATAAAATATTACTAGAACTATACTACACTTGATATTTTTAATAATATTCAAACACACTCTATATGTTTAAAATGTTAAGAAAGTGCTATTGATGCAAGGGAAAGTCCTTGTTTACTATTTATTATAGACAATTAACCCTTCTTCTGCACACCAGCTCATACATGAAATTGGTTACAGTGATCTTAACTGGAGCTCTTAAAAACAGAACAGCCGATGTATTTGATTCTTAACTGGACTTGTAGACTGTCCTGAGTTGCTGGCAATGTTGCACTTCAGGATTCCAAAATGAATGAGAACGACAGATGTTTATGATAGAATCAATCTTACTGAACCTTACCCTCGACTCTTGAGAAAAGGTAACAGAACAGCCAATGTACTTGATTCAACCAAAAAGTTTGATTAATCTAGTTAAAAAACAAAGTACTAAAATAGGTTCATTTTATTTTTTATTTTCTTTGTTACTTTCCTTTATATTATCTTCAATAATTAATGATTTTTCTCCTCTTACTTTTATTTCTTAATCCTTTGCCCACCGATGTATCTTCTATGCAGACATCAGCCGTTTTGGCGATAAAAGTGAAGTAGATAGATATAGGATTTCTATTGTATTATTATCTAGTAATGTAGCACCACTAACCATTGGTATCAGCTGTAGTCGTGGAAGAGACATTGCCATACTCAGGATCCTTGACGTCAACCTTGACGAGGGTGGTGGGGGCTGGTGGGGGAGGTGGAGGATGAGTGGGTGGTGGTAGAGGCCTCAGCTCCTCTTGACTGCGGTGCTGCCTCGTGCCTCCCACGCCTCCGCTTACAGCAGTGGCCAGGTCAGGTGTACTGTGGAAGTCTCGATGCAACTCAGTCATTCCCGCCATTCCGATACCCGCAAGACTAAACCGCACCCGTGCATTGGACTGCAATATCAATTAAAAGATTAAAAATTAAAATATTTGAGATAAAAAATAAGAGGAAGATACTGTATTTATACTTAAAGCATGTTAAACATTTAATTAATCTAAAGCAAAATTTGAAATGTAAAAGTCTTAGAAAACATACCTTGCCCTTACTACGTTTCATTTCAGCCACACTTGCGTAGACACGTGGTGTGCGAGCTGGGGAGGATGGTTGCGAGTTACCTTGGCTACACTGTAACACACATTGACTGTTTGTCAAACTCTTTGTAACTTACTGGATGGATAAGCTTATAAAAGTTTTGTGTGCAATCTAAAAGTACCTGAATTGGTATCAAATCTCCACCGAAAAACATTGCAGGACAATGAAACTTGGCAGAGTGAAACTTGTATTCTACCTGACTTATTTACAAAGGTTTGATGAATCTGTGTTGATCACCTAAATAACAGTATCAGTTTGTTTTCACATGTACTAACGTATTCATCACATTTTAATATGCCAGAAAAAATTAACTCAAGTATTTCTGTCCAGTTTTGGAAAATTATGAAGTGACTTATGAAAAGTTAGTAAATGCTTTTAAAGATGAATCTATGAATTATATGCAAGTTTATGAGTGTTTTTTCATTTAAAGAAGGTCATGGAAGTGTCGAAAGTGACAAGTGGTGTAAAAGGACCATAATGAGTCGTAGTAATGATGATATTGACAAAGTGCAGGAATTAGTGATTAATTATAGAAGAAATCAGTGAGAATTCATTCAAAAAATCAAATGTCATCTGAAAGGACTCCGATTCAAGATATAAATGGGATAAAACAAAATGTAATGCAGTAACCTTTTGAGATTCCATAAAGCGACTTCAAAACCTGCTTCAAAAAGTGGAAATGGTGCTGGGCAAAGTGTTTGACATCAGGAGGGAACTACTTTGAAAGAGCCTCAAAGCCCTAGATCAAACACATTTTTTTAAATAATGCCAATCCATATATTTATTAAAATATACTTCATTTAAAGCCTTAAAAACAATAAAATTTTCCAGAAATTTTGAAACTTGTCCTCATTTTACATGCAGCAATGTCCTTGGGATTGTAAAAGATCCCTCCTTTTTAATAAAAAAGTTTTTGTTGAGACAGCACACCGTATAATTTGTATTATTTGTTACAAATAGATGTAGCTTATAACATAGTTTCAAATAAATTTTCTGTTGTTTAACAGAATTAATACATTTAAAAATATACAAGCAGTGTATATACAGGGGTTGTATATTAAGTCTGGAAACACCCAAATATATCCTTTAATAATTTAAATATAAATTTGAAACCTCTTACAATCGTGATAGAGATTGGGCATCTACTTTTTTGGAACAATGTTTTGTTATGTCACACCAACGGGGGACGTCCTGCCGAGGGTATCGTGAATATTCCTTAATGGAAGCCTATACCTTGTGATACATAATTTTAAAGGTAATAGCTTACTGAATTGAATGCCACAAACCGCATCTCAAGGGAATTATTCTATCAGAAAATAGAGCATTTTTAGTATTGAAAATTTACTGATGTTCAACAATGTAATTTTAATCATGGTTCTTGCCACAAAATGTGTTACACTAATTTTTTTTAGCATTTTTTAAATGTTCAATTAAAATTAAAATAACAATTTATTTTTAAGCTGGTTTTCATTAGTACAAATTTAACCAGTTTTTATTACAATGAATAAAACTTATGAGTCACTTTCTCTGATTACTTATGAATCTGTACTTAGTGTTTTTCAGTCAGCAGGAAGGTTTTTAAAGAGACAAAAGTCACTAGCCTATGAGAAACATTATTGTGTTATTAATCATCTGGTCTACAGGTTTCAGTTTGTTGAGCATGGAGCTTTCACTAGACAGGTCTAAGCTTTGGGAATTACAAATGGACAAAGGACATATCATTCCTGTCGAGTTAATCAGTGTCTCTGAAGCATTGCTGTCAACAAGTTATCTAATTACAGTAGTTCAGTTTTTATTTGGCATTTTAATGGAATTGTCTGAAAGAGAACGAATTACTCTGTTGATGATGCGAGGATATGGCGATCGTCAAAAGTATCGGGAAGTTTGTAATTTGTTTAATGACACTTTCCCAGAAGGAATCCCATAAGTGTTTCAACAATATCAAAAACTATTGAGCGTTTTGAAATGACAGGGAGTGTACGTAATCGGCCAAAGTCGGGTAGGATACAATCTGCAACAGATGAAGAACATGCACTAGATGTTTTGCAAACATTTATTGAAGACCCACATACATCGCTCAGAAAAGCTGCACAGCAACATGATATGCACCCTATGTCTGTGAGTAAAGATTTTGAAAATTAATAAATACAAACCATTTAAAGTTCATTTAGTCCAACAGTTAAGTGAGGATGATTACGACAGAAGAGTTGAGTTTTGTGAACTTGTGATGCGCAAATGTGATGACAATAGAGATTTTCTGACCAACATACTATTTTCTGATGAGGCAACTTTTTTCCTAAATGGCAATGTTAACAGGCACAATTTGCCGTTACTGGGCTAGTGAAAACCCACATTGGATTACTGAGTCCCATTCACAGCAACCACAAAAACTGAACGTATGGTGTGGAATTTTAGGTAACAAAATTGTTGGACCCTTTTTCATCAATGGAAATTTAAATGCCGAACTTTACTACAATATGCTCCAAAATGAAATAATCCCAGCTATTCAAATTGCATCAGGAGAATACTTTGATAATGTATGGTTTCAGCAGGATGGTGCTCCACCCCCATTATGGAGACAGGTAAGAGAGTATTTGGATTTAAGGTTTCCTCATAAATGGATTGGCCGAAGAGAGGAGAAATCGAATGGTCTCCAAGATCTCCGGATTTGTCACCAATCGATTATTTCCTATGGGGTCATTTAAAATCCAATGTTTATAGAAGAAAGCCTCATAATTTGGAAGACCTAAGAACACAGGATTATAGAGGAGATTGCTTTGATAACTGAAGAAATGTTAGGCAACTCTCTGTCGAATCATTTTACACACGATTGGCTCATTGTCAAACCGTAGAAGGAACACAGTTCGAACAATTGCTTTGACACCAAATGCAGGTAAAACGTTTTGTTGTAAGACTTTTCTAACAGCATACATTATTTTTTATTTGTAATAAGAAATCAATAACATAAGTATTTCCATAATTGTACTGTAATAAAAACTGGCAAATTTGTGCTAATAGAACCAGCTTAAAATGAAATTTTTGTTTTATTTAATTGAACATTTAAAAAAATGCTAAAAAATTTAGTGTAACACATTTTGTGGCAAGAACCATGTTAAAATTACATTGTTGAAACATCAGTAAATTTTCAATACTAAAAAATGCTCTATTTTCTGATAGAATAATTCCCTTGAGATGCGGTTTGTGGCATTCAATTCAGTAAGCTTATTACCTTTAAAAATCATGTATCACAAGGTATAGGCTTCCATTAAGAATATTCACGATACCCCTCGGCAGGACGTCCCCCGTTGGTGTGACATAACAAACCATTGTTCCAAAAAGTAGATGCCCAATCTCTATCACGATTGTAAGAGGTTTCAAATTTATATTTTAAATTATTAAAGGATATATTTGGGTGTTTCCAGACATAATATACACCCCTGTATATATATATATATATTATATATATATATATATATATATATATATATATATATATATATATATAAGTTTCTTGTTTTAAAAACTAGTTATTAAAAATAGGTCTTGGGTAATACTGCATCTGCCTAACCATAAGATGATCTGGTATCACAATCATGCCATGACACTTTATAGTTATCCTTTATAGTATATTTATAGTTCAAGGTTATGGAGTTATAGTTGTCAGCTAGATATCAACACTAAACAGCTGGTGTAACCTTAACCATCATGTATATATATATATATATATATATATATATATATATATATATATATATATAATTTTTCTGTTGGCAAACTGCATAAATTATTACTTTTTTTATTTTAGCCAGCTGATATCTGTTGTTTTGACAAAAGAGAAAATCACAGCTGTAGTCAGTGTGGAGTGAAATGGCATGTTTGCATAGTAGTGAAAGCTAAATATTGTTTATCTAGGTCATTGTGATAATGAAAATGAAACAGTTTTTTAAAAACATTTTATCAAATACAAACTTTATATGTCACTGTATAATATGTACCATTTGTATGTAAGTATGCACATGTATGTTTATTTTTACTTTTTATAATGAACCAAAACACTTAAAATGAAGTTTGGTGAAATTTCATAACTACGCGGGCCATTCCAAACGTAACCGCAGTTTGGTTATTAAAAGAAAAACACCCAGTCAGATATTTTAATACTTTTGAAAACTAAACATTTCCTCTATTTCTTTACATAATTGCAAGTACTTATCACATCTTTTGACTAACTTAGAAATGTCTTTTTCAAAAAAGTATGCCGCCTGCGCCTTTAGCCAGCAAGTGACAGCGTCTGAGTTCAACATCATCAAAACGTTTAGAGCCAAGTCAGTGGTTCTGAAATTTATTTGAAAGCTCAGGGATTGTGAAGCGTCTCAATATTGTCAAAACATTCATCACTCACTACAGATAGCCTGCCACAAGGTTCCCTATGAATAACTGCTGCTTAATATTGCTTTGCTGTCAATCCTAATTGCAGCACACACTTCGCATTTGGCAGGAAAACAATTTCGCCACTCATTTTGTAAAGCCATAGAAAATGAATGAATGCTTGTATGACCTTCTAAATGCCACGGCTAATGCCGACTGACCTGTCGCTTGCATCAGACTAAGAGATAGAGTGCTATCTCCACTACTAACAGCACTGTAAGCAAATGGTGGTTATTTTCGGAACAGCCCTTATGTAATTAGTAATTAGTAGCATGTAATTAATATGCTAATGAATTAACAAACATTAAAGACTCACCTGGAAGTTCGAGGTAGTCATCATGTAAGGAGTCTGTCGCTGGAAGAGAGATTCCAGCTCAGCTGCGGTAATGCGGCTGGAGGTTGGCCTGGCTCGGATAGAGGCGGTGCGAGGCTGCACCTTACCATGGTCCATGCTGTCACCCGAACCTGCCCCCTCCTCCTCTACACAACAATAACAGCTTCATTTAGTTACTTGAAAATAAATGTTTGATAATAAACAAAAATTACTATCTGTTTCGTCAATACATGTAAAACTATACAATGATTCATGAATGATTCATACCACATATAAAACATTGGTTTCTCAGTTTAATTTGTCGTTGGACGAGTAAGTAATGTATTGACTGTGAATTGATACCTTACGTCACTATATTGAATCAAAATTGTATACATGTTATTCTGTGTGAGATTGGTTACAGTGCAGGTGTTAAGGTCTTACTTAACTGTTGTGTTTCCAAACTGACTCAATGTTCTTAGTATATGGTTTTGTGTTGGTTGTGAATGTTTTAACAGGTTATTCTCAAACCACTTGTAAATTTATTGTATTAAGAGGTTATACATGACCACAGGAACAGTATAGGTTTTAATATCCTTCTCTAGTTTACTTCTGACTTGTTTATACCTGCCAGTAGAACCTACACAGGGTATAGCAAACAATGATGTCACTTATACTAGACAACCCAATGTTACACCACTAGATGTTGATAATATGATAATACGATAAAAAGATACTTTAAAATTAACAACATTTTGCAGCAGTAAACAATTATTAGGAGTGGTTGGAGCCCTCCTCGCCAAAGTTAATATATATTTTCAGTAATCATTAAAATACCATATACTGATAGATCTGTCATTGAACTCTCTTTGAAATCGCAACATAAGGACAGACCCATATTACCTTATTTTCGTTTTTTTTTATACATTTATATTATTTAAAAAAATGAACGTGCAAGAGTTCATAAAAGTATTGATTTATTAGAGCCAGGAAGCAAACTGAATTGTGTATTACACCAAGGGTACGTTAATAACCAGTTTATTCTCTTTGCATCAGATAGCGCAGGATGCAGCATGCTGAAGTAGGTGGCCTCCTAGTAACAGCTGATTATCTCATGTGATCATATCAAACTAACCTCCAAACCATTTTACATTTAAAAAAGCAACCAATATTAAACCTGTTGGTGTTGTTATTTGAGTTTTTCTTCATGTTTCTTTACATTGTCTCAAATGGGATGTTTGAAAGGTCTCTTGTAAACATCAGAATTAAAACGGGTTAAAACCATTTTATTTTAGCAATTGTTAAATTTCTCATTGAACACAGATTTGCTTTTGTATTTCTTACAGTGCAAAAACGATTAAGACACCATTTAAAACATTAAGTTGTGAGCTAACTTAGTTGTAGTTTAATTATTCGTCTTTGACAATTCATGCTGATATCAGCACATGCAGAAAATTAGCTTTGCAATGTTATTGTTTAAAAACATTCTACTTGTTTTGGTTATACAGCAACTGAACATGTAGCATGTATATGTACCAGTGTGATACCTATATTTTTACAAAACAATTTATCAATTAAATTCAAATTTGGTAGTCTGCTACAGTCCAGTGCAGTTCATAAGATAATTTACACAGAATATATCCAAAAAATAACAAAAAACAGCTGTTTATCAACTTTCAAGGCAGAAAATCAGTACCATATACTCGTAGTTAGTTGTCAGATAGAACCTGCTACATACCTGCTACCATTGACTTGGCCCGAGCTCGACCAACACTCAGGGTGGTCTTGGGGTCCCGCCGGGGTGGTAGAGGTGCTGGTGACCGACCTGTACACATCAAATTATTAATATTATACAACTGTTGAAATCCTGTTAAAATACTACTTTAAAATTCAAAACAATTTGATTATAAATATAATTCATCATAAATCAGATGAAGAATGGTAAACTATAAAAATCTCTTTTTTATTCCCTTGTTTATTGTGGTAATGATAGAAAATATTATTTCATGAATATATATTAAATTAAACTTATGTTCTTGGTTTTAAAATATACACAAATTTATTGCAAGATTAAATTTAAAACAAATGACATGTAGAATGTAGTAAATTTTCCTAGTTGAATTGCATCTGAATGCAAAAATAATTATCAAATAATTAGACCAACAAATAATTACCCAGAGTGGGAAAGTTGGTGTTCAGTTTGCGCGGCAAGGTGGCGTATTGGCGAGGGGTGGGTTGAGTCTCGGGTGCGGTGAGACCTGCCGCCGCACTCTTGCTGCTAGGTAGGGCTCCCAGAGACACCACCGTTAGAGAGACTAGGTCCCCAGACTTACGAATAACATCCACCACATGCTCGTGGCTAGCAGCACTCACGTCTTCTCCGTTTATCTATTGACCAATACGTTTATCATTGTTCTGTTAATACATGTATCATATCTATTTATTTATCGATCCAGCAAAAATACAAATCTGTATAAAAGAATATACAAAAAACCTTTTTGAAGATTGAAAAAGCTAATTTTTTATAACTGTTGGTTATACAAACAGTAAATTGTTTATGTCATTAAACGGATATGTAATTATACGTCCCATAAAACTTTCGACATCAATTTATATTAAAACTATTAATAAGAAAAAAATGTCTTTTTTATATAAAATTGGTGTACTTTATTTAAATTATTAACTAAAAATATCAATAAGACAAATAATAATTAAAACATCAATTGGTAGTTTTCTGCCAATTCAATTTTTTTACCATTTTCTGCCATTCCTACCAATTGAAATGTTATACTGATACGGCATATAACACGCTTTCAAACTTTAGAGTGTTCACTGCTTACCGCTACGAGGTAATCTCCCTTGCGTAGACCAGCCATGTCCGCCACCCCTCCCTTGTCCACATCATCCAGGTACTGCAGGGCGGGGCAGCGGGCTGATGGCTGAAGCTCCATCAGAGGAGACGTGGCCTTGGCGCCGCGCAATACAAAGCCAAACCCACGACGTGCACGATGTAACACTACGGTGCGTGGCTCAGCTGGTAACCTTTCAGAAATAAAAATTTTACTGATTAACGTTATATTAACTTGTGAAAGGCTATAGCTTTATATCTACTACAATACACTCCCTTATAATCAGTAATTACAATGCCTCAACTAACTGCTAATATTAGAAACTCATATTTTTAATTTGGAAGGATTTTATAAAAAAAGAAAAAATAAGAACCAACTGTTTAAAAAAAATTTGTGAAATTATTGCGTGCAAAAGCTATCAAGAAATAAAATTAAGGTTCTCATATCCTTGGGAGGATCGTTGCAGCAGGGTAATATATATTATAAAAAACTAACTAAATTATAAAAACTCCATAATTTAGTTACATTTGATAACAGTGCAACCATATGTTCAATCCAACTTTGACTGATTTATAGATATGGATCAGCAGTATCTCACACAAACATGTAGCTTGTTTATTTCTGTGTTTAGATTTATAAATCAAATTTTTACAGACTATAACTTCCCGTTTTTAAGTTGATAACAACAAAAACGCAACCGGTAAATGTAACTCCAGTTATAGTAGCTCTAATAGTTAATTTGTGGTTAAATATCAACTCGAGTATCTAAACTTTTTGATCCAAGAGTAGATACCCATTGATTTTCAACTGAGTTAATTATCATTCTTGTCACACTCAGATCTTAACATCTCACGTAATAATTTTTAAGTTGATATGCTTAATTTTTCTGATTGATTTGATCATTTTTTATTTTTTCTGAAATTTCCTTCCTTTAATTAACTGTTTTTCTAATAATTTTACACTTTTATTCTTGATGGCAATTTTGTATTATTATAAGTTACCCTCTTATCTTTCATAAGTTAAGTTACACTCTAAAACCTTCATTATATCAGTATGTGCTACATCCATTTATATTCACTATTATTTTTAATGTTAAGGACATAAGTGTCTTTCCGTGTTATTACTCACTGTTTTTTGTGCCTGGGGGCGGTGGCAAAGTGTTTCAGTGTGGTCGCGTTGGACTCCCTGCGGCCTACCACTCGTCTGTGGACTGGGAGAGGTGGCGGAGGCACAAGACCCTGCCGTAACCTCACTTCCTGAACACAGTGGGCTGGGAACAATCCTGCTTCACCGCCACCCCGGTGTGAGCCTTCCAGCAGTCCGCAGTCTGTAGCCCCCGTCACTACACAGAGCACACACACTCTTTAGCTCCTCCTCATATATATATAATATAAAATATGAATAGTAAAGAATAAAATAAGCTTTAAAACACTCCTTTATTAACACTTTATTTTATTAACCAAGCACTCAACATCTTAAACGATAAACTAAAAAATTAAGAATGTCAACTGACAGAAAAGTCCTTCACTATTGTTTAGAGGCAGAGATTTAGGGGCTAATTTATTATAGTCATCAGACAAAAGTATATTATAGATAGATTTACAAAAGTGTCTTTTGTCACTGATATTTAGAAAACACAGAACACATTCACAACCAAAGAAATATAAAATGTAGTGTAATTTGCATTAAAACAATTGATTTAATTACAGTTTCATTAATGTTTAACAAAGTAGATTGTACAAAATTTTAACTTTAAAATTATTTCACTGTGATATAGTGACAAAATGTGAAAAAGTTTATGAAAATAACAGTCTTTTTTTTAAATATGACATAATGTTTTAGCAAAGTTTGTCTATATATTTTTGTAGGAGACGTTTTTAATGATATACTGTAACTAAAATGGAAAGAAATATTTTAAAACAGTTTCACTGAAGTAAACTTATTATTCTTTAAATTCCTAATTCAGTATTTTTCATACAAATAATGTTTATGTACACTTTGATAAAGCTTCCCCTAGGGGATCATTGTGAGTTTTATACAGTGTGCAATATGAGTTCATTAGCACCATTTTTAACTAATGCATTAAAATGCAAATAAGAATCTAAAAATGTTCAGAAGTACAAATAATAAACTCATGCTAAGCCTTTGTTCGCAGAATAAAACTGTCGTGTCCCTATAAAACAAGCTTTATGCAATTAATTTCAAGTTGCAGGATAAATTAGTCAATGGTTTCTAGCGTCAAGTGCTTCAAGTTTTTGTGTTGTAAGTTAATATAATTTTGGTTTTGCATGCTGATTTCAAATTCATTAATAATTAATTCAAACAAGCTATGCGATTCATGTCCTTTGTCTTTCCTCTGTATAAAATAGGCTCTTACATAACCCTAAATCAATTTAATTGCTCATGATATGGATATAAAAGCTTGTCCACAGAGATATGAGACAATAAAATTTACAAATCTCACATGCACTGGTATGAAGACAAGATCATTCCTTTCTTTTACAGCAGTTAATAATACACTGCAAGTACAATAGAATTTCCTCATTTGGATTAAAATCTATGCAAGTCCATAGATAATATGAACTTTTAAATAAATATCCCTTATGTTATTTATTGGGTATAAATTACCTCACTTCATTCTCATTCATTCTCAAAATTTGTAGTAAATAGCTGTATAATCAAAATTTAGAACTGTTTAGCAAAGTAAGTATTAGTTTTTTTATGAAACGCAATACCATCGTCAATTCTTTTGTCTGTGTGTACCATTTCTATGAGTTTATAAAATGTTCATTGTTTCATTAAGATTTTGTTCTGATTCTTCTAAACGTAATATACATGAAAGCCTTCATGAGGATTAATATATATTATAAATATATACAATGTATGTATCTTCATGAGGATTTATTCGCTGTATAGGTAAACCAAAGTAGATATTATCCTGGTTTCTCATTACCTCAACTTTTAGTAAGATACTAGGAAAGAATTGAACAGGCCAGTACGATTAGACAAGCACTTCTGACATTCCAAGATACATATTTTGTCCTGGTTAGACGAGATATACTGTACAGACTCAGACTGTGCCACCGCACTCTGTGAACCATAGCCCCTACCACACTATGTCTACTGGCCTTGTGGTCCCATGCACATTACAACTTACATAACACTTCAAACTTCCACTTCTTTGTTAAAGTTGAAAAACCTAAGGACAACAATTGACACATTAGACCTTAACAAGAGTTTTTACTGAGTTTGCCCATGCAATAACACTGTGGATAGCAATAGATCTGTATACGAAAAGCACATGAACTACAATAAAAACTTTTGTTTTCCAACTAAAGTAATTGAATCATGACAGAATCCTACTATAAAATAAATTTTAACTAAACAAACTACTAAGATTGTATGTATTATAAAACTAATACAAAATAATGTTACATTAATTGTATAGATAAATAATTAAAATAATATAATGTCACAGTTCAACAACTGGTAGTATGCAAGTGGTGAATTTAACTCCATTTCACATTCCGCTTAGTGCAGCGTCTGAGATCTGACACTGTTACAGACTCTTTTGTGGCTTAGGGGTCTCTGATGTTGAAACAATGCAACATGAAAACAATAAGAACTCATCGTGTTAGCAATATAGGTTTTGAATACTGAAATCATGGAGAGTACTATATGGTATTGCTACGGTAGGTATTCTACTGTTTTGATCTTGCTAAATCCCTTCAGATGGCATGGCTCCAGATTCCAGGAGTCAAGTCTGTGACAGTGTCAAATTTCAAACGCTGCATTCATAGGAAGGTGAAATTGAGCTAAACTTAACATTTGCATTGAATCAACCTTTCCCATCATAGCCATGCTAATTGATAGTAAGTTTTCAATTTACGTACTAAATTTAGTACAGTTTAAGTACAAAATTCCAATGAATTTTTTTCATATTTCAAAGTAAATTCTCAAGTAATGTAAATGATGGTAATTGTAAGAAGTGTCTAAATGGTAGTAGATTTACTCGATATGTGACTTAATAAAAAGGAAAAATTTTCTCGTAAGTATAATCCTTAAAGTCCTGGGAATAGTAAGATGATAGAAAAAATCCATACAATCGAAAGTTTTAGATATGTTAGTAAAAGCTCCTGTTCTTAATAGCTGAGCTGAAAATGTCAAGTTATTTGTTGAAAATTGATTATTAACATGGATGATTTGAAAGAATAAAAGGCTTTCAGACATTTGTCATCGTCATATGTGATAAGAAGTCTTGTAAAAATGGTCAATGCCAAAGAATTCCTGTTATTTACGGTCATCACCCCCTAGGACCCAAGTTTGAGTTCTGATGAAGTTGGAATTTTTGCATGCTAAAAAAATAATAATCTGAGACTTGTAAAGTAATGTAATAAAATTAAAAAGAAAGAAAAAAAAACAAATTTTTTTAAGATTATATAGAAAATTAGTACATTTTATATTCAAACATGTTTTGTCTAATTAATACTGCTCTAAACAAAAATATTTGACCGAAAAAACAAAATAGTAATATTATTGCAGTTTGCAACCCTTTGAAGGCAATGCAACTATATATAGGACTCCTCTAAATGTGTGCAAGAAAGCTTTACCATAGCAGCTTATTTATAATCATCAATATTTGTGAAAGAGCCCCAAAGTATTATTTATAATTTTCCATAGTTACTGCCATTGTATGATAATATACTGGTTGTTCAGAAACACCCTGTATATTAATCTATTTTTCAAAAACATGTATTTAGGGAGTTTTGAAGCTTCAAGAAGCTACTCTATAAACTTCAGTCAGTTGTATAATTAAAAGTGTGGTAACCATGAAAATCAGCTAATTATCTGGCTCTTCCAAAAAGGTCTGAAATTTATTTAAATTTCACCAGTTATACAAAACTGCATACATTGTAGTATTATTTTAAGATGCGTTGTCTGTTATTTTATGAATTGAATCCACATACATTTAACTTTTAAAGGTTCTATTCTATTCTAATTACTTGCATAAATTACTTTGCATACTAATACAACCCTCAGCCAGCAAACAATACATACAGACTCTACTTACTATGCCTACAGGAATTTACATAACCCAAACAGGAGCGTCACCAGTTAACCCATTCCAGGTCACTGACTGCGTTGGGCCTTATGGCTCAGTGACAAGCTTGACTTCTCATATTGTACTGTTTTAAATATTGTATCCTAATAGTTATGTCTGGTGGTATATGTTTTTTAGGCAATTTGGTATTTTTAACATGAATCTACACTTAGTTTTACCATTAAACTTCCCTAAATTACCAACATATCGCACTATTATAATCTAGTTGTACAGCACTTACTTGAGCTTATTGTATTTTTCGTTTAGTAGTGCTAATTAATTGTTATTTTTCTTAGATGTATACATATAAGTAACGTTTTATACGGTTTTACAGTATAAAGGTGCAAGTGATATATTGGAAAACCCAAATTTACTTAATTTGAAGGTAGTTTTGACTGAAGACTGTGGTTGCCTTGGTGATACTCTCCATTTCATGTGGCCACTGTTCTGTGATTTAAATATTCCATACCCCCAGGACAATGCTATAATTTATTTATTTTTTTTTTTTTTTTCCTTAATTCTCTTAGAATCTCGTAAGCTCAGATCAATAAAGCTGATAGTGACACTGACCCTCAAGGATGTCGCCCTGACAGAGCCGCAAGTGGCCGGGCTGGCTGCTGCTGTAGTTCTCCACGCAGACGACGCTGGTCCCAGGCAAGGTGATGGAGTCGCTGTTGGCTGTCCCCACTCCCGAGCTGTCACTGATGATGTCACTCGTGTCACACAAGCTCTTGTCTGGAACATAACTCTACTGTTAGCTTTGTGAGACTGAATGATGAATGTTCCACCAATTCATCTATCAATTCTTCCCAAGAAGGAAGGGCTGATATTAATTTTTTAACATTCGTAAGTTCTTTCTTCTTTGTGATTGAAGGCAGAGAAAAATGGATTAGTTACTAAGCACCAGAGAGAAGAGTGGTATATAGTAAACTGTAATGTTCAACAGACAACAGGTATTTCTGGGAGAATCCAAATGTTATTGCCTCAATAGCGTTGTACGGGATCATCTTCTCTAGATATTCCAGGTCGGGATTTTGTATTCCATACCTTAATAACAACGTTAATTGAGTCTCAATAAGAACACATACCAAGACAACGGTGCTTTGATGTCTAATGTTAGAAACACCATGTATTTGTAGAAGATGTAAATGGCATAGAATGTTACAACATTATAACGTTAAATATACCAATGGATGGACGCAACACAGTGGATGCTGGTTACAATTAAGTTGTACAGCACAAGATATGTTTATTTGGAAGTTCACAATACTAGACGGGCCTTAAATCATAGCTGCTGATAAGAATAACAATGAGGATAAAGGCAGAGACCAGCAGGAGAAGTGGTGGTCTATAACAGTTATACAGTCAAGACAATATGAACTCAGGAAGAGTCCAAAATCCCCAGTAGTATGGGTGAGGCTCATGTTATGTTTGTATATGTTTACATGGACTGCACCCTACAAGAAAACACTCTACAAGTGAAGGTGGTATTTAGGTATCCTGTGTACTGTTAATTGTCATATAAAGTGTGTCCCACAAACAGTTTTACACCAAGACATGTTCATTTACTGACCAATCATTTTGAAACTTTACACATTTTTCAATTAGAATTTCAAGAATGGTGTTTATAAATTACAACTCCCTTATATTCACATATGAAGTTTTTTCAACTAAATACCAAAGACAGTTTTATCAAAAAACTAATTGAAAAGTGTGTAAAATTTCAAAATGATCAGCCAGTAAATGAGCATGTCATGAAAGCTTAAACGTGTAAAAGTTTTAGTGGGACACACTGTATAGGAAACTGCTGTGCATACAAGTACATTAAAAAAATACTACAGAATGCATGATGGTTGTATTAAGACTCACAATGATGTATGCGAGATGATGGCTCCGGCTTTATCCAGCACTGGTTGGTCTGTGGTATGAACAGGATTATTCTGAACACTGATAAGGGATGAAGAGATTTTGTATAATCTGAGTAAAATATAAGTAAAATCTGAGATATTATTGAGACTTTGGTGGTAAGTGGATTTATTGAGTGATTTATAAACCACAATAGAGCTCAAGTATTGAGATACAAATCATTGAGCCTGAGTTTTATGCAGAGCTGGTTGATTTGTGGCTGAAACATGACTTTTCTGAATGCTCATGAGGGATACTGTCAAATATATTCAAAATGAGATGAGATCTATATGTTATCAACACCCTGATGGTAAGTGAATTTCCTGAGTGGTTTGTAAAGGACATGACAGTGGTCAAAAAGGATTTCATAAATTACCATTGTTTGTTATAAGAAGTATAAAATTATGTTTCGAAGACTAAAATCTCTCTTCTTTAGGTGTCAAAAAACCCTAATATTTCATAAAAAATTACAAACTAAAAAGTGTGGCAATGAAATGCCACTCAAAAATTAATTTAATATCCTGCCAGATACACCAACACCATGGAGTCCAGATTGAAGAGAATGGAACCCAGCAAAGTTGTGAAGTTCAGTAACCTGTTCTCCCATCCAATGGTTTAGAGTTGAATGAATTAAAAGTTATAACCATTATGTGTACTAATGCTCTTCAGTTCCCAACATCACTCACTTTCTCTTTCATGTCCATCCTTTTGTACCCTGTTAGTTCCGTTCAGATTGTTGTCAATAAGAAGAAAATCTTGTGAGTATTTAACTACGGCTATTCATGAGAGTTAGGTAGTTCAAGATAAATTGTATAATTGGTATTTGCTACCTATATTACATACCCCATTCGTTCACAAGCTTGATCAATAGATTTTCTTATGTTTCCTTTTAGAGGTGATACAATGTGGTATTAGAAAGTTCCTGGACTAAGTCTGCTAATTTTTGTTTTCTTACCTGGGCTATTATTGGCTGTTATCCCCTTCAAAATGAGCTCTAATTGAGTTGATACAATGAACTCAGCAGTTTTTCCGGAAAGTTGTTGAGAACGTCCTGCATTTTTGTTGTTGTATATCTTCAACACTTTCAAAACTATGACCTTCCATAAGTATTTTCATTTTTGGGAAGAGAGAAAAGTCACAAGGAGCTAAATCTGGCAAATAGGCAGGATGTGGAAGCCTTGTTGTTTTTGGCCAAAAAAACTGTGTTCTTTTCTAGCAAGTGTGAGCTAAAGCGTTGTCATGATGCAACAGCCAGTTTTTATCTTTCCACAAATCAGGCCTTTTTCAACGCACATTTTCCTTCAAAACACTTCTCACTTGTCTTGCATTTTCGCTCTTGGTGATTGTGGACTTTCAACCACAACCACACTGAAGACTGCTTTTTTGTTTCTGGATTATAATCCTACAAACAACTTTCATCACCAGTTATGATACTGGATATGAATGTGGGCTCACTTTCAGATGTCTCACTTTGAGTTCAGTGCACACCAATCAATCGCAGTTTCTGATCGACAGTCAAAAGCCGAGGCACAAATTTTGTGGCAAATCGATGTATGCCTAGACTTTCAGTTAAAAATGTTTGACATATTCTATAGCTAATTCTGACACCACTACATAAGTCATTTATTGCCTGACACAGCGGCTATTGCAGCAGAGACCACTGACACGCTAGCTTGTACAGTTGTGTCCAAAAGGAATGGCAAGTGCAGCCTGGGAACTTTCTGATACCAACTCGTATAAGTTTATACAACAATCATTGTGTTCTCTGATTAAAGTTTATTACTGATGATGGGTGATTTAAGAGAATAATAGGATTTTAAACATTTGTCATTGTTGAATGTTACAGAAATAAAACACTACATTTAAGGATTGGGTATTTTATTTCTACCTACCTATCCTCTTCTTTAACTGCCAAACACACCTTGACATAAGGTTGTGTACATACACAAAAATTAAAAACCTATCAATGTGTGAGGATGAACTTGTTACAATTTAACTTAACAAGAGAACAAGTTGTACCTTTCTGTTCTCTTTATTTCATATGACGTGCCGTAATACTACAGGAAGTGCCAATATTGATTCTCACCAGTCTCTCACCTTTTATGGTTCATGCAGCATGTGTTGTAACCATATGCCTGGTTTTTTGCAAATTACGTGGATTGGTTTGGAAATATTCTTTACAGTGTGGACTTAGAGGTGTATGTTTTGGTTTTTTAACAAGCCAAGTTAGTGAGTTTTTGCTTTTTTTCAATTTTTGTGTATGCTTAACCTTATGTCTTAAGCTTTTCTGACATCTGAAGAAGAGGATAGGTTCCAATCCTCGAAAAACAAATTTTTGTTTTTGTAACATTGGCTATAATTATGGTCAATACTGAACATCCTGATATCCCTCTAATTTTTGCTTTTTAGAGTTGATGAAAATTGATTAAAAAAAATTGTGTCCTACCAAACTGAACGTTGGAATGAAAAGTGGGTCAGTGATTAAGAACTATTAAATCTGTTTTGCTTTCCTCAAACCACTCAGTCATCTGAATTAAAAGGTTTTAATTTCATAAAAAGCTAGGACTTGTTTCTAAAACCCACATCTAGCCTTTTCTCAGTGGGAAATGCTGTATGTTTTTTTTTTTTTTTAATTTTATATAACAGTCTTTAACATATCATGCAATCAGGAAATTTACTTCTCAACCAAACATTCATGACATTATGAGAACTCTTCAAGTGTACATCACATCCTGTTAGGATGTTGGGAGTTTTACTGGACCTTACTGTTGAGTTTGTCGGTTCTAAAACAGGTGTCCTGATGGTTCTAAATCATCTGCAACGTTAATGGTTGGTAACACTAATCTAGCTGGGTTAAGATTGGATGCTTGTTTAATGTGACAGAGGTATAATCAGGAGCTTTCCCTAAATGATAAGAAGCATTTGATATTTCTGAGATGGTTGTGGAGAAATATTCCAATCTCTGAACCAATCATCTGATACCTTTTCCTGGAGAGGAAACATACCTGAGCATTCCTTGAATAGTTATTGTTAAAAATACCCACTTCCACCTTACATCTCATCTCGCTGCACAGAGCTCGTAAGTTCGACATCATAAGGCATCTTCACAACAGCAGGACTGACTTTTTGACTAACGTGAAACATGGGGTGATTCTGAACGTTGTGCAAAGCAAGAGAAGGGATATAAAAGAGTTAAGGAAATGAGAAAAAATATGTATATTATAAAATAATAAAAGGGTTATCACAGAATTATAAAAATTAATATTTATTTTGTAAATTTCATGCATAATTGATATTATTGCAATACATATTATTAAATGAATGTTTTATGTTGTGTGTTTTATTATTTATAGATGTATGAATAGAACTGTTACCTTTACAATCAGTAGTGTGGTAAACAAAGTTTATAATAACATTATTTTATAGACTCCTGAGAAAACTTAAGAAGAATGTATTACTTTTGCATTGTATTTTTTCACTAAACCTTAAACTAGAGGTGTAATGATTCTAAAGATGTTTAAGTTGTACTTAGTTACATCAGTAGAAAAGCTATCCAATTTAGTTTATGTGACTACAGCAGTTTCATCGTCCTGTTTCATGTTGATAAAAGCTTTGACATTCCAGAGAGTATATCTTGCATCCATATGGAGATTGTGTAACAGAAATTTTGTTTGGAGTTTTAATCCATTATAATCTTATAGTAGTTCTATCAATTTATAAAGTAAAATTAAATAGTGTTGAGTATTTTTTAATTGTCAGAGTTTACTTAATACAACATGTGTTTTATAGTTTACTGTAATATGTTTATAATTGATCAAATCAAATCTGTTTTATTGCTGAGACAATAATACATCGTATGGCAAACGTCAATTAATAATAATATCCTAAAATTTCAGTCATTCATACTGTAATACACATACAGACATACAATGTTTAAAGTCACACCTCTTTCATTCATCGCCAATGCAACCCACTTCGAACAGCGGTGTCATTCTTCAAATTGAGCGGCCTCCCAGTTGAAAGCCAAAAACTCACCTGCATTATAAAACGCTTGAGACACCAAGAAGCGTTTTAGGCGAGTCTTAAACGCCTTTGGCGTTGGAGCATCTTTGATTGGATTGGGCAGTCTGTTGAGGAATTGAACACCCGCTTGTGAAGGCAGGCGTTCATAAACCACCGTTCTGTGTCTACCAGTTCGGTAGTTTGCTCTGCCACGTGTCTCATACATGTGTATGTCTTGTCCTCTGGTTAAGGTACATTTATTCACACAAAACATAGTTGTTTCCAATATGTAGAGACATGGCAGAGTCAACAGCTGCAATTTCTTGAAAACTTGCCTGCACGACTCTCTGAATTTGATTTTAGCGATGATTCGAATTGCTTTTTTTTGGAGTCTGAAAACTCTTTGGAACTGAGTGTTAGCGCAAGCTCCCCAAAGGATCACTCCATAGGCCAGGTGGGGGTATATCAAGCCATAATACGCCGTAATCAGTACCTGACTCGGGCAGTATTTTGCTAAAGACCTCAGAACAAAGATGCCTGAGCAGATTTTGGCGCAAACATGATCAATGTGCACATTCCATGTCAGTCCTCGATCAAGGTACATTCCAAGGAATTTTGAAGAGTAGACTTCGTCCAGTGTGGAGTCAGCCATCAAGATGGCAGGTCCGCACTGGTTGCCCCCAGTGCGCAAAGAAAAATTTAAAACGTTAGTTTTTGAAGAGTTTATTGTGAGGTTGAGGCTGTTGAAGTATTGGACACAGTTGTTGATATCAACAAAAGCCTATTGTTCCAAAACTTCGCTTGATCTTGCATTGAAAAAAAGAGTCGTATCATCTGCAAACTGCACTGATGTTTACTTTGTTTGATAAAATATTACTTTATTGGTTAAAATACAATAAGTTTGGTTATGGATAAAATATAAATGCAATGAAGAAATAGCTACAATAATGATAAAGCTGGCCTGAATTTATAATTTAATATATTTTCTGATGTATTATAACAATATGAAAGTTTATATATTTCTAAGTCTTAACCCTTTAATGCCCCAATTATGATTCTCTAAAAGCTTTTTTTAAATGTTTCCTCATATATCAACAATTTTGTATAAATTCAATAGTGGGCATATACAGTGAATTGTACATAAGTAAAAAATGAATTGTTTGAACAATTCAACAGAGGGTGTTTAAAGAGTTTACTTGTTCAGGTAAAAATTTTATTTCTGGTAAAAATAACACATTATACTGTGTAAATAAACTACAATAAATTATTTTGAACATAACATGTTGACATCTTTAGAACACTTACAATATTTAAAATTAATTTTAAAATTTTAATTTTTGAAATGATAAATGAAAGAAACTATTTATTGGTTTTAACTGTTGTAAAAAATCAAGATATTCTTTACTATGCATGTGAAACCTTATCCGATTTGAATTCAACCATATTACCAGTTTTAAAAACTTCCTCAAATTCAGAAATATTATCATCTGGATTAACCGACACCTTACCTCCCGAATAATCTAATTTTCATTACTTATTAGAATCAAATAGTGACGAATGTAAGAATAACTAATAAATTAATCAAAATATTCCTGCATTTTAAAGTGATTCACAAGGGCATGCAATATTGAGTGAATGTGATCTGTCAAATTAGAAAATCAACAACTATAGGCTATGCCCAACCAGCAAGTGAAAACGCTGACTACAACGACTAAGGTCACTGCAGTATTAGTCATTTAAAGAGTTTTATTTGAAAGAAAGAAACTATTTATCTCGGTATATATATATATATATATATATATATATATATATATATATACTCATTTGTACAAAACCACAATGTAGAAAAAGTTTGCACAACTGGTTAGTGTTAAATTATGAAGATATTTTTATCATATTGTTTTCTATGCAATTATGAATTTAATAAAAAATGAAAATAGCAATTTTATACATTTTTAATTGCAGTGTGTGGCTAAAATAGTTTATATTAATATTTTTACTACATTTTAAAACACATTTAGCATTTGTAAGTAAAGAAGTGTTTACCAGATATTGCAAAGTAATTATGCCATACGAAAAAGTTTTAAAGTTTTGTTTATTTAACAATTAAAAAAAAAAATTATGAACTTTTAATGCTGATGCATTAAAATAAAAATAAAAATTATTTATGAGTTTTTTTCTTCTCAGTCATTGATAATTTTTGTGTGCTATAAGTAAAGAAAATAATATTTTTTGAACCAACTGATCTTTAAGCGATGTTTTAAAATTAAATTGATAAGGATACATTTTTGTAGGGTTATTACAAAATTACTTTTAAGTTATTTTGAAGAATAGAAGGAAATTGTATTGAATGCTAAGTTGGATACTTTGAGTTCTATGTATGAAATGGAGAAGGAATCAATCTGCAAATTGACATTGGATCCCACAATCACTAACGAAAATAAAAGTTCAGAGTAAAATCTTAGCCAACACACTTTCTTCTAAGGCATCAAAATCCTACCAGTCATGAAGAATCTAACAACATGACTTCATAATTCTTTTTGCTTACTGCATGTGTTCCTGTTAAACATTTTCAAATAGTTGATGATGTCAAAAGAAAAAGTTATAAATAGAGCTTACCTTAAAATCTGCTTTGAGACGAGTTAACTAAACAACTAATTAGGCTAAGTTAAACTAGAAAATGTGAATAGTGTGAAGGAATAGGTAGTTTTGTAGAGTTTAAATAATTCACTCTCAAAAGTACATTAAATAACGTTATTTTTGCAAGTAAATTGAAAAATATTTATGCTTTCAAAATAATTAGTATATCTTAACTACTCCATCATTGCATAATTTGTATGAGGGAGCACATTCAGACCTACCCATTCCTTTATACAAGCTGATATTGGTTCTATATTCAGTTGGCAGTGAGTAGGTAAAGGAAATTGCATACTTGTTCATAGCCTACATTTTCCACTCTAAAAAAAGTAGCCTTTCTGGTAATAACCAAAACTCCAGCCTGAAATCAGTTGTTTACATTTTTCTCATACCGTATAGCACTAACTGATTTCAGACATTTTCGTATTTTTATAATGCATAAGCCACTATATCCATCACGATTTATAAACAAAAATACCCCTGGAATGAAAATGAATTGTTAATTTCAGCGGTTTGTTTTACTATACTGGCATCAGTGACTTAAAGTGAAATAATTACTTGCCCATTTTATGTGCTTTAATCGAGTTTGGAGTTTTTCTTTCTCAAATGTAAAACAAAAACAAAATGTATTATTTAACAAAATTAATATTTACTTAATGCCAGTGGCTTTATTTTATGTAATTTAACCTTATAAAATGTGTATTAATTCACAGATTGTGTCTTAATAGCAATTTATAATTTGATGAAATGTGTATCCAGATGTATCGAAGTAACCCTGTGTGTACATTGTGCGGTTGTGATTATTTTTGTTCATTTTGGGTAATGATAATGAATATATATTGATCATTTTATGATTTGTTTGATGCTTTACTAAATTTTGGTTGAAATTTAAGATGCTTGTAATATAAAAAGAAAATTTGAAATTAATCATTGAAAACATTGCAACAAATTTAGCCTTCTTGTAGTATTTAAGATTTTGGCAATATTTTTATAATTAATACTTTAACACCAAGTAAAATGTAAAACTTTATAATGTATTTATTAAAACAAAATAAAATCTTTAACACTTTTCTTACCTAAGATTTTAAGTTTAATCTATTATTATTATTTGCGGGATTTACCCAAGTCCTATCACATAACAATATTTGTTTCAAATTTTATATTTGGTCTGGATGAAAAATTGGTTCATAATATGAAAAGGGTTTAGACAGTAATTACCTATGAGTTCTGGTATAAAATTAATATATAATGCATATATGTTTAAACTCAATTTATAATTTGTAAAACTCTTTTTAAATTCGGGTGCAGAACACCAAACACTATCTGCCTTTTGAAGAACTTTCAACTGCCACTTTGAAGGTGAATGTAGTATCTTGCAATAAATGATTTTCACTAATTTAGTGCCTTATGAACTAATTTTTATCATTTTTATACCTATATTAGAATTAAATTGTTTTCATACAATTATTTGTAATTTTTGAAAATTATTTCAATTTACAAGTTTTCCCAACATAATTAATTTGAAAAAGTACATTGAATTTACACAGTTCATAATTTACCAATACTGCCAACTTAATATGGAATGGTCCAAATTGTGCAAGGGTGCAAGTAACTAACCTGTGACATAGCTGGCCGTGTCTTCCGTTGTTGTAGTCTTAGTGGAGCCCGACGAAGTCTCGCTGAGACTGGACGATGCAGAGCTGAAGGGAGGAAACGACCGGGCGGAGGGGGAAGGGGATGGAGGGGGCATGGGGGCGGCGGGGACGTACGGCAACATACTTCGCCGCCTCGGATTGTAGCGAGGGAGCTCTCGGAAGGGGACTGCACATAAAACAACAGAAACGGGGATGGTGTTAAAGCAGAAGTGAGAAAAACAAAATAAGACGTAAAGACAGCGATGACATGGTCGTGAGAAGGTTAGTTACAGCTTGTTGAAAATAAAACAAACAGAGGTGGAATGGAGGTGTGAGTCAGACTGTTACTGCTTACAGGACACTGACAGGATAAGGAAGTGATAAAGAGTGATAACAAGTGCCCCACTGCATCAGTATTGGCCTTGAAGTATTCTGTTTCCAGTTAAACACTCAATTAACTAATTTTGTAAAATAGATAGTATTTACATATTTTCAAAATATAAAATGCATTAATAATGCAATTCCTGCTGTAACCATAGTCCTGTAATATACTGTGTTTCCATTTCTGAGACAATTCTGAATTTTAAATCCAAGCAAGATTTAATCAAAAGTATTTAAAGTAGTTTCAAGAGAAGAAAGATAGAAACTGAAGAGTTCAAATAAAATAATGTATCTCCACAACAACACGTAACACCATGCTTTCTAATTTAACCAAACCCTTTAAGAGACAGCTAGCAGACAGACAATATTACTCAAAAACAATATCGACACTTTAATAGTTTTAACACTTTTTCAATGTGCATTTCTCTAGCTTTTTAAAGGTGGCGGAATCTATGCAGTGAGTTTTGACTGCGTAATCACAAAGCAAAAGCTCTCTTTGAACAGGGGCACTGTAGAGATAGACATGGACTCTTGGCAAGAATTGCATGCAATAATGTAATAAAGATGTGAGAAAGAGAGAGGAGAGAAGAGATATAGAGAAAGACGTGGGGGAGGGAGGAGGGAGGAACCGCCACCACCAGCACCGGACCAAGCGTTAGTTGTGCTCCTAAGTCTACTCTTTATTATAATACTGAGATTAGACATCACTACACACTTACCTCTTTCGGAAAGTGTACGTTTCTCTTGATTCTTGTTTGGTTTTTTGTATTACACTAGTATTCGCCACCAATTGTTGAGATTCAAATTATTTTTTTGGCACAGAAGTTTGTGTTAAATTGTTTAACTTTATGATAAAACTAAAATTTTTACTAAAATTCAAAACACAAACCGTAAACAGTTTCCAACAATGCGTCTCAGATTTAAAAAATAAATTATATGCAAGCATATATTTTACATTATATTGAAAGTATTAGTAAAAAAGGTTTTATTGACTGAGCTGATTATTTATAATTAAAAATAAACAATACAACTATTTACAAATACCAATAACAAGCAACATTTACTAAAATAAAACAAAAACAAAAAGTCTACAGTTACAACAAATTTATATAAATATTTAAACAACATGCACCACACTAATTGAAACAGTTCACTACAGAAAAAGTAACAAAAACCACAAACGAAGGAAAGTTTTAAGTTCAAATGATTTTTAAACACTGACTACAATACATTTTAAAACATATATAAATACAAATGAAACTTATACGAATGATAACGTCTCTTCCTCCAGCACCACTTTCTTATTCCATGCGACTAGGAAATATTATAAATAGTTACTGATTTATAACTGTTTGTTTCCCTCCAACAGCCCATCAATAACCCAAACATAATCTATATTTTTAGATAAATTTTTAAAATTACAAGATTTCATTTTAAAAAATTTACTTTTCATGGTACAATTTTCATTTATTTTTATTTTTGTTGCCTAGTATGTGGACCAAGCGTCGGTAAATTATATTTAAAAACTTTTTTGTTAGCCTAAATAAATAAAATAAAGTAAATGAAAATGTATAACTATTTTATGTCATTTATTTTAGGGTAGGCTTTAAATAAAGCAGTTTATTTGATAATAATCTTCTTAAATTATGATAACATAAGAGGAATCCACAGGCTCAGTTATGTAATAAAGACCTCCTTACGTAAAATGTTGAGATGCCGAGAATACGAAATTGCAAGATGATAGCTTTGGTATAGGTCACAAAAGCAGGAAATATGGGGAACATAAAATGCAACGGACATTTACTTAGATATATTCACTGAATGATCCTCAGTAAAAGCTTTATTGAAGCTATAATATTAAACTGAAAGAATCACTGTTGGAAATATGTGTAACAAAAGTGGCAGTTGACATCTAAATGAAAATATGTATGATTTTTTGCTCCCTTGATGTAAAGCGTTTTTTGGCAATTTTAACCGTAGTATGTGATGAAAAATGCCTGTATAATTGTACATATATATATTAATAAAAGAATTAATGTACATTGGGAGATATCACTAAGAGTTTATTATCATAATCGTGGTTTATGTTCGTTCTTTCAATAACTTACTGTATATTTAAAAAATTATGTTTAGACCTTTCCTTATTAACTTAATTTATATCGCATACAGCAGATGCACAAAAGGGACTACTTGCATCCTATTTTCTTCCATCTAACGGTAGCCCGGGTTTTTTTTTTTTAAATTAACATGTCAAGAACAAAAATTTACAAAGTGCATGGAAGTTCTCATACCACAAAATAATATTATAGTGCTTTTACATTGAAACTAATTAAATATGTGTTTATATAATTTTTTGCATACATACAAAGTTTATTTAACTCTTAATAGTGAGGCACATTTAATATAATGTATTTAAGGTACATACAGTAGTGGAATGGTGCTTTGATGTACTGGGGGTGATGTAATACTTACCGACATTCTCGGGCCGATGTGCCTGTATGACGTCAGCAAGGTCGAGGTTTCCAGCAATGACTGCCACCTGGTATGGTGTCTGGTTGGCGTAGTTGAGCGCGTCGTGTTGGCAGCCCCGGAACAGCAGCACACGAGCACATGACTCTTGGCCGTTGACAGCACACACATGTAGTGGTGTGTTACCTGAAGCATTGCGGGCATTCATGTCCGCTCCGTAATACAGCAGGTGCTCGAGGTGCTGGACTAAACCGTTCCGGCATGCCTGTGGGAGTCACACTACATCAGTCATCTACAGTTGTGTAACATCACTTGGTGCGAATGTTGAGTTTAGCTTCAGTTTACCCTCCTTTTAATGCAGTGTCAGAAATCTGATGCTGTCACAGAATTGACTACCGGAATCTGGAGAAATCCAAAAACAGTCGGTGACAAAGAAGGTCAAAATGACCTTTTTACATTGTTTGTGATATCAGAGACAATCAGATTACAAAATATAGTATAATTTAGGTGAAGAGGTATTCTCATTGTCTCATCAGGTACACAATCAAATGCTCTCAGGGCCGTACTCAGCTTTGGCGGGCCTCGTCATGTACTGCCACCCGCCCTCGCACAAGTGTGGCGGGCTCTGATAAAATTGTTCAAGAAAACTGGTCTGAGTACAGACCAGAGTGCTCTACACAGACACGATCTCTAAGGACGGTAGAGCAACCCAGTTTTCGACATGAGAGTAGCTATGTTATCATCTGTGGTTAATTAAGTAAACAGCTTATTATTAAATTGGTGAAGTATTGCAATGCGAAATACATAAAAAACCAACAAAACATTAGAACATTCAATAAGCTAAGTGAAAAAAGCCTTTTCCTGAAACAACTTGTTTGCTTACATGGTTTGATAAGGAATGATAATACATAATTGCTTATTTGGATAGATCTCAAAGATGCAACATTTCTCAGCAAAATATGAAATATTTTCTTCATAATCAAAATTTGTACAGCATATTTTTACTAACAGTATCCCAGGTACTGTTAAAATTTGAGAAATGCCCCTTTGTAAGGGTTAAAGAAAATATTTATTGTGACCAAACCAAATTAAGAAATGAATTGGAAACAACACTGGAAGAAATTTGGTTCTATTCCTGTATACCTGGAAAACTTGCTTCCAGTACAAGATTAGATTGCTATGATTAGTTAAAAATGACACATTTATGTCTTCCTCCTACTTCATTGACATGCATGATTTAAATCCATGCTAAAACAATTTAATACACTTTTCTTATATTGCATTTAGAAAAATCAAATGTGTCAAAATATAGTTTAGTATCATCTGAATCAGTTTGTGGCATTAACATCTTAATACCTGTAAGATGAAAATAAATATTGTACTTAAATTGTTAATATTATCTGAGATACAGTTAAGCATGCAAGTGTTGGGTTTCTATCAGTACCTGAGATACCATTGCCATATTACAAGTCAGTGCTGTAATTAAAGGGATGATGAGGGGGATAAAACCTCCCAAAAAGGTCTAAAAAAAGTAGCCATCCAACGTTTTTGAAATCAACAGTTAAATGTTTAAATTTGAATGAAGTGTATCTAATTTATTCAATTTTAGATTTATACTATACGCCCCTCCCCCCTCGTAGGTCATACTCCAATCAGATTCATCCCTCCCCCCAAAAAAAGTCCTGATTAAACAATTTTTACAGAAGAGCTGTCTACATTAGCCAGCCTTTTCATTTTTGTAAAGATGGTTTTAGTTTTAATACTGACATTCCTTCGGCTTGATACATGATGCTGACAGTACCTGATGCACCTCCTGCCAACCCTGCAGGTCCTGAGCTCCGATGACAGCTCGGTTATGCAGGAGAGCTTCACACAGCAGTGGCTCCGCCCCATGTGTTACAGCCAGGTACAGCGGGGTCAATCCCTTGCAGTCCCGGTAGTTGGGACTGGCCCCGAGTTCCAGCAGAGTTCCGACCGCCTCCAGGCTGTTGTGCTCCACCGCGCGATGCACAGCTGTAGAACCATCACGTGTGCGGTAGTCGAGCAGTGCTCCGCCATTCACCAGGGCCTTCAGCACATTGGTCGGTTTGCGCACGCCTGTTGCCAGTGTCAGCGGGGTCTCTGGACCAGTAAAAATAAATATTTAAATTAATTAGATATTAGTTGAGTAAAAAATACTTACGAGTTAACAGTTAACTAGCACTACCAGAAATTTAAAATTAGTTACGCTCAAATGATTTATTGATGTACAACTCATTTAATACACTTGCTGGTGTTGATTCCAGACAGTCATGATGTCATTATGATTTCAACACTAATGAACCGATTATGACATGGTCTAGTGGCGGAAATTTTAAACTTTTCAAGGGGTAGAATATTAAAATTAAAATGCGTTTTCGATTTAGCCATAGGAAGAGTGCTAAAAATTTCTGAATACTCTAACTTCTGGAGAACAGCCTTTGAGGAATCAATGTAGAATGTAAAATATAAGCATATGTCTAGTTGTAATAGTTTTACATCTATCGATGATTGGTAACACTGAACATGATTTAAACCAAAATGGATGTCCCAGTGTCGCAATATGGATATTGGCATTTCTTGCTAATATCTCATAGTTTGTGCAAAGACACCTAATAGTTTCTTGGAGACCATGAGGTTCTGAGTTTAGTGAAGTGAAACTGGGCAATATGCAGAAATTACCATCATTAACCTCATGGATTTAATGCAGTCTGATTATACTCCTTTTCCACAATAGCGTATACTAGAATATTAAGTTACAGGTTATGATTTAAGATTTCTTTAGGCTCTAAAACAACAATTTTTTCCTCTTTTTTATTAAATTTGATATAAAAGTTATAATTTTTAGATAACATTATTATCAAGAAACAAAACAAGAACAGTACATGCAACTTGCAATTCAGTTTTGTTACAATTTTATTCTAGTAAAACCCTACATTTTCTCTGCATAACTACTCTTGTGTTAGTGAGTCATATTTTTTATGTTATTCTTGTAAAGTTATCATATTTACTTAAAATTTTCAGGTTCTATTCATAAACCTAATATTTACTACTATGTGAATTGCAATTAGTCTAAATAAGAGAATGTTATCGAGCATATAAAACATAATTTATATACAAATGAATATTTAATTTCAAAAGCTTCCATTTTTATATTTTTACATAAATGATTTTATTATTTTATGTTGCTAAACAAATTATTATCAATACAATTAAAGAAATAGAAACTTGCTTTACTCATAAAAGTTTCCAATAAAATTCTACAAAATAGCATTTATAGCTTCAGATAACACATAAATATCACTTTTGAAAAAAGAAGCAAAATCTAAACAAACTTCGAGTTTTCTCAAACAATGGGAAAGATTTTGACAACTAAATAAAAAAGTTTTTTATAAACAATTCATAAATTTATTTGTAAGTATTAGTTGGTATAGCACTAACATAAAGTTCTATAATTATTACATGATGAGTAGCAGATTCCTAGACACAAGTAAATGATATGTGTTATATTTAATGGGCAAAACCAAATATAGCAACTGAAGTAGAACCTAAATTGATTTTTGAAGTTAACACATTGCCCCCAGTATAATGTTATCTAACATATATGAAGATTATTATTACTACAATAAAGAAGATATAAAATTTAAAGGAGACTCTTTCAGAGATTAATTATAATATGTTTAGTAATAAAAAACGTCAGTACCATAAATAAATGCATAAAAAAAATACAAGAATGGATATATTCAACAAAAATTAACTATGGCTTGTGTTCTTACACCTCGAAACAAAAACCATAGAAAATGAATCAATCATTCTCCTCCACCCATCTCTGTTGAAGAAAAAAAAAGTATGCAGCAAGAAAACCGGCACTTAACTCGTCTGAAACAATTACAAAGAACAGAATGTAAACTACCACTGGTAATAAATCACGTCTTAACCTGTCCACAATTATGAAAACAATCGCTATTGTCCGAGTAACAGATCGGACCATGCACTGCCTCGGGCGGAGTTGAGGTCCAGACCGGTAATGGACAGGCCAACACCACAACCATTTGTCTACCGGACTGGTTCTGTTCGTAAATTACAAAATTATGTAATGAGCAGCAAAAGTGATTTTTAATGAGGAATGTGTTTAGATAATAAATCAGTCCACAACCAGGAGTCATTCTTCACTGCTGTTGCTGCTTATTTAATAACTGCTGTCCGGATATTTATGGTTATTGTCAGGGACATCTGAGACATATATTAGTGTCAATGAGTGAAAAATGTGTGAGAAAGAGTTCAGTAGGTGTACTACAATCTGTAACAGTAGACATCTGACATCTATTTTTTTTGCAATGACAGGTTGTTGTGTGTTAACTTTATTTTGTTTTTTATGATTATAAAAGTTACACGATTTTGTGTAACTAGTAATGTTATAGATTTTATATGGTTTAAAATAAAAATAAAATAATTAATTCCTAAGATTAACTGATATCTAAGTATCCTTGACATTTTGTTTGTGCTCCTGGCAGACAGATGCTGACTGATACTATAACACTTAATATTATTTTCATAAAAATATCTTTTTTTGAGTGATTTTCTTGTTGCATGTTATTTTCAACTTAATTCTTCAATCTTGTTGCCTGGTTTAGTAAACTATCTCAATATCAATATATTAACGTTTTATTCTTACTCCTCTACTGTTATATTAAAATTATTTATTATTTGATAAAATACTGATGGAGTTTGGATTTGTTACTTTTTAATAATAAAACATTATTTTATTATTTTAGCCAGCTTTTTTACAAAATAAAATATATTAACCATTTCAGAGAATGTTTTCTTGATTTGTTGTAGTATCTTTTACTAGGAGGATATTTCGTGTGTTTTGTGGCTATAGTTATTTTCAACCATTCAAATATATTACTTTAATTTTCATTAACTAGTAAATAATTAAGTGTTTCTAATAAAACATTAACATACGGATTACAAAACTCACCACAATGTTCTTGAAGATAGGCAACACAGAGTACAATGGTCTACAGCCTACTGCAGTGGTCTCCATAAAATAATCATTGCCTCTCACTTTATATCACCAACAATTAATTGTTGTGTAATAAGAGTCTGACTATTATGTACCAGGAATGCTGTGGTAACATCTTTCCAAATCAGTAAAAATTGGCTGCACCCAAGGAAACTAATACAGAGATTCCAGGATGTGTAATAATTTTTAATGTACCTTCCAACAAGACCCACTTCCTTATTAAGTTCCACTTGTACCTTGGTAAGAAAATATTATTATTTATAAGTAAATCTAAATTCAACAATAATACTTTAAATTAACATATATAGACCTATTAGAATTAAGAAATAAGTAAAATCTAGTTAGATTTATTGCATTAAATTTGAATTTTGAATGGGGTTGAGTATGGTACACAAAAAACACAGAACCAGAATAATTGTCTATAAATTTAACAACAAAACTGATCAACATATAGTGGAAAGATGTTTTGTTCTAAATTGACAAACTATTGAGACTCACTACTGCTAGAAACGGCTGTAGATTATTTTTATAAATTTGACCAGTAACTTAGTTTCTGGAAATTATCTTAGTAATGTTTACCATTAACTAGGTAATAAACTAGAATATCTTTCCTTCTCTGTACAGGTCCGATATACTATCTGTAGTTTAACTTAAATCACTATAAAACTTTTTGGTTTTTTTCATTATTTCAGGACAATAAGCTGAGAAATTGCACTTAGTCCTAAAAGGATAATCCTTTGCGCTGCTTCAGTAGTGATAGGATATTCTGGATGAGTAAAGTTGGGGGTAGCGCCACCTCCTGCCAAGATCCATGAGGAAAGATTTTGGGCATTAATATCAGTTGTCTCCTTGCAAGAAGGGGAAGCCAGCTCTGTACCAGTCTCTACAGTCAAAGTAGGCAGAGGTGGCACACCCTTGTGTATAGGCTAGCAACAGCCCTTACTTAGAGAGTCCCACGAACTTCAAAAATCATCTCACACAGTAGACTAGACTAATCGATCTAACCCTGCACCTCAATATCTCAACATTTGCGGTTAGTGATGTGTACCTCCTGGAAATCCATAAGGTTGTCCAGATCTAAGTGACACATCGGTTCAGTACAAAACCTTATTGGCAATTCAGTTAACTAAACATAATCTTACTCTCTGTAACAATCAAGATTTGACCCACCTCCAGTGTCCGGACAGTGAAAGTTAGGGTCAAGCCCCTTGGAGCACATCTTGTTGATCTTCTCCACCTGGGCATTCGTGACATAGTCCAGGAACCGGCGCAAGTTGGTGCGTGTATGCAAGGCTTTCAGCTGCTTCTCGTCCAGGTTCACCATCTTGTACACACGCCGCTTTGCCTTCAGCTGGAAAATGTCAGTAACAGTTAAATATTATATTGAACACTTACTCATGAAATCTTAGTTACTAAGGTAATTGCAGAAGGTTTCCTGAGTATCGGCAGTCAAAACTATTAATTTTAAATGTTCACTTATTGATAGGGTAGTATGCAATGTTAATATACTGTATTTTCTCAGATGTTTATACTTTTCATTACGAAATTTTACATCATTAGTATAATACAAGGTAGATGTACATTGTTACAGGCTTCACTAAGGTTGCATGCAAACTTTGAAATCTATAGCTCATTTGATTCTCGAGATGTCCTGCACACAGACATACAGACAGACAATGATAAAAAAGAAATTGACACGAAATTAACACATCATAAAACTCAATCTTGTAGAAATGGGAGTTTCATGCATAATTTAAAGTCTAGATGTAAAATCTTTCTTGACACATAATACATTCAGACTCTTACTCATTGAATTGGATTTCATATGATTAAAAAATAATAAAAGTCTCCTCACCAAGTTACTATAAAATTATGTATGTGTTGAGATAATTATATTGCATGAGTTAATATGTCACATGTTTGAATCTCTTATAGGTGTATTGAGTTTGCTTACAAATTTATTTATTCTGCTATTTTTGTTGCCATGACAGTTACTCATTAGATAAATGTAAAAATAATAGCTAATGCTCAGCCAAATCCCATGGAGTGACATGCACCATCATTAAACTCGCTCAGTATTTCTCACATAGAAATGAAGCTTTGTGCTCAATTTCAAGTCTATAGGTCAGTTCATTTTCGAGTTATCATGTGAACAGTAGAAATGTAGTTTTTCCAACCCTTGAGTGAGTGAGGCTTTGCTAAATTTCAGCTAATAAAGATTAACTGATTGAATGATTCACTCAATCATTCAGAGTACATTTCCTATTGAACTAGAAACATGACATTTGTTAAATTGGTACCAGATCTTTAGCTCTAAATAATCAAAAATTAAAAATTTTACTATTTTTATATGTTAATAGCATTTTGGGGGTTGGGAATGGGTTCTAATTTATTTCTTACGGGAAAAAAAACGACAAAAATGTACACTTACTAACCTATTAAAAACTCCTTAATACTTAATTTTGTACAAATCCATTTCACTTCATATATACAAACAATAACGCTAATACTTGATACAAATTAGTATTAACAATCTGTTTTAAATTACTATTTGCAATCAAGAGTTTTTGAATTTATTTACTTAATTGCGAAAGAAATATGCTAAGTTGTTTAATTTGTAGTAAAACATCCATAATGTAACTTTTGTTAACAATTTTTACAAGACATTGTGCTTTCACTTTGAACTAGAGAAGCCATAGTGAATATTTTGAAAAATGCATAGGACAATTTCAGGCAAATATTAATGCTCTAGCAGTAACACAAAACCAATGAAGGTGAGGTGTGAGGAAATTTGGATTTTCCAGCAATTATTGATTTTTCTAAAACCAATCATCACAGAAAGCCAATCACAGACTTTGGGGAAACCTACTGCCAGTCTCGACCTTGGGTGGATGCTGTTCCAGCAACTATTTAAATAAATTGGATTTACCTGGAATAAGTTATGTCAGCTGACCAGTTTATGTAGCCATGAACGTTGGTTTAATTGACATTGGAGTTATTCATAACATACAACTCCCTACATATGTTGACATTGTGTTATTGCTACCTACAGACAGTTATTGGATATTGGTTTCTTTACATGATAAACAAACATCTGCTCCAAGTTGGACTGGATTGCAGACTGTGAATTATGAATAAAAATAACATATCAAATTAATCATAAATACATTATTCATTAAAATGCACATGGCACAAGGAAGTTTGTCAATGACTATATGTTAATTTTTGTTTCTATATACGATACTTCAGTTAAGAAGATTAACAATATCACAATGAAATTAAATAAACATTCAAGCAATTAATTTTAAATGTATGTAATACCATAAAAAACAACGCATAAACGTAAAAAATTCAGTACGTAAATAATCTGGACAAGTTAATTTGAAAGACTGTTATAAAACCCATTTTAGTTGTCTTTTGACGGAAGTGGTGTGTATGTATATATTTGTTTTCTTGATCAGGGAAACTCTACTAAAGCACACACAAAAATTAAGTCCGGAATAAATTACAATGGTCATAAATCTACACTTGACATATTTTCTTGATTGTGGCAACAATCAAACTCGAATACTGAATGTTACACATTGATGTTAATCAATGTTTTAATTATTGATCGGGTATGTTGCATTTTACAATGGCAGAAACATTACAATAAAATCAATTTGTGTTTACAAACCAAAATTGTTTTTGAATCCTCTCCATGAGAAGAGTAAAAGGTGTGATAAAATATTGTGAGCAGCAACTGAAACGTTAACAACTAAAAATGTTATTATACCAAAACTTTAGAATATAAATTTCAACTTTAACACTTAAACATAATTAAACTTGAGCTGCTGAAGATACGTATGGAGTTTTTACCACTACATATAACAGACTCCATACAGTTCCAGTGGTGTTCAATGTTTCCTTTTCTGATATATGACAATGCAAAGCTTTATGGAGAATTAATTATACTAAGATCTTGTCCATTCAAATTTCCTCATTTTCTAAGAAACTCCAATAGGAAAAAGTCCCATAAATTACCCTTTCATTAGAAGTGAGCATTTATCAATAATTTCCCTTTTGATCAAAATTTGAAAAAATTAAATTTCTTGATAACTAACCCATTAAAAGTGTTAACAGTAAGTACTTATATAATGATGGCTAACTTAACAAATTTAATGAGGGCAAGACATTTCATACCTGTAATTATGAAACAGGAAGTGATTATATAAATTACATTGTTAATGAACACATACTACAATCCTTTTCAATGGAAGATCAAACTTAATTTAATTAGTGAGGAACTGTTATTCTTCGAAAATCAGTCTAGTTTTATATAGGAGATTATGTGACAATTTACTTGTACTTTAATTCAAAAGCTATTTAATTTCAAATGAGATTATTCAATGTAATATGTAGATCAAAAGGTCTTGCTTGTAAAGAACACAACTTGTATGTACGAAATGAAAGAACACGGCTTACACTCTAATAAAACTCAAGAGCATTCAGTTGAACACAACAAACACGATAAAGCCATCAGAGCTCTGGTGCTTTCTAAATGAAAACATGGATATTGCGGAGGATGTTGGTCCAATAAAACAACACACGAGTTCCTACTGAAATGTAGGAACAGACATATTTAAATACGATTTACAGTTTTAATAACAATATCAAGTGTTCAGTGAGGTGGGTGGTTCAGAATGGAGTGGGGACAGCATGATGGTATAAAGGAGAAAGACTGACTCGGAAAGAAGAGAGGCATTGTGACAAAGACCTCTCTGAGATGAAATGCCAGGAGCAGATTAAAATATTAACTATACCATGCCTTTTCTCCTTCGCTCTTACTTTCTTTTCTCACCGATGAAAGAATAAACAATAGCGTAATTTCAACTAGATGTTCTTTATAAAACATCTCAATCCAATCAAATTTATTGACCTTCTAATTTTTTATTACGTTTTTTAATAATAGTTGGAACATCCAAACATCCATTAGGAAATTATAAATATATAAAATTATATTCTTTAATATGTAGGGTACCATTCAGATTACACTGAATAGGATGGATCTGTCTCCAATTAAAGTGGAATTTCATTTTGTTCTGATTAATTAAAGGTGTATGTAGAAAATAATTTAGAGAGGGGGAGGGGTGGCTGACACACTGGATGATTTAGGAGGTATAAAATACCTTCTAAAAAAAGTGCTCAAGTTTTCCGGACATTTGACATTGTTCAGTAATACAAAAAAAATTGATACCACTACGATATATGAAATTTGATCTCTTCCTAAGGCGGATAAAATATCCAGAAAAATCCGGTTTCAAACACAGTATTATATTTTTGATAACTTTTTTAAGAACCAATCGACCTTAAATGGTAATAAGATTTCATAGAGACAGGACATCGCATACATTATACGTCATTCATCTTGCAGGATAGGTCTGTATGTACCCTTTAAAACATGTAACAAAATGCATTTTATGGCTGAAGTGAGGACAGAAACTTTGGAGAAGCCCAAAACATTAATTACAATAAATTATTATAATATACAATATTACAACAAATATTTTTTCAAATTGAAATTTTCACATCATGCAGTTAATATAACCTAAAAAAAGATACATTTTTAAATAACTACATTTATTATCCGTAGAAAAAGAGGGAGATCTGTGTTTGTACATGTATTACTATTGAAGAAAATAAACATTATAAACAAAAATCCCATATGTTTTTAGTTTTGAATCACAAGACAATCTTGGATTATTGAGAGATGTTCACACACTGTTTCTGTTGTCAGGTTCAGTTGTGCCAGCAGAATCAATCCACCAGTCACAGCTGCTGTCGTGGTAACCGAGTCACTGTCAATAGACTGAATAAATCATTGTTTGCTCCATCACAACCATAGCCAGGTGTAGATATTTCTATCAATATTACATACTCACCTTTTATCTTCCATTCAACTTTTGCCCTCGAAATATTTTCCTAGTGCGGCTTAGGAGGATATTTGCATTAAACGCCTTCGTTTTTGATTCTATATAATGCATTTTTTTAGTTCCATTGTAAACATTTTTTTTAGTCCTTTGATCAAAGTTGACCTTCACTCTACTTAAGGCTTATGTTCATCTTGGTCCCAGGAGGAACTCAATTGGAATCAAAAAGTGAAAGGCAGTCCATTTGCCTCTACGTCAGTCTGTGCAATAGCTATTGATAGAAAGGTCCAAGAGACTTTAAACTTTGAATAAACCGAAAAAAATAATTACAATACATTTTTATAATTACATTATTACAATATACAATTAACCTTCCTTGGATTTCTAGTACTCCAAGGAAGAACTAAATTGATTTTGTGGTTAAAAGGTCACAAGGGCAGTATTTCTGTTCAATATCTCTTTCATTACGTTCTGTTGAGCTCTTTGAATCTCCGCTACATTGGTTTATCAACACTCGGGTTGTAAGTGGAGTCCCTGCATTGATTAATTTAAGATTCCTGTTAAAGAACTACTGACCTCGAGGTAGCCCACAGGGCCGTTGAAAGGATAGTCTCCCAACCGTCGCTCTTCGTCCAGGAATTTGCCGGCTTTTCCGTTGACTGGAGGGCAGAACAGCCCATAGTTGAAACTCTCCTTCAGCTCCTGTCAACAGAATTGAGTCATGAGTTACAAGTCGTTGGGAAATGTGAACTGAGTTATTAACTTGGTCCTGGAAATGAGTGGTGAGTGACACATTGTAAGCAACCATGTAGTTGTAACCAACACAATAAAAAAGGTTATGGCACTTTTGTATTTATTAGTAAAAAACTACTGATTTATTTCCCATTAACGAAGAAAGCCATGGCAAATAATTTTGAACACTGAATCCTCTAGGACGAAAATTATATAAAAATAAATAAATATTCAAGTATTTCTTACCATTCAGTCACAATTTAAAAGCAATGAATAAATGACAGAATGTAGTACATTCATGCATAAAATAATCAACAAATACGAAATTATCAAGTACAGAATAATTTATAAATAAAACATACAAATCAACGAATCACTGATGCACGCTTCAGTTATTTGATCGAAAAAATCAACTCGATCTGCAATAATATTAATTGTTATGTACATCGCGATTCAACCCTACTAGTGGGTGACAAAATGGTGAGTTGTAAAATTAAAAACAGCAATCAACGTTCCATTAGGAGTTGAGTTGTTTGGACCCAATCCCATAACAGCAATCAACAATTTAACGATGTTACTGAAGTTTCACAGGAAAGAGTAATTAATTTTTCACATTACGCTCTCTATTGAAAGCAGGAAATAAATTCTTGTTGTCGTATTCATTATTTATCTTGTAATTTTGGTTAAAATATGGAAATTGTACATATTAATTAAGTATTAACCAGTAATACTTACAAGTGCTACATTTTCTCTGGATCGCATCTCTGTACTGAGTAAGGAGTCAAAATGCAGGATTGTGAATACACCAAGAGTGAATAAAATATAGCTAACTATAATGCTTGTTGAAACACAAAGGCCAATAAATAATTTTTTTCAAGTAAAGGTGAATAATTAAAAATAATAGTTAGCCAATAGAATATAAATATGGTCGGTATGTACAATATAACAATCAATGATGGGTTGTTTATTCAAAACTTTACAACAAACTACATGTAAAAGATTTGTACAATTTCTCTATGATTTTGGGAGAGGGGTATGAACTCCCTGGACTCCCACATATCTATGCCACTGCCTGAAGTAGCCATGTGAACTTCTTCTGTTCATGCATATGAGGAGAAGCGCGGGTTCAGATGGTCCTTAGTCACATACCAGATGGAGTTGGTAAATATAAATCAGAATTGAATGAAAAAGTATCCTTTCCCACAATAAGCCTTTTCTTGCACTGCTGTCAACCTTTATTATTTTATTTATGAACTTGGCATTATGTGTAAAAATATTAAAATTCACACATGGTGTAAAAACTTTTAAAAATTGTTATTAGTGTGGAAGGCTTTGCAATGTCTTACAGGATTACAGACTTCTGTTTATCTCAACATTTCTTTTTTGTAATCTGCTACACATTTTCTAGCTTCAGAAGTTATTTATAGGGTTATCTTAATAAAACAGTCAGAGCACAGATCTCACAATTCAACAGTCCTCTTGACATAGTGCTGCTAGAGACCACTGATAGTCTTCAATAGAGCCGAGTTTCTAATTAATTAGTGGACCAATTATCTTAGTAATTTATTTGTGATTGGTTTTGACATCGTGTTATTTATTGTAAAACATTTGGTCTTTGCAAACAAAATAAAATGTGTTTCTAATTTCAACATTTCTCTAAAAAATATATGTACTTAGGCTACATACTGTTCATTTTTAAGAGTTACACAATAATAGTGTTAAACCTATTACTCTCTAAAATCAAACAAATATCCAATGCTAGCACTAGTTCTCGTAATATGTGCAAACACTAATTTCCATTATGTAAATGAAATAAAATGACACAAACGCTGAAATTTAAGCTGTTTCAGGACATCACTGTTCCCATATGTAGGTAACTGAGACAATTCAAACGATTTTATTCTTGAAAATTTAAATTCTCACTCATACAATTCCTATGCTCCAGTTCAGTATTTATAATTTTTTGACTGTATAAAATACTATTATAAAAGTATATGTATTCGTCACTTAAATACTAATATAATAATAAATTCGAGTTAATCCACTTAGCTTTCATGTTTGCAAGGGACACTTTTGAAATCTAATTAAATTTTTATTTTTTGGAATATCCAATTTTTTAAAAGTTGGTATTCAAATCGCCCTGCAAGAAAGTTTATCCCAGCTTACAAATTAAAGCTATTAATCAAGAATCAAGAATCTTTATTTTGTTGTTGACATAATACATACGTATTGACAAAGTCATATTACAGCTTGAATCAGCTACAGTCAATTCTTCAATAATTATGACATAAAAAATTATAAATATTTGAATATATCATTAGCTAACAGGCATGGGTTTTAAGTTTTACTAGGCTATAATAAATAAATAAATAAATATTGCACATAAAAATAGATATTGCACATAAAAGTAACACACATAAGAATAAATTATCACAGACAAAATAATTATTATGAAAAACAAAAATAGCATAAAAACACTGAAGTCAAATAACAAATAAAACTGCACAGAAAAGTTTAAAATATAACATATACAACAATATGTTATATATAATCGCTTCCTTTATCATATATAATTAATCCTATTGGGTTTCTATTACATAACCGACAATATGGGTGAGTTTAATACTGCTGTAATCACATGTAATAAAACCACAATTCATAATTTACTTTATTAACTAATTTCAGTTAATGTAGGCTACATGAAATTATGTAGGCTACGCAGGTTGAGTATACAGACGAGAGCAAATCATGTGTGCAATGCAAGCACGGAGTCTTTGTTCTTGACAAATTACTACACATTTCTTTGTTCCTCTCAAGAGAAAACGTTGGACTACTTTTGTTGTTTTCAATTACTATTTCAAAATAAGACTGCATTAACCTATGATTTTCTACCTTTATTGGAAATTAGAAAATGAAATTCCTGTTCTTGTCCTTGCAAACATTAACTAGTTTTACTATATTACCGGAATAAAAATACAAAACAAAAATGTTATGTTTGAAAACATTCAATATGTACTAACATAATAATCGAAATAGTATACATAATTGAATCAAATATTGTTTTTTCCTAATTACTAAGAAAGAAGAACGATCTATGGACATATACCCCACAATGCTGAAAAGTGTTAGTGCGGGACCATAACATTCAAATAATTAGAAACTTAGAAACTCTCGTTAAAACCTGACTATAAGGTTAAGAATCTGGATATAGAGTGTTAGATGCTTTTAATTATTAGATTCTCAACAGAATTCGACAATTTTTTTTTCAATAGTTTCTTCCGTTTCTTCATAGGATTAAATTAAATGTAAATAATATAATTATGTTTTCTTTGATAGAAAGAATCACAAGAACTGAATTGCAAGTATTTAGCGTTTAATTTAAAGTTACAGGCTAAATGCTTTTAAAAAGATTAGCTTAATCTTATTTCAGAAATTTAAAAAACTAAAATTCTATAGACGTAAATAAATAATCCATTTATTATTTGTTGCAAAATGTACAGTAATTTTAATTTGTCTATATCTTCTAAATTGGATTCAAATATATGTCTTTATAAAAAGACTGTACGATATGTTGATATAGGATAAATTATGTTTTATCAACGCTGCCGCCCGTGACAACGTTTTGAATGTAGATTCAACATTTCTTTCCTAGACCTAATTTAATGAAACTTTACTAAGGTTGTTGATATTGTTTGTAGCGTATGTTTGTTCAGGATATAGTATTTACAAATCTCCCTTCTCACCAAAGCAATTTAAAATTGTGTTAACAATGTTAAAAGTTGTTCTTCACTTATGTTTTTCCAATCCAAGCCGCCTCGAGACATTGTTGATACAGCGATGGGCGGTGCCTCACTCCCAATATTGAATGAATGGACCATATTGATCATTGATTGGTTGCTTAACTCGCCTGTATGAGCAGAATGTTTCATTGGCAGTTTCGATTTAACATCTGGTTACTGAAAATGGATCTCCACAGGGAGGCCAAAATATTTCAAGAACGTAACTTTGTCAACAATAATTCGACGAGATTATGATAAATATACCGCATTAAATGTTTTTTCTACATGTAAACCAACGACCCTCTATTAATATTATACATACTATAGAGTTGTTCTTCACAATATTATAATTACAATGTTCCTTGAATAACAACTAGTACTCGTATAATTTACACATTAAAGGAACTAATTTTGCATGTTTGAACAGATTAACTTCTCAGCAAAATTTTGAAACTACGAATTTTACTATTAATTAATTATTATTACCTAATATTACCATGGTGAATGTCTTATTTAAATACGTCTCATTAAATCTTTATTTGTCAAGAGCTGGCATTTTCAACGTTGTTTGTAATCTTAAAAACTACTTCAAAGGCAGGAAATTATCAAGCAAGTGACGAGCAACAAATAAAGAACTGAGGTTTTGAGAGAGCTTGTGAATAATAATCCGAGTGCGTTTCTTGAAGACGGCCACGGCCCTTTGCTACAGCGTCAACTACAGAAAAGACCCTTCTTGGTTGCTTTGAACTTTTCTTTTGATCTTACTGTGGAAAACTGCACCTAGAACTTTTCAACCTAAAATATTTAAAGCTGCAACATTTCTTTTCTCACACTCTTTAAATAGTTGAATGTACTTTAGCTAGTCTTACAAGTTTATGATTCGATTTGTTTGAATAAAGTAGAGTCGAAATTAACTGTGTGGCACTGGATATACTTATATATTATAATTGTTTTTAATTGAAATTTACTTACTACAAACTATTTATTTAATTATTAGATCAATAGATAGTACGAGAAAGATTGATTTACAATAGAAAGGAATGATAAAATTGGTGAATCAGTAAATAAGACTTCTCCTCTTGAGAAAGGCGTCTTCGTCAGGATCTCAAATATAATTATGGCCGATCGGTTCGATACAGCTCCTTAGTGTCGGAGCTGTCGGAAATTCTTTAACGCGTTTTGACAGTTTGAAAGAAACTTTTTGACAGTTGCTGTAAGTTTCTGGGTACGACATGGAAGTGGAATTCTGTTTCTACTCAACATGTCTAAAAATAGTTTCCCTTCTGAAGTTACACAGAATGTTACTTGTCCATAATCACACATTTACAGAGAGCTGGATTTTTGAAAATTGTTGACTAACAATTTCAGACTAACTGTACTTATTTTAAGAAGAACGTTTTATTTTAAAGCGAAAATCGTTAAATATTAGGACAACAATATTCACGATAATAAGAGTCAGTAATAGTTTAAAGTAGGAATCATCCTAACTTAAAGATGAAGGGCATCCTTAAGGAATTACCAATTAACTGTACAATAGGAACACTGTACTTAAGCAAATGTAAAACACTGTAACTTGTACAAAGTTGTTACTTAAGCGAATAAGCTTAAGTAACAACAATTTTAAATTATGTACAGAATTACAATGTAGAAGACACATGTTGCGTGACACGCTTCCCTGAAGTTACGTGCACAATTTTAAGACGAAGTTTAATACATCCTCGAGATATCCTATAGAAGACAGACGGACAGAAAAACGACACGAGATATTTTGCCAGCCCTCTGAGCGATTACAAAATTAAGTCCATAGCTTATTTTCTCTGAAGAGTCAGGTTTCGTTAACTCTCTCCCAAACCCTACGACGTGATCTATACCATTATTGAACTTGCATAAATGACATTTAATGCAAATATAAATTTGTATTCATGCATGATATGAACTACTAACGTTCACCAAATTCCATGGAGGTACATGCGCCATCATCAAACTCTACATTGGCTACGTGGAAATAAAGTTTCATGTATTAAGTCACATCAATGCGTACTCGAGATATAATGCAGTAAGATATACAGATAAACAACCCAGCAGAGAAGGAATTTTCCAAGTTATAGCAAAATATGTAGTATTTCATGTAATTGGTACAATTCTTTCTCGAGATAGCCTGTGGACAGTTAGGCTTCGCTAACGCTCAGCCAATAAGGTTCACTTAAACTTTTACCATCTTGAATTAAATATACTACAGAATTTGTATTTTAATTACTTTCGGGATAAATTATAATCTTATAACCAAGGAATACGTCCTATTCAAAGGCACTGGCGTAGATCACATTGATGGCATAAACAAGCGTTACATAATCATAAATTATGGCTTGTTACATCGATTATTATGACTTTACGTGGTATAGGACACTTTAACACGCACAGGTAGGTAAATTGAATGTGTAAATATTACTCCAATAACAGCAAAATAAACGTTGGAAGTAGGTGTTGAAAAGAACGATCACCAAAACAGAACGTTAAAGGATCTCGGGAGCCGATTAGACAAACAAGCGGGGAGGGAAATGATGAACGATTGTTGACATATTATAAGATCCAATCTTCAATCAATCTTGCACCGTCGACATCTCCATCCCTTCATAAGCCTAATGTCTTCCTAGAGATAAACGTGTAATCCATCCTTTTACTCACTAAGGTTTATTAACGGCTTCCAGTCAAATTGCCAATACAATTAAATTGAATTTTCACTTATTGCTTGCTAAGGATTTAATTTAAACCTTTCAATTTGAATGGAAAACCTTCACTTAGGACACATTTTCATTTTATTGAAACTAAGGATGATGTTTGAATTATTATGCGATAAGTACATGTTTACCTAACACAACTACACATGAAAACCCTAACATTTAGTTACGCACAAAAACAATACACAAACAGAACTACATTTATAGAGATAAGGAAAATACACGGCACCAATCACCAACGTGTGTTGTTTATTACACACTGTTAATTAAAACATAACGAGTATAAAAATAAACAGTTTTTTCCTCTTTTACCAAAAACCACCACGCCCCTTTTATTATACCAACAGGTCAAAGAATGTTAGTCATGTTTTCCAACCAGGCACTAGCATTTTGTTGTACGTGACATTCAGCATAGCCGTATATTATACTATGAGATTAATTTAAAGAAAAGACCGGCCTCTATTTTAGTCAAACTCTACCTGTCTCCGAGGGCCATTGACTCAGTCTTCTTTGGGAGCGTCTAGTCAAAGAGAACGAGGGGGCGAGTCGACACTGTATAATGTCTACACTATTCAAAAAGTGATTTTAAGCCTGAGATATCTCTTACTCGGGCCGAAAATTAGGCCGTTAGGCCTTGCTGAGTTGTATACAAGGAACTTCTTCACGGGTTAAATACAAAAAGGAGCACTTTATCATTACAGTTCGCCAGCATCGGAGAGTATTCGTCTAATTTATTGTTTATCCGCCTACCACCTTCTGCACAATATATCCCTCAACATAATAAAACAGCTATGGTGGGAAGATTTGGATCAGTTTGAGTGCTGAGTTTAGCTCCAGTTCACCTTCCTCTTAGTGCAGCGTCTGGAATCTGACGCTGTTACAGACTCTGGTTCTGGAATCTAGAGTCCTGTTAGTCTGAAGAGATCCAATAAAGTCGGTGGCAAAGAAGTTCAAAATGAATATCGTTTCGACATCAGACACCCTGGCTGCAAATATAGTTTAATCTAGGTGAAGAGGTATTCTCATTGTCTCATCAGATGTACAATTGAGCTTTAGATTCATTTTGAGTTTCTCCTCTTTAGACTCCTCAGCTAGATTCATGAAGTCTGTGATAATGTCAGATTTCAGACGCTGTAGAAATTTCATACCAAACTACATCGTGTGGAGGTGAAACCTTGTACATCCGGAGACTTCAAGAAGATGTTAGGGCCTGGAATTTGGGAATCTTATACCAAACTACATCGTGTGGAGGTGAAACCTTGTACATCCGGAGACTTCAAGAAGATGTTAGGGCCTGGAATTTGGGAATCTTATACCAAACTACATCGTGTGGAGGTGAAACCTTGTACATCCGGAGACTTCAGGAAGATGTTAGGGCATGGAATTTGGGAATCTTATACCAAACTACATTGTGTTGGGGATGTTGGGGCTGCTACAACCAAAAAGCACAAAAGTTTCGCCCTACAGACTATAGTGTAGCTTGAAAATTCCATCTCAATTCTGATTTGAACACATATAAAAAACCAGAAAATGAGTACAAAAAAACACAATTTAGAACCCATTTACAGATAAGTTAATTAAATCAATAAATTTTGCTGCCCAAGCCATCTTTATGTACAATTGCTACAAAAAGTGTCATTCTTTGATATTGTAAATAAATTAAATATGCATTAGTATATCGTAATATTACATAGATACTGAACTCAGTGTTAACAAATATTACCCCGTCATTTGAATTTACGATTTGTAAGTAGAATAAGTGTTTGTCAGTAGTAATTAATACTTAACGTATAGTTTTAGAGTATGGAGAGAGCTATTCAGTTGTATGCATTCTCTGCATTCAATAGCAGTCCGTTTACGTAAATGTTTTTGGAAAAGATAGTATGCTTACGGGTACAGTAGGAATAGAAAAACACAAGAATGTAAGAGAAATCGAGAATCAATAGAGAAATCTTTCCTAAGCAAAAACATCGTCAGCCGCGCTCGTTTTGGTGGAGATCGGAATCAAAAGGGGGAATATATCAATATATATTGATCAAAAGGGTATCAAAAGGGTTAAAATGGTTTAATTTTAAAAATTTTTCTCAGATTATATTTTCCCTAGTTTTACACTAAAAACCAACCATCATGCAGATAAATAATAGTTATCTTTATCCAGTTATCAGCGTCAGATAGGTAGATAAAGTAGCTGAAGTCAACTTCCAAGGTCCTGTAAACAGTTAACTGGCGCTGATTTAACATTATTTGCCAGTCTTAGGATCTTAGTGTGTCAAGCTATGAAAAATATTATCTAACAAATAATTATAATTTAATAATATTAACTCCTTTAATACCAACCATCACATTTCATCCTCTACCATAATTAGCGACTAAAAATCAATTTCATGTAGGGGGAAAATGTTTATATCAATTAAAAACAAAAAACAGGTTGTGTACGTATACAATGTAAATTAGCTCTCGAATTCTCAACTGTTTTGTTTTTTAATAGCCTTACGAGACTGTACTTCCTCGATAGCGTTTTATAATATTTTGAAAAGTACAAAACAAAACAGTTTATACAAAAGAAAAACATTCTTGAACACAATAAGAAACTGTACAATTTATAAAACAGAGTTTACTGTGATCCGTTCTTCTCTCTGTCTTCTCCAGAACGATTTGATTTAGACGAACTAGAATTAATTAATTAAACTGTGAATAAATCAAATTAGTTTTTCAAATGGCGACGGATTGTTCAAGAAAATATTCACAGATCTCTTGACATTTTAATTAATCCAAGTTCAATTATTGTTGTAGTACAACTTTTCTAAAAGCTTGCTCAAGACAATTGATTTTAACTCTATTTATTTTACGCCAACGTAATTTTTATCCATATTTTACTGGCCTAACGTTGGCAGACTTGCAATTCGCTCGTGCAAAGGTAGAACAGAATGTGCAATAGTGTTTGCAAACCTTGACTAATCAATAATGGTTTCTTTTACTACAAAATAATTTGTTTCATCTTATTGGCCGCTGTTGGGGTTTTGCCATTAACACTTGGCGAGTGGAGGGAAAACTTTGGAAGTTTGGCATCCCTTTCAGACCCCTTGGCGTCCTCTGAGCAATATGGAGGATATGGAAGAATTCCAATCCAAAAACCCTTTACACATGTCAGACTTCAAAATGCCAATGTCAGCCACATTTAGACAAATTTATTTTAGGACTAAATGCTGAACATTGATACTGTTTAGAACATAATACTCAAATATACTTTAAATTGTTGCTGACTAAATAGTAGCATACATTTAAAAGGGGCTTGTAGGTCATTCAAAACTATTTATTTTACTATTATTCACTTAATAGATGTAATGGATCACTTGTATGTTTTTGAATTCTTACTACAACTAATATAAGATAAATGTTTGGGTTGGATTATTTCCAAAAACCAAAAATTGCCGTCTACTGAGTTATCAAGGGAACAACACACGACACTGCTTTTGTCTATTTTGGATATTAAATATCCTAATTCTAGTGTGTAAGTATCTTAGTATTAGTTTGCAACTGTTGGAATCTATACACTTATCATAAGTTTGAATTTAAATTCTGTCATAAAATAATCCGCCTTCAATATTTTGTTCAATTAGAACAATTTCCTGAGAGAATGGTCTAGAGAGCCTGGGTGATAGGAAAGCTTGAATGTTCTCAGTAACTTATCGATGTCTTAATGTGTAAATCTTAACTTCTGTGCACTGTCGTGACGGTTTTTCGTTGTAAATGGGTACGACCCACAAAATACACACATGTTTTTGGGTGGGTGGGTATGATCTCTTCACGAAGTGGTCTTTCCGCATGAGTTATGGGAAATCTTAGAAGTAGGCTGGGTTTATTTACAAGAGGTGAGGAGGATTGTATGATACAAATACGATTTCTCAAGTGACCTGAAAGATGGAAGCCGTTCAAACATTTTATAATCTGAACACTGTAGGTGCCATATCATTTTGTAATATACAAAAAAGGCTAAATAAAAATGAATTTAGAATTTTAAAAAATACAACTAAAATTATACCCACAAATGAGGTTTCAATTACATTGAGATATTTTAAAATGAAATTATACGAAAGGAGAAGAAAGGGGAGCGATCAAGCTGAAATCTCCTACATACATGCACAAAGATTTAGTTTATACAGATAACGAAATTCTATCATAGGCATAGAAGACAGCAGTATGTATTTATTGTTTACAATAAATAAAAAGTAAAACGTTTGCTCATAACATGTTTGTATCTTGTTGGCCATACAAAAGCATATATTCCATTAATAATAGAAAGAAAATGAGTTGCTTTTAGAATTATCTATCTAAGCTACCTCGTATAACTTAATTTTAAAATGGATAAGTAGCCTTTTCAAGAAGCTTTTAGTGTAACATAAGAGCTTAACTTAAACTTATAAGGCTTTGCGATATTGTTTACAGGTCGACACTGATCCTTTGCTGTATATAACCTTGTCACTTGCATTGGTTTCTTCAGCACAACTTCACTGAAACAATTCTGCTATGTTGCAGTGGCGTGTATACAGAAAATTATTTCAGGGGAGGGGGGGGGGAAATTTTTAATGTCTCTCTAAAATTTCGGAGGGGGTGCTTGTGCCCCCGGAGATCCTTTTCTTTATATACGCCTATGTGATATTACAAATAAGCAAATGTTAAAAATTTCAATGGCATATATATTAGCCTATTACATGCATAATAATTTATATATTTTTTATGTTTGTTTCCATATTTGGTTTGTTGGCATCACCATAGATCGGTGTGTACATTAACACAAACGACCACAAAAATGTGAGTATGACATTTCTTGATTCTATACGTAACTCGAATAAAACAGTAGAAATACATAACTCACGTGCATTAGAAGTCTGCTTTTATATCATGTATTCATTCGCGTCTTCTACACTTAAAAATTATAAACCCCTAAAATATTTTAAATAAAGCATTTTATTTTTATTTATTTATTTTATTTAGCCTCGCTATACGTGTAATTAATTAGGGCCCGCCCTAGCTAGAGATAAAACTCATTGTACGGTAATGTTTTAAAATTGTAGTTGTTGTAAAACTTTAATGTAAAATATTTACATATTAAATCCAAGAACAGCAAAAAACGTGTACAAACACAAGTTTAAAACAAAATACAATTTATTTTACTTTTATGTTTCATGGTTGAATGAAAAGTAACTGTGAATACATTTGTATTGTACAAATATATAAAATGGGACAAAAAAGAATTTAGAATATAACACACAGTCTACTACAAAAGTGAGAGTTGATTCTTAGCAGGAACCGACAATAGGCCTCATGTTCGTTCTAAACACGTCAGCGAACTACTGACATCAATTGTTGCTTAGTTGGAAACAATAGTTACGTAAAAGTCAATAATAATTAATTTGGTTATTTAAAATTATTGTTTTGAAATACAAATAAAATTAATACAATAATGTGAGTTACTGATTTCATCACTAATAGAATTAATTATGAAAACGTGTGCAGTAGAAATAATTCGTTAAAATTTGATAAGAAACAAGCAATAAGTGTAAAAACTATTACATTAAAAAATTATATTTCAACACGTGATTATCACATCTGACAATAGTTGCAATTTCAATAGTAGGTACTTCATACACTGGGTTGCATATAACACTGGTGATTATTACGATGTTTTTACAAACTTGTCCGATATAAATTCAATTACTTAATGTAGGGCAATACAACAGGGACATGTACGTAGTATGGCACAACTCGTAGATATTATTTACTGTTACGACTGTTTCACTGTTATAACTGTTTCAATATTATTTAGCGATACTACTGTTTCAATATAATTTACTGTTACTATTGTGTCTATATTACGTGCTGTGACCAACGATTCAATATTACTTACTGTTACGACTGTTTCACTGTTATAACTGTTTCAATTTATTTAGCGATACTACTGTTTCAATATAATTTACTGTTACTATTGTGTCTATATTACGTGCTGTGACCAACGATTCAATATTACTTACTGTTACGACTGTTTCACTGTTATAACTGTTTCAATATTATTTAGCGATACTACTGTTTCAATATAATTTACTGTTACTATTGTGTCTATATTACGTGCTGTGACCAACGATTCAATATTACTTACTGTTACGACTGTTTCACTGTTATAACTGTTTCAATATTATTTAGCGATACTACTGTTTCAATATAATTTACTGTTACTATTGTGTCTATATTACGTGCTGTGACCAACGATTCAATATTACTTACTGTTACGACTGTTTCACTGTTATAACTGTTTCAATATTATTTAGCGATACTACTGTTTCAATATAATTTACTGTTACTATTGTGTCTATATTACGTGCTGTGACCAACGATTCAATATTACTTACTGTTACGACTGTTTCACTGTTATAACTGTTTCAATATTATTTAGCGATACTACTGTTTCAATATAATTTACTGTTACTATTGTGTCTATATTACGTGCTGTGACCAACGATTCAATATTACTTACTGTTACGACTGTTTCACTGTTATAACTGTTTCAATATTATTTAGCGATACTACTGTTTCAATATAATTTACTGTTACTATTGTATCTATATTACGTGCTGTGACCAACGATTCAATATTACTTACTGTTACGACTGTTTCACTGTTATAACTGTTTCAATATTATTTAGCGATACTACTGTTTCAATATAATTTACTGTTACTATTGTATCTATATTACGTGCTGTGACCAACGATTCAATATTACTTACTGTTACGACCGTTTCAATATTATTTACTATTACTATTGTTTCAGTATTAGGCCCACTTACTATTAATACGGTTTCAATGTTATTTATTGTCAATACTGTTAAATATTAGTTACTGTTACTCTTGTTTCAATATTATTTAATGTTACTGTTTCAGTGTTATTTACTGTTACAACTGTATCAGTGTTATTTACTGTTACAACTGTTTCAGTGTTATTTACTTTTTCAACTGTTTCAGTGTTATTTACTGTTACAACTGTTTCAGTGTTATTTACTGTTTCAATTGTTTCAGTGTTATTTACATGCGCTCTCCTAACAGTTCTGTTGGGTCTCCTAATGTTTAGGTGAATAATAATACTATACACAAAATACTCACATGAAACATGGAATCACACACAAAATCTATTACAGTTACAACTCTATTACAGTTACAACGGTTGAACAAATGGAAATAAACAGTCGTAAAAGAAAATGTTTGGTTGTAAAGCTGGCAATCGGTTTTTAATTAATATTTAATTTTTTGTGTGTTTAATCTTTCTTAGTAGTTAGTTCAGAAAATGATTTGCAAAAAAGGTTCGCATCGCGATAATTTACATTGGCGTGTTGAAGTTCCCTATTTCTTAATTTAATTTTCGTGTATGTTTGGTATCGCGTTATTAGTTAAAACCTGCAGAAGAAAATAGTCATTAATTCTCAAAACTAGTCATGAGTAAGTCTTTTTTTTTAATATAAAACAATTGAGAAACCCTGTAATTCTGGTGTTCCCAACATTGTCAATAATTAACTTAAAAATTCTAAATACTGGAATTGTATCAAGAAAACTGGATTTATTGAAATGACAAAATAAACACTGTAATTGTTTTGCAGTATAAAATGGCCTCGTAAGGTTTCCCAGTTAGTTAAAGTGACAGGAGCCGCTGTAAGACTTCCCAATGACATTATGGAGCCATTTACGCTGCTAAGTCTCTAAGTGCTTCCTCAGCCACGTCTCGCCTCTTTCTCGCACAATTTACAACGGTTCACTATTCAAAATATACTTTACAACACGCCACATCAATCACGAGGTTCTGTCGTTTACATGCACAATAACTCTCATCTCTGTCTGCAAAAACTGAGAATTCCCCAACCGACCAAACAATAAACTCAGGAACCAAATACAAACAGATTTCGCAGAGAAGGTCCAATTTTGGCAAACACTTCGTAAAATGCTATAGTAATCCGCCCAAGATTGTAAAAAACACAGGTTAGGTTAAGCTACTGTATTTAACTTATCAAATGTACCTATAGTTGATACCTAAATTGAAAACTTAACAATACAATTAATTAATGTTATTGTGAAAGTAAAAGAGTAGATTTGAAACAATAACACGATTTCGAATGATTCACATCTAGCGTTATAAAGATAACATAATTTCTGAAATCTTGTAATCCTTTCAAATCATCCATTGTCAATAATTTACTTAAAAAAGAAATTTTGGATTATTCTTTCGGATATATATCCGAACATCTTGAATAATCAATCCAATGGAGTATCGATGGACCCGACAGAACGTAAGAAGTCCTTGCCGAACTGACAGTAATGTTTTTCCGGATTAGAATAAATTGGTGATCGACAGCTCAAAATGATCCTTTCTCGTGATCATCAATTGTGGAAAATCTCAGATTCAGACCACGAAAGGAACCCACAACGTTATGAGGCAGATGGGCAGTTATGGGGTTAAATGCCCTTAAGGAATAACCTAATTCCTGAAAAAAAACTGACTGACACATTACTGCCCTTTGACCTTTTGACCCCAATCAATAGGCTTCCTTCTTGAACCAATATGAGTGTATGCAGCAAATTTCAAGTCTTGGGTCATTTTTTATTGGTTATCACATAGACGGACATACGTGATGTATGACACGATGTTCAGACAACCATGTTCAGAGAAGCATGTTGGGTCCTTAATAATTAATTATGGGAGTAACAACGCAGATATATAGGTAGGCTACTACTAACAGTGAAAGATGCGACAGCAACAGTGACCGCGGCGCCTGAAATAGGTCAGCTGTTACGATAGTTCTTGTGGCGCCTGACACTTCCGCCCCTGCCTGCCCTTGCCACGCGGTCGGCCAGTGGTCAAGTAGCGGGAGTCACAGATCGCTGCATGAGCGCCTACAGACTGGCGAGCCGAGCGAGCATATCTATGTGTAACGTTTTGTTACACCTCGCTATTCTGTACATGAGCGCCTACAGAGTGGCGAGCATCAGTGTGTAACGTTTTGTTACACCTTGCTACTATGTACATGAGCGCCTATATACTGGCGAGCATCAGTGTGTAACGTTTTGTTACACCTTGCTACTCTGTACATGAGCGCCTACATACTGGCGAGCATCAGTGTGTAACGTTTTGTTACACCTCGCTATTCTGTACATGAGCGCCTACATACTGGCGAGCATCAGTGTGTAACGTTTTGTTACAGCTCGCTAGTCTGTAAACGAGCGCCATGGTGAGAGAAAGAGTCCCGATATTCTGAAATCTTTTAAGACAATTCAATGAGAAATTAGTTATAAGGAGAATCTAAACAAAACTTCAAATATAACTAAATAAGGTATGAAATGTTAAAATTTAACTCATAGTTCTTTTTGAAACATTCAACAGATGAAAAATGTTTTAACCCTTACACATAGACTACTATATGCAAAAACATAGTAGGCCTAAGTACAATGTATACTGATGTCTAAACTAAGAAATTAGAATATTCGGTTTTTCTAATTTTATTAAATGGCAGCTTACGTATCATTACGATCAAAACAAGACGTAAAATACAGTATGATAGTCTCTGAGATATTACTCGCTAACGAATATAATATTCATGTAAAATTTAACTTCCAAGTGTTTATATCAGTATTTTACGTCCCCTTTTACGGCAACGTGATCAGCTTAAAAAAGTAGTCCAAAACCATGTATCACCAATAGAAAATTTCAAACTTTTCATGATATGGCCAAAGTCTCACAAACTATGTCTAAATTAGCGGTGGCGATTTATTACATATCTGAAGAAATAGCCTATAGGAAAAAATGAAGGGTGAAGCATTTAAAACTCAAGTTATGAATGAATTGTGGATGGAATGTAAAAAATCTTGATTAAGATACCTAACAAATAGCATTACGTCGTTATTCTCAATGTAACTGTTATAAAACTCGTCTAACAGCATTCATTTGTGAGACAAATTAAGATGATAACCGAGCCCCACGGAATGCTTGATAAATCGGTCAGGCTAAATAGGCTATAATGAAGACTGTCCACTAATTAACCACAACCAATGAGACACAAATTTAACGCGAAGGAAGAGAAATTGACAATATCATCGGCGGGGACGTTCTCAACGAAAGGTTGACGAACTGTGTCCAATCAATTGAATAAGAAAGCAATCAGTGTCCCCTCGAGATTGATGATTGTAAGGTGGTGATGATGGATGTAGGATGACGGCTCGTCACAGACACCCCCACCCCACCCCACACCGTCATCAATAATGTAACAAGTCCAAATGTGATCCATTCCACTCCGCACCACTTCCTCGTGGTTCAGTCCCGCGCTAAAATTGTTTTGCTTAGAATCGGTCCACACTCATACGGATTTAATTATAACACAGGATAACGAAGTTCACCATTGACTACAGCGATGCGACCAATATTTTCTGGTAGAATTTATTTTATTTTATCGCCACAACTATTTAAGATATTTTTTCTGGAGAGAGAATTTGCTAGAAACAAACTCTCAATCACTCATCTAAATTTGGTATTTTTAGAAATTTCACCAAGGTAAAGCGGGTAAGACGAGGATAAGTTCTTTCACTATGCATATGAATTGCGATTTAAAACAGGTTTCTTAATGAAGACCTAGGGTAAACAGCTTTTAAATGAATATAACTTAACATATTTTAATAGCATCTGTACAGGGCACATAGGTTTACACCAGCAGTACTTAACAGGCAGATGTGAAACATAAATAGTACATATTAAGAATTGAAATCTACAAGTTGTGATACTACAAAAATTCTCTTCAGTGACATACTGTAACACAATCATATCAGTATTTTCAGCGTGTTTTCATGGGCCTCATTTCAAAATGGCTCAATTTACAGCTTCACCTACGATTCATTGTTGAATTACTAATTTGTTCTGTATATTATCTTGTCTTCTGGTAAGATGTCCTAAATAGCTTTGACTAACAGAATTTACAAAAATAACCGACCAGCATGTTACTGCTCTAAAATAACCTTCCATCGTTCCATGCAATTTGTGGCGCAAAAGTAAACCTATTAGAAGCGATAACGTGCAGAATAAATAGTAGATAGTGGAAGAAAGTAATCGTTGGTAATCTTTGTATTGTGTCAACAACGACAATCAAAACAAAGATAAGACAACTGAGTTTATTAAGTGAAAAGGAAAATTGTGGCAGTATTATACTAAAAATCGAGGAGTAAACTTTTAATCACAGCCTTTAGAGATTTTTTATTCTGTATTACTTTAAGCCTCAGTATTATGGTATAACAAATTCAAAGTTCACTCAGTTTATTTACCTTGACACTACATTTAAGTAACATCCACCAGGAGTAAGAACAAAAAACTAGGGTATTTTAAATCATGAATTGTATATGCTCATTTACTCATGAATAATACGACGTTGTTCAACGAATAATAGGTATTTAAATGTTTCAATGTGTTCGTTTTAATGGTTTTTATATAATATAATGATATTTATTACACAGACAAACATTTGTTATTTTTAAAACAAAGGAATTAACTACACGTTGATGACATTCCAGAAAATGCTGTCATCAAACTGTTTCCCTAACAACCGGGGACCACAATATCGTTGGCCATCGACGCAATTTGTCAATCGAACGTCCGAGCAACACCGGAAGTGGCAACACGACCTGATCTGAACCGGAAACACGCGGCTATTCTCATTGAATCATTTACGTCGGTGTGGGAATGGCGCTTTGAATCGATAATTGAAATCGGTTTATGAAAAACCAAAGCTCTCGGAGTATGGCTCTTGTTTATTAGCCATATTTTACACGGAGTTTTGTTGTGCGTCGGTTAAAAAACATACTTGTGCGATTGACAGTTGAGCTAAGGTAATGAAATAGGTAAAAATAATTACGTTATACATTTTATTAATTTTAATATATACTTCAACGTGTGTAGCGATGTGCTGGCAGGAAACAGTGCACTACACGTTGTTTAAACAAGTTTATTAACATGTTTTGAAAACACGACGCCGTTATTTTTAGAAACCGAATTAGAGTGGACAGCGCCGAGTCGTTAGCCCTTTAGATTGCAATTAACCTTTAAAGGGTACAACCCGAACCCTTGTGAAAGGGCGGCTAAACAAGGCCATAATCAGTGGCGGTGGTCCCCTGGTCCCCGGCCGAGATATTTACGGCAGACAAGCCTGTCTGTACCCGGAACTGGTATCCAACACAGGATAAGAATGTTGATGAACGTAAACGCGTAGCTTGCCAAAACAACAGTAGGTAAGTAAGATTAGAGGATAGCATTATCCTTATCAAATAGCACAAGATATCCTACCAAGTTTCGTATATTTTCAACCGTCATCCTATCAAGCTGGATGGAGTCGGACGTTAAGAGATTTAAAATTACCTAGTACTAACACTTTTAGTTTTTTCTATATTTCTATGGGTTATTCAGGAAAAGCCTCAAACTTTGTAATACTAAATTGTTTAAATATTCAAAAAGCAAATCTTTATAAAAAAAATAACTAAAACGCGTTTTGAAGTGTATTGACGATATCTTTTATAAAGCTTCGATTAAAAATAAGGAAATACATTCTTCTTATGGGGAACAACGCACAAGTTACTACAGCCTAGCATAGATTTATTATCTTAAACAACATTGATTTATTACAGTTGAACTTTATTAATTCAAATTGATACAAATTTCTAATTAAAAATGTATAAATTGTTCATTGCTGATTGTGATAGAAGGACGCTGTGAATGCGGCAATATATTTTGGCACAGGATTCATTTTTGTATAGCCACTTACATTTTTGAGTTAAACTACTAAAATAAAACGTTTAGTTGTATACTGCTTAATTTAAAAAAAAATGTAAAATAACAAATTCAAAAATAAAAACCAGTAGCGTGAAACCATGAATGGACTAAGAACGTAGGCGGGTGGTCACAGTTGGAAGGACAAGAAGTAGAAGGCAGCAGCCGGCGTGCGTGCGTGCGGGGGCAAGTGGCGTGAAACTTGTGTTATAATTAAATGTACGCTGTGTGAAAGATTTATAGGCGAGACTTACACGATATGCTCCCCACCGCTTAGTGGGCCTGAGTCATGTAACGCAGCAACGCAGCAGAAAAATGTTACAAGTGGCGTGAAACTTGTGTTATAATTAAGTGTACGCTGTGTGAAAGATTTATAGGCGAGACTTACACGATATGCTCCCACCGCTTAGTGGGCCTGAGTCATGTAATGCAGCAACGCAGCAGAAAAATGTTACAAGTGGCGTGAAACTTGTGTTATAATTAAGTGTACGCTGTGTGAAAGATTTATAGGCGAGACTTACACGATATGCTCCCACCGCTTAGTGGGCCTGAGTCATGTAATGCAGCAACGCAGCAGAAAAATGTTACAAGTGGCGTGAAACTTGTGTTATAATTAAGTGTACGCTGTGTGAAAGATTTATAGGCGAGACTTACACGATATGCTCCCACCGCTTAGTGGGCCTGAGTCATGTAATGCAGCAACGCAGCAGAAAAATGTTACAAGTGGCGTGAAACTTGTGTTATAATTAAATGTACGCTGTGTGAAAGATTTATAGGCGAGACTTACACGATATGCTCCCACCGCTTAGTGGGCCTGAGTCATGTAATGCAGCAACGCAGCAGAAAAATGTTACAAGTGGCGTGAAACTTGTGTTATAATTAAGTGTACGCTGTGTGAAAGATTTATAGGCGAGACTTACACGATATGCTCCCACCGCTTAGTGGGCCTGAGTCATGTAATGCAGCAACGCAGCAGAAAAATGTTACAAGTGGCGTGAAACTTGTGTTATAATTAAGTGTACGCTGTGTGAAAGATTTATAGGCGAGACTTACACGATATGCTCCCACCGCTTAGTGGGCCTGAGTCATGTAATGCAGCAACGCAGCAGAAAAATGTTACAAGTGGCGTGAAACTTGTGTTATAATTAAGTGTACGCTGTGTGAAAGATTTATAGGCGAGACTTACACGATATGCTCCCACCGCTTAGTGGGCCTGAGTCATGTAATGCAGCAACGCAGCAGAAAAATGTTACAAGTGGCGTGAAACTTGTGTTATAATTAAGTGTACGCTGTGTGAAAGATTTATAGGCGAGACTTACATGATATGCTCCCACCGCTTAGTGGGCCTGAGTCATGTAATGCAGCAACGCAGCAGAAAAATGTTACAAGTGGCGTGAAACTTGTGTTATAATTAAATGTACGCTGTGTGAAAGATTTATAGGCGAGACTTACACGATATGCTCCCACCGCTTAGTGGGCCTGAGTCATGTAATGCAGCAACGCAGCAGAAAAATGTTACAAGTGGCGTGAAACTTGTGTTATAATTAAGTGTACGCTGTGTGAAAGATTTATAGGCGAGACTTACACGATATGCTCCCACCGCTTAGTGGGCTTGAGTCATGTAATGCAGCAGACAAATGTTACAAGTGTTCTCTTAAAAGGTTTGGTAAGTATATAGTACTCACAGTTATAACTGTTTAAGTAAATTAGTTGACAGTTAACGAATAAATACTCGTATTTCAGTAGTCGATGTATTACAAGTTTACTGAGTGACAAATTTAATATGTGAAGTCAATTTATTTTCACTGTAATATGTCAGATTATTTCATAAGGTATCGGTTCTTCTTGCCGGTTCAAACTTAAATTACATTATTACAACTATTCGTACTGTGTTTGGTACAGTAACCGTGAGAATGCTTACTAATTCTCAAGAGGTTTATTATTGTGTTTAATTCGTCTATATGACAGTTCCTAACATGCTCGCTTCTATACGATGATCCAGGGTCTCGCATCACATAAGGCAATTGGTAAAGTAAGTAAAGTAAGTAAAGTAAAGTCAAGTAAAATAAAGATTTCTTATTTTACCAGGCGAAGTTAGAGCTAAGAAACCCTATGTAACACTTAACCTGGGGACCAACGACTTAAAGGTGACTTCCGAACCACCACCAATGGCCGGGTAGGGTTCGGATCGGCTTGCAAGGACAAGATCGTTCCGCGGTCATCCATCTAAGGCCTCTTTCACACACATCGAATTTGGACGTCTGTCAAATGCGACTGATAGAACACCCACAGTTTAATTAATTTAATCACTGTTTTAAAATTTGTTTACACATATAGTTTGTAAATTCTCTAAGGAGCTACCATTAGTTTTCTTCTTAGAAGTACTGTAATTTAGAAACCTACCTTAGGCACTGTCCTAAAACACAAGACGGTCAGAATTTGACTCCGAAGACTGACTTTGATGCAGTTGGCAAGAACTAAGGCCTCTTTCACACACATCGAATTTGGACGTCCGATAAAATAACGGGCGATATTTTATCGTTTGGGTGCCGCTTGCACACACATCGATTTTTTTACCGTTCAGAAAGTTATTCGAGTATATGGTGTGCTGTAGTGAGTGTTGTATTGCTTCTCTCTAATGAATAAAAAACGTGTTGTGGCTATGTGGTTCCTATACCACCGTATAAAGCGTCGTAGGATTAAGTGGAAGTGCTGGAGATACATCCGATTAATAAAGCGAGGGAACAGGTGGGAACCTTTCACACCGTTTTTGAAGAACTTCGACGTGATGGAAATAAGTGTTTTAATTTCTTTAGAATGTCTACGGTTTCGTTTGATGAACTTCACGAGAAGTTAAAAGATGTCATCAAACATGAAAACACTAAAATGATGAATTGTATTCCCACACAGGAAAGGCTTGCTATTACGTTAAGGTAAGTAACAAATTATTAAAAATTCTAACACGTTTTAGAGCTAAACTTTAATTAATAATGATAATACAAATGTTTGTTTAAATTTATTCATTTGAAAAGAGAAAGGCTTTCGACATGAAACAATCTTGTTTTATGTGATGCGTCAAACTCAATTAATTTAAAATCTGGTATTAAAAAAAACTTTGGTTATGAGCTACAAGCTCTTTATACTGTACTTCAAGGGCTGAAGTTCCATCGATATTACAATATAACACTTCAGAGTTAATTTAATTCATGTGTACAATTTATAAATTAACTTGATTAGTCCTAAAGATGTGCACTGCACAGGGAGAAGGCGCAGTGAGAAGTGAGGAGTGAGGACGGACGGTAAAATATCGATATGTCTGGAAGCGCACGAATGGACACGTACGCCACTGTAAGGACGGCAACGGCACGGTGCCGTTGGTCTGCAGTGGCAGTGGACGGCTGCTACACGGCATTTTATCGTTGCCGTTCAGAGATCTTCTAGTCTGAATGTTCCCGTTTACTGCTATGCGCCACTATTGGAATTTGGACGGTCGATAAAATATCGGACGTCCAAATTCGATGTGTGTGAAAGAGGCCTAAGCAGCAGCCACGATCGACGTTGGTTGATCCGGTTACTTTGCGATAACCGTTGTACCCGCTAGCCGCTACACTACGCCATTGGTACGGATTAAAAAAAGACATATTTCCAGTTGTGCGGTATAATATTCCACTTAATAGTTATGAGGTTTTAATCTAAATTATACTGGGGGAAAATCTTGTTTCCTATATGCGTTCTTCACTCAGATACGAGATCTATAAATCTCGTAAATCACTGAAATAATTCTGTGTGCGTCACGAGATCTCTGGGTCTCATTATATGTACAACAAAAAAATATTCTTATCTTATGTGTAATTTCTGTTTTATTTGTCCCACGGGTTTTCACCGTGTAGTTTCTTCAATATAAAATAAGTTCCTAAGAAATTTAATCAAGATTCAAATCAAAATAGTATTAATTAAAATTAACACTACATTTGTCATTTACATTATTTTTCAGTATCGTTGAAAATAAATTAGTTCTTTTATTTTATATTCCTGACACTAAAGAAAGCCACAACTAAAATTTAAAATGTTGTAATTCCAAGTGAATTAAAACATTTAGTTTTATGCAAAAGCTGGAAAAGATTCAGCGGAAAAATAAGGTTTGGCCAACAAATAGGCCTACGTAACTATAAGAACACATTTATATACCCAGACATTTTGTAAGCGTTTGTTGGTTATTAACTTTACTTGTGTGCGATACGAGATATCGAGACTTCGGAATCTTACATCATGTCCCAATCGTGACCAGGACTAATCGAAATCAGCAAACAAATAAGAGTTCTGAAAACAAACAAGACGCACTGAAAAATCATCTGTGCAACAAGACCCTAGGATTTGGTAACTCGCCAGAAAGGTTTTAGTCGGAACTGTCACATTCTTGAACTCGTTAATTTTCAAAATATATTCCAAAAACGCCATTTAGGGTTTAAAATTCCATCTGAAAAGAGGAAAGTACCGTAAGTAAGATAAAATTATCGAAATTTACCAGTGGATATAACATTATTACTAACCAATAATTTACATTAAAAAATCAACAAAATTTCAATTACAGTTTTTAAGGAGGCAATCATCTCGGATTAACGGATTAAATAACATTTGATTCATTGTACATATTACAACATCAGCTAGAGAATGATAAAAACTGCCAGGAAGGACCCTCCCTCATATTACGTTTGCTGAAGTCTTTCTACTACCATCACCCTGGGAAGTAAACTAGGGTTATCGATCAAGTTACCCCCCCCCCCCTCTTTAGCTCAACATTTGCGGGTTAGTGATGTGCCCTTCTTAGACATTCATGGGGTTGTTAAAATTTAAATAACAATGTGTTATGTGTCGTACCCACTGTAGGTTGTACTGGCAGGTATAAACCTGTTAATAATTTAAAAGTTACAGCCAGAAGACGACTGATGTGGTTACAAATAATCTATGTACCCAGCATTCTATATTTAAATCTCCAAATTGTGTTTGGAAAAGAATCTATTTTTTAATTTAAAAATTTTAATATTTTAGATCCCTTAACATCAGCGAAAGAGCATTGGGAGAAGTTTGCATGTGTTTTATCGTATTATAAAGATCGGCTGAAGTACGTTTTTTGAATGGCGCCAAACCATGTGTCGTATTGGCCAATCAGCTGATCAGTTTGTGAGGTTATGTTTGTAAGGCGACACTCTGACCTTGAATAGACACCGTGTGACCGCGACCACAAACTCGCGAGGACCCGGCGCCGTGGTTTTGCGTCACTGCGGATGGCATGTATTTAGCGACACAGGAAAACAAATATTATATTAAAACAGTATTAACTAATCAGCGACCATTACTCTACTAAAAAGTGGTCATACAGGGTTTCCCCATTCCTCAATTCTACTCTAACTGTAGCAGACTTGCAGAGCATTCAATATTTTTGCAAATTAAGCGATACATAAAGAAGAACCACATTTATTTTGAGGTACGAGATGTCACGTCTGAATGTTGATTCCCACGAATTTATTTGAAACTATTGTGACACAAGCTAACATGAAATCAATGGGAAATAATTTCCCTGATACACAAATTATTTGAGACGTTTTATTACACCGTATTTTATTTGTAATATTTTTAAAAATGTCACGATAAATATTAAATACACAATTTGTAGCTGTTATATATGTATGTGTTACAACTCAATACACGGTTTTGGAAATTATAGAATTTATCAAAAAACAGGAATCTAACCTTCCTACCCTAGCTATGTTATACACGTGACGTGTTATACACGCGTTATAACACGTATAAAACTTCATTCTCTGTGTTGATTACTAACGAGATAAGACTTTTAAAGCCTCTGCTATTTGCCAAGCCAGTATACATTTGTAGTTGCACGTGCCCACACGTTACCCCATTTAGATACGCCCCTGGCAATAAAGAAGGGCCAGAAGCCACCAAAATGTGAAACCCGAGCCGGTCATCCGGTGTGGCGCCCACACGAAGTTGTCAGCTGTCTGCCACCCCCTCCCTCCCACCCACCCGGTAGCAAACAACAATAGGGATTAGCTTGTACAGTAGAGAAATCGATTACACTTTATGATCCTTCCAAGTCGAGAACTGTACATTACATGACTGCATTTTATATTTCCCACACTAATGTAAAGAACACTGCAGCAGACGACATTGGACTCTTATTCATTTCGACATTTTTCGTCATATCCATGAATGTATTTGAAAGTGAGTATGAATGGTGAATGATTACAGCGAGTGAGTGAACTGTAGTCAATAAGAATCATCGTAACAACAATGATCACTGGCAACCAAGAGTACAAAAGTCCGAACCACGGAAATTCCGGTCTTAACCTATAAACACCTACTGGTGAACGTACATTTGAAACCAAGATATGACGGTTTAAACCTTAAACACGAGACCACAAATTCCACCTTTCACAACTTTCAGGCATCAAAGTTTGCAATCGTTGTATTGCTCGATCTATGGCCACTCCGCCGAATAGGATCTTTCAAAATCAAGTTCAATCTTCTCAATTACGGTCAACAGCAACCACAACAATCATCAGAGAATACGCAACTTTCAGGCATCAAAGTTTGCAATCGTTGTATTGCTCGATCTATGGCCACTCCGCCGAATAGGATCTTTCAAAATCAAGTTCAATCTTCTCAATTACGGTCAACAGCAACCACAACAATCATCAGAGAATACGCAACTTTCAGGCATCAAAGTTTGCAATCGTTGTATTGCTCGATCTATGGCCACTCCGCCGAATAGGATCTTTCAAAATCAAGTTCAATCTTCTCAATTACGGTCAACAGCAACCACAACAATCATCAGAGAATACGCAACTTTCAGGCATCAAAGTTTGCAATCGTTGTATTGCTCGATCTATGGCCACTCCGCCGAATAGGATCTTTTAAAATCAAGTTCAATCTTCTCAATTACGGTCAACAGCAACCACAACAATCATCAGAGAATACGCATCACATACGTTTTGATGGCCAGAATCCACAAATAAATACCTAAGATACCAAATTCTGTATTTTTGTTTGTTAGTTTTGCAGCACGACATAATGAACGGTAGGCTAAATAATAAATCTTGCAAGTCGTTATTTTAATTTACCTTAGGCTATACTGACGTCTTTCTCATATTTCCCCCCAGCTTATCCTAACTGTAGTTTAAGTCCTAAACCTGTACTATTACTGTTTTCTTTAAATGTTTGATCCGGTTTAGCCAAATTTTGTCAGTTTCTTTCAAAGCACTTCTTTCAGTTTTAAAATTAAATTGAACTTGAATTGGACAATGTGAAGAATTTATTTTGAAGCCGTCCTATTGTTTCTTCGTTTAGCCATCCCAGAGCCTTCACGAGAAGAAAAAGGAATGTTATGAAGAGCTCGCTGTTCTAACTGCAGTTAACTTCTCCCGCATGGCCTAGAAGTTGCAGAAAACGGCAGTACAAGCAGCTAGACCGTAAGTCATCTGGAACGTGTCCATTGCCAACAACTCTTCCGTCATCTCAGAGGCGTCATGAATGGGTAAACCTCCGACAGACTGGTGACGTGGGAGAAATGTCAGGAAGATGTAGGCCATGATATACAGCTCAGCGATCATAATGTGACTGATAGTACGTGCGACCTCTATATGTGACAATCGTAAACACATTCGAGCCTAACGGTCAGCATTCACAGCTTCCCTGCGCTGCTGCGGATTTCCTGGCGTTTGGGCACATTAGAGATTGAGACATATTACATATGTAATACACGTTATTATCGAAATTTATCTCTACCATACTCGGAGGGGATGTGGATTCCTTCTTAAATTTAATGTTCCTACAGTGGCAGACAAACTTTTGTTTTATTTTCAAGAGGTTTTACGCAAAAGGCATTTTAATTTATAAAGAATTTTATAAAGGAAAACTGTCTAAAGCCTTCTGCAATTTTTTGACTTCTACGAGAACCAGTGACCTCTGGGTAAGATAGCTTTAGCCTTGCATCTACGCTATGCAGAAATTGATTTAAAATGTCTACTTTTACATTAATAACATTTAATAGACGTAATTCTAATACTGTTATTCCGGCTTGCATATGAAATATCCAATCAAAGAAAATAATCTGTTTTAGTATTCTGCACACAATTGAGTTTTTTAAGGTTGGGATTTTCTCGACGACGCTATCAAGACAAAAGTGTGCCTTAGCATTTCGCTGTGAAAGAAAGCAATTCAACTTGGATTGTAAAGCCATTAAAGTTTTAACGAGAGCTGGTAAAAATCCAATTCTCTGCCGATTTGTGTGGCTGCGACGACGTCACGTCTGAATATACTGTTGTTACACTCCCTGTCAGTGCTTCTAATCACATCTGAAATGTGAATTCATTACTTTATATTTTCATTCACGAGTTCAACTTAAAATCAGAAATAAATACGTGGAATTTCAAACTTACTTTCTTACAGTAGAACGAAGCATTATGTATCTAAAATTACGACATTTCTGTAATTATTTCGCATTTTAAAATATTGTTTAAACCACCACGATGACAACACACATTGATACTAATTTAGAAATAAAAAATCGCATGACATATTATATTTCTATACACTGTAATGAATGGCATTCCATTAACCAGTGCCGCAGGTAAGATAACCTGTCGTAATGCACTGCCTATAAATGTGTGACTTAAACGAAAATGGGGTTTCTAGTCTGCCAACAGGTTTCCCCACGTGGAATGGATTATAAATAATCAATCAATCAGAAAATCAACAATTGCACAAAAGTTTTGTGTTATATCCCGCTTCAAATTCCTAAATTATTTTTAGTTTTTTTAACAAGTTTTTAATACATAAAAAACAAGCTAAAAAAAAGACAGATTTACAAATATTAATCTACTAGCAGTAACCCACGGCTTCGAACGCGATAAGGGTTTGCACGTGTATGAACACTTCCGGTTCGAGTTAATCATATTTCCGTCGCCAAAGTTGAGTTTGCCTTGTTGCCTCGATAAAGACATTGAACATGCACAAACAGGTCTGAGAAGCCTACTTCTGTCAAAAGACAACGAAGATGCATCTCGCAACAGTCTTTAAATTTATAGTTAATGTTCGATAGTAACTTTGACTTTGTTATCTGCATTACAGTACTGACCAGGCACTGTATACTTAATATTCGCTAAAATGTAAAATTAAATGTATATTTCTACAACTTTCTTAAATTTTCTTATCTGGATATTTTCTTACTCTGTGCATAACAGTGGTTGCAGAAAAGGTTGAAATAAGAAGATTTTTTTCTCTTATAAGCCTCAGCTACAGCTACGTAGGCTTCGATGAACACTGGTTTATTTTCAAAGTATACACACCTTTTTTCGTGTCTATACATTATTGGCCCTCCCCGGGATTTGAACCCGTGATCTCTCAGTTAGAGAGCCGAGACTATAACCATTAGTCTACGGAGGAGGACTAAGAAGTGTTGTTACTATCAAGCTTATACATGTAAACAAATTGAAAATATTGATTAAATTAATTAAACATAATATGATTGTGCTGCCATACAAATGTTTACACAGAGCACTTGATTAATAATGAAACAATCTCTTTAATGTTTTATAAAAACCTTTGTGTTTTTATATTTACCTGAATTTTCCGTAAATATTTCCCGTAAATATCTGAACTTTTACAATATTTTATATTGCTAACTGATATTTGGGGCGGAGAAGAATCCAACAAATCAGGGACCAATATAATCGGTACAGCCATTCTTGAGGTATAAATGGTGTAACTAACCCGACTTTGTTTTATCTATGTAGATTACTAACGAGGATACCTATAAATATATAAGTTTATACTGTTTATCTTCTCAAGGACATGGCATTGTGTTCTGTTTGTGACCGTTACTTTGTTTTATGTATATATACCGTGGCATATCGAAGGATCTGGCAGAACTAAAGAAAGAGTTGTCGCACATGCGGAAGGACTGGCCTTTGACTCTAAAAATCAACACAGTTCTTCCTTGGACCTAGAGAAACTTATTACCATGCTTCAAGTGTCTAGAAAGGATTATCTTACAAACGGACAGACGGATGAACAACGACATGACCCCTGCAGGGTCCTAAATAAATTGCTTATGTTGTCATTGCAGCACTAAACAAATACACTGGTTTTGGCATTCCAAAATTACGCCATCAAAGTGATTGTTACAGTCATGTAGGTCCCATGTTGCTCCCTCAAATACCTATCATGACTACGCCCCTGCCAGTGACAATGGCCAGATTGTAGTCTGCAGGCACGCCAGCGTCTGTCGCGTGTGTAGTCAGGTGTGCGGATCGACACGCACACACGTTATCACTCTGTTATCTCCAGATTTACCTCCCCCTCCCCTTTTGCGTGTTCACACGCCTCGTTACAACCAATTAATTACGTAAGGTTGCGTTTAATTGGTCAATTACCAGAGTGATGTCGGCCACATTCCGCCACCTGGCGACCGGTTGATGTACTTACAGCATTATAGTAAGCTACGTACCGTACTGAAACCTAATGAACGTTTGTTCAACGTAGTTTTAAACAGCACACAAACGGCCAATACAGAATTGATATTATCCATCCAGTAAAGTGGTTAAATATGATCTTTAATATGTTTAACCATCTGCCTCTTGGCTTTTAGTCAATGACATTAACGTGTTATACTACAAAAATATCTTCATGATTTTGGATATTTTGTGTCCGATTTTATGGGTTAAGAACCGACCGTAATGAACCGACCTTGAGTTTTTGCCTATAAGAACAAGGTTAAACTTTATACAGGTTTACGTCCTTATTTTTGATCACAGTGTGGTTGGAAATGGAAAAATATAATTAATAAGCATTCAAACGCGTTTTAGTTTTTTAAATGATTTAAACGACAAAGTAAAAACCGTTTGAGAATTTGTTTCAGAATAAACTACAACAAATATCAGAAAAAAACGTTGGGGAATAGTTATATCTTTTAAGTGGGGCAACTCCTATTATCCTTTAACTAAAAATAAGGTTGTAAAAGCGCATGAGGTTAAACATTGTTTTTACGGGACTACAACCAAGATGGCCGCCAGTGCAGTCGGCTGTTAAAAGAATACCAAACGCGTTACCAATTATAATTTGAACACATCGGCATGGGATTCCTATTTGAATTCCATAAGAGCCAACTATAGTGGCGGCCATCTTGTTTTTAGCTCCATAAGAACAATTTAAAAATAATTTGACTCCCTTATTTCTTGTTACAGAAATGTGGGAGCTGTCGCATTTTAAAGATTTAACAATTACGCATCCAAAGCTTGTTAGCATTTTTTCAAAAGTTTTTAAGAATATTCAGGAAAATCTCAACTATATTGTACTTCATCGTTTGAATATTAAAAAATGCACAATTTACTGTAATTATTGGGAAACTAAAAATGAGTTTGGAAAAGAACTTAACATACCTTTAAAATAAGACATCTACCATGATTCTACGATTGAAAAAGGGCAGAAAGACGGTTGAACATAATGTTTAAGTCTTAAATTCAAGGTCATATTTTTTGAGCCGACTCTTAATAAATAGTGCATATTAACATGTAGTTAAATAGGATAGGAAAAGAACGTTAGTTTGAGGTTTCAAAGTGTCAGACTGCTGCATTTTTGACATCTATTACAGCACAGTGAAGTATGAAATAGTCTACAGTTTTTTCCACATTCTATTATTAAAAAGTGCATTTAAAAAGGTGAGTATCGGGTACACAAAACTAGAGACTAAGGAGGTAAGGACAAATATGAAAGTGGTTACAAGCCGAGACAAGACATTGTTGAAAGAAAGGATGTGTAAAAGCAGAAAGGATGAGTAAAAGCAGAAAGAATGAGTTAAAGCGATGTTGACACTACAGTGAACATGCACGTGCAGGCAAGCTTAGAGAAGAAGGTACATACCCTATACCAGGAAGCCACCTGCGTACAAAATAGAGTTAGTATAAACCCACCACACAGAGGGCGTCTTGTGCATGTGTTTGTGTATTCCGTCAGAACCGAGAAGTAGGTGCGTATCGGTAAGTACTTAAATAAAGCAGTGTTTGTTCTCAGCATATATTTTATATACATTATCCGGGTTAAAATACTGACAGAAATATCAAATGATTTTCAATTTTAGCATATAATTGTTAAAGAAACAATAATGTAAATCGAATTACAATAGAAGAGTTTTGTAAAACTCTAAAAGATTTTGTTTAAATTTTACGATTTGTTTCCTTAAAAATATTAAAAACCACATAATCTGCTTAAAATAAAACATTTCTACGTTCACCATAAACAAATGAGTAATAATTTTAAATTGTTAATAAGTAGCATACAAAACCAAAGTGTTATTGCAATTGACTGAGACGCCCTCTGGAAATACCTGTGCACTTATAATACTCTAGGCTATGTACAACTATGCTAGGTTAGTCAGCGCCAATCCGAAAAAAAAATAATTATTTATGTACACGATGCTTAAACTAGAAACACTACAATTTTTTGTTTTTGTAAATATAATTAAAGCATTTATAAGCCATTCGTTTGTATGAATAAAACAAAACTCTAATATTTCACTACTCATAATCAAAGTGTAACTCTCATTAAACTAAACTATGTTTAAATGTAGTTGTCATAGTTGTTTTGTAAAATTTACTATATCTATGTGGTTCCAACATAATGACCAAAGCGGTTTGCAAAGACCAAACATGTGACAATAAACATACATTTAATACTAGCTAGCCATTAAACTGTTAAACACATAAACTTAAGTGTATGCGAAAGTGGAGTGAAGAAACGAACCAAAGACTATCAGCAACACACACATATAAAATTACAGTAACATTAAGTAGTTATTTTACACGCAGTTTACTATAAACTAAACACAGTAAATATTTTTGCGTAGTGCACTAGTTGCGTGAAACAGGAAGCAATTAATGTTATTTTTAAAATTCTATGCTAACATGACGAAATGGTGTAAACAACAGGTACTCAATGGATTCTACGGAAGATTTCAAGAGATACACGTGTATTTTGATTTGGCGGTATAAATAATTTTCCAAGCCAATTTCTTACCATCCAAATACGGGAAGAATTACTTTTAATGTCTACGAAAATTCTCAATTGCTCGACCATTCGGTTATGTTTCCAATCTACATCAGGATAACGTTTTCCGTATTTGAATGACAAATCGGTTCGATGATTCCGACTATATTCCCGATACTAAACTAAACGTTACGTATATTTCACTAAAAATATATATTTAAGTAATTTTAGAAGTTTACGGGAACGGCTCCTCCCCCTCCCCACAAATCAGAGGGAATTCTTTTCCAGTGCCTTGATATTTCGTGCTCTCTTCCTGATTCGGAAATCCACGCGTTGTATGCCAATCTGTTGTGAAACAAAATGAGCATTCGGTTATACAATCGATAATTTGATTAGGTTTTTTAATTGTTCCTCGGCTACCAGTACGTGTTTCTTTTTAGCTAAAGGAATAATATTATAATCATCGGAAGTTTGAATATCACCCGTACGTTCAGTAATAAAGAACAAAGAGTGGACGGAATCGCAATAAACTTTATTCCTCATCAGGAAGCGCCCACTTGATCTGCTATCTTGTGGTTTCAAAACGAGAACGATGTTTGGGTATATATACGAGTAAGTGCCTTGAGACCACTTTCCCATATTTGGACGACGAATAAGTGGGCGATACTCATGTAAAGTTGTCATCGAAAAAACGTGCACAATGTTAAAAAAAATTTATATACTTGTACCGAAACTACGTAATATACTTGCAGTAACCTATAATAACTCTTCGTAGAAATAGGCGAACGATAGCAACAACTTGAAAAGATAGATAAACCTTAACCAAGAAAAATGTATATACGTTTCACGTTCTACGACTTTTCTATCCAGAGTTATTACACAGACAAAACGACGCGATTTAAAAACCAACTGTAATAAAATGACCTTGAGTGTTTCCCCATGACAACAATGTTTAAACCCCATTCAGTTTTTATACCCTTATTCTTATTTGTAAATTCATGGAAGATATTCAATGTTAAAGATATAAAATAATAAAATAACCGTTTATTGTTTTTGGCGAAGTGTATAATTCTTATATATATATATATATATATATATATATATATATATATATATATATATATATATATATACATTAAACTGTATATATATATATTTACATTAAACTGTATATATATATATATATATATATATATATATATTTATACAGTTTAATGTAAATAAAAGTCGTTTGACAGGACGGTATTTGGTCTTCCGATCATATGTTAGTTTGCTTATTTAAAACGCATATGTGACAGATACGGCCAAATACAAAATAATTGCATCGGAAAAAGTAAGCGCTCTGTAGTGTAATGGTAGCACATTCACCCGGCAAGTGAGAGATCCGGGTTCGTCTCCCGGCGGAGCAAGTACTTTTTGTGATTCAATGTTTATTGAAATTAAAAATAAGGCTATTGCCATTTATACAGTTTAATGTATATATATATATATATAATATATATATATATATATATATATATATATATTCATCGTTTACACACACACACACACACACACACACACGCGCGCGCGCGCGCGCGCGCGATAAAATAAACCAAAGGTTGAGATTCTTTCTAAAATAACCTATTACATATCAAAGACGCTAAAAACGTGTTAATGATATATATATATATATATATATATATATATATATATATATATATATATATATTTTTAATAGACTCCCATGATTCTAAAATTAAGGGCGTAAAACTACATGAGGTTATGATTCTTATGAAGAAACACTCAAGGTCATTTACTGCAGCCGGCCCTTGGTAGGGCACTGCACTGTAGGGTTACACACGATAGACTGATGGGTTGCGTTGTCGGAATCGGAAATGTTATCAAATGAGGAGAAAGGTTATTCAACCGTAGCCAGCAACAAACTGCTAACTGACGGACGGCCGGGTAATTATTGTTGTGTGGTGGTGGCAATCCTGGCAGTCCACCTGCCAAATTGCAGCAATAATCTAACAGCTGATTACAAACCGCGCCTCGGGCTTTCGTAAACATTTCCGCGACCTCGGCGGCTCGCATGACTCACACTCGGTGATTACTTTTACGTTTGTTTTTGTGCTCAACTGATCCTTGTGGTGAACTTTTGTCCAACAACCGAAGTAAAGCTAGAGTTGTTTCCAAACAATAATTAAGGTGGTAAAATTAGTAACCTTGATAAACTTCCTGAATTCGTAAAATTTTTGATCATCCCAATTGAAATTAAAGGCATTTAAAGTGGAAATAAAATGGTTGAAGATAAAAGTTGTAAAATTTGTACAGTATATACACGAGTTTATAACTTTCGGGAGAAACATGTTTTATTTATTTATATTTATTTAGCAAATACATTTGTGTCATTACATACAGTTTAATAAAATGAAAACTCAGCACATTTAAGTCTTCAACTTTTTAACAATATTAAAAATACTCATAACTGAAATAACGTATTTCCTTTTCCTAATTGGTTACTAGTTTAACAGTATCAAATAATTATGTTTTAATGAGGTCAATACCTACTTCCATTTTTAACATTTCTGACCCTTTGAATTTGAATGATTGATTTACGCATGATCGTATCGAAGGAAGATCTTTAGATCTTTGTATTTGTTAGTGAGGGTTTCACGTAGGAAACTGTATATTGCGAAGAACCAACCGTACTCATTCAGGTATGTACTCGCCTGCCACCTTGATAGCATTTTCTTTTTTAAATCTATTATGGTGTAATGTATTTAGATACAGTTTTCTGAAGCTAAATAAATCTTTTCACTAGTTTGAAGCGACAAATTTATAATTTTATGTAGACCTAATAGAAACTTCTTAATACATCGTATACGCCAGTTACACGAACAATTAGTAACATTTATAAATGATCCAAAAAGTCATTTTTATTATTAAACTACGAATTATGAGGTAAATCTCATTGGCTTTGTATTTTATTTTGTACAATGAAAAATAAATTTTATATATACATATATATATATATATATATATATATATATATATATATATATATAATTATATTACTAAAAACTACTATTATCAAATCTTTTGTGTGCACGTTTTGCACAAAACAAAGTAGTGATCCATATCTTTAGTATTGTTTCATATATGCTTATAAGCATAGATGGTTTAAAACTATCCAGAAATTTGGAGACAAAATACGGCTACCTCATATTTATGTTGTTTCAAAATTATGCATAGGTAAAAGTCAAATTTAGTACATTCTGATACAAAATATAACATCGTTTATATTACACCTTATAGGAAGTTTTATTAAATTACCAAAAACCTTGCACAAGTTTCTAAAACTGCTTGACACAAAGGAAAAAATTACCTCAACTTCTAAGGTTAAGAAAATAAATGTACAAGCAATTCATAAGGTAATATTCAATTGTTATTTTAATAAAAATTCCATACGAGTGTTCATTATCAAAACATGGTATTCCAGATTCGTGAACTGAAAAGAACGGTCGGACGGGAGATGATAACATATTCGATCCCTCGTTATCATGCAGATGATGTGACAGTCCATCTTCCCATGTGAATTACATAAGAATCGACAGCGGGAGAGATTCAGCCATGGATGATCATTATCCAGTGCTTACTACATCTTCGCAAAATATTTTCTTTTTCTTACCACAACCAATTACAACTTTTAAGCGTTTTCTTAGTTTTCACTCCAGGTACTCAGACTATATAATACATTTGATTGTATAATTTACACAGGAGATAACTCATCCAATGCTATAAATTGAGGCATGGCAAAAGTGCGCGCTCGGACTGCCATCTGTGGAGTCAGAGGTCAATTAGCAAATATCTGAACGGTAAGAATTAGAGTTACGTGGCGCAGCCCTAACGACGGCCTGCCGAACTAACTGAAATATCCCCTGGACTTCAGCAATCCTCGCCCATATGAATGATTTACCTCCCGTATAATTTTACTACAATCATAAGGTTCCCCTTCGTATAATCATGGGTAACACTCAAGACTGCCCTAATTTTTATCAGACGTTAGTACCCAAACTTTCAGTTTAAACCCGTTTAAGTACTCAAGTTGTAAGTTTGGAGGTCATTATCATTAATCTTTGTAATTTTTTTATAAATGTGTATAGCCAAATATATTTTTAGTTCAATTTTAAGTTAGATTTGTGAGTTTAAATGTAAAATTAAGTATTTTTATTAATTCATACAGCTTTTGATACTCAGACTTTCTCAGTTTTTTGACTACAGTAATTCGAATTCGCTTAAAGAATTCACTGAATATTCGATCCTTTATTTAAAAAAAAACCTTTATTGGAAACAGTATTAAATATTATGATGGCGATTCTACATATAAAAAGTGACGATAAAGATTACGCAGTCTACTGTCACAGTTAGAAGGGCGCGCAAAGGCAAAAAGAGATGAGGGTTGACCCTTTAGGGGTACACACGACATTACTTACAGGGTGTTCAATTATTTAAGGTTAATTCTGTCCGGGGTTGTTACAGTCGGAGAGGAGGGTCTACTAGAGCACATCCTCCCTCCTTCTCTTTCTCTCCCTCCCACCACATCAACACTGTCGTCTAGTCTTCCCCGAGATACACTTGCCGCACATCCAATGAATGTTAGATACACCGCCTACAATACTTTCAAATCCCAATTAATATTAAATTTCACTCAGAAATTGCTCACGATTAATTCCGTCAAACAAATAAGAAACTGGAAGAAAGTGTTAACAAGAAAATGAACCAACTTGACATCTACACATTAATTAAAATAACAAATTAAACTATGTAAATTGCAAAGAGTAGAACACACAATTAGGTACTAGAAAAAGATTTAGTTGGGCAAAGTGATCAAAGTAGTACTGTTATTAGCTTTATTGGGAAGAGACAAAAGCATAGTTAATCATAAACGGATGAATTGTTAAAATTGACGACGAGGAAATCGGAGAAAGAGGTGACCGGGTGAGATTCAACTGTGGAAAATGCAAAGTGGGACACACGATAAAGTACCCGAAAAAAGTTTAGTTGGGCTAGGTGATCAAACAAGTACTGTAATTAGTTTTATTGGGAAGAGTCAAAAGAATAGTTACCCATAAACGGGTGTATTGTTAAAGTTAACGACGAGGAAATTGGAGAAAGAGGTGACCGGGAGAGAGGTTGGCTGCAGAGGCAGCACCAAGACCTAGATAGCGGCGATGTCTGGCAACAGACCCAGGGATATCGGTGACGTATACGGCCTCAAGTTTCTGGTGGAAGAGAATTTTGAGGTAAGCCTAGTCAGATCGTACAGTATATGTAGATAGTATTGGCACTAGTAGCAACGCGTTGGCTAGTCTGTCCATACAGACAAGCCACTCATCTGGTCTTGCCATTGAAAATTGTTAAAGGCATTAACTTCATAATTATATACTTCATGAAATAAAAAATAACAATTTACTCCACATACTTGAACATTCTGTATTTAAGAAGATTTGTTGAGCTCTGCGACTTTTACAATTTTTTGTTTCCAATTATAATTTATGCTTTAAAATTGGAAAGCATGTGAAACAACAAAAGAAGTAAACAAAATCTTGCCTCCTGATCCAACAAAGTAGTTTCATTACATGTGTTACTTTGCTAAAATATTATATTATCGTATTAGTTTGTTTACATATCGGGCTTCGTGTGATTTTCTCATTGCCATCATGGTTAAAACCCCATTAGACCAGTGTAAAAATGTCGGAATTTTATTTTTGCCTTAACATTGACATTTTGACAGCCAAAAAGTAAGAGTTCCTTCTTGGACCGACAGGAACCTAATTAATTATCAAGTCTCTGGGACGTTTCTATCGAGAGTTGATAAATAAATTAAATTAATTAATTAAATAAATTAAGTTATTGCTCGGACGGATAGCTACGGCACGATTTAAAGAAGGATCTGTGGGGCCCTTAGTCTAGGAACTGAGAGCCGGTTAGCACTGTATAAGTACACAACCTGGCTTCTCTTTTAATCGATAGATCAATTTTTTGAGATAGAAATCGATAGTTAGCGTCGCTAGTACTGGTGAAGATCGAATGGGAGGGTAGCCTATCAAAAGGATTAAAATATGAAACCATAATTATTCTCAAATTACATTTTTCCTAGCTAAATAGTTATGTCACCGTCAGTCAACGAGGTAAAGAGAACGTATGTTATCTCGTTGTCTGACGGCGACATTATATTTATTTAAATCTGACGGTTAGTTTTAAGTGTATGTAAATAGAAAAAATATGAGCTTTCGATAGCATCATATTTCGATCTTCACAAAAACTAGCGTCACTAACTACCGATTTCTATCTTACAACAAATTCATCTATCGATTCAAAAAAATCAGGTTGTGTACTTTGTAAATTGGACCTCAGCTCAGGTCAATGAACGGTCTGATACACAGATATAGTTTTATTTTGAACGATCTTTTGTTTTCATTTATAAAAGAGATTCCAATTTAAAACCTATTCCTAGCTTTTCAACAGTATCTATAAAAATGAGGGATAAATTAAATATTCTAGTTTAAAATTATGCATTAAAATCTAGAAACCTAACTCCTTTAAAATATATAGTAACAATCCTTTTAATCGTAACGTAATTCACGTTTTATAGCAATCAAAGAAAAGTAAGACGAAGAAAAAAAGTAAAAAAATCAGTTTTCTATTGGATGGATCTTCTCAGTGCCAGGTGTTGGAGCAGAGGTGAACCGAAGTAAACAACGGTATACAACTAACAACAGCAGGGCCACATTCCCAGTCCCAGGTGTTGGAACGGAGGTGAACTGAAAGTAAACAACAAGATACAGCCAACAGCAGCAGGGCCGCTCTGCCAGTCCCAGCTGTTGGAACGGAGGTGAAATGGAAGTAAAACAACAGAATGCAGCGAACAGCAGCAGGGCCACTCTACCATTCCCAGCTGTTGGAGTGGAGGTGAACTGGAAGTAAACTACAGGATACACCCAACCGTAAACAGGGCCGCTCTACCAGTCCCAGCTGTTGGAGTGGTGGTGAACTGGAAGTAAACAACAGGATACAGTCAACAGCAGCAGGGCCGCTCTACCAGTCCCAGCTGTTGGAGTGGTGGTGAACTGGAAGTAAACAACAGGATACAGTCAACAGCAGAAGGGCCGCTCTACCCGTCCCAGCTTTTGGAGTGGTGGTGAACTGGAAGTAAACAACAGGATACAGTCAACAGCAGCAGGGCCGCTGTACCAGTCCCAGCTGTTGGAGTGGTGGTGAACTGGAAGTAAACAACAGGATACAGTCAACAGCAGCAGGGCCGCTGTACCAGTCCCAGCTGTTGGAGTGGTGGTGAACTGGAAGTAAACAACAGGATACAGTCAACAGCAGCAGGGCCGCTCTACCAGTCCCAGCTGTTGGAGTGGGTGGTGAACTGGAAGTAAACAACAGGATACAGTCAACAGCAGCAGGGCCGCTGTACCAGTCCCAGCTGTTGGAGTGGTGGTGAACTGGAAGTAAACAACAGGATACAGTCAACAGCAGCAGGGCCGCTGTACCAGTCCCAGCTGTTGGAGTGGTGGTGAACTGGAAGTAAACAAAACAGGGTACAGTCAACAGCAGCAGGGCCGCTGTACCAGTCCCAGCTGTTGGAGTGGTGGTGGAAATGGAAGTAAACAACAGGATACAGTCAACAGCAGCAGGGCCGCTGTACCAGTCCCAGCTTTTGGAGTGGTGGTGAACTGGAAGTAAACAACAGGATACAGCCAACAGCAGCAGGGCCCGCTCTACCCGTCCCAGCTATTGGAGTGGTGGTGAACTGGAAGTAAACAACAGGATACAGTCAACAGCAGCAGGGCCGCTCTACCAGTCCCAGCTGTTGGAGTGGTGGTGAACTGGAAGTAAAACAACAGGATACAGTCAACAGCAGCAGGGCCGCTCTACCAGTCCCAGCTGTTGGAGTGGTGGTGAACTGGAAGTAAACAACAGGATACAGTCAACAGCAGCAGGGCCGCTCTACCAGTCCCAGCTGTTGGAGTGGTGGTGAACTGGAAGTAAACAACAGGATACAGTCAACAGCAGCAGGGCCGCTCTACCCGTCCCAGCTGTTGGAGTGGTGGTGAACTGGAAGTAAACAACAGGATACAGTCAACAGCAGCAGGGCCGCTCTACCAGTCCCAGCTGTTGGAGTGGTGGTGAACTGGAAGTAAACAACAGGATACAGGCAACAGCAGCAGGGCCGCTCTACCAGTCCCATCTGTTGGAGTGGGTGGTGAACTGGAAGTAAACAACAGGATACAGTCAACAGCAGCAGGGCCGCTCTACCCGTCCCAGCTGTTGGAGTGGTGGTGAACTGGAAGTAAACAACAGGATACAGTCAACAGCAGCAGGGCCGCTCTACCAGTCCCAGCTGTTGGAGCGGAGGTGAACTGGAAGTAAACAACAGGATACCAGCCAACAGCAGCAGGGCACGCTCTACCAGTCCCAGCTGTTGGAGTGGTGGTGAACTGGAAGTAAACAACAGGATACAGTCAACAGCAGCAGGGCCGCTCTACCCGTCCCAGCTTTTGGAGTGGTGGTGAACTGGAAGTAAACAACAGGATACAGTCAACAGCAGCAGGGCCGCTCTACCAGTCCCAGCTGTTTGGAGTGGTGGTGAACTGGAAGTAAACAACAGGATACAGTCAACAGCAGCAGGGCCGCTCTACCAGTCCCAGCTGTTGGAGTGGTGGTGAACTGGAAGTAAACAACAGGATACAGTCAACAGCAGCAGGGCCGCTCTACCAGTCCCAGCTGTTGGAGTGGTGGTGAACTGGAAGTAAACAACAGGATACAGCCAACAGCAGCAGGGGCCGCTCTACCAGTCCCAGCTGTTGGAAGCGGAGGTGAACTGGAAGTAAACAACAGGATACAGTCAACAGCAGCAGGGCCGCTCTACCAGTCCCAGCTGTTGGAGCGGAGGTGAACTGGAAGTAAACAACAGGATACAGCCAACAGCAGCAGGGGCCGCTCTACCAAGTCCCCAGCTGTTGGAGCGGAGGTGAACTGGAAGTAAACAACAGGATACAGCCAACAGCAGCAGGGCCGCTCTACCAGTCCCAGCTGTTGGAGCGGAGGTGAACTGGAAGTAAACAACAGGATACAGCCAACAGCAGCAGGGCCGCTCTACCAGTCCCAGCTGTTGGAGCGGAGGTGAACTGGAAGTAAAACAACAGGATACAGCCAACAGCAGCAGGGCCGCTCTAACCAGTCCCAGCTGTTGGAGCGGAGGTGAACTGGAAGTAAAACAACAGGATACAGCCAACAGCAGCAGGGCCGCTCTACCAGTCCCAGCTGTTGGAGCGGAGGTGAACTGGAAGTAAACAACAGGATACAGCCAACAGCAGCAGGGCCGCTCACCCAGTCCCAGGCAATAATAGGGAGGAATGAGAGATCGCCGGCAATCTGGAGCCATAAACCAATCCGCTATTAAACATTGTGCCGCCCCCTCCAACACAATACTCACCGCGCGACTACGACACGCCATCGCCAGGAAGCGCGAAATTACAGTACTCACTGCGATTTTCCGTAGATCCCGTTTGATTTGTGTTATTTGGTTGTAAAAAGTTAAACTCCACATCCTCCACACACACGCACACACACGAGTACTACATGGATAATGTGTAGTTTGATTTACATGTAAAGCTTTAACTGTTTCCTACTGTCTTAGAAAGTAACAAAATTAGCAACAACTTCCTGTGGAATTTCGATAGTTGCTTTCCAAACGAAAACAATGATACACATTCATACATCTCAAAATAATGTGCAACCAAAGAAAAGTTTAGTTATTTTATTGTAAAGACTATTTACATCGACTTTTTAAATCATGATTTACAGAAAAAGCTGAAAATTTAATTATATGGAGCAATTCACAGTCGAGGCTTGAGAATAATTTGTCAATTTAAATTTAACACATAAGATGGCACTATGAATGTCTAGGAAATCTTTAATCTTTGAATAAAAATAGCCTTTTTTAACTTATGTAACTATGAACAACTTTAATAACTCTTTTTAGAAAAATAATTTTCTGAAAATTCTATTAGTGTTAACTTATGGAACGTATTATCTTATTTCCATAGTTTAATTCAACAAATGTATTTAATTGGTTTAATTTGTTCATATTAATTTGCGGTTGTCGCCTCTGTAAACATGGGCTTAGTTACAAAACATGTTGGTGAATAGAATTAAAATACTTCAGAGCTACCCTGTTTTACTATTTTTATGAGGTTAGTATTTAAAGTAACACGATGGTTTACATAAAAAAAATGGAGAATTTCTTCCACAGAAAATGGAGAATTATAGGGAATGGTCAGTAAAATGTATAAGTCACTAAATTAACTGTATTTCTTACTGCGTCTGATTGAACTTACGTATTGTACTCTTGTTGAAATGGCAACAGTTTTGGACAAATTGGTTTTCTTTATGTGTTGGTTTTGTATATTTTTGAGTTGCCACCCACCCATCGTTCTCGAGGAGAGGGTGCAATCGAGAAATCCATTAAGACAATTCCCAGCAGGTGGTAAAATCACACATCTCTAAAGATTCTGAAAACTTTTAGACGTTCAAAACTAAAGTAAGGGTTGGGAACCTTCGGAACACTCTGTATATTAAACAAGAAATGTTCTCTCAATAAGCACCCAATTTGTAAGATAAAAAAAAATTCTTGCCTGCGGAGCTGTCGATGCAGGAGTTTATCTAAGAAAGGCGCAACAGGACTTTGTAATTCTTGAGCTTTATTCGATCAGTTGAAGAAGATTTGAGCCAATCAAAACGTGAGAAGATAATGATAAGGCCATAGAACACATTATAATTCCAAGAGTTCTCTAAATATGTATTACATATGTTAACCATCACTGAGTTTTTTATCTGACCACGAACTTAGGAAGAACAGGGCGGGCCGAGGATAATACATGACTCAGCGGAGGGCTTACTGTCGTAAATACGATACATAATGAGATCAGGACTAGGATGAGTCGCTGTTGGAAGGGAGTGGAAGGGGGAGGGGGAGTATAGCCTCCCTTCCTTCAGATCACAACTGAGGCATTATGGGTACTAACAAGTCCGTCTTGTATTCAATTGCTGAACTAAATTTCTTATTGTTCTCCAATGTGAAATAAAACGATAATCAGCTAAAACTAATGAGATATTTTAAAAATGTCAGGTGACGTGTTATATAATTTTAACTGTAGATTACACAGACGGTGGGATAAATCAAAGGAAGTCTAGACTGCTTGTAAAGTAGGTCAGCCGCCTTGCTGAGCTCCGAGCTGTTGGACTGAACGTGCTTAACAAGGTATAACAGCGCTGTTTACTTTAAGGGCGCGCCTACTCCAGGTCTGAATCGCCGTAACACTTTGTATCGGCCGGAACTTCCGGGTGCAAGCCCTCGGAATATCAAGTTATTATCGTGCCGTAATTAATAAAAGCAAAGACTGAAAATTACCTGGAACAATTTATCTTTTTTACTCATTTTGGATGCTTTTTGCAGAAAAGTAATCTGTTTTGTAAGGCAAGATTGTTTTTTTTTTTTTTTTTTTTTTTACGGAAAATTGAGGTTAAGCTGCCTCTTTAGTAAAAGCAATATTAATTTCATTTCAAATAAAACCCTATATAATTTTCAAGGTGAATTTCAATTTTATGAAGGAAACAGGATTTTTCCGGACATTGCCAATGTTCAGTGATAAAAAAATCAGTAACACTAAGTTTCGAGATCTGCAATCTGATCTCTTCTTCAGGTAAATAACTAACCTAATAAATAATTACAAACTAGATTAAAATAGAGAAATCATACCAGAGCGTTGTGACACGCTTAAGTCAGGAATCACAACCATGTTGTGTGTCAACTTCACTAGCTCTCAAACACGCACTTGATAAAACAAAAAATGAACACAGCACTAATTATTAAAACTGAACTACAGAATAGAATACAGGTCACAATAGATCTGCATTCGCCGACTGACCATCTATGACTGACCAGAGGCCAATATCAAATAAATGGCAATCGTCACGGCAGAAACAAGATGGCGGCAAAAAGAAGGGAACAGGGGTGGGCCTTTATTTATTGGTACATGCTAGATGAACTTCTTAATTACTGTTACTGGTTTTTTCGAATCACTGAACAATGGCAAATGTCCGGAAAGTCCTGTTTCCTTCACAATCCCTCTATCGTCAAAAACAAACTTTTCGGTATTATTGTTAAAACATTTTTTTAAACAGATTTCTAGAGATACAAAACACATTGTTAGCTCTGATTGGATTATATTAGTGCACATGTATGTGTAGACTACAACACTTATGATTAACACCTTCGTTACTAAACACAAATGAAGTTTTTGCCAATATCGGAAACTTGCAATGGATGAGATATGTCATAGGCAGAGAGAGGGTGAGTGGCGGTGAAATATGGGTTTGATATGGACGGAGGAGGGTGAGTGATCCTGTATTAATCCCGAGTACACACTGTCAACTCCGGTCACGTGAACAGCGAGCTACGGACTAGTCTACTTGACAGTCACCTCAGCTCGACATACGTGATTCGATATTTCGTCAAATTCGATACCACGTTAGCTCGAAATCATCTTTTATCGCATAAAACGTATAAGGAATACTGATTGTACTAGTTTTGGGATTAGTTTGACAAAAATATAAGTCTGTCTTTTTATCCACACGATATGTGGCGAACAAACTGATGTACAGACTTGAAATTTTGAACGAATCTTCATTTCTGAGAAGGCAACATCGAGTTTGATGATAGCATATATCATTCTATGGGATTTAGCTGAGTCCTAGTGAACATTGTTCTTATGGGTAACCATGATGGTCGGTTTAAGAGCGAAATGTTTTGAGGTCGGGACATACAACTATAATACATGGTATCGTGAAAATTTCAGAACTACTCAGCATAGATTGAGACGATAAGGGCAACTTCCTTCTCAAGCCGGCATAAGGTTTCTAAATGGACTCCCTGAAGAAATAAAATCAATAAATGATGTAAATCAGTTCAAAAGTGCATTGCGACACTTTTTAGTATCTCATTCATTTTATACAGTTGGTGAATTCATGGACCATCTCATTAGCTTCAATGTGCAGGGGCGTTGACATCCAAAGTTATTTTTTATTATATATTACTATTTGAAATTCTGTATTGTTAACTAACTACGATATTTTAAAATTTAAATCGTTTGCATTAAAACATTTTACGATTGTAATGCACCTATAAAATTATTATCTGACGCATGGTATGCAATGTTAACATTGGTTCTGGCAATAAAGGTATATTGTATTGTATTGTATAGTGACGAGAAAATCGCACACTAGATGAAATTGTTTACAAACCGAGTACAAATAACATTTTAACACGTGATATAGCAACACATGTAGCTATAGACTTGAAATGTCGCACGCAGCCTCAGAGGAGCCAGCATGTGGTGTGGCGTACTCATTGCTGGGATATTCGGGAGAGCCGGTTGGAACTTTGGAATTTGGAACTGAGTTAACCCTCCGAGTGGTGAAAGACGCTGCAGCGTCTATTAAATCTCGTTCGCGAGTGGCAGAGTCGCTCTAGCGTCTATTAACGCAAGCCTCTTTTGATCCGCTATTTCCGATGTTATGCCGCGACTTAAACGCTATATATTAGGTATGGTTACCAGATTCCAAACTTTATTTTGATATAATATTTAGATATGCTGGCACTAATGGAACCCTTACAAACGGTTCATCCACCAACTGTACTACCTCCTGGACGAAGTGAAGATCTTCCCCACGGGATTGCTCATGTACCAGACTTTGTGCAGTGTGTGGACACACCAAAAAAGGGGGCAAAAGTCACTTCTGGTGCCCAGCTTGTAATTTTGGGATTCATAGGAAGTGTTTTCCCTTACTTGGAGCATTACTGGAGGCCTCTCAAACCAGGAAGAATGAGGTTGGCTCTGATATTGACTAAAATGCTCTAAAAAACGTGTACATAAAAGTTTCGATCAGCAACTAGTGTATTGTTTCTATGAATAATACATATAAACTATACATATTTTTGTTCAGAATTAAATTTTAAGCAAAATGGCTATTTTGGATTTATGTTAAAACATTAATTTTAGGAACATTACTCAGCCTAACATAAAACAACAACAAAATTTGAATATTTATTTTTGGAATTCAACCCATTATTGTTTTTTACACCAATCCAAGGTAAGTGTTTCATATTATTACCATTCTATTCTGTGTGTTATGTAGTTTTAAATTGATATATGATATGTCATACCTATATCATTCACAGTAATTTATATAGATTTTCTTTTGCCATACAAAACCAGTAAAAATGTCCCGCCACTTGGAGAAAAAAGTACCGCCACTCGAAGAGTTAAGCCTCAAAACGCAATCCGACGGTTCTTCATTTCATCCAACTAGATTGAATGGCAGACAGGTTGGTGTGTGGCGACAGGCGACCCCGTACCGGAAATAAACAACATAAATGTAAAAAAATATATTGTTCGTCTAACATTTACCACCATGAGTTTATGTTTAAGAAGTGTTTGGTTTTTCCCGGGTTTTGAAAACTAAAAAATCGACATGCGTATAAAACCTACGCCTCCTGATGGCCTTACACTTCTTTTTTTTATTATTGTTACTATTGTTATTACTGAGCACGACGTATCTTTTGTAAATGGGACGATAATATTATTAGGCTTATGAAGTTTATACAGTGTTTTTCAGGTAAAAGAAATGATAAATGTACACAACCGCGAACTCAATTAAATCGTTATCTGGATTAAAATCATCTCTGTGTCACGTTTGACGGGTTATCAGCTAGATCTGTAACAATTCCAATATAACCGATATAATGAAATCATAGCATTGCTGTTGTTACAACATCCTTATGCACCATAAATATTCATCGACCCTCGACTAACCAGGGTTGGGGGAGGAAAGGGAAGTGTCTGTCCTACAGCGACAGGGGTGCATTACATTAAGTATGGAGTGTTAAATTATTTACAGTTGACTCTGTCCAGGGTTGTTACAGAGGGGAGGTCTTCATACCACTCGCCCACTCTGCAAGGTCTTCAAAGGGCAGCGTCTTAATGTGAGAATTAAATTAATAATCATTTTCTGAACGAGTTATGTTCAGATTCAATTTGTCAACTTGAGATTAAATTCTACTAAAAATGTTTTATTTCTGTTTATTAATGCTATCCAGGAGTTGATTATTACTTTATCAACTCAAAGCTAATTCATTTATTGCCACAAACAATATAATGGTCGCACAAGAAAGAGTCAAAATGGTATGAAATTATAGTAATTGTATATTAAGAAATTAATACGTTTTACAACTGGTAAGAATAATAACCCTTTTCATTCAGTAGATAACTTTGGACAATGACGTACTACTCTTTTTGAAGCAATACTTGGCTTTTAACATTTTGTTTCAGTTATTTAAAACTTTAGAGATTTTGGGGTTATTAAAAAACGTTACTTAATGATACAGATGGTATGTGTTTTTTTTCAGTAAAAAGGTGTTATAACGAGGATTATATTCCTGCAACAGAGATGATATATATATATATATATATATATATATATATATATATATATATATATATTTTCAATATGTGGTGTGAATAAACTTACGTTATAAATTAATTAAAAATATTTTTTCTTCACATAACAGGATCCATGTCAGCGTTTCAACGATATAACGGATGGGAAAGTACATACATATACCTTTCCCTGAACATTTAACGTTTTTTTAACTTTAAATATTTATTTTCAAAATAATACAGTTGGTAAAAACGTTTTGTTTGTTAATAATAAAAACTTCTATTTCTACTAGTATTTTAGTATAGTACCAGAAATATATTCTGATAAAGAATTAAAGAATATAGAATACCTATAACTTAGGTACGATATTAATACTATACTTCATTGATTCTGTATTGGTAAAATGTAATTAAAATGTTGCAAAACATAATACTTCAAGTAATATTGTATTGACAATTATGTTATTCCAAAAAGTATTGAAGATAGTGTGGAGGTTGTACATCGTGAACAATACAGAAAATGGCTATTTCAAGAACTAATTTAAATAACCAGCCCTAAAATATTGCATAAACATCTTTGTCTGTAGTATAATACAAAATGTACCTATTGCAATGCTATATAAACCATGAACGTATAATAAAATTTGTAATTCCACCAAACACAAATTGATAGTATAGTAGTCAATTCATGTAATTTAATACAAGTTCACAATCGTTAGTTTAGAAATGGTATTTCATTTATAAAGCTTTGTCCTGGAAACATTCCGAGTTCTAGTTTTTATTTCGTAAGATTTAATAGTCAAGGTTATTGTGTTTCTGTGAAGGATAAATGCGTCTTTAACTTGACTACGACGAAGAGACGAAAGACAGTTAACGACCAATTGAAGATGAAGCACAGCGGACAAGTTCCCTAAGAATAAGCAGATTAAGGATGTATGCCGTGAGTTAGTTGAGCACTCCACCAACAGAGTGCTCTAGCTTTGTAGAGTTTAAAGTAAACCGTCCCCGCTTACCTTGTCTATGTCAAGCACGCTCGACGAAACCGCGTAATGCGATTAACCTACTTTATAAGTTGCCTAGACGAGCTTTAATTTGCGTCATCTATTCCGGAAATCCACTTCACTCCACTCTCGAGACAGATGGTTTTGTACCACAAACCAGGATTCCGCATCAAAAAGATGCCAATAAAGGGAATAATTGGAGGAGGTGGACCCCCTTGGTTTATAAACCGAACCCAATTATACCTTCAATTATTATCACTGTTTAGATAGTTTCCGTTGACATAGGCATCCATGACAGGATCATCAACACCATAACTTCTGAAATTTTATTCACTAAAAAAATGACGGACGTATACATCATCGTTAAAAATATAGTGTGAAAAATCTTTTTGGAACCAATCCAAATCTGAACGCTGTACTTAACACAAATTTTCTTTTGATTTAGTTTCAATTTTGTCCAAAAGCCACTAATTTGGTACGGTTTCTCTAGCCCAAACTGAAAGACCGATAACCAAGTGACTTGTTATATAACATCAACGAAATATGTTTAAATCTAAATGTTGTCTTATCAAAGCTGCACTGAAAATGGGTTAACACCAATAAAACGATATGCGAGAAAACTGTTGTGCTCTGACCCACATTCTAAGGCAGATCTTGTTGTTTTATGTAGAAGGGAATATTTTATGCAAAAAGAGTTAGTGGTACAGCACAATATAATGTTGCATTCGACTAACTCCTAGGCTCGGGTACAAGAGAGTTAGTTTGTGGAAGAAAAAAAATCCTTTAATGGTATAATCTACAATGACCTCACTTTGCAACAGCATTGGAGAATCAATTAGAACCGGGGTGGTAAACACCTGGTGAGGTGTTCCACTATGTTATCCATCTGTTAATACAAATAATCATATTGGAAATGAATCCAAATCCATTGTGTAATTTATTAAATTCCGAAACGTGACTATCGACAAAGTAAGTTTTTGGGTTAGTAACTACAGTAATTGCATTACTTACAGGAGTTGCACTTAATTATTGAAATATATAGTCTGATAATTATTGTAAAAGTACGGGGTTTTCGACAAGACAACGATTTTTAAGTTTAATATTGTAATCAACAAATAATTAAGTAGCGCTGTAATAGTAACGGTCTAGTATTTCAGTGAATCTCCACTAGAGAGATGTCTCTGCAGTAGCGCTGAGTCTGAGTGTACCAGACACAGGCAGTCTGTAACAGACCATGCAGTCTGTGTTGTCAATGGAGCGTCGACGTAATGGACGGCATTTTTCACTCCTAGTGTCCTAGATCTCCATGTGCTCCATTCCCGTGGGGGATGCATTAAGGAACGTGTTCATGTTCTTCCCTTAGCTCGTGACATTGATAACCTTCAAAACAGAATATCAGCTGCAGTAGAGAAGACACATTGTGCACACAATTTTGGGATGAATTCAGTTATCAGTGCAGCTTATGGGTGGATATTCGTAAACTTTATTCCTTTCTGAGCATTTTAACCTGTTTTCTAAAATTGTGAAAATAAATTGAGCAGTTTAAAATGGAGTAATTTTTACAATTGACGTGACAGTATGCAGTGAATGAGTCACGCTCATGAGTGTAGAGACAGACAAGATGATGTATCTAGATGCCTGCTAAGTAAAGGGTTAAACACAATGTAAATTTAAATGACCATGAGATGAAATGAAGTATTCCGTATTTAAAAACAAAAAAAATTTTCATCATCTAAAAAAATAATCATCACATTTTATGTTCTTTGTTGGATGGCATGGATATTGGATCATGAATCAAAAGAAAATTAAGGACGCTCCAACTTTCACGTATAATTGCAGCCTATGTAGGAAGTAAAGTATAAAAGTCCACGGACGGTTCCTTTTGAATGGAAGGATTGTCACCCAAGGAAAGCAATTGTCGACCAACATCCATCCATTCATGATTGCTATTCACGGTGTACAGAGCGCGACAACAACAGCGTCTCCGGGCTAATGACTCCGTATAACTCGTCATTTAGGCGAAAGGGCGGCTAACTGTGTGAATCTGGGCCGTGACGATGTGGGCCGGTGTCACCAGATTATACAGTCGGACGTCGCAGCCACGCCAGCCCGGTACGTGAGTGCTGGTCCGTGAGAGCCGAGGACGATCCCTTCATGGAATAATCTATGATGAACACACGTTGCAATGGTTTACGGCTTGGAAACTCAACTGGCAAAAAATCACAGCCCACTTCCATAGCACGAGAGACAACCAGATTCGGCGCATTTGGATCCAACTGCAGTTCTTTAATTCCATCCCACTTTCCAACTGAACAATTCTATTATGCATTGGAAAATTGAGGACTGCAGCAGATAAAACTCATCGGCTACACCCTTACCATGATTCATGGGCGTACATAAGAGGGAGAGGCTTAGGGGGCTGAGCCCCTCAGAAATTTTGAAAGAAAAACAAAATTGCAGTAGTTTGTTTTGAACTAGAACCATAATCATGAAGCACAACAATTTCTCGGAAGAAGACTCTGTACCAGCCCTTATTTTGGAGGGCATTTTATACCTCCTAAACAACCAAGTGTGTCAGCTCCTACCGGAATCATTTTCTACATACGTCACTGACACAGCCGTATATCATTCATGGCATGGTTTTCATCCATTACTTTACTTGCAGACTGGTATAACACAAATGAAATACAGTCCAGAAATATATTTACTTTATTTCATCGATTAGAAAATTCATAAGGATCTTGAGCTATACGTATTTTTCCAGGTCAACGGTAACTGGGCTTGCAAGAATACAACTCGCTGAGAAGTCTTTACATACAAGTAACCTAAATAGAAAGAGACGAGACGGATAAGACAATCTTAAACTAGTACGGGATTACACAGTAGCCGAGAAAATCTGCAGTGGCAGTAAGAATTGATACAAGATTATGTCGATTTCTGGAAGCGAAATGTAAAGTTTTGTTCAGTTTTGCACATAATGGTATATTTGAGAGTAGGTCCTATTCAAGACTGTTCAGAGTACAAAACACTGGAAATTAAATATTGAAGTCGAGCATGGGCTACACAACATTAAATGGTTAAAAAAAAGCTTTACATCTCGTTACTAATATAATAAACACAATGGTTTTCCAATATGTTTCTTAAACAGTTTCAATTATTCATTAATGCCTGTAAAAACAACTTGTTATCAAATTAGAAGTAAAGTAACAAGAAATAGAAACAAGTCAATCGATAGAAAGGCCAAAAATAAATAGGTAAGATTTCAGATTTTAAACATATTTGTATGCAAGATTCACAGTCAGGAAGTTCGTGAATTATGTGTGTTTTAATATTTCAATCGGTAGAGAGCATTGGACATTTTCGATGTATACTTGCACGTCTCTTGCGATGAGTCTGTTCAGGTTTTCGATGCCGTAAACTTTATGATGCTGACAAGCGGTGGTATAATTCTAATAGAAAAATTTACGAAAACTTTGCGATACCTAGAAACACGTTTCCACCCGTACCAACATTATATTTAGATTTTCCTAGTTAGTTCCTGTCCGTGTTTACTAGCTCGGTCGGAGCATAAAGACTTACAAATGAAAGAGTTTCATACATCACGATACGACAAGGGCGAATACCACAGGAGACGTTAGCTGGATGCAAGTTTTGTGCGGAACGACCTCGCCACGAAGATGGCAAGACGCGTTAGGAAACGATCGCTTCGCAAAGATGCAGAACGGGCATTTTTCACCAAAAAAGGCAACTCAACGTGGTGTAATCCCGCGTCACAAAAGGAATTTTGGTGCCATCTGAAGGCGTTCGAGAGAGAAAGTGCCTGAATTGGTAAGTGTTCGAATGGAAAATACATCTGTTATGAAAAAGTCTGAATAAAAACAGTGAAAAAAATGAGTGGGACGAAGCTGCAGCTACACGTAAATTGTCCTTAAGGAGTTATAGCGGACAACGATAAAACCGAAAAACAAAGGCAACAGGTGAAACTAGCAACAAAGGTGTGTACATTGGTTTAAATGCTACAAAATGTTCACCTAATAACTAAGCGGCTGTTTTTTTTAAATTACTGTAAGTTTGAAATTAACAGTAATTTTTAAGATTTCTGTGCAGCTTATTCAGCTTCTTGTTCAACAGCTATTATTGAGATTGACCAGTAGTACAACGCTGCATAGCTTAAGCCCTTTAAGGAATCCGGATATTGGCTGAGCGTTACCGAAAATTATCACTCGAAGGGCTAGAAACATTTCTATTCTGTATTATTGTCTGTCTGTCTATCTGTCAAGAACTGGAGACTTGGAATTTTGTATGCAACCTCAGCGAAGCCTGTTATGCGACATGTGGTGTGGTGTACTCCTACCGTGTCGTTATAAAGATAAGACAGTTTCTTCTCAATATTGTCTCGTTGCGAATACAATCAACACAACGCAACAGTTACTTTACTCAGACATGAAATAAAACGTTACAAGTACATTAATATAGTTTCTTATCACTTCTAATTTCTATTCGTAGTCATCATTTCTCGGTTTATAATAATTAGTAAAAATAAATAAACTGTTCAAATGTATTATAGCATTCATAAATTTGTAAACACAGTAAACCATATCATTGAGGATGGGAAAAAAGGTTAAAATATATTCTACTCGTTTGTAAAAAGGAATAAACAACGCAATTCAGTGATACCGTTTATTTATTTCGTGGTTTCGACATATTTAATTATATAAAAGAATACAATTTTTGTATGTTGGTACTAGTGAGTACCTAAATAGGGGGAATAACGTGTGAAATCGTGATATTCTAGTGGGGATAATTTCGTTGGCTGCAGATAGTTGTCCATTCACTGATGTCGTTTAAACGTCAACAAGTTATGTAATTTGTATTCATGTACTACTTTTTAAGTAATCCACATCAATTATATTGTTCACGATAGTTATTTTTCTAAAGAAAAAGTCGCAACTCTCTGGGTTGTGCATGACGTATTTCACCACAATGTTATAGGTCATTACACATAAAAATCGCTGCCCAAATTATTATTTACAATCATTATAGATTTTGTTAATCATTATTTTAAAATTAAGTCAAACACTGCACTAACAGTTACGTCTTTAAGGTTCTTGGAGGTTTGTTGCCGTTCTCCTGTTCAATTCGTAATATAAGTATTACCTAAGTTCTTAATATATTGCCAATGTATAGTTAATTATGCCATGTCTTAATATATTATGTTTTTTTCTGTATAGTCTCAAATAATTCACACTTACAAAATATACACAAATGTAAATATTTACTTCGTTTTATTTAGCAAATATAATTTCATGATAACAATAATATAAAGATTCCTCAACCAAATTTCTAACACTGGCTGTCACTGACAAATACAAACCTTGTGGCTCTGCTAAAGAGTAAGTAAGTACTAATGTTAAATATTCACGTTTTTGGCCAAAACAAGGATACTGTACATCCCTTATTTTCAGCTTTTGACAACGGTCTGGTTTTGGTGTTCTGAGGTAGTCAGTCACACCACGACCTGACGCTTTATCATTTTACGGCCTTATTCAAAATACGCGTTTTCTATCAGCCAATTTCAATGCGGGTACCTTCAACATAACTAAATGTTAACTGTAGTAATACTTATATATTAACTCACTTCATCAAGCTCTATTTAAAACGTGTACTTATACATTTTGAAAGTACGTTCCATTTGTTCAAATCTTTTCCTTTTACATTTTATTGTAAAAGTTGTACAGTGCAGCATTAAGCATTATGGATTTTTGCATAAAAACTGTTTTAATTTCGTTAGAGAGTGAGAGATTCGGGGCCCTCAAATCCGCCATTCCTTTTCTGCAATTCAATGTCTGCAACAGGGATACCTTGTCAAAGGCAATACAGGCGGATTGAAACAGGATAGAAGTTACTGATATATCCAATGAACTTAACCCTGTCAGTGCCAGTCAATTTTTTGGAATGTTAGTCAAAAATGCCAAGGTTATTTTTACAAGTGTTATCCAAAAGTGGCGTGTCATTTTTAACGATTTGGAAACAGTTATAATATAATTACATAACTTTGTTGTTTATTGGCCAGTTTTCATAATTTTTTTTTAAATATTAACGACCCGACAAATAACGGCCTTCTTAAAATCGATTCATCGTCTTCTGTCTGTACGATAACTCTTGATAAAACGTGTCTAGATATTAAATATACTTATGCACCAAAATTCCTCTTAAGTATAAAAGAAACACTCTATTGATTTTGAGGTCAAAGGCCAGTGTTAAGTTACAAAATCTAACTTGTTATGAGTAACCAACAAGTAAATGGCAGACTAAACAAATTTGTAAAGAAAAAGACATTAATAATATGAATTTTTCACAAACTTACCGACACATGTGATAAATTTATTGTATTGGGTCCGTGAGTTTCATGTAAAGATGGAACAGTTGTATCTTAATTTGTAATGTCGTGTATCACAATTTGTGTATACTTAGGTGAATTCTGCGTTACTGTTGTAAATAATTTGTTTACACTTGTGATCCATTTAATCTTATAGTAATTACCTCCCTTTATTAATTAATTAACTTTGAAATATTGATTATTGTGTATCAGAGTCAGAGTTTACTCTCTTAAGAGACGTTTAACAGTTTCCTGTAATGTATTTATCATTACTTCTTATTTTGTTTCGTCACAAGACAGCGGGAGCCACGTCTCAGTTAGCAGCAGATTTTAGCATTGGCTGCAATATCTTCTCATAGACTGACAAATGATCCAAGGTTCTGTGAGTGCTTGGATCACAGTTTATGGAATAAGAAAGTTTTGAATTTGGTGATTATGGCTAATTTTGAAAACTTGTGTTTTGCAATGTAAACCTCAAACGTGTGGCACAAAAATTGTAGACCTAAACATCGAATAACTGCAGTAAACAAGTCAGACGACGGGATTTGATCACTTTCACAGCAATTTCTTAATGCACTGCAGTTCTTTAGCGGAGTCCCCTTTCACTGCGGGCCCGGGTTCCCGTAGACTGGAATGTGGAGCAAGGTAAAATGAAAGGAAAAATATATAGTTTATCGTATCCTACCTGGAGGTAACTGTCAATATTTAACAACAATTGCAGCTGGTGCTTTTAGTTTGGGAATTTCGAGTCTGAGGAAATTGTAACTTGGCGCTCTTGTAGAGAACGTTGACGCAAGGCGGAACTGGCAAAGAAGGTACTTATCATGACAGAACAAAGTATTCTCAACGGTCAGTACAAATCGGTTGCCATATAATTATGAAAAAATAGTCAAACATGCAATATGATTCACTGATTCGTCATTTACGGATGTACGCATTCACATGTTGTATATTTTTTTAGTTAAATCACCAAACTGCTGATACGATATGTATTTGAGTGAAAATGAGGATAACATCTCTAATCTCTCGTCATATTGTTATGAAAAAAGATTAGTCACATATTCAACATGTTCAGTGTTTTGACACTTATAGATGAAATCACGATAATTGGTTTTTATTATTAATTTGTGTGTTAAATATTACAAGTTCTGTATACGATCCTTCATCTCTCGTCATATTTTTATAAATGAAAATTAGACAAACATGTAGTAATTTATTATGAGAAACTGGTTCGCTACTTAGGGGTGTACGCGTGTTTGTATTATTATGTCGTTAAATCCACAAAAATGCCGATATTTACGTTCGGGGAAATGAGGGTAACGTCTCTAATCTCACGTAATACCGTTAGGATAACAATATTAGTCAAAAACAAGATAATCAAAATTTTCAGTTACGGGTATACACTTTACAGTTTTTTACTTGTAATTTTTACATTAAATCTTAAAAATTATGTTTACTTCATCTCTTTGGACGAAATAAGGCTTTACTCCATACTCAGACCTAACCTTGGAAACAATACCCATTGATATTTACGAAAGACCCAATTAAACCATTTGGAACTGAGAGTTCCGCTATTCACAATTAAGGCAATTAGACAAGGCCCGGAAGCCGATCGACTGCGATCTCTTCACTCTCGCTCTCGCTCTCTCTCTCTTGTGGGAGTGACAGGAGACGCTTAATTCTCAATTAACGGAGACGAGTTCTCAGGAGTCAATTTGGGACGGTAATTTAATTTCTCAAGCCAGGCGTATTACACTTTTCAATCAGACACAATGAGATGTCAAAGAGTTCTTTGAATTCTCACTGAGCTCTACCGGAATATTAAATCAATTTCTTTCCAGAGCAGAAATGTTAGGTGGATGCAATCAATTGTCAATTATCATTAGAAGTAAAATTGATTAGATACTTACTATTAAGAAAAGAGAATTGAATTTAATTGCAATCGTAATTTTATCAATAGAAGTAAAATTGATTAGATACGATTGAGGAATGAGAATTGAATTTCATTGCAATCGTAATTTTATCAATAGAAGTAAAATTGATTAGATACTATCAAAGAATGAGAATTGAATTTCGTTGCAATCGTAATTTTATCAATAGAATTATAATTGATTAGACACTATCAAAGAATGAGAATTGAATTTCGTTGCAATCGTAATTTTATCAATAGAATTATAATTGATTAGATACTATCAAAGAATGAGAATTGAATTTCGTTGCAATCGTAATTTTTATCAATAGAATTATAATTGATTAGATACTATCAAAGAATGAGAATTGAATTTCGTTGCAATCGTAATTTTATCAATAGAATTATAATTGATTAGATACTATCAAAGAATGAGAATTGAATTTCGTTGCAATCGTAATTTTATCAATAGAATTATAATTGATTAGATACTATCAAAGAATGAGAATTGAATTTCGTTGCAATCGTAATTTTATCAATAGAATTATAATTGATTAGATACTATCAAAGAATGAGAATTGAATTTCGTTGCAATCGTAATTTTATCAATAGAATTATAATTGATTAGACACTATCAAAGAATGAGAATTGGAATTTCGTTGCAATCGTAATTTTATCAATAGAATTATAATTGATTAGATACTATCAAAGAATGAGAATTGAATTTCGTTGCAGTTGTAATTTTATCAATAGAATTATAATTATAATAATAACTGAATTTCATCATTGCAAATACGTAAAGTATTATTTAGAAACTATTACATTTTTGTAGTATTGAAAGAAATGGTTTCTTTTAACAACACCGATGTCGTTAAGTTGTTTCTTCCAAACAATATATGTCGTTGAATTAAAAAAATTGTATACCACTTGAGGCTCAAGATGTAAAGAAAACACAGGGGGTGATTTGATGTGGGGAGGGGGAATGATGTTGAAGTCAACATTAAGATTCTTAATGAGAAACGCAACACGTCATGATAGTTTTTTTTCTTCGAAAATAATGGCGTAAATAATACTAAAACAATGACAGACCAACTTTCCATTCCAATTCAGAAAATATATTATAAGTATTACTGTCTAAATCTTATGAATTTCTAGTCATCTATGTAATTAGATAAAAAAAACCTAAGATTTCTCGGAAATAACAAAAAGATAAGAATTTTGGAATTATTGATTTCTATACCTTTTTTTTTTATTTATAAAAACATTTTGAATTTTACCCGTGGACTCTTCATAACGAATTGTAATGATTTTTGACTTCCTAAACAGTTGCCTTAAATTTTGAAAATTGATAATGTTTAGATTTCCCTGCAGGTTCCCTTTCAACAGCCAAAAAAATTGACCAGCTTTCTACGGCTTCAGTTAACAATTTGCTTCACACGGTAAGCACACACTCTCATTCTTTAGCTTTATATTATACATATTTTATTTGGTAGGGTATTTTAAATTTGTACGCAAAAACGCAACGAGGAAAAACAAGTATGATTGTTATCAGCGAGACCCTGTCATACACGCTCAACCTTATCACATCGACACAGAGAGAGGTGAGAGGTTGTGTGAGGCGTGTACGACGTGTGTGTGTGTGTGTGTGTGTGTGTGTGTGTGTGTGTGTGTGTGTGTGTGTGTGTGTGTGTGTGTGTGTGTGTGTGTGTGTGTCAGCGAGTGGCACCGTAGGCCTATGTATAATTGGGCCGACCCGAGCAGTAGCACTGTTGCTAAGCGACACCCTCCGAACTCCCGTCTCCGCTCCTTCTTCGCCTTTGGCCCAACTCACATAAATCTCGCGACAACTTGCCTGCCACGACTGCTAAAATGTGGGGACAAGAGAAAGTACTTAACTCAGCAAGGCTGACCCGAATTTAATTTGGGCACATCAGCGAGAATTTCCATGTTTTCAAGAACTGCTGACGACATTTTTTTGACCTAACTTTCCATTGCACTTAGTTTAAGAAAAACGAGATTACGGTTACCAAACGGCATGTATATATATATATATATATATATATATATATCGTTTGACAGGTACTTGGTCTTATTTTAGTTTGGTTATTTATAAGCATATGTGACAGAAACGGTCAAGTAGGCTACAATATAATTAAACTTTAAAAAAGAAAGTAAGGGCTCTGTGGTGTAATGGTAGCACATTCACTCGGCAAGTGAGAGATCCGGGTTCGAGTTCCGGCTGGAGCAAGTACCTTTTGTGATTTAAATGTTTATTGAAATTAAATTTAGCTATTGCCATTTATACAATTTAATGAATATATATATATATATATATATATATATATATATATATATATATATATATATATATATAGTTTTACAAAATAATAATATATGACTTTCTCATTCTTTTCATTTAATAACCAGTCTATAATTTCAGAACAATACAGCTAATGTCATTGCTTTTTTCATAAACATATTTTAAAATTAAACTTCAGTCGTGTAGCTTTATAGCTCTTTTTGCAGGCAGTTTTTAGAAATTTATTGCCACGTCAGATTTTGAGCGAGACAATTTTTGCGCAAATTTTATGGCAGTAATTAGTTTGTTTAGGAGCTGGTAGCCAATTTCCTTTGTATGGCTATTAGGAAACAAATTGTATTTCGTGAAGTCAATAAACTTATTTCTCCTAAGATAGAAATCGATCGTCAGCCGCGTCAGGTTTTATCAGGGAATCGAAGTGGGAAGTATTAAAATTATTAAAAATAACTTTAATAATCTTACATTATTACTACATTAATACTAACTTAATAGTCTTCGTAGATTGACGACAAAAATATTGGTAGTGCATAAAGCTCTCTCTCTTCGTTCGGTAATGCATAACGGTTCACGAAGTTGACCATCATGCAACAAATTTTATGATCTACAGAAATAATTATGAATCTACAATAATCAATTTGTAACAGTCTAATCCTTTTATTAAAACACCTTTACTAAGATAATTATTTACAAATATTCTTCAGTATTACTTTAGAGTAACTTCCCTAGTAACACACAGCAGAAAGAAGAAGTGTGTAAACGAGTACTCACCTTAGGTAAGGCAGCAAGGCATTGTTGTTTGACATCCCAGACCAACTGGTCCTTGGGGAACTGAAGGCACTTGTGAACATTGAGCTCAGGCACATGAATGCGTACCAGCAGATAGCCGTCGTCGGGGCCTACCGCAGCCTCTACTCCTTCCTCCATGCTCACTTCATCTGGAACAAACATACAATTGGTCAATATTGAACTCAAGCACGAGGAGGCGTACCAGCAGATAGCCGTCGTCGGGAGCTACCGCAGCCTCTACTCTTTCCTCCAAGCTCAATTCATCTGGAACAGAAATTCAATTGGTCAATATTGAACTCAAGCACGAGGAGGCGTACCAGCAGATAGCCGTCGTCGGGAGCTACCGCAGCCTCTACTCTTTCCTCCATGCTCAATTCATCTGGAACAGAAATTCAATTGGTCAATATTGAACTCAAGCATGAGGAGGCGTACCAGCAGATAGCCGTCGTCGGGAGCTACCGCAGCCTCTACTCTTTCCTCCATGCTCACTTCATCTGGAACAGAAATTCAATTGGTCAATATTGAACTCAAGCACGAGGAGGCGTACCAGCACATAGCCGTCGTCGGGGGCTACCGCAGCCTCAACTCTTTCCTCCATGCTTATTTCATTTGGATTTCTCCACACTGGCCCCAATAGTTCAATTGTTACTGAAACCGTTGGAGCTCATAAATAAAGTTTCAAGAAATATTGGAGAGAAATTCGACATATTTCTGAAGTACTTTTAAAAAAAGTTCCACTCTCCGATTTCAGAGCATTATCTTTAAACTTAAAATAAAATTTGGTCAAGAGATAACAATATTTTGAAGTTATCTTACGTCATGATTATTTGGAATGCCACTTACAGATAACATGCACATAGTATCCCTAGTTTTTCAAAAAGAAATTGCGTGCGAAGCCGCGTTCAACTACTAGAATCTGTATAACAACATGTTATATTATTCCAATGGTCTGGAAGCAGTATTCCATAAGATTGTAACAGAACACAAATGTTTTGAAATTAAACAACATCTGATTAGACGTTAATTACCAGCAACCCGCACAAAGAGCATGTACTCCTCGGTGAACATGCAACCCATAGCGTGATCTCCATTTTTGCTCTGCTATAAATCAGTAAAACATTCAATGTAATCGCATTAAAATGTATTATTATTATTGTTCAATGTAATAAACGCCTTTTAAAATAATGGTCTTACATTTTTTTTAAATTTTATATGTGTTAAATAAACTATACAATAATTCATGCATAACTATATGAAATATTATATTGTCATTTGAAAAAAGATCTTAGGAAAAGATCTTTAAGTACTTTACTAATTGCAGTTCAAAATACATAATATGTAGCATTAACATCTATAAGAAATAGAAACCAAAGGAGTAATTCCTTTAACCAACACTGGTTGGAAATAACTGTTACGTAAAGATAATAATCCAAATAGACTCCCCGGACACAGCAGCGCCACGCCGTGCCGCAAATTGGAACTAAATCGTCGCTGGTGGCACTTCCTTCGGTAAACACGAGGTGCAGTGGCCTGAGCGATTCGCCTGGCTTTCTCCGAGCTTTGCGGCGCGGCGGGTGAAATGACAAATAGAAAGAAACTGATAATGTGGTCTAAGTACTTCCGTAATGATCGAGTATAGAATTATGTTGCGCGATTGCCAACATAACGAGTTTGAACACTTTCCAGTCCAACGCTTGGACATAACACATTAGTGATTATCCAATCTGGAGAAAAACATAGGCTAATCATTTCTAGTAGTCTTCGATTATAATATGTAACAGGAATGTATCCTTAAAGATGCAAAAACACAAGAGCGTACATTTTTAGATCACTAATAGAATATAACTTCATTCCAACTACTGCTGTAATATAAGACGCAAAATCTATTCTGACACAAACATTGGCTAATTGTCGCCAAACTGCAAATGTGAAAACTTCATAGTTTCTAAGTTATAGGCTATGCTTTGGGGGGGGGGGGGGAGGGACACGAACTTTTTATCTTAAAATAACTAAAAAGTATATTTTTGAATAAAAAAAAAGTAAAAGAGTAAACCATATCAAACTCGACAGTTGTGTAGAGTTTATAAACGAGCACTGCATAGTTGTGTTTTGGATTCCAAACTTAAGAAATTAAGTCATATCGGAGGCGAGTTATATAAAACAGTTTTGAAAACACGAAAACTTATATTTCATTCTTAGTTCAGTTACTGCCCTTCCATTTAAAAAAATACCACATCGGTATGCCTAAAAATAATTGCAAAAATAATGCCAAATAAAATATACCTACATAGTGTACCAAAGTAAAGGTATTTTTGTCCTCAGTCAGAAAACAATTTTGAAAAATTAAAAAATACAGTTATCATGAGCGAAATAAAGAAAATATGAGCGATGAATGGTGTATAATACTAAAGGTATTCATTTTCTTTATGGACAATTCAAAGTTGTGTAGTTAAAATCCCAAATATGCACAAATACATCCTACACTCCAGTTGTACGTTTAGGACACAATGTTTAACTTGGAATCACAAATAAAATTATTCACAGTGTAATATGGGATCCTTTATCGGACGAATCTGAACTGCCACTGTCAATAATAAAAATGTACGTTATTTCGTTATATACCTTGGCGGCTGAACCGTAAGATCAGATGTTACGCGAGTGACTCAGACTTGTTGATATCAATAAGGCATTGCCGTATTGATGATTTGCGGTCCACTGAGGCGGAATAAACACAGTCACTGACAGATTATAAACGAATGACTCAGACTTTTTGTTAGTGATCCAGTAGTAGTTTACAAACAACTCAAATGAACGAGTACTTATCAGTTGTTTAATTACGTATCATATATATTATCACGCCACATTAAAAAATCGAACAGAAAATAGTTTTTTTTTTTTAATGTGTTCAACCAAAATTTAATTTGTGTAACAGAACGAATTAAAACTCAAGCCTTACATGTAAATGTCACAAGGAATCTACTGGAATCAAATAAACAACAGGCTTCAATGTGTTTTAGGCGAAATTCCTCTGAGAGGAATCAGCAATGTGAGACGTGTAGAACAACAATGACAGACCGGCTGGGCAGTGAAGCCCTTGAAGCGCCTGAAAGGCTATATTGTTGTTTATTGGCCCACTCAAAGGGGTTTATTCACGTCAATTCTTTACGCTTCACGCCTTTCATTTCCTATTCTCCATGCAACAGAAAACTACTGGATTGAAGCTGTAATTTGTTACTAAAAGTCGTTAAATCATAATGTTTCTTTCTAAAGGACAGAAATTGTAGTTTTAAAATTAAAAACTATTCCAAGGAGTAATGGCTGTTTCTGATTTGATCTTTGTAAAATTAAAAACAATAAAAAAAAAACATTTGTTGAGTATCATATTCGGACCTAGTGAAAAAATGCAATCATTCTCAGTTGAAGAAAACACTGGCTCAATTATTTACCTGAAATTACGGACTCCTATTAATAAAATTGTCATATCAATGTACAAAAATAAGTAGTATAAATAAAAGTAGTGCATCAAATCAGTATCTTAAATTAAAGTCTTTAACGCAAAGTGTTTGTAACTTAGAATAACGGTATCTAAAATCTGGGTTTAGTATGGTGAGAATAGTAAACGGTTTTATTTAACTTGATACGCTAACTTTTATTCAATATGCGAGCATCATCTTCAAATTTTTGCAGACCGTAAGCGAAGTTCGCAAGCGTGACCCGACGAGCGGCCTACTAACCTGGTGCATGACTAGTCCCAACATAGATAGCACTCAGTGAAGTGTCTGATTTTGGTTTTATTCGTATACAATCCTGAACCATAGATATAACTATGTAAAACATATTTTGATATCGTCACAATCAAGGAAATGTACGTTGTATTATGAAACCCCACTCTGTACGTCACTGGGGGGGGTTCTCACTGTCTTGGGAAATAAAGGTGTATGTTCTCATTTATAATATTCATTACCAAGAACATGTTTCATTACAATCGTTTCACTTGTTCAGTTATTCTCCCTTATTTAATACAACATGACGTGACGTATCAGAGGTATAGTTGTAAATAAAACTTAATTAAGCTGATATGATGTATTCATAGGCTAATTGTTATTTGTATACTCTATTCGTTTAAAGAATTTTGTCAAAATACTTTTCCGGATTGTACAAATATTCTCGGGAAATAACCAAATAAAAAAAAAAACAAGTTGTGACTGACTGTATTAAAATCAATTATTTTAATTAAAATCGGTAATTACTTACGCCATTTTTACATTACGTGTTTTATAAAATGCAGCAAGTTCGTTTGAAATTATAACTTTTTATTGTTGTTTATCTCCACATTGACTAGAATAAAATCTAGGCTCAGTGCATCTTTTAACAACACGAACACACAATCGCTTGTAGTTTGGAGCAAAGCTAAAGAAACGATCGAGGCAGATTATCTCCCACATCTGGTGAGCTCCGAATTAATCGCGAAACCTCAAGTTTAATTAAAGTTTGTAATCAAATCTTCCTCAACTCCGGTAAAAGCTTAAGCTAAACAAACTGTTCTGGGTTTGTGTTGGTTACACCTGCATGTGAAATTAATTACCCTTGTCCTGATCTGTGAGCTTGTGACGACACCTATGTTACATACCGCTGGTGGTATATCGATGGTGAGAACAAACCACCGGTATATCGATGGTGAGAACAAACCACCGGTATATCGATGGTGAGAACAAACCACCGGTATATCGATGGTGAGAACAAACCACCGGTATATCGATGGTGAGAACAAACCACCGGTATATCGATGGTGAGAACAGACCACAGCTAACTTTCTCGTTAATCACCGACCCCGCCAGTCCGCGCGTCGATCGCAGTGTCATCCTCTCATGGCTTTAACAACACTGCAGAGAATGTGGTGTCTACATATCTGAGTGTAAAACAGTTTCAGTCCCCTAACTCTTTAATGTTTTAGAATCAAGAGCAGGTTGTAATGAAACGGTCTTGAGTTATAACACTTTATAGCTCTGATTGTTGAAGAGTAATCGGAGATGCTATTTTGAGAATGTGATCAATACGCGTCTAAACGCTTCCTAGTTTTCGATATACAATGAAACGAGGAAGTACATACAATTTGAGACTGTATTCATTAATAACCAATAAAAATATCGAAAAAGCTAAAAAGCATTTTGATGTGTTTTAATTATATCACTAAAATGAGATTTTCCCCATAATTCTACAACCCAAAATGGTTTACGTTGATCTCATGGTACTAAATCCAAGATGGACGTCAAAAGAGCCAGCTATTAAAACAAAGAAATAAATAGTCTTACAGTAGAACCCCTCATATCCGGCCTCGGTTTTACCGCACCTCGGTTTATCCGGCCACTTCCCGGAAGCCAATATCGAAATTTATTTACCACGGCTTGCAGAAGCGCAGTTGCACGCACTAGTCTCCCATGACTTGCGTTATTTTGGTGTATCTATTCGTTTACATTTTCCTGTGTTGTCCTCAGTTGAGCTAATAGGTTTAACCTGTAAACAGTTCGTTGATTATTTCCAGTCCGGTTAGTACAGTACAGTACAAAATTGTTTTGTTTCGTCAAGTGCTGTGTACTGTAGGTTGGTTTATCCGGCCGAATCGTTATCCGGCCAGGGGCTCGGTCCCGTGGTGGCCGGATATGAGGGGTTCTACTGTACTGTGTAATTGTAGTTGTAAGAGTTAGGATATGTTTGACGTTTTGAAAATTTCCAGTGTCTCCTAAACGCATGGGATATTCGGGAGATATCATCATTTTCAAACATATGATGAGACTCTCCTCTCATTGCAAAGCGCTGTAGAGATTTCCTAAAATGTAGACAAGTATTTGATCTCTATCTGTTTCTTAACCAAAATTGTGATAAGTTAAATTCATCAGACCACATTATTGCCTCAATACACCAATGGTATCAAAATCAGTCATGCTTTTAAATTTAACCGATTAAGACTCTCTCCCAACAAATTTTTATAAACCCACTTTTTCATATTGCAGCACTAAAGAGCATATAGCATTAATAACTAGAATATCAATATTCACCATTGGGAAACACCATAGTATTACGGTTATCCACAACAAATTATTCCATATCCTATGCAAGATAAATATTTGTCATCCATTTTATCCACTTATCGATTCTCTACTAAAAATAACCTGCTTTTGTCCACGGTATAGTAAAATAAGGAACGAAAAAATCTAAACGTTGTATGTCCTCATTTAAATCTGTTACTTTGGGTAATTTTGGCAAGGGAAAAGATAGAGATCCCTAATGTTCACCTTTTCACACTTCTTCAACCTTCTTCACATTGACGATGAAAATTTTGAGTTGTCCCTTTACGAGGACACTCGAAACATGTAAAATAAATTCTTCTTTTACAGTGACACCACTACATTACTATAAGGATAATTGTTTATTTTAACATGGCAAAAATAGAGAGAGAGAGACTTCCGATATTATTTACACGTTGTGAAGAATGCCTTGTATTTAATTTCATAGAGTGAATATCTTGCATGCACAAACGAACACAGAGAGCGGTAACAGGTTAATCTAGCAAAGTGGAGTACAGACAGTACACAGTGTGCCGAGTCTGAGCATTGCTAATCGAGTTGAGTATTCAACACATAACCAATCAACGTAATCAAGAATTACAATCAATTAAACTTAAAGCGTACAATTTCCTGTCTTAATAGTTAACTATCTCTAGATGCAATCTGTAATTTTCAAGACTAACTGTATGTACAGTGTTTGTTTGTAACACCTAGAGATTAGAACTCATTCTTTCCATACGAAATTCTTCAACAGTTGTAAAATATTTTAATGTTGAACTATATATTCAGTGTTTTAATTTAGCAACTAATATATAAAATTATCTCTGATATATTTCTGAACATTACGATAGGCTATGTGGTACTGGCTTAGGTCAGAATCTGGATGTTTCTTATTTCGACAGAAAAATAATATAATACATCCACATACGCTACACGATAAGGACAAAGTACCAAATCGAAAACTGGAATAAGTCGCAAAACCTGTAATGACAGGCACACGTTTGCTAGTTATGCACAGCATAATCCGTAAAAGTCTATAAAAATGTTATCATTGAGTTAAAGTACACACTGTTGTATATTTTCTTGGTCAATATACAACAACCAACAGCTATATGTAAATTGCCTAGTTGTAAAAAGTATAAGTTCTTATTATATTTAAAATTAAAATAAATAAAATTTAACCACAAAATTTCCAAAGTAAAACTTTAGAAAAACAATTCTTTTGATGTTTTAAAGATATACTAACTGTACCAAAAAGATTATCTATGCAAAACAGTAAACAGATAATACTTAATTTGTTTACAATATGTAAAAATTAAATTTTTAGACGTGCAGAAGTGACAAATCAAAGTTTGTATAGCAACTTTGAATATTAAAAGTGTGTAATACTTTAATACAATATGGATCAACTTTAACGGCAAAACGTCCCGAATAATTTAGTATATAATAAGAACTATTTTAATTTAATGACAGATAGCAAAAGTTTGATTAAGAAAGTGACTGTAAAATAGACTAGAACCAGTAATAGTCGCTTCCAGGAGCAGATGAACTTTATCATCTGGGATGAAAACTAAGTAAGTAGGAAAAATGTATTGAGAAAATCCGGTGATAATAAATTATTTTCATGAAAATTCCAACGAACGTTTCACACAAAAATTCAAAGCAAACAAATAATGGCTATACTGTTGTCTATAATTAACTAAAATATTAACAGATGATCCGTACCATTACATTCTTAACATGCGAAACGAGTTTGAAATCCGATAATGGACGGTATAAAACAATTGCAGTACTACTATTAATCAACAGGAACTGCCCACGAAACATAAAATTTAACGAGCGATAACGTTAAATCTCCTGACGCTTCAATGGCTGATTAAAGATTGTATTACGGTACAGCATTAGATCCATCGTTTTGCATTTGAATGTAAATCGAGAAGATAATGTTTTCTGTACTAGAAAAAGACCATTCAAAAACTTTATTTAATGTAATTTTCCACGTTTTAAGTAACTTTACGTTAATGTAACTTTAACTTTTAAGAATGCATTAGCAAGGATGAACACAAGAAGAGAAACGTGATATAAGTCTTTATAAATAGTAATAATTTAATCATAAACCTTCACGAATTAGTTTTTGCGCTATTAAGCTTTACAAACTTCAAAAGTCCGCCATCTTGAAACGTAATATGATAATATAATGCATTTTGACTTTTTATCTTACCTGGTTTATGAAATAAAAAATAAAATCTAAAAAAACTCAAATCAGACAGATGTACGGTAAACTAAACATATCTGACTCATGTTTATATTACATTTTTTGTTTGTCTCCACCCGAAGAACAAATCCTCAAAATATTGCCGGAGAGTTCATAAACACCCTGTATATCTTGTGTCTAAACAACAAATAAGATTTACTGTCGAGTGACGGCAACAAAGACGAGCAGATGTTCCCGGAACAATAAATATTTCAGAAGCTACGATTTTCCGAATCGGTTAAACATTTGAAGTATAGGGCTGGGTAAGATATTCAGCATAGAGCAGATCACCATACATAAACACTGAGGGATGATGGAGGGAGGAACACGGGGACTGTGGAAGGGAAGGGGTGTGACGGTATCTGCGTGGCCCGGGGGCGCTCCGCTGTCAAAATATTCAACACCCCTGAGAGTGTACATCATTCTTCCCGACCCCTCCAAGGAAAATGATTTCAATTCCATCGTAAAGGGATAACAACTATCTCACTTCAAAGTACACTAAGAGAATTGTGTAGGAGTGCAAGAGGCTGAGCAGTCTAACCGTCAAACTTTGGGTTTGACTTAATAGATAGCGTAGGTTCAAATCCTGTCTGTGGCTGTAGCACTTTTTATCAGCAACATCGACCTTGTACTGTACCGACTCTCTCCTTATTCTGTTTGATGAGTTCCTCGGATAGGCCCATGAGCATGGACAGAAATGGTTTCAAAGGAGATCGGCCTCACCTTTTTCTAAAAAAAGATAGTAAGGCTTCTAACTGCGACCGCAAACAACCAAGAATGAGACTCTGAAGTTTGCTTTGTTAATTTCCTGAGCCCTTAATAAAATCTTTGATGACACCACTTTTAAAAGTTGTAGCAGAGAGCATTTTCAATTCTCACAATGACAAGAAAATATATTAAGGCAGTTCTAAACATTCGGGAAGCACAAAAAGGCCAGCAACAGTGAAAATGATGACGTCTCGATGAAAAACAAAAAGTACAACTTAAGGTTTTCATAGAGGCTGAAATCTGTAGAACTCACAATTTGGATTTCACACAAAACAAAAAGCGTATTGTAAAAGAATATTAAAAAATATACATAAAACGCGTATTTTGGTAACATAAATATTCTATAATTAAGGCAAAATAACTTGTTATGATAGAAAATCACAAATAACTTGCAAAATAACTATCTGTTACAGTGAACCGAACGTGAATCAGTTGGCAATTTTTGCAACAAATTCTTCTTTCAATAAGGAAATTCGTGTTTGTAAAGACTCTAGTATTAGGTCTGTTTATTTGCCAACTCATCTCAATGGCAGGTTCTTGTTGTGAAAGGATCATTATCGACAAAATCTAAATTGTAATAAAATTCACAGCAATTATGTGTCGAAACAATTCCTGAAATCACGAGGTTACAAAGATGTACGAAATAAAAGTAGAATTGGTACAAACAAAGGGCAGGAGGGAGGCCTGGCGGATTGTGTAATGTGAAAGTGAAGTGAATTGACCGGTATGTGACCCGCCCTGCCGGTGTTGTACGCGCACAAGTCACACCGGTCACCGGTTACCGGTCACCGGGCGGTCGTTATCTATAGGCATTCATTGGCAGCTTGGTTTTCAGTTCTGATTGGAGAGAGTCGACTCTGAAACAGAAACCAGACCACAAAGCGTGCACTAGAGAAGGATATATGATCATTGCTACTCTAATTGAACAGGAATTCGCTACACCGTATTATTTTTATTGTTTTTTTAAGGCAGCATATAGTAAAAGTCTACAACTATGTTGACAGAAATTTTGATTTGCCAAATAATAAATAATGTAAAATAAGCCTGATAATAAATAATATTTTAAGTACAGATACAACAGCGTAAAAGCTGCGAGATTAATTAATTATTGTGCAATGGTGTTATCACAGCTAGAAGGAACGCAATTATTCACACGCTGTTCGGTGCTACTGAGAAACCAGTGCGAGTTGTCGAGTCGGAGGAAGATCCACCAGTTTTGTTTCGGAATGGAAGTGACGACGAGAGCTTTCAAGTACAATTGGAAAAGTAAAACTGTAAGAGGGAACGAGAAAGGATCCATTTCAATAAACAAACATTAATGGAAACCGCGGGCGAGGCAAGGCCATGGTGCCGAAGGGACGGGAAAATGTGGTGAGAAATACCTCTTTTCTTTAGAAATAAAGCACCCGTTGTATTCCAGAACTGAACTTGTGATACAGTCAAACATCATATATTTATTATCAATCAGAAACTTTAGAAATAATTCCAAACTAAACTCATCGTACCACGTGACTAAAAAAGATCCCATCAATACTGGCTTATTGAAATAAAAAGCTATTTATCTCTTGCACACAGCACAGTTTTTTTTATATCAAACTATTCATAAATTCACGTCATAATTTAACGTCTTATATAATCTTTGTGTTAATTTGCAACAAACACAAATTTAATAATTTAAATAAAAATATATAAACTGTCAAGTGCATGTTTTAACACGTCACGTCAGGACGCTTGTTTATCCCACTTCACATAAGAAACATGTTTTGTAATCAATACTGTACAATTACTACTTTGAGTAACATCTTTTAAAATCGCAAATCATATTCTAAATTACAAAATACATTCACTTTCCCGCATGACGATGTGAATATTCAGGGGTTTGATGTGAAAGTTCAAAGAGAAGACGCAAAGATCTTTCGTAAATGAAAGCACGAGGGCTACTTTAATATTGAAGACCTTTTACCACCTTTTGGACGCCTCCAATGAATTTTGTTGGTATATTAGCAGACGTAAATCGCAAGAGCAGAATTCCAAAAGACATTCGGTGTCACTGACGTTTCTAACTGGACGATATAATATAAAATCACAATTAAACCTATATTGCAGTTTTATGAAGATGTAAAAGACATTTAGATCTTTGGCCAAACAATACAGTATTTTAGTATTTAAATTTATGGTGTTAAGGGTTTAAAAATATTTAAATGTTCTTTGATTAAAGTTTATTATTGAAAATGGATGATTTGAAAGGATGGCGACAGGTTTTTGGACATTTGTCGGAAGACCAAATACCCGTCAAATAACTTTTTTTTTACATCCATAAAATTGTTATAAATGGCAATAGCCTAATTTAGTTTTAATAAATACTGAATCGCAAAAGTACTTGCTTAGCCGTAACTCGAACCCGGATCTCTCATTTACCGGGCGAGTGCGCTACCACTACACCACAGAGCCCTTACTTTTTACGATTTAATTATTTTGTATTTGGCCTTTTCTTTCGCATATGTATTTAAATAACCAAACTCACATAATATATATATATATATATATATATATATATATATATATATATATAATGTACAAAAACTAAAGGAATTGTAGGGACGGAATTTTACCAAAGTAGCTCATTCACCAGAGCTTATAACCTTTATTAATATACTCAAGTGTTAATGAATTAAACCAAACAAGACAATTAGGTTGATAATTATAATTTAAATAATTAGTATTATTTCCTCAACCTTCGTAATACGTATTTGATTGATATTTCGAAAGTGTTAACATAACACCAAGTTTTAAATTCGACTAAATACACATTTATATAGGTTTGGAAGGAACTGAAAAAGAGTGACTGCAAAACTTGTTTAAGACAATAGTTTAAACTCCTTTCAAGAAATAACTTTTAATTAATTTTAAACTTTCAAAAATTCCCATGGCTATTATAATTTCAACTACAATACACTCATTTCCATGATGTATGTAGATGTATAGGATTTGCATAGTATTGATGATCACACAACAAATATAAATTAAACATTTACTTGAACGTCATTCATTGGAAAACTATAAATAGTTAAGTTTTTCGATCATTTATTACAATCACATTTTCCCAGAAGTATTTGTGCTATTATCCAGCCTTCGGAACCAATAAAACGCCTTAAGTCAATATAATGGAATTTCAACTCTTTCATCGCTCCATACCATCCACGTTTCAGGGGAAAAGCTTTTATTTTAGCGGAATCCCTTTATATTGGCACCGACCTAGATTCCCTCCAGCGCTTTTCAGTGTCGGTTACGTCTGGGTTTAATTGATTGATTTATTTGTAGTTTATTAGAGACCGTGGGGAGATACGTTCTAAACAGTTTAAAAAAATACAATACTGCAGTATTTATATAAATACATTAGGAATAAATTTCTTTACTACAACTTGAAATGTATATAGTTTTACTAGCTACAGGTTAACTCAAATTTTACAAGCTTATGAACAACAATACATTTTTAATTTGATATGTTTTTTTACAAAAATACGATTCTACAATAATAAATAATTGTACATTTTGTAAACAAACTTTCCCGAATGGATAGTAGGTTTGGTTTACTTTATGCCTACAGCTAAGGTATAAACATTATTTTATTTCATTAAATAATTATTATACTAAAGAACTTTGAAATAGAAACTTTTATTATGTACTTACTCAACATTAATCCTCCCGGAATAACATCAAGAAATCAAAATTCTTTTTACACAATGATGAAAAATTCAAACTTTAAAATGAATGACTGATAAACCACTTCAACCTGGAATTCGTTTTCTCTTAGGATTTTGTGCATTTACACAGAATTGGATTTTATCTTTGATGATAAACATTTAAGCAACAAAAAAATGCAATACAAAGAATGTCGAAAATTGTAGCTGGCTACCATTGACATCAATTTAAAAATTACGATTCCTCGAAAAAACAATACAAGTATGTCTTATTATTTATTTTAAAAGCGTTTAAAAACTTCTAATAACTGTATAATAATTTTAAAATGCGCTTGAAAAATATTTTACTGTCTTCTAAACTTAACAAAGTCTTTAAAAGAAAAATCACTGGTAAGACACAATATTTCTAAAAAGGTTAGTAGGATGTGGAGGATGTTACCAGGAAGCGTAGTAGTCAAAGGTTGGTGACTCCAGGTCGATATCACCATGCCAACACATCGCGCCAGCTCCACTGTTCTCCGACTGTATCCACTGTGAGTGTGATGTTTTGTGTCCAAGTCTAGACAGTGGGCAAGAAGATAGAACAAGACATAGTTTGGTTCTCCTACTGTAACCACTGTGATTCTTGTGTCCAAATCCCAACAATAGGCATGAAGATAGAACTAGACAAACTCCTGTACACGAGAGGGAAGCAAATAAAATAAGGCAAATTTGCTAGAACCAGAACATTTGGTTCTCCGACTGTATCCACTGTGATTGTGATGTTTTGTGTCCAAGTCTAGCCAATAGGCAAGAAGAAAGAACAAGACATAGTTCTGTACACGATAGGGAAGCAGACAAAATAAGTCAAATTTGCTAGAACCACAACATTTGGTTCTCCGACTTTATCCACTATGATTGTGATATTTTGTGTCCAAGTCTTGACAGTAGGCAAGGAGATAGAACAAGACATAGTTCTATACACGATAAAGAAAACAAACAAAAAATTTAAAATTTGTTAGAACCAGAACATTTGGTTCTCCGACTGTATCCACTGTGAGTGTGATGTTTTGAGTCCAAATCTTGACAGTAGGCAAGCAGATAGAACAAGAAACAGGTACACGATAAAGCAAAGCAGACAAAAAAGTCAAATTTGCTAGAACCAGAACATTTGGTTCTCCGACTGTATCCACTGTGAGTGTGATGTTTTGTGTCCAAGTCTTGACAGTAGGCGAAAAGATAGAACGAGGCACAGTACTACCTACGGTAGGAAATCAGTCGGTATAAGTCAAATTTGCTAGAACCAGAACATTTGTTTCTCCGATGTAACCACCGTGAGTCTAGTGTCTAAATCATGGGATATCAGTGCAATATTCTGACAATGATACCTTTAACCCAAAAGGATCAAGGGGCCATTCAAGCTTTAACACTAAGCAGAGCAAAAATATGTATATGAGCTTTAAAGTTGTTATAAAAACCATTCATTACACTGAGAACATTAAAAAACAAAACTGTGTCCATTATATAACTTCAATTCACCAAAGTTTAAAAACAGAATAAATAAAACTGCTTCCTATAACGGTTTGTTTGGAAGGCCAAATCTTCTTGATCTAGTTGAGAGACGAGGAAGTTTTTCCCAATGTTCAAAATTAACTGACCTCATCAATGCCTGAAGATGTTCCGACTTCCACATGAGAGTATGTCCTCCCCGCACGATTGGAGATCCAGGGCTTGTTGGCCTGGTACAACGGTAATGGAAGGGATATAGAGGAAATTCCTAGCATTTATAACTGACCATACCTACTCAGGGATTTGTCATCCATGAGAAATGTCTTTGATATATTCTACAAGATCCCGAGTTACGTATGCGAGAAGGTATGAAGTTTGGACCGAGATGGGGTTCTCCCGATAGGAAGACATCTCTGACCTCAGGAGTGTTTTAGAAAGTTCATCAGGAGTGTAAGACATTCCCAACGTCCATTGAGAACCCTGTGTTCCTAGTACCTAACATGTTGGGTGCGATACAGTGGGATGCGGTGGAGAGTGGATTTTGCGGCAACTATCGTTTAGACAGCACGTTATTACGTTGTGCAGAAAATACTTAAAGATCTGATTTATACTACTTTTTAACAGCAATCCCCGTGTTGGCACACTTACACAGCATTTGTGACAAAAGATAAAAGTGCAGTGAGTCAACGCACATTTTAATTGTGGCAACAACCACCACCTTGCTCTCAGTTCGAACGAGAAATTCACGCCGTTACGTAATGAAAGAAAACACTTTCGATAAAAGTGAAAATACTCTTGCAATATGGACGCAAGTCCCGCATAATCAGCAGTCCCCCATTACAGCATAATGGCGACGATAACCAGAGAAAGCGAAGCGAGCGAGGGAGTAGAGAGAACAATGGGACGATGTGATGTGGGTGGCGTGTGACATCAGTCAAGTACCAGTCACAGCTAAGGATAACTTACAACCAGTATGTGATAAATACGAGTATCTTCATCCATAACTGCACATTTACCAGAGTAAAATGTATCCTTAAGTAGTAATTAACTTGGGCTAGAAACAGCTGATTGTAAGGCTTCAACTGAGCATAACTTACAGGAGTGATAACAGTGTTAAGTCCTTGAACATATTTATTAACAGTCATACTTGTGCAGTTTTTATAACATTGTTATTAGTGCAATCGTATATGTACGAAAATATCACATCACAATCTATACCACAACTCGCTGAAGGTTAGTAATACAAGTTACCTTCAGATGTTATGGGTGCCATAACGTGACTCTTGTGTAATCTACTCATGAAGGTGTATAAACCACAGGAATGGCGGAATACAGCAGACTCACTGGATCAGTGCGCCATTTAATGGCCAGCCCTAGGAACTACCATTGGCGGGACGTCACGAATCAATAGTAGTTGTTTGTCAAATTTTTGTATCACTTTGTTGTTATTTATTTCTTATCACACACCACAAATTTATTACTGTTGCCCGTTTTGATATTTAACTATGTTTTATTGTCTTTGTTTTCTTTACCTTTTAGTTGATTATTTATCAACTAACGTATATTTCTTACTTCTTCGTTGTTTTGTTGATTATTTATTTTTAACAATGTTTGTTATTTAATTATACATGTATAAGTAAATATTATTAGCAGCTATTAATCGTATATACTCTTTTTAACTTATTTATGTGTACTACTGGTGTAATTCCGTTGGAAGAATAAATAAATAGCGAATTCTGTAGTTCTGTAGGCCTAGTTACAATACGTTATATTATAATATACATGGTGAGGCAGACCACCCTTTCGCGATGTATAGCGGCTGAACCGAGAAACCTACCTTCTTCGTTTTAATAAAACTCCCACATTTCGACCCCAAAGAATTTGATAAAATTATTGTTAACAAAAAAACAAAAACAAAACAAAAACAAAACAAAAATAGAAATTTAGGCGGGGTTAAATTTTTAAAGATTCTAAAGTTGGGTCGAGCCGTACCTCATTAAAAAAAACCCCCTTTTAACACCTGATTTTTAATCAGTGATCATTTAAAAATCCAAACTTGTACCAAAGGTTACAAATTAATACTTTTACTAAAAATATTTTAGTTGTCTCTTTTTGCCACATTTCCGAGTTTTTTAAATAGTTCAATTTAAAAAATTTCAAAAGCGTAAAATTAAAAAAACATTTAAATAGCAAGGTATGAGAGTATAAAAACGTGTATTTTTATGTAACAAATATTATCTAAAAAAACAGATTGCACCTCGGTTGCCAGGTAATTACAAGCAAACCACTATTATTCAATCATCACTAATTCATCTATTTCCCTAGAGAGGGCTAAAATGTATTACACATATTGTTTGGTTTTATATAATAATAAAAAGATCGTAGCCTACATAGGACGATACACTATACAATAAGATTTGCATTGTATACCCAATTCCGCACCCCAATTCCAATTCGCAACCTCACACTATCAAGAATAGAGAGGGAAGCGTGACCGATTTGTGTTTGTAAGATTCAGCTGCAGGCTCAGGGGAATGGATGGTTTTGCCTCTTGATGTCGCGTCGCACTTGTGCTGTATGAGACATGTTTGTCGAGTGACGTTAACAGACATGTGGAAAGAGCACTACCAGAACCAATATTTTATTATTAATTTTATAGTTTTTATATTAAGGGTTGTAGCCTACATTATTATTTAAAAACGTAATCATGAAATTATTATAAATAAGCATAGTTTATTTAATATGTGTAATCTAATTTTTTTTTAAGTTGTAATGCAAGCTAAGCAATATTTTTGTAAAGATTAAACGTTAGAGGTAACCAGAGTTAAAGAGTTATTCCTCCCCTAATCTAGTACATAAGGACATTTCTATTTAATTGTTTTCTACTTCAGAGAAGTAAATAGAGAGATTTTCAATGCTAAGTGACCCAGTAGTACAGATTTCTCCAAAAAGGAAATCTATCTTTGAACAGGCTCTTCTCGCACATCGTGATCCATTCTTCTCGCCAGGACTTTCATACAATGGTCGAAACAAAACTGAAGTATCACCGCACCCATCACTCACGGACAGTTCCGCACATCCTGTCGATGAGCGGATCGTGACAGTGCTTGACTATGCTCTTCCCACCCCGTACGTTATTGAGCAGAGAAAGCAAAAATCAACAGATACCAAGAGTCCGGCCGCCCATTGTACAGACAATCGTGTATAGAGTGAGGAATGGGCGTGCGCGCGCCGCGGTAAGGCTCCCCCCTCCCACCGCGGAAGTGTCGCTGGCCGGCACGACGCATGCGCGTCAATGTCCACTCGTGCGCGCATCTGACACTTGACCGGCGCAATTCCACCGCTTTTTATCGCCGACTTTTTTGGCACCGCCTTTTCCCCACGTTTTATTTCATGTTTGCTTCGATTTCACGCCCAGCGAATGAGGGGAATTCAGTTTTATGTGGGACTGGTTTCGTTTGGAGTGCAGTTTTGAAACCGTGTTTTATTTTTACAGTAATGGAACACTACTTCTTTCACCCCCCCCCCCCCCCACCGTCAATACCTATACCATGATATGTACAGCTGGAATGCTGAATTATTGCAAAACAACATGATTTCTAAAGTGATGTACCTAGATTCTGGGATTATACACTATTAAACGTGTAGTTATTCTTGTAGTTTTTATATTTACTTTACTAAACATTGCTGAATACAAGGGCTAATGATCGGGAATTTATGCCTCTAACTTAACATCTAATTCAACATTTACATTGAGGTAGGCTTGTCCAATAAATGACAACCCACCACAAATATTCTGACCTCATAACCAAATTGCGATACCCTTCAGTCAAGTACCTACACCAAATACAGGTGTAGTGCCTCCACTTTGAGAGAGAGTGGTGAAGATTGCATTACAGACTTCTTACTCTAGATTTGTTGTGCACTAACACCACAAAAATTAGAAAAAAAACAGGAAACGTGTTACTGATGGAACCATATTATTGAATATTATAATCTTTAGCCACTCTTTCAGAGTGACGAACATTTGCGGTGGTACAATCTGTAAATAAAAGTAAGGATGTGTTAAGTTGTAAATTTAGGATTGACAATGAAACTGTCTCATATATTTAACACAAAAACCCTTTCCTAAAAAGCTAATTAGGGCAGAAGAAGCTAAGAACAAATTCACAAGTGGAGATTGTTTTAGGGTAAAAACTTATTTCTTAATTGATCCCATCTCACTTTAAAAATTACATACAACTTGATCTGCCTTACTTCATGTCCTTAGGAAATGTCATGTACTCGTATATACATTTACGCTTGTATACGTTGATATTTTAACATACATCTGGGTGGCTCCGAGATAACCAAATCCCCGTTTGACATTGTATTAGTAGAAATTACAAAAATACGTCAATCTTCTTAAAAATAGCGGGTTTGCAATCTCTTTCACACTTGTCTCATAAGGAACAGCAGACCACACAGACCTGTTCCATAATCTTGGCAAACAAATCGATTACTCCCAGACATTCTGCGTTATCGACGTCACACCTCACAGACCTCTGGGAGCCAACCAGTTCCCATTAGCGGATCATTAGTCCCTAATGGTTTCCGGACCTCTCAGATACGATAAGGAATATTTATTTACACGCGGGATTTACGACAGGCTTAACCGGTTGTCAACGTTACGCGTTTTTTACAAATTATTTGCCAACTAATCAGCTGAGAAGTCTACGTTATCGATTACGTACAATAATGAAATAAATCACTGGGTGGATAAATTTTCTAATTTGCAGCTATTAGTTTTTGATTACTTGAGGACACCTGTGATAGTGTGATACTGCAGGCTGTTCTGAACACTATTTATTGTTTTATGAATTTTGTAACAATATGTTTGTCACGTAATTATAATAAATTAGGGACAAACTTAGATATTTCCAACATTTTAATTCAAAATTTTGGATAATTAAAAAATTTCCTCCTGGTATTTTGGCGTTCCTACACGTACAATAAAGTCTGCACAGTGCGAAATCGTGAATTCGAATCATTTATAAGTCGCTTAAGCTTGAAACTATTGCATTTTCAATTTAAAAAAAAAAAATTAAACACTGGTTTCAAACTTACTTTGCCATTTTGCTCGGAGTAGATTTCAACCCATCAATTTTTAAAATGTAATGCTAGGTATTTCTACTAGACTATAAATGACATGAAGTATTCTAAAATGCAACAAGATCATTACATTTCCAATGTAATAAATACAGTACCAATGCACGCTGTTGAAATATTTGTTACTTTTCCTTTCCTTTTCTTATATTGTATATCTTATTGTGAAATTGAGTGAAATTAGAAGTTGTAATGATTTTTTAAAGAAAAATCGGTGTTTATAAATACTTATTTTTCTCGTTCCTTGTATGATACCTACAGACTAGTTTCTTTTCGATCTGGATAATGCCACAGCAAATTAGATCAAATCAATTTTTTGAGTCCAATGAAGAGACAAGTGAAGGTTTAACTACTCTTAGTTAAATCACGAATAAAGGATTTGCTTCTGTCTGGTTAAATGAAAATGAAACCCAAATTTAAAGCAATGCAGCCGCGACATCTTCATTACCAATGTGTAACTAAATTAGTAACATATAGAAAAAAAACAATATACGTTCTTATTAAATATTTTTAAAGTGGAAAATCTAATAAAGTGGAAAGTCTCTCACTACGCCTGAAAAATATTTTCATAACACCGTTTCTCGGAAGAATTCGAATAGATTCAATTATAACGCATATTATTTTACAAAATTGAAATAATTTGTTATATCCACTCTCTGTAGGAAAATATGGTATACGGGAAAAATCACTTTAATTTGTGTAAAATTAATTTTAATAAATTCCATGAATTATCCCCTTTTCCGAGTACGCGCGTCGAGATCATAAAAACGACAAATTGTGCAATGTAGATGCACAGCCGCATCTTGTGAGCACGAGAATACCATTCCACGAACTGCCTGCAATTCAGCCGGTAATAACCATTAAATAAACTGCATTTACCAAAGCGGGGTGAATACGAGGCGCGGCGCTTTCTATAAAATGTTACTGCGTCAATAAACGCAGTGGCCTTCTTTTCTCCTCTTTCAAACAAGATTTCCTCTTCGTTCGAGAAAAACAAACACTGTAATGAATAATTAAATTCTCGAGAAATGCAAATTGTCTGTGAAATATAGCGTAAAGAGGGATTTTCTAAATAAAAGGTTGTTATCGAAAAAACTTAAATTGTGTTTATTTACGATAATTTGCAGAAATAAAAAAAAAGTAGAAATATATGAATTTTGAGTTTAACTCTCGTTCACCTTCCGTATAGTGCAACGTCTGAAATCTGACACTGCCACTGACTTGACTTTTAGAATATGGAGTCTACGTCTGAAATCTGACACTACCACTGACTTGACTTTTGGAATATGGAGTCTACGTCTGAAATCTGACACTGCCACTGACTTGACTTTTGGAATATGGAGTCTACGTCTGAAATCTGACACTACCATTGACTTGACTTTTGGAATATGAAGTCTACGTCTGAAATCTGACACTGCCACTGACTTGACTTTTGGAATATTGAGTCTACGTCTGAAATCTGATACTGCCAACTGACTTGACTTTTGGAATATGGAGTCTACGTCTGAAATCTGACACTGCCACTGACTTGACTTTTGGAATATGGAGTCTACGTCTGAAATCTGACACTGCCACTGACTTGACTTTTGGAATATGGAGTCTACGTCTGAAATCTGACACTACCATTGACTTGACTTTTGGAATATGGAGTCTACGTCTGAAATCTGACACTGCAACTGACTTGACTTTTGGAATCTGGAGTCTACGTGTGTCTGAATAAATCCAAAATAAGACATTCAAAACGATTTGCATCGTTTCTACATCACAGACACATAGAATATAAAAAAGCTCCGTCTGATTAACCCATCAGCCACCCAGTGTAATCTAGATGAAGAGGTATTGTCTCATCATGTGCACGATCCAGACGCTTCACTAAGCGGAATGTGAGATGGATCTAAACCCAACCTTCACATAGATCGTTAACAAAATATTGTAAGCATCCTAATATCGGAGTTATAACTCTTTAAAATATTAAAGGGATTAACAATATTACGGTCTTTTACTTTCTAGTGTGTTGTCAAAACAGTTCAACGTGTCAACGAAATCAACGTTTCGCGAACAACATCACTTCTCTTCTTCAGGTGCCGAATTCAAAATCATAGTTTTAACACGAAAAGATGGCAAATGTAATTCCGTTATACTTTCAAACCATACTCACAGACAATAAACTTTAAATAAAGTATTTATTAAATTTTAAGTTGTATCACTGTATATGTAAAAAATAGAAAACTTGTGTAGAACGAGTGTTTACTTTTTATATCCAAATAATTAGCGTGTTCTAGGAGCGTATGGGCAGTCTGATGTCGGTGAAAGTCAATCACGTATTCCATTTCCTTTTAATAATAGGACAGATTGGAAGTACCTTATTGGCTCTCTCTGCAGGGCAATTTGGGGAGTTAATCTAATTCAATCCACCTATTAATATTTTTACTTCCGGGATAAAATTTTATACATTTAGTGTATTTCATAATTTGCTAGAAACACAGAACAGACACATTTAGCACAAAAATCGAAACGAATCCAACCAACCTTTTTCAGATTTGGACTCCCCAGAGTCTCCGATTTAGTATCTAGGTTATATTCTTCCATTCTCTTAGGGAGAATCTATTTGAAAATTGCTAAAGCATCAGCAATAACTATTATCATTTTATTTTTTGTACTATACAGTTCTTATTTCCTCTGTTGTCGAAGGAATGTGTCTGAGGACTATTTGGTACGGAGAAACTGAGGATTTGGATTTCCCGGAGTATCCGAGTCATTAGGTTATATTCTCTTTAGGGAAAATATATTTGAACATTGCTACAAGAAACAAAAATAAATATTATGACTTAAGTTGTTGTATGATACAGTTATTATATTATATGCAGTTGAAGGAATGTAACTTGACTATTTGGTGTAGAGGAACTAAGGATCTGGACTCCTCGTAGTAACCTAGTCGTTGGAATATATTCTCTGTGGGGAAAATTTATTTTGAACACTGCTACAGTGACAATAATAACTATTATCATTTCACTTGTTGTATTAATTCTCTGCAGTCGAGGAGATGTGACTTGAGGAATATTGAAAAAGAGGAACTAAGGATTTGGATTCTATCAAGGATACAACTCCCTGGTCTGGATAAGAGAATTTCTTACTTCCCTTGAATGTAATGAGTAAGTAAAGAGAACTAAGGGCAAAACTGGAGAATCCTAAGGAAACAAATTGGGCCTCATTGACTACCAGAGACAACGACATTCAAAATACCTTAAGCAATATTGTACTTGATTGATGTATCCAGCAACCATAATTTTGATTTAAAGGCACAAGTTTTCACAGCTTTCTTTGCCTTCTTGCGTATTTATTTTTCTGGTAGTTTGGAATAAACCAGTTGAAGTTGGTATACAGGGTTATGTTCCCCAAAAACAAAGATGTACTAAAATTGTTTAATATCAATAAGTTTTACACAAACAGCATAAATAATATACACCGTTGGCCGAGGTAAAGTTCAGTGGAAAGCTATACAAACAAAGCTCTTCTCTATGAATCCAGTCAGATCCCCATATGATAATAAATCTCCAGTAAAAATCAAGAACTATACCTAATTTTTCTCCTTTGTAATGAAACGAATCACTTGCATGTTGTGATGACGATTGATAAACATTTTGTTACGAAACCACGTCATGAAACCGAAAGTAACACTACTTGGGTAAAACATTGTGAAAACGTAAACCCAATATTTTCAGATACGTCTTTCAAACGTTTTAATCAATCGCAGGTGTATGACTCCAGCCTGTCATCAAACGAATAAGACATATATATGTCAGGCGTTCCTAGAACTTCAATACATTTTTAATACGAGCGTATAGAAATTTCGGAAGCACAGCAACTCGCAAAGCTCTTGTAATAACTACGGGCGCGCGCGGGGGATGAAAGAAGCGGGGTTGTTTTCACAAGCAGCAGGTGTGAAGATGAATGTTAAGTGTTTTTGAGGCGCTGCGGCTCGTTTGAGAGCTGAAGCGTTTGACACCGTGGCTCGTAATAAAAAGATCTTGAACTATGGGTGATGAAAAATTTAAATCATGTAAAAGAGAATTTAAATAGCGGCATTTAAACATTGTTGTGTTACGCCGTATCCTTACCAGCTTAATATATATTTTTAGTCTCTCTACTACAATAACTTATTTTAAAGGTGTTACTAAGATATAAAAATCTAAGCTAGCATACAGTAAAACTGTTAATATTCCACTGATCTATAAATTACCTAAATTAAAAAAAAGTAATTAATTGAGTCCTTTTTAAAGCTCGTTATTGACGATGGGAGGGTTTGAAAAGATAACAGAATTTCGGAATTTGCCATGGTTATATTTGTGTCAAAATATATAACACAAAGTTTCAAGAATTGAAATCTATCCTCTTCGTCAGGTGAGAAGACAATGTACATAAAAGTTGGACGTAATGGTGACAGGTATGGTGAAGTGATAACGCCTGAGATCGTATACTCCTGTCTGAACCCCAAACAGTTTTCGGGTATGTCTAATCTCTTTTCTTTCTCTTATTTCTTTCTTTTGTACTTACAGTCCATTGCCACACGATCTAACTTTTGTGTATTTATTGTCTTCTCACTTGACGAAGAGGATAGATTTCGATCCTCGAAATATTTTGCTATACATTTTGTCACATACCACGGTGGCAAATGTATGAATCCTAATTTTATTGAAATCTAGTTATTGTAATATAAAATATTTCTTTGTAAAAAATACGATTCTTTACACCTAACACAGTATTTGTATAACTAATACACATTTTAAACCAATACTCATTGAATATTATAGCAACCTACATATCAATAAACATTTAATTCAAATAACCAAAGCGTTAATTCGTGCAATACATAATCCACAAGTTATGAACGGGTCATAAGTACAATTTGACTAAATCACTGCTTGCTGGAATTAACAACAGCATAACATATAAAACGCATTTACATTATTAGGTTGCTACGAGAAGAGCAAATGGCATCCTTAATTGCGAATGACATTCTTTACAGGAAAATCGTTTTTAATTTACGTTTCAAGAAAAGCTCTGAATTTGTATCTCGAATGCCAGTTTACAAGGCATTATGAAGTTTCCCGTTGTGAACTGACAGCATGACGTTTTGCTTCTCGTATTGTACGAGTGGTAATACCCGCTGACAGTGAAGAAGCTAAGGTTATTTCTGCCAAGAATGCAGCACTGATAATCCATCAAATCCGCAAGGGTCAGGACGACCCTTACATTACAATTTTATTTAAAATGTAAGTAGTTGAATTGTGAAGAGAGAAGTTAGTTTCTCGAGCGTTCAACAGACGTCCATATTGTGGGTTGGTGCCTGCCCAGTGTCTCTTATCCTGTTCATGCCTCGCACAAGAAATCTCGGATGGGCTTCGACAAAAAATAGATGATTTTCACTACCTTAATAAGTACAATGATCTTTGAAGGAAAACATTTATAACATAAATACTGATAAACAAACTAGAGTCCCATAACTTTTACGACCAGTTAGTTAGTGATTTGATCTAACTGACAGTGATGTCTACGAACGTAATGAGAGTAATCATAGTTTGTACAAATGGAACCATTTTCGTTCAATCTTTTCTTGGTGTATATTTTAATCAGTGTATTGGACAGTACAGTCTACAGTTTCAACTGCTTTATTTTACAGCCACTTGATATAGAATTCTCTTTATTGGTTTCACTTCGTTCATTAAAACAAATTTTGCTATAATTGCTCCCGGAAAAATGCATATTTCCCCTAGTAATTAGATACATACTAATTTTCTCTCCTTTCCTCTTCCCGGAAAGTATTCCCAATCATAACGGATATGATAAAAGATCTTCACATACGGTTATTAACTAATGTCTTGTAATAACTTTTATAATCATACTGAGGCGGATCCCATAGTACAGTACTGCAGTTATCGTACTGTAAATGTAACATAACATAACTTGTATTTTACACGACTGTATTACAATGTTCTTAGTTCTGTACAAATTCCACTGCGATTTCAATCAGTGCAAGACTTATAAAAACTAACAGACATTCCGATGCAAACATAAAATCACTCTGGATTGTAACCGATAAACGACTCCATAATAATAAACTGTGTTTATAGTCTGGTACACTTCATGTGACGGTCCATCATTTCCTCACAGCGATCGTTGCAGATTGGACGCTCGTCCTCGACGAGAGTCAATCATTTATTCCATTTCCTCTTTAAAAGTGAGTACACGTGGTTCTGATTGGCCCTCTTGATGTTTCGCTGATTGGATCTCTTCATGATGTTTGCAACGATTGATTTTTCACTCCGTTTGGCGCTTCGTGAAAAGGTCTTCCGTGATTGATATTCTGTAACTGGCGCCTACAGATATTTCGACTCAAATCTCACTCATCATACAGAAATTCGTAACATATGAAACAAACAAGAATAAAATGGAACAAAACTAATCCTTGCGGTATTCCATGTTTTTATATATCCAATCTGCGTCAGGTTACTAAAACGCAACCTGTCCTTAAAGCACGAGATAAATTTAAACTCCAAATCAAAGTTTCTCCACAAAACTCGAGCTGTGTGGGGTTAGTAGAAGGTGAATTAAAAGTTGAAAAGCCGGTGTAAAAGCGAAGTGAGATGGCTGGCAAAGGCTTGCGGAGGCGTGAATCTGCATTGTTAACTTGCCTCTGAAAACGAGTTGGCTGAACTAGAAGTCATCGTCAGCCAAATATAACATCGATTAAAGAGTGTAGTATTTAAATTGTGTTTGCCAACAAACTTTTGTTATTAATGCTTGTTCTAATACGACTGATTAATTACGATTGATCTAAATTACTGATTAATAAAAAGTATTTGAAATAGAACCTTTTTTATATAGCGACCTTTCGTTTAGACGATGATTTAATGATCCATAAAAACAGAGCATTGGTAGTTTAAAGCCGTCATCAATTGATATTTATATTAACGTGATACAATAATCAATTAAATTAAACTATTATATTTATTTTAGTAAAGTGGTATAAGTTGACATTTAAGGGAGAATCGCAATAAAATGTATCAGTTGATTTACAAATTTCGTTCTAAAATTCAGGTTTTGCGTAGAATGTTTAATATTATAATTGAATCTGTATAAAGATCGAATGTAAATATTTATTCGTTCACTACCATCAACCGATTTTCCATCACGAAATACACTTGCTGACATTTTCTTACTATAGGACACAATCAAGAATTAAATTTTCCACAATTCACAAGTTCAAATAAAAATGGTAGCTACGTTGCATACCCAAGAACACGTTTTAGCCATTTCCCAAAAACCCTAGTACAATAAAATTCTCTGCGTATTTGTTTCAATATTTTCGCGGTATCTACATTTAACCCACTGATACTAGGAAAACTCGTCCTCTAATCCATTCCGCTCCACCGGATATCCGAAGTAATGTTTCTCCAAAGGTTATTGGTTTTCAGTCCACTAATAGTAGGAAAACTGGTGCTACTCTGTAGAGATGCACGACCGCCGCCTAACATTACTCGTCCTCTAATCAACTCCGCTCCATCGGATATCCGAATTAATGTTTCTCCAAGGATTATCGGTTTCAGTCCACTGATAGAAGGAAAACTGGTGCTACTCTGTAGAGGGGAACAGAGGTACTCGATCGCTGACTAACATTACTCATCCGCTACTCAACTCCGCTCCGGTGGTTATCCGAAGTAATATTTCTCCAAGGATTATTGGTTTCAGTCCACTAATAGAAGGAAAACTGGTGCTACTCTGTAGAGAGGAACAGAGGTACTCGACCGCCGACTAACATTACTCATCCGCTACTCAACTCCGCTCCGGTGGTTATCCGAAGTAATATTTCTCCAAGGATTATCGGTTTCAGTCCACTAATAGAAGGAAAACTGGTGCTACTCTGTAGAGAGGAACAGGGGTACTCGACCGCCGACTAACATTACTCATCCGCTACTCAACTCCGCTCCGGTGGTTATCCAAAGTAATATTTCTCCAAGGATTGTCGGTTTCAGTCCACTAATAGAAGGAAAACTGGTGCTACTCTGTAGAGAGGAACAGGGGTACTCGACCGCCGACTAACATTACTCATCCGCTACTCAACTCCGCTCCGGTGGTTATCCGAAGTAATGTTTCTCCAAGGGTGGTTGGTTTCAGTCCACCGATAGAAGGAAAACTGGTGCTACTCTGTAGAGAGGAACAGAGGTAATTGACCGACCGCCGACTAACATTACTCATCTGCTACTCAACTCCGCTCCGTTGGTTATCCGAAGTAATGTTTCTCCAAGAATTATTGGTTTTCAGTCCACTAATAGAAGGAAAACTGGTGCTACTCTGTAGAGAGGAACAGGGGTACTCGACCGCCGACTAACATTACTCATCCGCTACTCAACTCCGCTCCGGTGGTTATCCAAAGTAATGTTTCTCCAAGGATTGTCGGTTTCAGTCTACTGATAGAAGGAAAACTGGTGCTACTCTGTAGAGAGGAACAGAGGTACTCGACCGCCGACTAACATTACTCATCCGCTACTCAACTCCGCTCCGGTGGTTATCCGAAGTAATGTTTCTCCAAGGGTGGTTGGTTTCAGTCCACTGTCAGTCCACTGATAGAAGGAAAACTGGTGCTACTCTGTAGAGAGGAAGAGAGGTAATTGACCGCCGACTAACATTACTCATCTGCTACTCAACTCCGCTCCGTTGGTTATCCGAAGTAATGTTTCTCCAAGGGTGGTTGGTTTCAGTCCACCGATAGAAGGAAAACTGATGCTACTCTGTAGAGAGGAAGAGAGGTACTCGACCGCCGACTAACATTACTCATCTGCTACTCAACTCTGCTCCGTTGGTTATCCGAAGTAATGTTTTCTCCAAGGATTATTGGTTTCAGCCCTCAGCTCTGTCGTTCTCCAGATAACAGTTCTAAAATACTACTTTCCTTTGGTGACGATTTGTTTTGCTTATCTTCCTATCTCTTGGCAAGTCACTGTGGGGTTTCTATACGTCTGATTAAATCGCATACCTTTGTGGTTCAAAGAATTACACACTGTGATGAAATATGGCCGATTGAGATTAAAATACAAAAATGTCGGCCATATGTGGAATGTAATAACTAAACTGAAAGATAAAAATTACTGTTTTATTAATATAAAAGTAATACTCTTAGGATATAATTTATAAAATTTGTATAATATCGGACATATAGGCCTATGTAATGATAAATGTGTCAATAAATTAGTTTTTTACATCTTAAATGCTCGAAAAATAACTGTTTAATAGTGTAGACGAACATTAGTTTATATTATAAATATATATATATATATATATATATATATATATATATATATAATTTCAATAAACATTGAATCACAAAAAGTACTTGCTCCGCCGGGAGTCGAACCCGGATCTCTCACTTGCCGGGTGAATGTGCTACCATTACACCACAGAGCGCTTACTTTTTCCGATTCAATTATTTTGTTTATATATATATATATTCATTACTTGTAAATAAATGTTAATAGACTCTAAAGATTTTACATAGAAGCAAAATATTCAAAATTATTATATTACATCTTATATATAATAAGGTAATATAAAGTAATTCGCAACTACAACAGTAAACAAGTAGTATTTCATTACTAATTAAAAACATTTTTAGTTATTGTTCATTCATTCAAAATACAAGGTACGCCACTCCACGTTGCTACGTGGAGGCCTGCAGGCTAAATGTCAACTATATTTTATTATGCTGCATTTGTTTTTGTCAAATTTTAGCATGTCATATGATTGTCCTCATTTTGTTAACAAATTTATTAATTTTGCGATTTTCTTTTTGCCATCATTGTATCTCATAAAACATATTATGTAAACATGTTTTCTGACGGTCAGTCAGTAACGCTTCATGCAAAATTTCAAGTTATATAGCAAGTTCGTTCGGTTTTCGGATATCCTGAGGACAGACATACCGACATACAGAAATTAAAATTTTCCAGCCTCTCTAGTAAAAGGCTTAGCTAACGCTCAGCCAATAATAGAAATTTAATAATTTCTACCCGCAACACTTATAAAGCAACGTCTTACGTCAACCCTTTAGGGTCCTACAAAGAAAGGAACAACGGCAGGTGCTATCACTGCCAAATGGTGATGATCAAAGATAGGACCCGGCAGTGAAAGCTCGATTCGCTTTCACGGGTGTGTCATGTGCTGGTCACCATACCCCGGGCACACCGAGGAGGTGAAAGGGGTCGGTAGTCTTCGTGAAAACTTTAGGGAGAGGAAAAGGTTTTGGGTAGATTTCGTAGACACAATCAGACTGTTCCAATATTCCTCAGGGTAGCATCTAATGAAAATGTCTATACAACTTCAATACTTGTTTCAAAGTTTCAAAACTCGGGGTTGTGGAATAGAAATATATCCCGAACAAGTTGAATCCTGGTAAAAAATATACCTTATAAATATGTCGGCGAAGTTCGTGACCAGCTCGGTACGATATTTCATTTCAATATGGCAGCCGTTTAAACTTTAATTAAACTCACAACTCGGTTCTTTGTGGACCCAGAGAAAACGATTTTCTGGAATGCTTATAACATTTTATAAACATAAAACACAGACAACACACAAACATAACACAAACATAAACATAAACATTTCGTAACAGACGATGTTTTTGTACCTCGAAAGAATTACATGTAAATCCAATAAGAGTTACTATATCAGTAAGAACTAGTGAAATAAATGCTGAAACAAGTTCAAACTGTGTAAAAAGATATGTAATAAATATACCGCTCGGGACGAGCTTTTAACGCAATTTTGTCCAATATGTTAAGACTGAAAAAAGCACAAATTAGTTGTTTTTGAACTTAAAGAAAAGAAAATCGTATTCTGGAATAAATATCACGTTTCCTAAACATTTTAAAACACATATTTTAATATTGAGTATCAGAAATAAATACTAAGATGGGTCAGTTCACGTACACACTGTTGCTACTCATTTTAGGAAAATGGTTGTTTTCCTTCAATCGCAGAGTATCAGAAATAAATACTAAGGTGGGTCAGTTCACGTACACACTGTTGCTACTCATCTCAGGAAAAAGTTGTTTTCCTTCAATCGCCAAGTATTAAAAATAAAGACTAAGATGGGTCAGTTTACGTAAACACTGTTGCTACTCATCTTATGAAAAAAGTTTTTTCCTTCAGTCGCCGAGTATCAGAAATAAATAGTAAGGTGGGTCAGTTCACGTACACACTGTTGCTACTCATCTCAGGAAAAAAGTTGTTTTCCTTCAATCGCCAGGTAGGTATTACAAATAAATACTAAGATGGGTCAGTTCACGTACACACTGTTGCTACTCATCTTAGGAAAAAGTTGTTTTCCTTCAATCGCCAAGTATCAGAAATAAATACTAAGGTGGGTCAGTTCACGTACACACTGTTGCTACTCATCTCAGGAAAAAAAGTTGTTTTCCTTCAATCGCCAGGTAGGTATTACAAATAAATACTAAGATAGGTCAGTTCACGTACACACTGTTGCTACTCATCTCAGGAAAAAAGTTGTTTTCCTTCAATCGCCAGGTAGGTATTACAAATAAATACTAAGATGGGTCAGTTCACGTACACACTGTTGCTACTCATCTCAGGAAAAAAGTTGTTTTCCCTAAATCACCGAGTATCAAATATAGAGACTAAGATGGGCCGGTTCACGTAAAAACAAAATTACGTTTTTGTGGAGTTGACGGAACAAACAAACTCACTCCAATATTGTTCCCGCCACTCTAGCGCTGAATCGGATTGCGTAAGGACAAAGGGACGCGGACAAAGTACAAAGGTCGCTTGTTTGGTTTTTAATTTTAGCGGATAAATTAACCGGGCGGAAAGCCGGCGAAAATCTCATTTCGGCCGCACACGGCGTCTCCTCTCCGTGGACGTAACGGTTATTCCGCGTAACAAAAGGCGGCGAGTGACCGGTTAATTAATTGCCGGACAGCGCGGCCGCGGACGCGCCACAAAGGTCAAGGCGATGGCATGTCCCACAGAGGGCACGATCACATAGGTGCTGTGTCTGTTACTAATTGGTCTAGTAGGAGTTCGGTAACACGAAAAGTACTGCGGTAGCAATAAACCGGCGATCAAAAACGCCGCAGACTCCGACGAGACTGGGACGGTACATTTACATTTGCGGGATTGGCAACCTTGGCCTCCATCACCGTAACTAGGGTGCTGTATACTTCCAATGAATGCCCTTTGTCTTAAACTACTGCAGTGTAGAAGACGTGTTTCAAATATACAATCTAGTTGATACCCGGTTTCTCAAAAGTCGTAATCACGAAAATAAAAACTGAACTAAAATCAGAGCTAATCCCTAACTGACCAGTAAGTTGCTACTGACAGTTTCATTATTAACTTCTTGTTGTTGAAATCTTAGGTGGCAGTTAGTGGATCAAAGCAATCTTTTGATAGGTCCAAGAAATTACAAATTAATTCTATTTGAATTTCAAATTGCCTTGTTTTTGTCTTGGGTTTTCCCAAGTTTACAATCAAACTATTAGATAGTTAGTTATCTACACCTTAAATTGGTTCTGGGATTACCATAGGTACCTATAGAACGAATCAGGTTGGCTCTGTAGTGATGATTGCTCGTTGCATAACTAGAATTTAAACTGGTATTGATTTGATTTGATCCCCATTTGAAAATTGGTTCACTGCACTAATACCGCGTTTTATTCTCAAAATATGTTATAAACTACAGGATTTAATTTTGAGCTTAATGTGTCTAAATCTTAAAAATAATATTCAATTGCATCTTTGACGAGATAACTATCTGACGATGATAAGATCTAGTTAAATTTGACCAGTACTTTAATCTTACAACTTTTTAAGGAAAATATCTAAACACAATATTGTTTACAGCGTGGTATGACATTTCCAAGGCGTCTGCAGATGGGGATGAGGCGTAAAGTTTGAAACCCTGTGTGACAGCCATTTCACAACTTTATTTATCGAATTCAATAAAATTCTTAGCTCGACTCAATTTAAAATTTAAATCCTCGCGTCGTATTCCAAAGTAATCCAAATTCTTTGTTTAAAGTTTGTTATTGACGTTGAAAGGTTTTAAAGGATAATAGGATTTTGGAAAATTTGCCATACTTATATGTTAAAAACCAACCATACGCCTGTGTTTTATTTTCTCCTATATTGACTCTAGAAGTTGCGGGTATATTTAATTTCTTTTCTATTTTTGTTCGTCCTTTTTCAGTCTATTGCCGCGCGTTGTAGCTTTTAAGGACGTACTGATTGTCTTCTCACCTGACGAAGACAGTAGATTTCAATCCTCGAAACGGCGTTAACATTTAGTACATATAACTATATCCTGTTATTCTTTTGATCTCCATTGCGTTATATGCTGAGTCCGAGGGCACACGAAAGTGAAAATGGTAAAAACAAAATTATTTATCGTTTTTGAAGTTAGTTGCATTTTAAGAGGTTTAAAAGAAAACAAACAATACCGATTGCGCAACAAAACTGTATCACGGAGATGATGAAATTCCAATAATATCACACAAGAAATGAAGATATGATGTTAACTAGGCCGCAATAATTTAGAGATTTCTCATTCTACCATAAATCTGATTAAAGCAACAAATCGCATCCACCAATCACGGCAAATGCTCGCGCAGCAATATTTATTCGGAAAATATCGCAAATTTAGCTCCCGCCTTCTATTCCTATTAAATGAGAACTTTGCAATACCTGCCCGTAAAAGTCATTTATAGCTCCCACTGCATTAACGATCACACCAGCGCCATTTCAATCACAGAGAACCCAGATCCACCCCCGCCCCCCTCTACCACCCCCGCTGGCTGGTGCTGTTTCAGCCCGCACTAATTATTATATTAATCTCTGTAAGCTCTCAATTTAAGCCTCGTCTGTTGTTCTAAGCCTTTATTGTTTGTTCCCTGGCTCAGCTCTGGGATCTGTTTAATTTTTCGCAAACCACCCTCCCGCCTTTTGAGATTTTACAATATAGTCTAACGTTGTGCAAATTTGCGATAGTGTGACGATTAATGTTTCTAAAATACAAATAATTAAAGAACAAAACTATTTTGATAGGTACTAAGAGATCTTATTTGTTAAAGAATAAGTTCACTGTTTTTCTTCTCCTCAGTTTACCACTCCTGGATGTACAAAACAAAACCTTATCTTGGATTTTCCTTGGATTTCATTAGCCACAACATCGTATATCTCGGTGCACCCGCCCCCCCCCCTCTTCAAGCCCACTCAGCTCATAAGACCCTTAAAGTTAAGTATTTGAGTCATCCTGGCTTGTTCCACTTTTGGAAGCTTTGTCAACCCTGGCAACAAAAGCAACAAATCATCAAACTTTTTCAGTTTATTTAATACATTTATTGATAGACAAATATAATTTATCTACGGACAACTTAACCCGAGAGTTTTTTTGTATACACCTCAGTAGGACAAATATATAGTCATGCGTCCTCACTAGGATGTTGAGTCTTATGTTCAAAAATACATCACAGAACTGGTATCTCAGGCGTAGAAAGTTAATCAGCTAGTCACGAGAAGAGAATAAATTAAACAAAAATATAGAAATCTCACTTGAACAACAGTTTGCAGCGCAATTCAACTGTCAGATATAGCACCACAATTTACGAGACAATAGAGAATTCTGTTTACTATTCCTAATTACTAATTCTGCGAAAAGAATAGTTTTGGAAGGTATTCATCCAAAGGGAATAAAGCTTGAAAATGCTAACATTCAGGTGATATGGTAAAACACTCTGTTACCTAACCACAACAAACCTCAAGAGCCGTTTAACACAGAGGACGCCTTGCCTCAGCAACTGTAATATTAATGTGTATAGTAATTTAAATACAGACAATCTTTATATCGTTTACTATTCATGGAATACTACACCTTAAACCGTTACTATATTATTGATTAAAGACGTTAGATCGATAGATGTAAGGTCGCGTTACTTCGGTAGTAAAACAAGTTAAGTTCTAAATCGATCGTCAGTATTCTGGGTAAATTTCACAACAGTTGTAAGACAGTACGCTGTAAGAAAGTATGTTTTGTTCCATAGTTGATTTTTTTTTGTTTCCCGACGAAGAAAATAGACTATATAACACAGATCAGAGAAAGAATGTTTTATATAAAGTCTTAAAATTTGTACTAAAAGTTTTGAAATATTTTAGAATATTTTATAGCTGGAATTGGCACATTAGTTCAAAAGAACAAACCGTCTAGCGAAATTGAATTATATGGTTTTGAATGCTAAGTTGTCTTTTGACAAAAGTGGGTTTCTCAGAGCTGTGTATGTATGTATATGTATGTAAATGTTCTTGATCGGGAGAGAGGTAAAATTAGCTTTGGAACAAAAATACTAAGACCGGAGTAAATTAAACGACCATAAATTACACTTTTCACGTGATTTTCTTGATCGTAAGGAAAAGGCAAACACGAAATTGGCATCGGAAATATAATTCACTCGAACCAGTAGTGCTCATACAGGTGCAAAGCTTGCGAAATTGTGTCCTGCGGGTAACTGCTAGTTCATTATATTTCACACTGTGAGGTATCAAATAAATAAGATATTGTGTATTGTAGTGTTTTGCAACGATATCTAAATCATTCACAGTAAATATATTCAAGAACGATTAAATAATTGGTTGGTTTTATTATTGTTTTGATGTATAATAAGTTAATTTTTTCAGTAAGATACACAGCATACTTATTTTGTAAATTAGCAAATAATAGTGAAACAACTGAACAAGCACGTGACCTAAATAATTGCTACACGATAGAGTTGCAAGTGTGTAGCGAGGCAGCATCATGTAGTGTAACAGAACAGTAGATCTATCTGTGGCGAGATCTCAGGAGAGATAATGACGACGCACCTTAATTCCAGCAGTGACGTCATCTATCGGAAAAATGTTTGGTTTGCCTTCATCATGATGTAATAACTAAAATAAACCTCTGACGTCACTTGGCCGTATTCCAACCGTGTGGCATTAGACTTGTTCAACGATTAAATAATTACACTTTGTAGAAGTATCGGTTCTTACAGCGATCCGTCTTACAATGTACTCTGAATACTGACGAACGATTTAAAACTGAACTTGATTTACTACTGAAGTAACGTGTTACTTCATCTATGGATATAACGTCTCTAGTCGTTTTGTGTAAAATGTGAGGTTGTCCACGTGGTAAATAAATTATAAACCATCTCCATCTCCACCACTGTCAAACACTAATTATAATTTGTCTGAAATATTGAGTCTGTACATGACGGTCCTACTAAGTGTTAGAACAGTATGACGGAAAGGAATTTATCCACACCAGAGATCGCTATGCAGCGATATCATGTTGCTACACATAGCGATGTGGCAAGCAAGTGCCCCAGTTGCTATCTAGTACAATATATAATATCGGTGGCCTAGACCCGCGACCGTGTACGAGCTCGTGCCCTTGGACAGTGTACAACAAACAATCGACTTCACTGACCATCGATGGTTTTCGAGAATCTTACTCTGGGGAATAAACTGGCCATCGATGGTTGTCGAGAATCTTACTCAGGGGAATAAACTAGCCATCGATGGTTGTCGAGAATCTTACTCAGGGGAATAAACTGGCCATCGATGGTTGTCTAGAATCTTACTCAGGGGAATAAACTGGCCATCGATGGTTGTCGAGAATCTAACTCAGGGGAATAAACTAGGCCATCGATGGTTGTCGAGAATCTTACTCAGGGGAATAAACTGGCCGTCAATGGTTGTCTAGAATCTAACTCAGGGGAATAAACTGGCCGTCAATGGTTGTCTAGAATCTAACTCAGGGGAATAAACTAGCCATCGATGGTTGTCGAGAATCTTACTCAGGGGAATAAACTGGCCGTCAATGGTTGTCTAGAATCTAACTCAGGGGAATAACTGTTGTGCAAGATCTCACCGGCCAGAATCTCAGCGCGCGCAGATCCTTTGGCTCGTCCGTAAAGCCACGGTGGAAAGTTACCGAACCAATTACGGTCTTCTAGTGCTTATGGGAAGAATGAGCGTACTCCTAACCAGTGGCGTACTCAGAAAATAATTATGGGGCGGCTGACCGGGGGTCCCTGGGCCTTTGAAACATTTTTTAAAATTCCTTAGAAAAGCCGGTTTTTAAGGCATAACTTTAATTTTATTTTAGCTCTTTGAATGAAACTTTTGAGTAGGGACTATAGGAATGAATTATAAAACCCAGCAGATTAAATAAGATTGTAAGTTTTATATTGACAAAAACTTTTTATATCAGCTGCCTTACAAAAGAAAATTTAGTCTTCGTTAGTATGACACTGTCTGTGTCAACTGAAATTTCACTGTGGATATTGAGATTGGCTAAGCCATTATCCTACCCTCAAATATCGTGTTTCTTAGGTATGACTTGATTCTCCAAAGAGTGGAAAAGGAGCGCTCTGCTGTGCTCAGTATTCAATATGGGTAAAACATATTTTCTTGAGGGGGGCTACAGCCCCTTTAGCCCCCCCGTGGGTGCACGCCTGCTCTATATAATAACTGATTAATAATGCAAATATACTAATACAAAAGATAACTAATTACAAAAGCGTTAAATTCGAAATAAGCGACAGAGCAGTCTAATCTGAGCTGAGTTATTAAGAAGGTTTGTAAATTGAAATTAATTTCATTTAATACAAAATAAGAATTCTTCACTCCCTAATTTTTGTAAACCAAATTTAATGTTTGCCACTCCCGCGCCAGCCAGAAGCTGTCCTGCCTTCTCAGTTATTCAGCAGGCCAAGATAATGAGGCTGAAGTCTGAAGGGAGGAACTGCTGAATAAAACAGTAACAATATCGAGGAGGCGCAGCCTAGCGGCCGTTCCGGGAACCAATTACAGTACTTAGACTGCTGCGTTCTTGTGGTGAGGCGCGTCATAATACAATCAAAATAATATCCAATAATTTACTACGAGCCATATTACGCATTGCTAACATAATGCATCAATAAAGCAAGACGAAATTTACAACTGTGTTGAGAGCTGATTGACATCGTTGATTGATTAATGTGCAATACGGCATAAAAGCTCATTTAAAGATTACAACACTATTCACTCCAGCCTCTAGCTGTAAAGGTAATAATAAATAATGTCTTCCGTAATTTAAAACAAGCTACAGTTATAACATAATATCGGAGACTGGAGGAGAAGAAATAATGTAATTAAATGATCTACAAAATATCATTTCGAAGAAGAGTTAAGTTGAGAACACAAGACTTAGAAGGCCAGAGGACATCTTTAAAATTAATTGGATTGTATGAATTTCCGAGAAAGATTCTTTTGAAGTTCTTATAAAGAAAGTGAAAGTCTTCTTTTTGTAAAGATGCTCTCACAGGTAAAAGAAACCTTTATACTACGAGCAATCCCTTCCGGTGACCTTTGAAGTTTTCATTCGTAACTTAAGTAATCTTCAATATTGAATGGAAGAAGCTTCTTTAAAATGCATCGCATCGAATAAGAAATGAAGTTATTTTTACGATTTGAACAAATGAATTGAGTAAGTATGGCCGATGTTAATAGAATAATTATTGCTTTAGAAATTATAAGATCTGTATTTGATTGGCATCCTTTCAGAACAAGAACAAACTGCAACCAAAAAAGATAGATAAAATATATAACAACCAAAACTGTTTTATAAATTGATTTTACTGTAAACTATAATCTTAATTTATAATGTCAGTTAGTTCTCATAGATCGATAGAAAGTTACAAAATTAGAGTCAGCGCAATAGATTCAAGCTTTAAAATTGCAAACTTTAATAATAGAAGATATTAATAATGAAATTATTAGTATTTAATACAGTTTCACAAATTCATCCATATGTCCTAAACAGATGTTAATCATACGTCGCTACTATAATAGTAGTTTTCGTTTAGTGAACGACAGTAGGTCTAATTATCACGCGAAACACAAAAAGCTTTCACGATTTTAATAATTTTTATTACATAATAACTCAACTAGTTATACTGATAAGTTATGTATAAAAAACAGCTGTGCTTTTTTAAATTTACTTCTACTGAAACAATGTCAAAGTTTGAGGTTAGCACTGAAAAACTTGTGAATCCAGCGCCAGCTGATCTCAGACACATTAGAAGGTAACAAAAAACAATGTGTTTTACCAATTTAAGTATAAAAACAGCTGTTATTTATGCATTATGAGAAAATAATTATATTTATTACCTTTTTATTTTTTAAAGTATTTACTTCCTCTCGTTTAACAGTTTTTTAAACGTAAATACGCAGTTTTTATGATAATTGGATTTCCTTTTTTATTTATTACCATTGGCATCGGAATTAACAAAAAACAAAACAAACAAAAAACAAAAAAAACCAGATTTGTTCTTGAAGTACGAAATGAGCTTAAATTTTTGTTTTTCAATGTAAAGATTGGAATTGTAATAAGAACGTGTTCACACAATAATGTCATGTTTAAACAAACAACTAGCGAGAAGTAGATTACGAATAATAAAGAAAACTGTGTTGGAATGTCATGACAGACATGAGAGGGGAGGTACAAGTAAGCAATAAAAGTAATAAGTTCAAAGTTGTAATAACTGACGCGTGGTTGTGGGCGAGTAGTACAGTGTTCCATTGTACCAAAGTCCTTCATTAAAGTGAACCTGCTTAGTTTATTTATAACAACCTTTGTGTTCAGTTGTGTGCGCCACATCGCGCGTTTTCAATAAACAATGTTACTACTGTATTAACAATTAGATCCGGTTTGCACTTAGTTTATAACATACAGGTTTACTACCCTAATGTAACAAATAGGTCTGTTAATAGTTATTATAACATGAATTTCTATTTAAGATTGTATAATACGGACATGTCATTTAATTCTTTATTATTAAATATTGTGTATGGTTTGACATAGTAAGTAATATAAAAATGTTATATAAGTTGCATTGTATAGCAATAAGTATTTTTATGAATTTATAAAAAGACCGTTTAGCATCAATTAAATAATATAATAATATACAATAATAGTAGACATTTATTTGTTTTATTAACAAGTGTTTATAAAAATACAGTCTAAGTAATTAATATTACAAAGTCGAGTAGATAATTGAATTTATTTCTAAAGAACGTCAGGAATGTCATAGCAAATTCGTGTTTAATGAAATAAAATACAGAATACAAATATTAAAAGAATATTAACCTAAAATTAAAAAAAAAATTAAAAATGAGTAGTTTGCAGATTAAAGCCTAGTATGTCCCTCATTGAAACAAAAGTAACGGCCAAGAACGTAGCCAGGAAAAAAATTGGGGGGTCCAGACAGCTGATATTTTCCCGTAGTGGACAGAGAGTAAAGCCTCATTTTGATCCTTAAAAATTTCATGACCCGTTTCTTTTTATGAGAACGATCTTTCAGCAGTACATGTCAGTAATACTGAATTATTTAAATAATGATAAGGGTCGAGGGTCTCTTCGAGTTTCCGGACGAACTCTAAGCTCATTGGGATGCTGAGTAAAGTCTGCACCGATGAAATTCCCGATCAACCCAATCCCATTGTCTCGAACCATACATCCCACAGTAGAGTTAAAAACATTGTGCAGTAGTAGGAAATAAAAATAAATTCCAACATTTCCGGTAATAAAATTAGTCCCTGAGATTTGTGGCGTTTAAAACATATTTGAAGCCACTTACAATAATTGGAAAACAATCACCTACGGATGACTTCTCCATTACATGCTGGGTAACAACACATTTCAACGTGTTTGTTATTAATTGCCAGCCACCACAAACACAAACAGTGACGGGAAAGCCGCAATATTGTGACAGGTGAAAACAGCTAAACGTGGAGTCAGCGAGCGCAGTTCAGTTTACCTTGCCAGTTTAATCACCGATTCAATATTTACCCTCAAACTTCACAATTACCGAGCGAGTAAACAACTTAAAGGGTGTAATTCGCAATTACTCCCCCCTCCACCCACATGCGACGCTCCGGGCCAGTGGGGTGACGGACGACGAGGGTGAGGGGGTTTAGGCGCGTTTAATCGACAGGAAACGTCCTCAGACAGATGGAAGTGAGTGAAAGTTTCCTCTCCACGGCCAAGAGGGTAACTTCTGTTGTGAGGGGACAGAGCAGGCTGGGGCGGTAAAGAATTAGTTGTTTGATCGGCGGCGGAAAATGCGGTTGTTTTCCGAGCGCATCAGCCGCAACTTCAGTTAGGGTTAAAAATAAAGCTTTTATCGACTAAGGAAAAGTTTTTGAGAGTTAATTGAATGTTTATCGACACTCGAGAGTGTTAATAATGTTTATATATTTTAGAACGTATTGCAATCATTTTTTATTGGAGCAAAGTTTAACAATTTGAGGCCAAGCTGAGGCTCGAAAGACAAGCTCGAAAATACGTAATATTGCTTGTGAATAGGAACCTAAACAAAGTATACACAACAATAACAAAAATACTACTTTATTATAGGAATGAAAGGATAATAGGTTTTCGGATTTTTCCATCGTTACATGTTACAATATGTATGTATGACACAAATGTTATAGATTATATAACATGTAAGGATGGTAAATGTTTGTAATCCTATTATCCTTTCAAACCTACTATCGTTAATAAAAGATTTAAACAAAGAATTGTTGGCTAAGCTTTAGCAAAGCTTATCAGTCGTGGAGTTGGAAAAAATGTCATTTCTGTCTAGTTGCACGATATCTGAAAAATGAACTCATCATTCGTGAAAATGTAGCGAACACTGAGTACGGTGATAGTGCTATCACTCCCTGGAATTTAGCTGTGGGCTAAAGAATATTTTACGTTGGACTTATGGGTAACCATAATGGAAACGAGATAATAGCTAAATAAATAAAATTAACAAACTGTGTAAAATAAATCAAAATACTATTTAACTTCGACGCACTCATATGCTATAGGAGATGTACTCTGCTGCTTACTGGATTTTTTTCACCACTGCTATAAAATCTAACTTACTGAACGAAAATGTGAATGAATCATGTGGCAAGATATTTCGACAAAACATTTTATCTGTTCATTTTGAATTTTGCATGAATCTTCATTTCTACATAGACACGACTGTGTTCTACGATGGTGCATGTCCAACCATGGAATTTGGCTGAGCATCATTGAAACCATTCTCTCACTGAACTAAAACTATTTCTCTTTTGTCTGTCGGAAGGATGTAAACCTTTTTTCGTGATCTTGTGTACCCGCAGGACACGTAGAAAACAAATGAGCTGTATTGATTTGAAATGTTGCACGGAACGTTTGCGTACTCTTTCTTTCTTGTAGGTTGAGTATAATCATAGAAAATGTCAGTTAATAAATTCTAAGTCTGATGCAAGTAAATTTAAAAATGGAATTTCTCGATGATTATGCGTAACCAAAATAACTGAGTTTTTTTACAGGATTAGTGCCACATTGAACCGAAACCTTGCTCAGATCCTCCTAACTGTCACCAAAACAAACCATTTTCTGGGAGGTTATGGTTATGAATTTATAATATTCGTGGTCACACCCTCTAGAATTGGGTTTGTTACATGATAAGAACTGTTATCATGTAACATCCCTTTATAAGGGATGGTTTTCGGTCATCCGGTACTGCCCGGTCCTACTGGCCGGAGACATTCGTATCAGCCTGTTCGGAAACTAGAAATGCCTTCTAATCTTGTTATAACAACCATAAAAGACTTCTACCTTGGCAATTCTATTTCAGCAGTTTACGTAGTATAAGTTTTAAAGGCAGTTAAAAGAACAACCGCAGATACTAATGGGTGTATTACGAAGGGTTTCATCTTTGATCACATCAAAAACCGTCTACAGCTGACAATCCTGACACAGTCTAGAAAGTGTGCACGTACGCCCACGATATCGCTATCGCACATTACAGATATTATGTCCACGTGATGGAAGCAACTCTCACATCCTGTCCGGCTGATCTCAGTATTTAGTTTTACCTGGAAGCTAAAGTTCAAATATTCTAAAGCGTAAGTGGCCTGCTGTCATCTTAATAATGGGTACTGGAACGTAATTATTGTACTTTTTAAGGGCCACCACCAATAACATCAGACACAGGCTGGGGTTAACACTTAACAATCCTTGGTCTACTTTGCGCCTGAACTCATCCCATCTGGTTCTTCTTTCATGGGTGGTATGAATGTTTAATGTTATCCAGGATTTATCGACAGATCTTCACTTATCCTGAATAGACGTATTAACCTCCACCTTCAACCGCACATAAATAAATATAACAAACCCAAACTCTAAGCTTAGTACATTTATAACCTCTCCTTCGGACCCACCGGCTAGAGACCTGTGTGAGCAGGGTTCTACTGTTAAATGCAGGTAGGCAATTATTGATAACAGGAATAATTGCGCGTGGAAAAGTGAATGAACGTTCTGTTGACAATTTAGTGTAGGTTGGGTTCCTGTGTTGAGTAGTTTGCATGAAGTGAAGGCGGGTATATTAATTACCAAGGAAAAGCGGCTCTGTTACAACTGGGTTTGAGTCAAACATACAACCTGGAGGCCCATAAAATGCAGTCGAAGAATCCGGAAGAGTGTACCTACCAAAAGTCATAACCGAACTGACTGTAACGTTTACCCTGATAATTGTAACTTTGCTGACCTGAACAAGGTTCTTCCTTAGACCCTGTGCCTTGTCCTAAGTGCCAAACTTCGTCTATAGGACCTTTTTATCAAGAGTTATGGGGGACATCACTTTAAGAAGAGCCTGTCGAATCCATAGAAGCAACACAACCTGGTCATTGACAATCACGTGAAGTGAGATGTCGGCCGTTTGTGTGCGCAATGTTCTTGGTGATTTGTGCCTACTTTAGCTACTTAGGGGATTACTAGGATCCTGCGATGTAGCCAAGTACTTCAGTATTTTAATCCCCAGAGCTACTGGGGCTGCACAGGTAACCCACCAACCCCCTAGGTATATACCACTTAGGTGTAGCAATCTCAGCCGAGATTAGTGTTGTCAATACTAGAACTCCAATCTACCTTCACTTTTCTTTCCTATTCATATATTTTCTCATCCTCATTTAGGTTTTTGTTGCGGGAATAAATATAAATATACAATATAACAATATTAAAAGTGTTAAATTTATTGTTAAAGTAGTTGTAAACTACCAGAAAGCCACTGTGTGTCTTCTTGTGTAAGACGATAATAGTTGTAGCTGAAGGGTAAGAAGTCAGATCGATCAGTTGAACTTGCTGCCGCAGTCAGGAGTTGTCAAGAAACTGCCGTCGCCCGCGGCGCGCGGCGAGACGTCTTCCTGCACAGGCTTCTAACTTGCGATACACAGTCTGGCTTTTGTGTTGCTATAAGAGAGCGGCGGTAGTGAAACGATAACCCCATAACAACAATGTTAAACCTCGTGCATCTTTAAGCCTTTATTTTTTATCGTTAAGTTATGGGATATGTTTAATTTTAAAGATATAATTACTAGCAACGCGCAACTACACGTACAGTGTACTTATTAATATTTACAAGTTGAAGTACAAACAAGTTCGAGATTATTTCATGTTTAAGTTAAAAGAATACAGAGAAATCCAAACACGTATAAATATATCTTTACAATAACACACCTCCCGTACTTCTACAGCTATAAATGTAAAAATGCGCGAGGCTTAACATTCTGCTTATGGGGCTACAAACAATACAGCCACATCACAAATTTGCGTCACAAGGGAAACTTGTTTTTATTTACCACCAGATGTAAACAATAAACATGTGTGTAGAAACTTTCTGTTACGTATTAATAACATCCTAAAAATTAATTAAAAACGTATTATGTCCAATGGTACTTCGGCTACTATTGCTTATCTACACAATCTAAGAATTCAGTTTACCCCTTAATTTGAAAATATATTACTTCCATCGAAACACACAGCTAAAGAGTTCTTCTTCTGTTCCCTAATATTAAACAAACAAGATATAATTAGCGCCCTCGCCGTTTATTTCTGTTTACAATCTGGTTCGTCTAAGCATGAAGTCTGAAAATATTTAAAATAAAATTATAAACATTGTAAAAACTTTTTAATGAACATAAAACTTTTCCAAATTACAAAGAGTTCATATATTTACATTCATATAACCAATGTAAAATTAATTATTTTTAAAATCGATTATAAATTTTACAGAGACTAATATTTACACAATTTCTTTAAACTATTTCTGATTAAAGTGAAGAAAATAGTGTTTGATGTTAAACTTTGAATTTCCTTTTCGCCGATGTACTCCCATGTGGATCTTAGTAGCAAAAGCTCTTTTGTGTTTCGGACACCCACACACCATAGGGACTGAACAAAGAAGAAAGATAAGAGTGACTATGTGTGGGTTTTACCATTCTTTATCTAGAAATGTCATATTATGTAAACAAACTAAAAGGTGAAAGGAGGGAAGGTATGAGGCTGAAAGAAGGTTTCTTTAGAGGAAAGGTACGACAGAATGGCGATACGACAGCTGTCTGTTAGGGTTGCATATTGTCTGTCAGTCTAATTTACTGATAATAAAAAAATAAACAGTATCTAAATTTTCCTTCACGTCATTCACATTCCCATAAATGAGCCTAATTCATGATTTTTTTCGGTTACACACACAATTAAATTGTCAAATACTATTCTTGTATCATTATATTAAACATTAAATAGCGTTTGGATGTGTATTAATTATGTCCTAAAAATAAGACAAATTCCACAACTCTAAAATTTCAAAAAAAATGGGAGGAAAAGGTTTGAAGCTTAAAATTATTTATAGAGCTACAATGAAGATGACCACATTTACTGTCGGCTTTTAAAGACTGATGTACTGAAACTGTAAAGAACCTTTCTCTTCGAACAACTGTCGCTGTTATGGTCATATAATTGGGATACGTTTCAATTCTTTTAGTTAAGTGTATTTTTAAAATATTTTAACAACGAAGAACGAAAATTGGTTGTATATTACTCATGTTTATAAAGTAAGAAATCTGCCATGATTATACAACAAAACTATGGCTCTTAAGCACACAAAATGATCTTCTAAATGTGGTCCGCTTTTTAATCACTTATAAGTTTTTTTGGAAATGTGTCGGATGAATCATTGGGATACGTCATACTTAATTCAAACCATTCTGTCATGAAAACACAGAATGGTTTTCACTGTTTACAGTTATGTTACAGTGATGTACACATCACGTGTACAGTTTAATGTAGTTCTTAAGGAATAAAACTCAAGAAAGTTTCACAAAATTTCAAAGTAACTTATTTTAATTAATATACAAATATATTATTAATTAATGATCCGGATGCTGTGCTAGTAGCATTAAGGATCCACGCGATGTTAAAATACTTGGGAACATAATACATGTAGTTTAGAAAATATTTAAGAGATGTAACGCTATATTTGTGGCAACACAAACACTCTTCAACTCTTTTAGTAAATGCGTGTATTTCCGCACCTTTCGTAATTAGAAACAAAAATGTATTGGGTAACAAAATGGGATATCTAAAAACACAACGTATAACGCTCGTGACATCTGTAGGATCGGTCAATACTAAAAATCGAAATAATATTGCAATTTATGTCACTGGTTTCTATGACAACATTCATCTACATTGGTTGACTTTCTTAACTGAAAGGAACCAGTCGACCCTATCAGGACTCAACTCGTTTTACACAGCGTACGGATGTGAAATTGGAGAAATCAACTGTAAAATACGCGAGGGAGAACATCGTTACTACATTTCGATGTTTTTCTCACGCTGATGATCTAAAATCATGAGATCTCAGTGAACAAATTCACTCTTTTTAAGTGCCTTTCACTTTAGGAATGGTCAGTTTGTATCACAAACAAATGCCTAAGAAGAGTCAGTTTTAAAGGAAGTAACTAAAATAAATTAAAAGAACCTATTCCTTTCTCTATGCCTTGTACGGATAACTCCTGAAGAAGCCACCAGTACGCCGAGCGGATCTCTTCAGCCACGGCACTCCAGAATGTCACGATGCCGTTGGCCGTTCGCTAAGCCTTCTCAACATTCCGGATCGCGGTTCACGGTCGCCGACGCGGTCAGGCAAAACCGAACTAATCAAGTAATTCATTATCGCCACACCACGGTAGCGGTGCACAGTACCGTACAGAGGCTGGCCGGCATTACTGTTTCAATTAAGACGACACCGTGCACACGGAGCTGCGGGAAATCATCGGCAAACATTTCCTGGTTTGGGACACTAGCACCACCGACGGGCTGAAAAACCAGCATATTTAGATCTCCTAGATTTCATTCTTATTTCTTCCAGTTTCCCAGTTCCAAACTCAAGATTTTAAACGAAGCACAAAAATAACCTTTTAATTTCTATATTCTGATTGAACCAAAGTTATTTAACCGTCAGCATGAAATAATTAGAAACTGTGAGAGTTTATCTTCTTCCAGGTTGAAACTCAAACCATTTTCAATTAAGATGGATGCTTATTATTATCAAGGAGTATTTTACAGATCGAAACTAAAATAATTTTCAATTATTAAAGAATACTTACTATCGAGGAATATTTGACATATCGAAACTCAAACTATTTTCAATTATTAAAGGAACCGTACTGTCGAGGAATATTTGACAGACTTTTCCTAGTTAATAAATGCTTTAAATTCCTTTTATAATCTTTTATTTGATAGATTTTTAAGATACAATAATACATAGTGTCTCAACAGTAATTTAAGGTAGTAAGATATACTACCTTAAACGTAATTTATAATATGATCTAAGCACTGTGTTTGTTGTCTATGCTCAATAAAGAATTTGACTTAATATTTAGGTAAAGTTGACCACCACAGACCAAATCAGTGATCAGTATGACTTCGTTATCACAGAATCCAAGAAGAACATCAGATTATCGAAAACTTGACGGTTTGTGATAAAGAAGCCATTATTGATCGCCGCCGATAGGTTAGATTTATCTGTGATTGGTTAAACTTCCACCTATTACAATAATACTCCGCCCTTCAATTATTTGCGGATTTGCGGACTGGTTTGCTAGGTTTGGTAGTCCAAAACGTATTGATTTATTAAGATGACACTCCACTGCGAAACCAAAAGAACTCATAATTTAAATTTTGATAGCAGGTTTTCCACGTGGTTTGAAACGGAAATCTCTGACGATAGTAATGTTAAGAGTCCAATCCGTAAAATGAAACTATGAATTTAGCGATTACAATACAATAAAATGGTTAACAATTAATTACTTAAATGACTAACACGTTTTTACTTTCAGTTATAAAACTTGTAAGCTTTATTATTGGTCTTGGAAATTAGGAAATCAATTTTCAATTTGCTGAATATACTCACCGTCTCTGGTATATGCAATGCAATTTTTTACTGTACAGTAACATCATTAGTACCTACTTCTTGTGATCATTCTGAAACCTCGGGCATGTGTTTGACCACGGCTAGGAGTTCAAAGCCACATATTTATTCTAATTAATTTTGTCTATAATTAATATTGTGCCTTAAGGTTTTGAAGTGAAAAATGACTTAATTTTGAGGCGGAATTAGGGGCGTTTTGACACCTGATGAAGAGGATAGATTTCAATCGTCGAAACGTAGTACTTTATTAATGATGGCAAACGTCCAAAACCCTGTAATCCTCTCAGTAGTAGATTTGAATTGTCAAATTTGTGAATTTGTGCTCGTACAGGCAATTCGTGTCAATTATTTAAAACGTCACTCAAGCTTAAAGCAAAACACCAGTATGAATTTTACGCTCGCTGAAATCTAGGCGTGACAACAAACAATCTACCGTGGCGTGATTCATTCAGTGGAAAAATGACAAGGAAACACAATTAACGAATCGTCAATCCCAACTGCTGGCACAAATCAGAGCCGACTCTGCCAACTTTTCTCCATTTAAACCCGTTTCTCGTTGGTTGGAAAAAACGCAATCGACTCATTAAAAACAAACGAGCATCGCTGCGGCATTAATGAGACAGTACAATATGGACAGGAATCTTATCCCAGATCCTGTGGTACAACTGAATCTGTGTTACTCAGCAGGAGTTAAATCACTGCAGGAACTAAGTGACATAAACTTATGTGTATATAGATAGTTATAACTCAAACTACAGCGTACAAATTATATAAAATGTGAGTACTTTTATTGTATTAAACGTGTTTATTGACTCAGAACTGACATCCTTCCTTATTATTAATAACGAACTTAAATATTAAGTTTAAAATTTAAAATTCACTAAACCTTAAAAATGAATTTGATCTTTAAAATTAAATTTACTTAAAATATAAAAAAAATAAAAACTTAATACCCTTATTTCATCCCAAAACAAAGTGTTGGCTTTAGCTGGCCGCGGTTTTTCAGTTCGAGATTTTAATTTGAGATAAGCTGCGGCAAGAATTTCGTGAGGGTTTTATGCGAGGGTCAAAGGCAGAGATGAATGTAAGCGATCCCCAGATAACTTTCCGTGTACTCTTATAATATACTCGGGGTAAAACGCACTGATATCGCGAGTAAGACTTTCTGTAGAGACGTGAAGTTGATTAAACCCTTGACTTTATCCATATATCCGTGAATTGGGGTATATGGATACATATGTTTTCTTCACCATGTAACAATGTGTTTTAGCGAATTTTTGATTTAACCACTATTCATTATGTCTACTGCATACAACATATAGTCTGATTTTGTAGTGCCGAAGGATTTATCAACTAATTTAATGCTCGTAATACACAATTTGAAAACTTTATTTAGCAAAATCTGCTTAATATTTTAAATTATTTTATCTGTTACGTATATCTTTACCGACGGACAATTATTTTTGAAATCTGCCATAAATATAATAATTTATATTTCAATAGTAATAACATTAAGATGACAAAAAAAAAAATACAAATCATAATAGTACAATATAGTTACAAACAATGAATGGAACATTTATGATAGAAAAATTAAGTATCCTAGGTAACAGTTGATTAATTTTTATAGGGATCACGTAGAAGGAATGTGAAACATGAAAAGGTGAAACTCGCATGAATGCATACTTTAACAATGTTTACAGCACGATCCGATGGTCTTACCTAGTATTACCATTTGCGAAACAGCGCGACGCCAAAGAATTCTGTTTTATAGTCTTTCAGTATGACCACTCAACATGGTAAATCCGGGATTGAAAAATCTATTTTGTACGTTTTTGTTTACGTAAATTAGGCAACAAAATAATTGAAAAATTTACTTACACTCCACATTATTTTATTCGAGATGTACAATTGTACCACATCTGGCGTCATGATAAATATTGGTATTTAATTATTTTAAATTATTGTTTGCCAAATTAAACGTTCTAAAATTGCATATCGATGACTATCATCCTATTTATTTATATTGAAGTATTGTTTAAATATATAGCGAGTGGGTAAATTGAATGAGATAAATTATGTTGAAATAACTTTTTGTAAAACAAAACAATGTTAAACCCATTCTCTTAGAAACAAAATTGCAACCATAAAACACTGCAAACCAACTTGCAACATACAGTGTTTTATAAAAATGTATAATCAATTATTTATAATACTTTTTTATATTAAATAAAATTGATTTACGTTTCAATTCAATTCCGCTTCGCTTGTCGGGGTACAATACCTTTCTTGCTTTCTTGCTAAGCCATCTTTGATAATGATTGCCGTACATGTGCAAAAATAAATATTAACAATTTAACCGCTAATAAAAATAAGTAATATGAGAGGTAAGTCCTTCTTTTAAAAGTGGATTCACACTCTTACTATATTACTGTCATTATATTTAAAGGTGATACATAAAGTAGATTAATTAGTATGACAATTACTTGTTTGCTACAAACCTTCTCAAGCCTGCTACAAAAATTGAATGTTAGTAAAATTAATTTTGAAATCCCGAAAATCCTAGGATTGCCGTATTGAGATCATGATATTGTCGGGATCTCGAATCCCGGGATGGGAATCCCTGACTGCGACAGACCCCTTTAGCACCGACTGTGATGTTATTGTTTGTTGAATCCAAACAACCGTATCAGCTCAAGTAGTGCGACTTTGGAAAGTTCTTCTTTTAGGGTTACGTTTCTGCAATATTGACGGCTGGGTCGTGCAGTTCGCATCAGGGGCGGCAAATCAGTCGGTCACGACCCGGTCATGTCACCGTTCTGTCCGTCACTGTTACACGCTTGTCGCTCTCTGTTAGAGGTGGCTTGTCAACACAGTGACCCCTTTATTCGGGGGCAGACGCTAACCGTGCTGTGTCCTCAACGGTCCCGGACACAGTGATTAGCCTACAACCTTGTAGTCAAATGTTTCCCGTTGGAATTCCGAATACAATTTATGTCTTACACACTGTCTGGTAATACACAAGGCTGGAGTACTCACAACACACCGTACGTCGTGTAACAGGCTGCGCTGAAGTTACATGCAACATTTCAAATCTATATCTATCTTGGGGGGGGGGGTGGGGGGGGGGGGGGGTGGGGGGGGGGGGGGGTGGGGGGGGGGGGGGGTGGGGGGGGGGGGGGGTGGGGGGGGGGGGGGGTGGGGGGGGCACTGTTCCTCCACCACACGCCTGGAAGTTTGTTCTTGTGTTAGCAGTCCTGCTATTGTAGTGGTGTAATTGAAGTGCAGTGGTGTAAAGTGAAGTGCTCTGGACACAATAGATCACTCTTCCTCCACCACACGCCTGGAAGTTTGTTCTTGTGTTAGCAGTCCTGCTATTGTAGTGGTGTAATTGAAGTGCAGTGGTGTAAAGTGAAGTGCTCTGGACACACAATAGATCCACTCTTCCTCCACCACACGCCTCGAAGTTTGTTCTTGTGTTAGCAGTCCTGCTATTGTAGTGGTGTAATTGAAGTGCAGTGGTGTAAAGTGAAGTGCTCTGGGTAAACAATAGATCCACCCTTGTCTCCCCCACATGCTTGGCAGTCTGATCTTATGTTACACGTCTTTAACCGGCTCCTATAAATTATTTTAGCTTTAAACAGTAGTGAGGTTGTTTTGATCGTTTGTTTATTTATTCCCATGTGTGTAGATAGTGCGGAATACTTTATACTATACACAACTCAATTTATGTTGTATCCTGCAAAAATTTAAAGTATCGTTAGCTATGGAGTATTATTTTCAATGAAACTATGATAAAATTTTGTTATTCCACGTTAGTTGCACACTTTTTTGAATAATGCATATTTGTTTGACCGTACTTAAATAATTAGTTAAACAAATATAAAGTAGAATAAGCTGCTTCCTACATTTCGGTCTGGCTATTTGGTTATTTTTACTACAATTTATAAGTTCTTGGAAGCAACTTGTAACAAAATACTAATTAACGTAATTATTGTGGCGGTGTTACTATGCTGAAATAACTCGTCAATTATATTGCGAGTTACAGGCTGGTTAAACTTTGTTAATGTTAAGAAATGTTTTTTTTTAACTAACAACTAAACTACTATTAAATTATAACTTTTAAACACTTATAGAGAAAGGTTCGTAACTTTACCACATAGAACTGCGATTCCAAATGTTGTTATTGGGATTTCAGTTTTGCTGGATGTGCATGTGCTGCTTACCGTAAGAGCACAATATTAAATATTTTTAGGTGTAACTCTATTGTTGGTGCAATATTAACAGCACCAATACGATTAAAAACTATATTACAGTAATTTAAAACTTATTCTAACCTAATCCTGCCCTATTTTACTTATCATCCCAGAATGAGTTCGTAAGTATCCCCATTCAAAAAAGATAGGACAAGCGGTTTAAATTATTTTGTGAAAACGTGTTTTCCTTGCTTCTTCCATAAGTGTTTAACAAAAGCTTTTTTATTTATTTTAATACTTTTTTACTTCAGTTACAACCCTGTGTAAAAATAGTTAATTATTTCAAAATCCTTAAAAGTGTAAATCCTTCTAGCTTATACTATTTATGTGTATAAATTATTCTAGAATATAGTATTTATGTGAGTAAATCCTCCCTAGCTTATAATAATTATGTGTGTAAACCATTTAGCTTATAGTATTTATATGTGTAAAGTCGTCTAGCTAATAGTATTTATGTGTGTAAATTCTTCTAGCTTATAGTATTTATGTGTGTAAACCATTTAGCTTATAGTATTTATATGTGTAAAGTCTTCTTCTAGCATATAGTATTTATGTGTGTAAAGTCTTCTAGAATATAGTATTTATGTGTGTAAATCCTCCTAGCTTATAGTATTTATGTGTGTAAACCATTCTAGCTTATAGTATTTTATATGTGTAAAGTCTTCTAGCATATAGTATTTATAAATCCTTCTAGCTAATAATATTTTCCTATATTTTTTAATATAAAATATTAACTATCCATTAAGAGTCGTCGAATGTACGGGTTAGTTTCATTCTCCAGCTTTCGTGCGGACAGTCTTCGCAAACGCTCGGCCACTAACCATTCAAAATTATTGAATGTACATTTTTTATGAAGTATTCCAACTGCACCCAAAGAACAGTTTTAACTTCACATTCCGGATTCATAAATACAGTAAAAAAAAGCATACTTTATTACCGCAATGATAACACATAGGGAGCTAGTCTTTATAGAAATGGTACATAAATGTGATGTTACTGTGGGCTAGAACAGCCTGTCGGTATCGGGCAGCTAATACAGAATGTTCAATGTTGTGAAGGGGATGGTACGTGACCGGGGGTGAAAAGAGGGAGGGGGCAGTCCACTCAGTTTACTGCATATTGCTTGCCCCGCAAGATCCTCCCCAGTCGACATTATATCGGGGAAAATATCACACCACCATCGCGCCAACACAGTTCGATCAAATTTACGGTTTAAAAATACACTTGTAGCGTCTCCACCCTGTACTACTGTACGACGTTTCTGTTCTACTACTGAATACTGTACAGGTCCTAACCGAGTTGTTAAACAGGCACAAGTTTACTCATAATTACAAAATAAAGGTCATCCAAAAGTCAGTAGCCATCCATTTCTAGATGGTTTTATCAATTGAAATAAAAATTCGGAGAACTTTAAAGGTTAATAAGACTTACACTTTGGCGTATAAAATGTCAGGGGGAGGTCGTTTGAAATGGAATAAAAAATGAAAATTTTAGCGGAAACTGGAATATCACCGTTCCAAGATGGCGGCCGTTAATTGGCAGGTAATAGAGGTTTCAGCTATTTACAAATGGATTTGCACTAAACATGGGTTCGTGCGGGGGGGGGGGGGTTCGTGTCAAGAAGCGCCTGAAAATACAGATACAGTACAGATTTTTATTCTACCGAAAAATAACCAAAAAATGAAGCACAACCTCCTTTCCCTTTGTATGATGCCGCCATCTTAGAAATAAGTGAGTAATTTATAAAACTGATATGAGGTATGCGTGACATAACCTAACAATAACCCAGCTTCTTAAATTCAAAATATTACAATTGCTCACACTTAACAATGTACAACAGATTAAGTCTGGAGTAGAGCGACATTAGTAGAAACAAAACAAACTGGGTTACAGGTGTACGTACTGGGTGATGACGCCTATATTGTCTCCCCGCAGTTTACTATCACTAGGAACAATATTTGAATCTACATTGTAGCTTTACAACAATCACGAAAATTTTCAAAGCAGCCAAAGAAGGGTTACCTGAAAAAGTTCATTGCTGTGAGTACAACGCCGTTTAAGGAATAATTTCCACTCATATAATAACCCAATCTACTCTCTCCTTCTCATTCGTGTTGCTAGAAAACTAAAATAGACATTCTGTTGATTGTACAAGCAGGGAGTGTGGTTAGTAATTAACCATTACAAAAATTCAGACAGTCTCAGTTTTTAAATATGCAGACTGTGTTATTATTGAAAACATTAAGGCACTAAGAGAAATGTTGGAACTATCAAAACTTTCATGATAAGTTTGACTGTATAATATACTAAAGAACAGTGATACAATCAATCCCCAACCGACAAATTGCGATTAGAATGAAATGAATGTAACAGGGAAAGGGAAGTGGCGATCCAAAAGGGATTTTACAAACTAAGCTTCAAAACTGAGAGGAGAGAATTTGAGCTGGCGTTGTGGTCAAATCGGCTTTACTCGCTCACTCTACTGATGGTATTGCTACAACTCCTACCCCCCCCCCCCCCCCGCCACATACACATTGCGCCGGCTGGCAAGCGGTTCAGTTTCATCAGGGTAGTATAACTTGATCCATCGCAATCGCATATGACCTTTTAATTTTGTGTTATAAGGTCAACGCAATTATTGAGAGGTTTAATTACAAATGGACGATGTCCATCAACAAGCAAAACATGGCTCTGTGGATATTTAGCTGTTTTTACTCAATATGCTTTGTTTATTTGGGCGCACTTTAAATACAAATCGTCAATAATTTAAAAGCAAGATTGTACTGATGTATACTATACTTGACAAAATAAAATTCATAAATTATGCAAGAAAGTTAGCGGTGAGAAGATCCAAATGTCATAAACTGACTGACCTACACAAGCCTTAACCCTTAAATGTTTAAAAATGTCAAAATGTCTTTAGGGATTGATAAAAAATTTTTGAAACCATTGAAGAGTTTTGAAATTATTAAAATCTCTATCTGCACAACGTGGAGGCGGAGGGGACAACTCATATAAATGTGTAAGAGAAAAGTATAGAATTGGACATCAAATAAAGGTCTTGGAAGAATACTCTTTTGTTCACCGAAAAGCCCACTTTCTTACTATCATACTATATATGATAACAGTTATATGCCCGTGTTAAAAACCTGGCAAATTTAATTATAAGATTTAATTGTAAATACAATACTTATTGTAACTACTTTTAAGCCTTTTAAACGATTCACTCGCCCACGAGGGCGTAAAATCAAACGACATGCCTTTAAGGGATAGCTCTATCAACTACGAGAAGTAAACACTCAGACTACCCTTAATGATGGCAACTCTTTATTCATGGCGTAAACGGGAAAAGGTGATGCGCAAACTAAAATTTTCACAATTCCAAAACTTTGGTCAAATATGTAATCTTTCGATTGTATTAGTTTCTTAATGTAATATAATGTCACATATTATGTCGAAAGGATGATCAACTTTGTAGTCTTGCTCGCCACCTGGACGAGATGGTATGCCTGCTCTTACCGCCACCGCATATTTACTTTCCTAACCAGTAAATTCCTATTCCTTCAGTTGTTAAATTAATATTCCCTCTGTAAATAAGATGGTTGCCGTTTCCAGAGTAGATAAATCGAGTAGCGGAAATTATTACTTTTTGTATTGTTGATTCTATGTCTAAGGACTATCTGATGTTTGGTAATCTTCTAGAAAATATTAACGGCCATTTGTACACATTTTCATCAGTTTGAAAGTTATTATGGTTGGGATAAAACCAACTTTTACTAACTATTGTACAATTACTGTCTATAATAAATGTAGTTAAAAACCTTGTTTCACTGACTTTTTGCAACCACATTACATAAGAACAAATATTGATACAACACCACTTGAAACTATCGTAATATAATTTATTGACCACCTAACAGACTAAAAAAACAGATACACTTAGAAACAGATAAATTTAGTCGACGTTTACACAAAAAATTACGAAAGCAAAACGAAATAAACCACTTTCACATTCACTACAGGAGCGAAGGGCAAATAACAAATAAGTGGACGTAAATAAAATGTGTCCGGGGGCAAAAAGAGTGAGCGTTGTGTTAAGCGGTGCTTTCTCTGTGAATGGCGTTGTCTAAGCGGGTAACGGCCCGAGACGGTGATCTATCCGAGGTTTGTGGAGCCACCTGGCACCGGTCTTGTGCAAGGTCAGGGGTCAATGTCACAAAACCAGTGTAAAATTGACAATTTTACTACAGGAGTAAAATAAACGAACTCTTCTTAGTAATAATTTAACGAAATAATGTAACCTTCGATTGCAGCATCTGTATACCTGTATTATCTGTGTTGGTTGGTGGACAGTGAAAGGAGTGAGGGAACGCATAATGGTAATTGGCAACCATTATCATTCAATGAGTAAATAATGTGCAGTTTTAATTTGGTTATCTATCAAAGTACACGAAATCGCCATTAATGTACTTACTCATCACAATTACCCATTTGCCTAACGATCATAAAACTCTTATTTACAAGTCACGTGTGTAAACGACGCAAACTTCTCCGCACCGCGATTCGGCCAACCGAGCCATAAATCTCACGGAGCCTCGAGAACGAAAGGTCTTATTAGAATTATGAGGTCAATCAACAGTTAGCTCATAACAAACCCGACCAAAAGCCGCAGCCAGAGCAATCAGCGCATGCGCAGAGACGTATTGGGACCACAACGATGAATGATGTGGGTGGCGTCACAAAGGTTACCGGCCACAGTTGAGTTGACTGGTTTACAGCGCCGCCGGTACCCTGGGGGCGGGTGGAGGAGTTGCTACTTAATTGGGAAAACGGTGATGAACACAATAGGTCGATAACTGAACGTTGGAATAGTGGTGCCTCGCATTCTCAGGGTGGTCGCTGTAGGTGGCCTCTTGTCAAAGTAAGGAATATTGACCACTCATGTATCTAGCTGAAAGTGGAAAACTTCAGATGACATAGCGAAAATACCTCAAGCTAAAATGGAAAATTTATATAATCACAAATGATTTGCAATACTCTTGAATCTTTCATCAAGGAAATCACTAACTCGTGTTTTTGTGTACAGAACACGCCATTTTTCACTTAGGACAAGAAGCTCAGGAAACCTTGCATTGCATTGAGTCCTAAAAGAACCTTTGCGCTTGCGTCCGGACTGAAAGATATTCAGGATGGTATGGGCCGCCTCCTGTCGAGATCACATGAGGAGGGATAGCAGGCGCTATACCTCGATTATGCCACTTTAGAAGAATGGCAGGCTAGCTCATTTCCAGCCTTTTCCAGCCAAATAGAGAACAGGACTGTACTCCCTCCTGTTAAGGCTAGAAACAGCCTTTGAGACTAAGGGAGGTCCATCCATTCCAACAATCATCCTTAGCAGTAGACTAGACCTATCGATCTACCTTTCTACGATATCTAAACATTTATGGTTAGTGCTATACCGCTCTAGGACAACCATAGGGTACTCAGATGTGAGTGAAACATCGGTATTTGCTTACCCAAAGTAGGCTCAACTGAAAGGTATGAATCAGCCCGAAGTGAACCCTCTTGGAGTCTTTCATGTAGTACCGATAAAACATTGCACCAAACACATTACTCAGCCAAAGAACCAATCATATCTTTTTCAAAATTATCACTAATGGTTAAAAAAACTATAGTTAAAGTATGGAATCGATCGATCGGGAATTAACTAAGTTAACAGCGACGATTGTAATAAACATTGGTCAAATCATTGTAAATTTCAAACTTAGGTTTGGAATTTACAGCGTATTCGATGTTTAAAAAATATGCATCTATGAATTAAAACTGCTGAGCATTTGACGATATCATACTACACATATAGTACTAACAAATAGGGATTGCGGCTGAAGGGCCAGGTAGTCGCCTCGCACGCACGCACCCCCACACTCATGAGCGCAGAGGGTTGGGGTCAGCCCGGTACTTGCCGTTTTCGGCCCCGGATTATTCAGTAACATCTTAGACTCAATACTCCGTGACAATCTCAGTGTATTATACGTTGTTTGGTACTATTTTTCTCGCTATGGTATTTACAATATATATATTTACTAATCGCTTTACAAATAGCAAAACGTTAGGTGTCATCCGGGAAATGCACTAGGTTAAAATTGAAAATTTCATTCTGACATGAATGATGAAAAGGAATATTAGAAATAATAGTAATAACCATCTCAGAAAAAAGTTACAGTATAACAATTTTATGTGTTTGCTATTTTAACTAATTATAATATTAATATTAATCTTCTTGAGTCTGATAAATCTGATAGTAAGTTTTTATTGAATATTCTCAGTTCTCTGAACCTTCGGCAGCTCGTAGAAAGTCCTACACGGATAACAACAACTTCTTCAGCCTTAATAGATCACATAATTTTAAATAATGAGATGGATGTCTCAAATATTGGCATTGTTGTTACCTCGTCTATAGTAGATCATAGGGGAAAACCTATGACCGATCACAGACCAACTTATTGCGATATCCACACAAAACGAAGTCAAAAAAAAGAAAGATATATTTCTTATAGAAACTTTAAAAAAATTGATACCTCAAGGTTTCTGAAATTGGCGGCTGAAGCCGATTGGGACAGCATTCTCTTGAAGGATGATATTAATGATATTGTCGGCTGCCTGTCCGAAAACGTTATAAGAATATTTGATATATGCGCACTAATGGTCAAAAAGAAAGTAACAAAAAAGAGAGCTCCATGGAGATGTGATGCAATTAGGGAACTGACTAGGCAAAAAAATAAATATAAAGCTATGTGTATCATAGATAATCGCGTGGAAGCAAGAAGACGATACTGCGAGGCAAGAAATAAACTGAATGCATCTATAAGGAAGGCCAAAAAGAAATATTACAATGATAATCTGAACTTAAAAAACTCGAAAGCTTTTTGGGCTACTCTTCGATCCTCGGGTGCATGGGAATCCAAACAGTCAGGTGATGTTTATGGTTTTTCACCTGATGATTTGAATGACTATTTTTCTAGAATGGGTTGTGAAAAAGGAATCAGCGAGGAACAGCTGGAGTATTATGAGAACAGTCAGTGTGATAGAATTAAAAACAGTTTTTCATTTAAGACCATTACCGAACAAGACATAAAAAGAGTGATGAACAGCATCTCCTCTACGGCCTGTGGAGCGGACGGTATAAATATTGTAATGGTGAAGAGTCTCAGTCCTTTCTGTGTTGGTGTTATCACTCACCTAGTAAATAGATGCCTGGTGACTGGCTGCTTTCCTGATTCTTGGAAGCGAAGTATTGTCTTGCCTCTGCCAAAGTCTAACAACCCTTCATTACCCTCTCACTTCAGACCTATCTCGATTCTTCCAGTGGTCTCCAAAATATTAGAAAAGATAGTAGTTGAACAAGTTTCATCCTTTATAGAACAAGAACATGTCTTGCCTGAACATCAATCTGTTTTCAGAAAGGATTTCAGCACTTCCTCTGCTCTTGTGGATATTCTTGATGACATATATTCTGCAGTTGATAGGAATCTCTGCTGTACCTTGACGTCTTTAGATTATTCACAGGCGTTTGACTCTGTCAATCACCGAATGCTCATCGCAAAACTAAAATTTTATGGGTTTGATGATGCCTCTGTAAGATTCTTTGCATCTTATTTAAGTAGAAGATCTCAAATCACCAAAATTGGTAATGATTCCTCTAACATGCTGCACAGGTCTGGTGGAGTTCCACAGGGCAGCTGCCTCGGTCCTATTTTGTTTTCCATCTGTACGTCTGATCTTGCCGATAAGGTTTTGTTCCCTGCACTCATATGCTGACGATTGCCAGCTATTGCTTCCTTACCCATCCTCAGAAGCAAAAACGGCACTAACAAAAATTAACAATGATTTGTCAAAAGTGTTTATGTGGTCGGAAAGAAACGGGTTGGAGTTAAACCCAGATAAATGTACAATTTTAAATCTGAGATTTAATAATGCCGGCCAATCTCTTCCCGGTGATGTCATGTTGAACAACTCGCCCCTGTCTCTCAGTGAAACTGTTAAGATTCTGGGTGTTAAAATAGTAGACTCACAACTAGAGTTTACAAGTCATGTAAAATATATATATCAGAAGGTCATTTGTAGATTGAGGATTGTTTGCAGGCTGAGGTCGTTCCTGCCGGTGTCAGCTAAGCTCCAGATTGTCAAGTCATTGATATTACCTTTAATATATTATGCTCTCCCTGCATTTGGAAATAGTTTGACCAAAGAAAAATTATTAATTTTAACAAAGTTAGAAAACAGAGCCATAAGATTGCATAATGTGCATGGTTTGAGGAAATATGACCATATCAGTTCTTATCGTAAATTGGCTCAGATTCCATCAATACAGGACACTTGCAAAATTCAAACTGTGTCTCTTGTCCACAAGGTATTGACAACCAGTAGGCCAACATATCTAAAAAATAAATTAGTTGCCCGGTCAATAATTAGGGAGCGTAAGACGAGACAGGATGCCCTGCTGGCGGTGCCGCGCGTGCGCCTTGATAGAGGGAAAAAGGGTTTTTCTCACTTCGGTCCCCAGCGGTACAACGGCCTGCCGCCTGAAATGAAATATTTAAGTATGAGGGCGTTTAAAGACAAATTTAAAAAAAAATGTTAGCTTCAGGAATATTGTGAAGTTATTTTTATTGTTTGGTTGTATATTGCATGTTTAGTTTATATATGACTTGAGTTATTTTGTAAAACAACATCAATGTTGAAAATCGCTCATGAATAAAGGCCTTTTTATTTATTTATTATTTATTTAACAATATTATGTTAAGTTTGTTATTAATTTGATTTATTTCTTTTGAAATCAATTCTGTAATCATGGCATAGGCAAAGTTCTTGAAATATTCAAGGGATATCAATTAAATATACATTTAATAATAAGTTTTTTCAACAGAACCGTTTTCATAATGCTATTGGACTGCTATGCGGACTCCATAACCTTTGAAAACTGTTACAACAGACTTGCAGTTACAAGGCGGTTTTGAAATTCTGTTAGTTACATCAGATATTTCACTCAGGGATCAGAAAGCGCTGAAGCATCGACGCGACAAAGACGGACTGTAAAGTTATTGTCTTGCCGTTAAACTTTGTAATAATAACGTTTTCATGTGTTGAAGGCGATGACGGATCTGTGAAAAGGAACAAGGTCTCTACGCTTTCCCCGGTATCCTTACAGAAGGCGGCCGTTACGTGAGTAGATGTGCAGGCTGATGAGGGACATCACGTGATCTGGGTTATCTGTTAGCGGCAGACAGGAGTGTGAGGTCAAGAGAGGTGGTCGAGATAACATCTGAGACACATCACAGATCTCTCCAGATAAGGGAGGCTTTTAACTGCGAGATCTGATGCACAGTCATCGTTATCTGAAGATAAATATCGAATCTGGAGAGTAAAGACAAGTGAGGAGATTGTAAACTTTACTTAAATCAAAACTGTTTAGTGCAAATCGTAAGGAAACAAAACCACCTTAAGTTAGTAACTTATTATAATATCTTTATTATTTTAATCATTTAAAACTTTTTATATTTGTGTAACTGGCAAGAGGTGTATAAATCAATAGATAATGGATAATCGATGTTAACACCATCGATTATTGATATCGATTTTAAGAGTCGATTTATCTCATCTTCTTTCTGATCATTTTAGTTAAATTGTTTAGTGATCGAAGTTTAAAAAATTGCTCAACTATACTATTATAATACTTTATTATTTAAACCATATATATGTATTTTTCTACCTGGCACGAGAATGAATTTTAAAAAATGTGAATAATCGATGTTCATGAGTCGTTCTATCCTATCAGCTTTTGATGACAGTACTGGATAGAGAAACGCTTTCGCTCAAATCCAATTTTTTTAGAGCCCAAACATTGTCATAACAAATGAATATAAATAAATATATATCACTCAGGAACAACATCGACTCACAAACAGCAGTTTTTATGTTATGGAATATATCCATAGGTATTTTGGTTGAAATGATTAGTATTTGCATTATCGGTAATGGTTCATATAATATTCTAATATGTTTATTATGTTTAGAGAATTATTCTTTGAGTTTTATCAGCCTAACTGGCAAGAGGTGTATAAATCGAGAAAATTACCGATAATCGATGTTCAAGAGTCGATAAACTTTATCAGCTTCTGATCTTGGCTCGACGACAGGAGTGAATAGCCGGCTCGCCTCTTCATTGTAGATACCTCAGGCTGATAAATCACGAAGTAATCATACACGGCAATTTAACTGTTAACAGCTGTCTTGTAACGGGGTACCAAGGTATCTCAAGACACGTAGGCTACAGAGATTGTTGATCGGTGTCTACATTTTACTTTTACGTCACCACTCCAGGATTGTGCGAGGTTGCGATATCGAATGAGAAATCTCAACCATAAAACTTCAGAAAAATTCCAAAAAGCGGAATCCGTTAAATAACAAGAGGTTTAACATTGTTGTTATGAGGAGAAACTGAAAGTCATTTTACTAGAGCTGGCTCTTAACGTGTACGTCGCTACAAAATAATACTTATTATACCTTCTTCATTGTGCGTTCCCGTTGTTGGAACGTCGTCAACATTAAAATTACTCACTTGGAAATATAAAAATAAGATTTATATTGTCCGTACAATTAAGAGTACGAGTACATTGAGAGAGAATACACCTAAAATAATTTACCCTTTTCCTGATTATTAGCACAATGGTATTTATCCATTTAAATGTTTAGGTTCTCTAAATCAAATCAAAATCAAAATCATTTATTTCTCATTGACATTAACATGTATTGAGAATGGTCAATATGTTTAAAATAACTAAATACTAAAAATATTCTTATTTAAGTTATTGTTATATCTGGTAAAACTACAAATTAAAAATATATTGAAAAACAGTACTAATGATATTTTTACTTGTAAGGTTGGGTGGGGCACAAAAATTCAGAGAAAGTGTAAATTGAAACGGAATAAATAAAAATGGAGGGGAGGGTTAGTATACGTTCTTGGTGAAACACTTGCCTACAGCTCTCCAGGCCCCTCAACCCAAACACTAAAAGAATAGCCCTCTTTTGCAATGTGAATACTCTTTGTAACAGAGAAGATGAAGCAGTTTCCCATGACATTATGCCATATGACATCACAGAGGAAAAGTAACCATCATATACCATTTTCAGTGCACTAATTTTCAGAAAATTGGAAAGACATCTTAAGGAAAACAATACAGAGTTAAGCTTAGAGCAAAGGGCCTCTACATGCTGACGCCAAGAAAAACCAGCATCCAGATGAACGCCCAAGAAACATACTGAATCAACCTCAATGATGTCAACCTCGTCTAAAGCAACAAAACCCTTAGAACTGTCTGAGATCGAAAGTGAAGAATGGATGTTTTGTCAACATTGTGGAATAAATTGTTGCGAATGAACCAAGAGTTCATTTTTTCGGTTGTAGCGTTTAATTGAAGATTTAACGCTATTGAAGAGTCTGCCCGAACAATGACCGTGGTGTCATCAGCATATTGAGTGACGCGAGCCTCAGGGACACAAGAGCTTAAGTCGTTTACATACAAGGCAAAGAGAAGAGGTACCAAGATAGAACCTTGAGGAACACCCATTGAGACCTCAACGAAATCTGATTGTGCCGTACCAAAGGAGTTGGTAACCTGAACACTCTGGTAACGATTTGAAAGGTAGGACCTGAACCACAGTAGGGGACAACCTCTGATGCCGTAGAGTTCAAGCTTATTAAGGAGTTTTCAGATGGTTAACTGTATCGAACGCTCTCGTGAGGTCGCAAAAAACACCAGCTACGTGATTCTGATTGTTAAGATGAGTAAATACATATTTGGAAAACTGGGCAATAGCATCGGTGGTGGATTTAGAAGGAACAAATCCAAATTGGGTGTCACTCAGAATGGAATTTCTGATTAGAAAGTCTGTTAGTCTAACATGAATGAGACGTTCGAAGACTTTGATGATGGTTGGTAAAATTGATATGGGACGATACTGTTGAGGCGAAGACCTACTGCTTTTCTTGAAAACCGGAATGACCTCAGAGAGCTTCATATCCGACGGAAACTTCCCCTGAAGAACTGAGTTGTTACACTTACTCTAAGTATTGTTTAATTCACGATCAGTGTTGACTTATAGAAGTATCAGGCCTACACCAGTGTTTGCGTGGCCGGTGGTTGATAAAGATTGTTGAAATATCGAGAAATATATTTTTCCTGATGTTTTAGCTTTTAATGTGTTCTGCTATTTAAAAGTTGCTACTTTAAATAGTAAAAATCTATTAATTTCTTTCCCAAATCGTACCATTACATTGTAACTCTTCAATTGTTGAGCTGACCGTATCGGCTGGCGAGAACTGATAATTTCACTACCGCTACCTGGCAGCTTATCAATTTTTTCAAGAAGCCTGATTGGTCGCCTCAGTGGCCAATCCACAATCAGTTTTCTCGCCGGCAACAATGAAAATCCAATCTCGGGCTGAATGGACTTCATTTGGCGCCCGTGACCGTCTCTGCGTTAGTCCCGCCGCGCCGCACTCGGCCACCTCGTCCCCTGGTCTACAAATACACGATCCCCATTAAAGCTTTTTACCCAGCAGGTCAAAATTATAGGTATATCTCAGTTGTATTTTTATTGACTTCCAGTTTATTCAATCGCCCATGACAACTTGTATTACAGTGCTAATTAGTTGTGGCAATGGCAAACATAACAACGACCTACACACATTCTGTGGTTGAAATGATTAGGTAGATGTAAAACCCAAAGCCATCGCTATAATATAGCGCAAAGACCGCATCAAAAATCTGCAAGTGACTAGAAAAATCTCCTAAAACAAAAAACAAAAACCTCTGAAGTATTTGCATTTTGCTATATACTAAAAGAAAAACAGTACAAAACAGAAGTATATGCAAAAGACAGAAAATGTCTTCAAAATTTAAATTATTTAATGAAGTTTACTGATTGTACGAGATTAATGAAATAATAAACAATTAATGAAATTGTTAATTTTTTAATTGTCATTTTCAATAATGCATGCAATTGGTTAAGTTGGGCAAAGAGTTGTAATAATAATCAATAAAAGTCTGGCGTTAATACGTTAAAATGATAAGAAAAGCGTATAACAACAGTATTTCTGGCAATATCAGCAATAACTCTGTACGATGTATAAAAAACTAAAATGATGCCAAGTAAATAAAATCACTATGAGAACAGTTTTAGGCATGTAACATGCCAATAAATTATTGTTCATGCACTCTATTACCTTATTTTCTATTATGGGAGGTGTCTCATTTTAAAGATATTTATCTACTCAGGTCTTTTTCAATAATTCAAAAGTTTGTTGCGTATCTCCCATATAACTCTGCAACTCTAAATAAGGGCGTAAAACTGCATAAGGTTTATTAATATTGTTCTCACGGCGGACAACTCAAGGTCATTTTACTAGAGCCGGCTGCTCTTTGATACCATTAGTACAGAGAGGGATTATAGTATAGAGGTGTCTGATGATTAGTAAACTTTTATTATTTCATTATAATGTATTTTCTTACATTTTTACAGTACAATTAATCCAGCAAAATGGGAATCGGACTATCTAGGTTATTAAATGTTTTATAATATGGATTGCAATAAAGTATCGTAATTCATATTCAAATAATTATTTATTTTATCTCATGGATTCTATGGACATGGGCTTAAGCCTGTGGGTAGGGCCGAGTTCACAGAAAATCATTGGGTTGGCAAAGATTTGAAAGAAAGCAAAAAAAAACTACAAATACTATTATAATTAACTAAACTAACTAATGAACTGTAACTAATTATAATTTACTAAAAAAAACTCAATCATTATTAATAATAATGAATTATGTGTACAATAAACTATTGTATTAATGTCCCTTACGTCTTAGGGGGGAATAAACACTTGCCTTTTTCTTCACTACAATGTGCCAAAGCTGACGAAGCATTTCTTAGTGAGCTGTGTTCTACTGTTTCCGTTCCATGTAAAGGTGCTTCCAAGATCATTAACCCATCATAGTGAGAAAAAATTTATGAACGATGTAGTTTTCATTTGAATTTTCTTGGTGGTTAACCACATGGACAATATCCTCTTCTGACAACTGGTAATTCTGGTTATCATTAAGCCACTCTCCGATTTTCTCACTGGGTAGTGAGTAAACGTAACTCAGCTGAAAGCTAAAAGCAATAGGCGTGTTTTGTATTTGAAAATATCGACATATATTTTAATTATGTTTTCCAATATAAACACTCTAACCCCATTCGTATCAGTCGGTCATTTCGTAGAACTGGCATGCTTTATAACCCCCAAGCGCAAAACGAAACAAAAAATTAACTGCAAAATAAGTTACTAGGCAAAACATAAAATTATATACATAATTTTATTCAAAATAAAATTCAGAATATTATAAAAGAAATCAAACTTGGGTTTACCTTTACATTCATGGATGTAAGGTGCTCCGAAGTTGAAACTTTCATTTATTTTCTTTGAAAATGTTTTTATCAGATCATATAAACATCTTCAATTCAAAAATCCAAAATTTCTGAGTCGTTACGCTGACCAAGAAGTAAGTGTATACTTATAATACAGAACGAAAACAACGTAAAACTAAACAGATCAGAATCCAGCTGACTCGAACAGCAACAACTGTAAAGATTGCATATCACGTCAGATATATTTGGCTTTTCGCTGCCAGTAAAATATAAAAAAGTGTTATGTATAGAATTGAATCTATGATTACAATAATGTAACTTTTATTACGATTTGAACAAAGATTGTTCGAAAGATTAATAAATTAGCAGATGATGTTAATGCGTCGTAAATTAAGACGTTGCCAGTTCCACGGTTGAATACTTTTAAAATTATTGTTTATTTTTGGATAAAACTGTTTTTTCAAAAATTTTATTACTTTAAAGATAAATTCGTGGTTTTTATAATGTACAGTCTTTTTTATGTGGACCAAATTCCACAAACAATGTTTATGGTAACCATTTGAGTTAAAGTACATAAATGCAGTTACAAATAAAACACCTTATAATCACATTCCGAGATTTGAAATGTGTATTGTATATTTATTTGGTACCTTTTAAGGAATTTGTTCCTACATTCATATACATTCATACAATCCCTCTTTGTAAATTGGAGTTCATTCCCTATATTCCCTCTTTGTAAATTGGAGTTCGTTCCCTATATTCCCTCTTTGTAAATTGGAATTCGTTCCCTATATTCCCTCTTTGTAAATTGGAGTTCGTTCCCTATATTCCCTCTTTGTAAATTGGAGATCGTTCCCTATATTCCCTCTTTGTAAATTGGAGTTCGTTTCCTATATTCCATCTTTGTAGAGTTAGACATTCGGCACTGTTTCTACTTCTGACTCCAGTGAGTGGGCCGGGATGACAACTAGTTCCCTGCTCCGGTAAGAGCCGGCCTCCATCAGCGGTAAGCAGGAAGCTCTACTGCCTGTGTGGCGAGTGTTATCATCGTCATTGTTATCAATTGAGATCTCGTTGACTCGCTTAAGTGTTTCTTCCTTGTTCCGCCCCTCCCCCACCCCTTCACTGCATTAGGCTCCTCGTGTATTAAATTAAAGCGCGTCAAGGGACTATGTATAGCCTCGGGTTGAAAACAAACTGTCTTTCTTCAGCGTCAAGAGCTCGTGCGTTGACGTCAGGCAGTTTTGGATGTTGCCCAGAAACAATGGTGTACCAATGAACCTGTGTAAAAATCCATCAGGGTCGAGTGGGTCTTTATATTTGCGTTGGTAAAAACGATTTATTGCTGTGCCATGAACTAGTAACCATGGTTCATTTCATACCATAAGATATATAACATGGGAATTTTAATTTGTTTCTTGTGTGACGAAAAAAAGCTTGAGATGAGCACAATAAATTGTAATATTAATGTTCTACCGCACTGAGGTATTGAGTACTTTAACTGTTTGTACTCAAACAAACCGCTAAAATGTATGTCACGTGACCTTATCAGTATTATAAAACCTCAATCTAAAATGGAGAATTTAAGTTGGCAATTAAAATTTACTACACTAACTTAAAGTTACTTTTATTTTATGACATATGCATACTAAATACTAACTTTGTTGTTGATTACTTGTTACTGTTGAGTTAATGCGACAATGTATAATTTAATCCATAATTTATGGACAAACTACATGAAATAAATCAAAGTATGGACCAAATCTACCTAAGACTGGAAATACCTTATCAGCTAATTGATAATATTGATAAGAAGCAAAAATGATTATTTTTACTCTGACTAAATAAAAATAATAAACTGTGGCTTTCACAGCATATTGATGTAACCACTTCCTCGAGGAAATAGATTGGAAGACAATTTCCGGGATATTCAGCAACAACGAAGAATTTCGGTATGCCTGAATTGCGTAAAGGTTTGGTGAGATTATCATAATACGCTCTATGATACTACCACTAAAATGTATGGAATACTTCACAGAAACCGGCGCCGGCCATCCTCCACATACACGCGCTTCATATACATTTTATACAGCACTAAAATAGCCGCGTAAAATGTTTACGGACGTTGTTAAAGTAACGGCTCGAAGAGGTGCGGTGCCTTTACGAAGCACTTATCGCGCCTTAAGCGGATAACCGACCTCTAGTGGACGTCCCCGGTCAGTCCACGAGTCGACCTTACAATTACCGACCATCGCGGCCGGGCGGCGCTCCGGGCGACCATCAGATGCACCGGGAGGAAGTGATGTGTACGATGCCCGTCCTCATGAGTTGACCGGTAACCGGTCTACCGGTGCGGGCGTGGGACGGTGAAATTACCGCCGGTTGCGCGGGAATCGAAAGTAAATCGGACGGTGCCTACTTTCGATGAAAGTCGGCAGGGGTAATTGCTCCGGCGTAACGATCTTGCCGGGTTATGCAAAAACGGTAATTTGGTGAGCTGACGGACGCACCTTGAAACCCGAGAAGATTAACCTCTACTAATTACGCTCTAATCGTATAGTTGTATTGGTCCTTACTCATTACGACTGTTTTTGCAGCAATATGATCAACCTCTTCTTAAAATCAGTGCAGAATTTTTTTAAACATTGAAATTCAAATTGTGTATTGCATTAATAATAATAATTTTTTACTCGCCTTTTTTTAGTAGTACTTTGTTATATATTATAGTCTTTGCATTGAAATTGTTCGATATTGTTGTTGTATTTTATAGTTTATTGATTATCTCATGTACATGTATGTTAATGGTATTGTAAAAGTGGCGATTGCCGTGGAAATAAATAAATAAAAAAAAAAAAAAATAATAACAAGATGATACTATCTTATATATCAATGTAACTTTATTTTTAAAACACATTTCATTAGTTTAAAAAATAATATAAGAAAAATAACGACATTAAAAAAAACACAATAAATTCAGAATTCAAACCAGCAACATTGAACCATTTGAGGCAAAATGATAGTTTATGAAGTGGTGGCAAAATTTTCACCGCCCAACGTGGGGCTCGAACCCACGACCCTGAGATTAAGAGTCTCATGCTCTACCGACTGAGCTAGCCGGGCTTACAAAACTACGACAGGAATTTCGTACTAGACCCTTTACACAGCCGCCCCGGCGTGCTCTTTAAAGTGACAAAAATAGCAGTTTAGTCGTGTATGGCCCGAGGACCCGAGACTACACGGTGTCCGCTTCCGCGATTGAACATTAACTCCTGGTCCACTGATCACCGTAACTCAAGATCTTTCCATCATCCAAGAATATTTTAAGAAATGGAAACTAAATCCTAATACGTATAAGACTGAAGTAGGCCTACCCTACTTCGATCTCAATAACAAGTTGGCAAAATACAAACTAAATAACCATTTTGGAGATGTTCAACTTAATCATAACGATTATCCAAAGTTCCTGGGAACCACACTTGATCGCTCACTGACCACCTAGTAAAGACTGGGTTAAGTTAAATCCAGAGCCAACATAGCTGGGCATATCTGGGTCATCATCTTGAGGAGCAACGCACAAGCTCTGCGTACCTCAGCTCTGCTCAAATTGCCTTCCTACAGGACCCACACTACAGAAGTCACTGAAGTCCACACACCCGCCCCTACAAACCACCAGCCACTTAAAAAGAAATTAATTTTCAGTCCAGAACGCCTGGATGATGTATTGAGGTGCGTTTGTGGCAGGTATATGTAGTTCCTGATTCCCAATCCAGTGTGCAACTCCTTTGGAGAGAGTGGACTTGGTCGAACGGATTTAGCACTGACGTGGCTAGGAGTGATTCTTGGAAGTTTAGATGGGGTCAGGTTCCTATTGAATTCTGAGACTGTGGAACTGAAACCCACACAATTCGTCCGTCATATAGTTGAAGACTGACTACCCTTTGCGTGCTTTTCCAGGAGAAGGACCATGACCGCCCATCGTCAAAGGGCAAATGAATTAGCGTTAGAAAATGACTGGATTTGGATTTATGAAGATAGAAATGAAGTTTCTTCGTTTATGTTATTTATTTTATGACTCAAGTTATTCTTGGCTTAAAGTAGAATTTTAGATGGTAATCGGCAACTAAAACCGTACAAACATACGACATATGTACTAAAAATAGATGATTTGTCATATATATCAATTGAACGTTATTTTTTAAAAACACATTTCATTAATAAAAAAAAAATAATATGGAAAATAACAAGATTAAAAAACAATAAAATCGTAATTAAAACCAGCAATATTGAACCATTCTAGACAAAATGACAGTCTACGAAGAGGTGGCAAAACTTGAACCGCCCAACGTGGGGCTCGAACCCACGACCCTGAGATTAAGAGTCTCATGCTCTACCGACTGAGCTAGCCGGGCTTACAGATAAGTGACAGGTATTTCGCACTAGGCCTTACAACAGCCGCCTCGCCGTGCTCTTTAAAGTGACAAAAATAGCACTTTAGTCGTAACTGGCCCAATGACACAGCACGTCCATTACTGTTAACAGTAATCGCGAGTAAACAGTAATCGAATAATTTATCAACTCATATTATGGAGTTGATGCTGTTATCTTATGGTAATGATGTGCAAATGCACACTTTTCCAGAATTTCCAAACTACAAAAAAAGCAAACAAAAAAATTGTTAACTGTTGACACTTGCCAGCATCAATATTTTGGAAACATTATTTTTTGTCAAGACAAAGTGCGATTACATAAGAATACAGACTTGCACTCATTTGAAACTAGTGCCAGGGAGGACTACCGATCTAGGAGATACAGAACTGTCGTGTATGAACGTCAGCCTGCTCAAGAAGGAGTTCAACTTGTCAATAGTTTGCAGGAAACAATCAAAAGTGCCACGACTTCGAAGGCGTTTTAAAGCTTATCTCAAAACCATCTTGGTCTGTGTAACGTTATATAGTACACGAGTTTAAGGCACACAACTGGGAGAACACACGATTGGCTAACTGATCTCGAAGCTAGAGGTGAGAAATTAGGGAAGAATAAGAACCGGGTGAACGAAATGATATATTTATATTTGTATTGATATACATATTTTTGTATTTATATTTGGATGTACTGGAAGGAATGACAAACAATTTAGTTTTATTCAATTAAATTGACGATTGTATATCATTATCACGTTGTAACTTTTTCAATTAAGAGATTTATTATTAAAAATTCGTTATGGTGGACATGAAGTTTACAATGTAAAATACAAAGCCACCACCAAATGTCCCGTAAGAGGCTTCACTGAGCTTGCATGCAAACTTTCAAGTCTGCAGCTCATTTCAATCTTGTCCTGCACAAAGACAGACAGGCAGACAATCGTAAGAAAACAAGTTTTTACACCCCAGGGGTACGAAAGAGGAATTGGGACAGGTTAATGAGTGATAGGATTCGATGGCGCTCAGCAAAATCCCATGGACGGACATTGCCCAACATAAAACTTCTCCTTGTCTATTTGAAAAAGTGAATCTTTATGCAAAAATAAAGTATACAGATCAAAGTTTTCTCGAAAAATTTTGCTGATAGTTTGTGTCACATTGTAATCAACCAAACATCACAATTTACAATACATTATTGTACTCAGTTTGGTTACAAATAATTATTATGCGATTTTCTCGTTGCCAACAGGTTGACTCATAAGACCCTCTGCCAAATCTCAGTCAAATCCCATGGAGTGACGTGAACCATCAACGAACTGGAAGTTGCATATACGGAAAAGAAACTTCATACAAAATTGCACGTTCTTGAGGTAGCGTATGGACGAACAGTTAACTAGGCTGATAGACAGAAATGAAAATGTTCCAAGCCCTCGAGTGATAGACTTCACTAACGCTCAGCGAACAATAAAATTATTTACGTTTGAAAGAATATTAACTTGATTCAAATTAACGATCCAAAAAAACCCATGTAACATTTTAAAGCTCGTAAAAATGACTATATTTTGGATTGCAATATGATTGATAAATATGTTTTATGAATTTGTTGTTGCTTAATTAAATTATTACTTTCCATTCAAAGCGAGGCGCGGCACGAGCTTAACGAAAGAGTGTTACAAGTAATAAATTGAGATAAGATTAGATTTACGAGTGCACTGCCACTAGGTCGAAATCACCACTCGGCAATGTAATACAAGAACTTGAGTGGTCGGTATTGTAGTGCCGGTTGGAGTGTATAATGAATTACTGTAGTAGTGATAACGGCACAATCTGCACAAGTGGTACTCGGCAGCCCGAACTTTGCCGAGCTCTGCCGACAGCACCCGAACCGAAAACCACTTCATTGAATCGACTTGTGAAGGTTTGACCGATCAATGGCCGCACGATGTGAGGTGTCGAAATTTGATTCTGGGTTCGATAAGAGTTTCCACACAGTCGTGGTCTTATCAAAATAGCAAATTAATGATAAAAATCGGCTTCTCGCAAAAAATCTAAGATATATAACATATGAATTAATGTTTTTCACAAAACGATTTCAAGAGTTAAATTATGTCACATTACAAAATGTATACGTTTAATGCGAAACAAATCGATCTATACATTATAATTATCAGTCAAATATTCATACTAGACTTGTATCTGATGTACAACGTAATTCCAAATACGTTCCAACAATTTTAAGATGATAATCGTTACCTCAACTAATAAAACTTCATTAATATTCGTCTCTAAAAACTTTTTAGGTAACTCGTTTTAACTTTACTGAGATAAAATATTACATTATGCATCTAGACTACACAACGATTATATTCAATATTTCTAAATACAACCAACTTTCCCTGATCCAACTTCCAACAGTTTTTTGAATTAAAAATATCCTCAGCAATCAAAAAGCCAAAAGTCAGCTTTACATCAGCTTATAATAAAAAATTCGAGAATTTATTTATTTCAGAATAACATATAGGCTTCATACATTTCGTACACTTTCGCCAAATATTTAATATTTTGTAGTATTTTCAAATTTACGATATATTTTTCTGAGTCTTGTCGCTGGAGCCATTAGTGAGTTAACAGTTGACTAAAACATCAAGAATAATTTATTTTTAAAGTGTACTAGAGACACACTATATGCTTTTTGGATTACCCTAAATGGTCCTTTAATACGATAAACGGGTCAAAACACCACACACAGTTATTTGTTAAACACTCAGACTTCCTTTTTTAATTGACACAGCACAACACATTAAAAAATATAAAATATCTACAACTGAATAATGTTATTACTTTTAATGCAAACAAATGTCCTTGAGAATGTAAACGTTTTGAGTAAACCCATTCTCTTTTGCCCAAACAAGTTCCCTTCCTTGCAGATACATTTTACACGTGAAGAGGTGCGTTAGTCTAGAAGTTAAAGTTAAAGCTTTTAGCACATTCAGTTCGGTCGTTCTCTTGTGAACACGGACACGAATAGACGCAGACTTTCCAGATCAACCTGAGGATATGATTCAGCTTAAGCATAAGTAACAAGCTACACGTTGCGCGAATAATAATTTTACTGTATGAAATATCTCAGTATTCAGATATCTGATTTCTGACATGGGCCAGCATTTAGTGCATCTGCATAACAGCTGTAATGTGTCAATTGGGAGTCAGTACGACCTGGGGCAGCTAACTACTAAACAGAGAACGTCGTAAAAACGTAATAAAACTTGGGGCCTGGGGCAGCTAGCCGGACCGGCGAAAGTTTGAATCTCAACACCGTTGTAGACTGGTCAACCATTCACTAGGATAGTATATTCGTGCTACCTGTGATATAATCAATGTGGTCAACTATTCACTAGAATAGTGTACTTCTGTTATCTCTTATTTAATCAATGAGATCATTAGGATAGTATATTTGTGCTAACTGTAATACAACCAATGTGGTCAACTATTCACTAGTATAGTATATTTGTGGTACCAGTGATATAATCAATGTGGTCAACTATTCACTAGAATAGTGTACTTCTGTTATCTCTTATTTAATCAATGAGATCATTACGATAGTATATTTGTGCTAACTGTAATACAACCAATGTGGTCAACTATTCACTAGTATAGTATATTTGTGGTACCAGTGATATAATCAATGTGGTCAACTATTCACTAGAATAGTGTACTTCTGTTATCTCTTATTTAATCAATGAGATCATTACGGATAGTATATTTGTGCTAACTGTAATACAACCAATGTGGTCAACTATTCACTAGTATAGTATATTTGTGGTACCAGTGATATAATCAATGTGGTCAACTATTCACTAGAATAGTGTACTTCTGTTATCTCTTATTTAATCAATGAGATCATTACGATAGTATATTTGTGCTAACTGTAATACAACCAATGTGGTCAACTATTCACTAGTATAGTATATTTGTGCTACCAGTGATATAATCAATGTGGTCAACTATTCACTAGAATAGTGTACTTCTGTTATCTCTTATTTAATCAATGAGATCATTACGATAGTATATTTGTGCTAACTGTAATACAACCAATGTGGTCAACTATTCACTAGTATAGTATATTTGTGGTACCAGTGATATAATCAATGTGGTCAACTATTCACTAGAATAGTGTACTTCTGTTATCTCTTATTTAATCAATGAGATCATTACGATAGTATATTTGTGCTAACTGTAATACAACCAATGTGGTCAACTATTCACTAGTATAGTATATTTGTGGTACCAGTGATATAATCAATGTGGTCAACTATTCACTAGAATAGTGTACTTCTGTTATCTCTTATTTAATCAATGAGATCATTAGGATAGTATATTTGTGCTAACTGTAATACAACCAATGTGGTCAACTATTCACTAGTATAGTATATTTGTGGTACCAGTGATATAATCAATGTGGTCAACTATTCACTAGAATAGTGTACTTCTGTTATCTCTTATTTAATCAATGAGATCATTAGGATAGTATATTTGTGCTAACTGTAATACAACCAATGTGGTCAACTATTCACTAGTATAGTATATTTGTGGTACCAGTGATATAATCAATGTGGTCAACTATTCACTAGAATAGTGTACTTCTGTTATCTCTTATTTAATCAATGAGATCATTAGGATAGTATATTTGTGCTAACTGTAATACAACCAATGTGGTCAACTATTCACTAGTACAGTATATTCGTGGTACCAGTGATATAATCAATGTGGTCAACTATTCACTAGAATAGTGTACTTCTGTTATCTCTTATTTAATCAATGAGATCATTACGATAGTATATTTGTGCTAACTGTAATACAACCAATGTGGTCAACTATTCACTAGGGTAGTATATTCGTGGTACCTGTGATATAACCAATGCGGTCAACTATTCGTATATTCCTGGTAACTGTAATACAACCAATGTGGTCAACTATTCACTAGGATAGTATATTAATGGTAACTGTGATATAACCAATGCGGTCAACTATTCGTATATTCCTGGGAACTGTAATACAACCAATGTGGTCAACTATTCACTAGGGTAGTATATTCGTGGTACCTGTGATATAACCAATGCGGTCAACTCTTCGTATATTCCTGGTAACTGTAATACAACCAATGTGGTCAACTATTCACTAGGGTAGTATATTCGTGGTACCTGTGATATAACCAATGCGGTCAACTATTCGTATATTCCTGGTAACTGTAATACAACCAATGTGGTCAACTATTCACTAGGGTAGTATATTCGTGGTACCTGTGATATAACCAATGTGGTCAACTATTCGTATATTCCTGGTAACTGTAATACAACCAATGTGGTCAACTATTCACTAGGATAGTATATTAATGGTAACTGTGATATAATCAATTTGGTCAACCATTCACTAGGATAGTATACATAATATACATATGAAGGAGGTATTTGAGTTTGAGAATGTTTTCTGAATTACCAATACAAATGTTTTTACCGCATTCAGATGCACATTTATTACATTGTTTTAACGAGACAAAACCCATATTTCTACGATTACAAATAAGGACATAATAGTGTTTGAGGTTTATCACTGTTCTTATGGGGTTAAATCGATTTGGCCGCCAACACAGCCAGAGTTTGCCGGCGAGACTGAGGTCACTACTTCAGTCCCAGAGGATCTGCAGTTGCAGTGTTCTGATCAGCAGTTCCCTGTCAGATCACGTGGTCATGCATTACTGAACAGTAAGCATAGTTTCCTAACAATTGGTTAACCGACATCTATGATTTTTATAATTTTCTAAGGTAACATTTGATAACAAACCCGTCTCCAAATCTTTCCAAACACCAAAGGATGGGTTGGGAGGGATATTGATAAGTAATATCGGCGACACTTCACAAAACACTCCCGAGGCGACTAGGAGGCGGGGAATGCCGTCTGGCGGTGAATGATACCAGGATAGATTGACTCAGGACGTTTTTTTGATCTTGAAAGGTCAGACGATCTATTTTACAAAATGGCAGTCGGGGACCACTTAACACTAGTAGTGAGACAGTAGTGCTACCGCGCCATATTACAAGAGAAAAATAAAAAGATAATTTTGTTTAAAAGAAGGAAAATTTATTGTGAATTTATTACATTATATCCTTGCAGTCAAGTTAAGACTGAAAAACAACAAGCATACTATTAATATTTCACTGATTTATTGTACAAAACAGGCCGATGAAGCTAGTAGACTATAACTGTGATGGCTTTGCACACTTGTGTTATTCCCGGATATTTAATTATATATCATTTCTTTAAAGAGGGTTCGACCTGATTCATAACAGTTTTGTGTTCACTCACACAAATAAAGATATAAATATCCAATAACAGTTCTTTTATTTAATAAAGTTAGAGAATGTTTTACTATAATAGGTCTATGCTAGTATTAAAAAATCGGAATCCTACAATATATATATAAGAAAAAACCTAATATTTTCCATTAGTTTATAGAAACGGTCGTGAAGTTTATCACCTACTCTAAAAATCAATAACTTGCTTAAACTATAAACAAACGCTCCAAAGATTATGAAATTTTATTTTTGTGAGGCCTTTCGTGTTCAAGGAATATCAGACCCACACAACTGAAATAAAAGTGACGGGTCTGATGATGTGTTCCTTGAACACGAAAGGCCTCACAAACATAAAATTTCAAAATTATTTGAATGTTTGTTTATAAATTAAGTATTTGATTCCAATAAGAAGCTGGTACAATGTAATAATCATTTGCATGAAGGTTTACGACACATTTCATATAGAACGTTTAAAATAATTTATTATGGGCAATAAAAATCTACCATTTTTCCTGAATATCGTTTAGGTGACGCATTACAAAACCAAATCCTCCCGAATAATACCAAATCTAAGCACTTTTTTATTCATTAACCCTATGGTCAATCTGTACGAGTATGTACTGAATAATCAAATAATCGAAACGATTATCAGAAAATTCGCTATTTTTAATATTAAAATTACTCAAATATGGTAATAAATTGTAACGAGCTTTGTTTACGGCCAAGTCTGTCAGAAATCACCAAAAGACACCGACTTGCCTAACTGCCAATGGTACACGCCCACGCACTCGCACACCCACGCGCACACCGTCACATCATGTCGGATGATCTGATACGAACAATCACTGTAGGGCGGCATTGTAGTTGGCGGGCTAGCGTGCAACGATAATTAGCGGGATATGACACGCGCATGCGCCGTTTTTCGGATGTGTACGGCTACTAATTAAAATAACAAACTTAAACGAGCATAAAAAATAGGCGCGTGTTCATGGAATAAAAACGTAGTCCGGGCCTTGCGATGTGTTCTACTGCGGCTGCCTTCTCTGCAAGTAGCGCATGTTTGGCGTTACTGCGATGTCTGTGCATCCCTCTCTTTGACGCCAATAAATAACACATACATCCAATCGAATTAATTTTCAGCATGATTTAAGTTACGAATTCATGTTTTATGCTTACGTACGAAGCTAAATGAATGTTTTACTCGAGGGATCTGGAAAGTTCCATTTCTGTACGTGCGCACGTTATTTCGGAACAAACTTAACCTATAGACTTACTTACATTAAAACATTAAACCAATATTTAACACTTTTATTATTTTGTGAGGCCTTTCGATATACACAAAAGTGATGTGTCTGAAGAAGATATCTTTGATATCGAAAGGCCTCACAAAATAATAAAAGTGTTAAATATTGGTTTAATGTTTTAATGTAAGTAAGTTATCAGTACCAATATAAGCTCCATCTACAACATTTTAACCCATAGACTTGCAATTTTGTATACAGCTTCATTTCTTTGTAAGCAACTTTGTTCAATGACGGTGCATGTCATTCAATGGGATTTAGCTGAGCGTTAGTGAACACTTTTATATTGGTCTTACGATGAGTTTTTTCTCTATCGATTTCCAGAAGACCCAGGTTGTATGCTTAACAAATGTATGATTGGTTCTCGGCTCCAAGGACGTAGCCAGCGAGGGAATCCAAGGGGTCCGGACCCCCCTAGTTTTTATTTGTTCAATTACTTTTTTAGTAAACTATTATTATTATTTAAATAATTCAGGATAACTGAAATGTACTGCTGAAAGATTGTTCTCAACAAAGAAAAGGGTCAAGAACTTTTTAAGGAACAAAATGGGGTCTTACTCTCTGTCCATTACGGGAAAATATCAGTTGTCTGGACCCTCAAAATTCTTTTCCTGGCTACGTTCATGCTCGGCTTCTAAAAAGTATTTAATTTAAACCCATCACGGAATAGCCTAAATAATTTTGATATTGATGCCAATAAAGTAAAACACAATCTAATTACTACGCACTGTGTTACATATTTTCTCAAGTTCCACCAGTCGTAGTCGTACGACTCCCCGCAGCAGGAAGAAGGCCTCTGACCCCGCCGCCCCGCGCCCGCAATGTCTGGTATTACCGCGATAGCCATCTGCGCCGGCCGCTACGTTTCAATTAGCAGCAGTCAATCCGCCCTCGTCGCCGCCGATATCCGTGATGAGTCCCGCCGACCGTCCATTGTGAAATCTTAACCTATACTTCGGCTAATAACGGTTTGTCTTCAGCGCTTTGTGTAAAAACATCATAAATCAGCGTCCTGATTGATTCTCACTGGCATTAGTACCGGCTGCAAATGTACCGTTCCTCCCTGGCGTACTTTGCTGAGTAGCCTACTTCATTCGATATACACCTGCGATTCGGTGTAGTGGGTACGGTCGTTATCGCAAGATAACCTGATCAAGCAACGTCGAGCGTGGCTACTACCGCTTGGAGTGGTGACCGCTGAGTGATCCTGTCCTTGCAGGCGTTCCGTCATATGCGTTCTTTGCATTTGGATGCTTAGCAACAAATTACTTCAATTTAAACAATTTCAAGGACAGATCAAATAAAGGTTTGTACACTAATTCAAAGTACTTTTCTGTTGAACGATTACAGAGTATTTACCGAAAGTGACTCCAGTGTCATCGTGTCAATTTTATATCTGCCAAAGCAAACTAAGTTAAAACCTACAAATATTTTGTAAACATTTCACCAAAGAAAAAAACCAATCATTTTGGAGATGTTAGCTCTAATGGGAAATTACAGCTTAGATGTGACCCATGCAGGTGAATCGAAATACTACGAATAGCGAAATTTACAAAAATATTCAGTATCATTTACACAATTTATAAATATAAAAATCATTATTTATTTAGACCTGGATCATAACAAATCAACATTGTACAGAGAACAATTAACAGAACACATTTGAGGATGTAATAAAATTCTACTTTGTGGTATTGATAAATATTGTTTTATTATCACAATAGTAAACGGCGTGCCTAAAATAACACAATTACCACACATTGATGAGTGTCTTATCAAATAATTAACGAGGCTTTCTGAACCACACAAATCAGACAAATTATATTACATTAGGCATGGATTTCACTCTAGACTCTTAGAAGTATTTTAAAAAATTTGAAATTAATTTGTGTGTTATGGAATATTTTTTGAGAAGATTCGAAATTCTGGATGGTGACATTACTTCCAATATTTTTATTGGAAATCGTAAAAATGGCCTTAGTGGATATGAAATTTCTAATTTACATTTTATTTACAATTTTAGTATTTAACCTAGAAATGGTGCTTTAAACAATAATAGCAGCCAAAAAGGAAAATGGAAGAATACAGCCGATTACCGTGTCCCATGTCCAAGGGGCTCGTCTGAGGCAGCGTCACGAGGCCACTGGGCATGAAGATATTATGTAAATAGTGCCCACGGGATCGTGTCAGAGGTCACGAGTCAGGTCAGCGGTCACCGGTCACCGCGGTCCTAACAAGTGAGGTTCTCACAGGTGAGTGGTCATTACACGCAGATTTGGCACTACAGTTTGTTCGTTAAGAATGTTGCTAATTATAAAAAAAAGTATCTTTTGAGTACATACTGAAATTCATTTCAAGCCTTTTTGGTTTGAAAATACGCGTATTGTAACTAAATGATGACTATCAAAATGAATCCAAATTCTATTCTGTACTTGAATAACAGGTCTATAGTAATTATAAAGGAAAAGTTTGAAACCTAAATAGAAGATTTAATACCAAGCGACATTGTTCTAGAAAAACAATTTATGTCAAGCAGCATTATCTTTGTTCAGAATAAAACTAAGAAGAGGCTCTCCAAAAACGGGTTCATTACAAATTTGGCACGGGGCGCACTGGGACTTGGTCATTTTAGCGAAAATCAAAATTTTGTAGAATGAAATGGGGATGATGTTGACTCAACTGCTGAAATTTATAAAATCCTTTATCGTAGCATAGGGATAAGGCTAGAGGGCTCTCTAACGAAGAGATCACTGGCTCAATTACCGGGGAGCTCAATAAAAATTTGCAAATTGGTTTGAACGTTTTGAAGCGTTTATAACAACAGATTACAATGCCACTGTCATAAATGAATCCGCTTACAAAAGCAAAGGCTTAATGCAGTTTTAAAGAAAACGCGAAAACTCAAGGGAAACCACGCGTTCTTAACAAATACGAGCTACAAACTCACCGCTCACAAACCGCGGAAAGGTGACCGACCATCAAAAAGTGAAGAGCCTGGCCTCTCGAACGTGACGGGTGGTGAGAAGCAGTTTAACGTGGAGACGATCAAGTAACGGCCACCCACATCAGCGTGAGATCACATCCCTCCAGGGTCGGCTAGTTGGGCCTTCTCCTCCTCTCCAGTAGCCACTCATCAACTAGGCGTGTTCGGCTAGTTGGGCAGATGTAAGAAACGTGCAGCGAGAGTTAACCAGAACAATAGTTGGTAGTTTCCAGCCTCCCACTGGAAGCTTCGGAGATAATCAAATCGTCTCCTATTATCTTAAACTCCTCCTCCCTCCAAAAACCTCCATTTACTGCCTGGCATATTTCGGTACAGTGATTTTTCAAAGGACATTTTCTCGTAATGTTTTGCGTATACAAAACAATGATGTGAAGCAAATACAAAATGGTACTAAAAGTGTAGTGAATAGATTTTAAGGAAAACTTTGTTGTTGGTCCTTTACTAAAAAATTATCATTTAATACTGCAGTGAATAGTGGCAACTAGTGAATTCTTTAGTTTGATGTATATTTCACACCTTGGGGAATGTGGTCTGTAATGTTCTGAAAGGCGTTGAAATCGTGTCCAACACCTAATTATACTACCTTTTCATCGCGCTGAGATAACCTTTACAAAACTCGGTAAGCTGTTATAGCCAAAGTTGTACATGGTGTTTGTACTGATTGCGGTAATACTAGAAGAATAGCTCCTTCAAGTACAACCGTATTGGATGACAACTACAATAATGCCTATTACAGTATAATTAAAGATATGGTTCAACATTATTCCTACAATCAATTTTAAAACGATTCTGTTAAAACAAACTTGTCAGAAAATCCCGAACTAATAGGTTTCGACAAAAAACCTAACATTTGCGATGGACTTGAAACAGGTCTATAAACCAAGGAGCTTGCAATATACGCATCTATCTCCAGAGATTCCGTATCCAAACAGAGTGAAATAATTGCGATGTATTGATATATTTCAATCTCTCTCTGGAAATGTACCTTCAGTCAAGAGATGATCAATTGAAACATTTCTTAACTGAAGAGGGCCTGTTCGACAGTGAGGTAGAAATAAATGATTATTCAAAAAGAATGCCAGTTTTGATATATAAAATTAAAAGATTTACTTTAATAAAACACTAAAAATAAATACATCAACATGTTCATGTAACCTTCTGATTTCACGTACGAGAAATTATGTCATGCATAAGACCTCCTCTACTGCGCTGGCACACAACATATTGTATTTTTATTTTATTTTTTTTAGAAAAATAAATGTTATATATTCTCTTAATTTTATATATCATGACCGGCGCTCTTTTTGAATCACCCTATACAAAAAGATTTCAACTGCTTTAACATCGATTTGACATAATACTGGTTGTGTAGATCTAAGAACTGTGAATATATGCAGATGGGCCACGCGACGTGCGCGTGAGGGGGCGGGGAGAGGGGCCTCTTTTCCAAGAACATTGGGTTTTCCCTTAGAACCCATCCTGCGGCTTTTATCGTGATCTAAGAGGCGAGAACTGGAATATTTACTGATTTATTCAGTTTCTTGTGGTTATATTCAAATAAAAGGTGTTCCGATAACTCAGTTCTTTTAAATCAATCACAGAACGACAGCGCGTGGGTGAGGTCAATGTTTCGTGGATGGCTAGTACATCCTGTGCCGCGCGCTCAATCCCTTGACCCATCTATTTAGTTCCAACTTCTGATATAATGAATACTAAAAAACAAGACTGTTTCCTCTATCAGTCAAAACAATTCTTCAACGCCCATTCAAGATCGTAGCGACCAGGAAGTGGTGGACCACGGACCGGTGACGAATGTGTTGGTGTGCGTGTTGTACCTCGCCGCCGCGATTAATCACCGGGCAAGTCCGGCGGTCTGCGAGCGAGTGAGGGCCGCGCCTGCAGGCGTGACCGGAGAAAGTCCCGGGACCGCGTCCTAGCTTGGGCTGCAATACTGCGGCCAATATCATTGGTGATCTTAACAATTATTCTACCCTATCTTCTTTAGGAATCCACATACAGGTATAGGAGGGGATTGGATAATTGTTCTTGCAAAATGGGTTAAACAAACAATTTTAAGATTAATTCAAGGCGAACAATTGGAAAATGTGTAAAAGATTCATTAATGCATTGCATATTAGTTTAATTAAGGCAAATAAATAGATGCTCTTATGGTTACGAGGCCTACGTCATTTATTTATTGGTTTATTCTTCCAACGAAATTACACCAGTAGTACAATTAAATAAGTTATAAAAGAGTATTAACGATTAATGACACTAATAATATTTCCTTACATAATGAAATAAGAAACAGTGTTAAAAATAAACAATCAACAAAAAGGTAAAAAAGGCAAAGACAATAATAGATAGTTAAATATCAAAACGAGCAACACTATAATCACTATCTATGTTTTCCGGTTCGAACCGCATCATATCACCGGAATATTGGAGAAACTAAAACGTTAAACACCAAAATCAGGCAGATTAGTGAACCAAATGCAAGGATACTGAAACATCGATCACAGCGGAACACGGTTTCGTTTCCATACGAGCGATAAGTTTTGAGAAAACAAAATTAAGTTCAAAAAATCATATAGGCCTACTATGCAAGGATAATAAGAAAATCCATAGGAAATAATGAAAAAAGAAATAACTCCAACAAAGGATATACCTGTAGTTATCGAATTGCTGGCAGCCTATGGTAAGGAAGCTATTTTGATCACTGATTTGTCATACAAGGCGTTGACTGGTTACAAGACAGCCAACAAGACAGCCAACCATATTATTGCTCCGCCCCTTCATCGCTTTTATAAGCTAATTGTTTTATTGGCAGTTTCATTCAAACCTGTCATTGGCTCTCAAAAGCTAATCCGAAAACTTTGAAGAATTTGATATTGTATTAACAATGTTTCGAAGTGGTGTGAACCGGTAAACATAGATGATAGTCAAAATAATTTACCTATTTTGTTTGCTATTACTAACGTCCCTATTCGTTTTATGTATGTAGATAGATCTTACGTATATCTGATGTACTTGCACACATGCACTATAAAATTATTTAAACATGAGCCGGTTATATAGAGTTTATAAATATTTAAATTTTGAGTTAATAAGTTTCGCTTACGTAACCTTTTACAAATCCTGCCAATTATTGTAAACATAATAATATTATATAGTATTTTTATACAGTACGCCTAACACTAAATCGATAATGACCACCAAATACTCATTTTTAAATAGGTCCCTTTTTTGAATTTGTTTTAATCACTGAAAGGCCATAATAATTTTAACGTAGGCTATAGAATTTCATGCTTTAAAAATGTACAATCGCAACTTTAGAAAAATTAAACAATACAATCTCGCAATCTTTATAAATTATGAAACAAATGAAAACAAAACGTAACAAGCGATCCATTTCTTCCAGTTTATATATTTTGATAATTACGTTTTAAGAATTTAACGATAAATGCATACATTTTCATAATAAAAGATTAAAACAATTACTTTTTAGGAGTCAAACTATTACAAAGCTGACATTTTTTTTAAATACTAAAGGTGATAACAGTGATTACATAAAAACCATACGTCAACTAGAATTTTCTTATCCATTGTTAACCCCAGACAATAAGACCACCAAAGACTCTGTCCCCTACTGGATATGGACATATGGTTGGTTATTGGTCAATATTTCCAAGAATACTACTTGGCGACACTACTTTCTACAACTTGTGCGCCTCAAGGTTATTGGCACAGATGGTTGTCGACAGAGAAAACAGGAGTGTAATGGCGCTTAGCTGTATCTATGATCCACTTTAGCTCGGAAAACAACACACTGAGTACACAATAATGGCTTCTAACGCTATTACAATAACAGAAGGTAAGCGTGGCGGGTGGTCTTGGGTTTCCTGGAGTGTGCATAGTTCCATGATCCGACTGATAAATTAACTTTAGTCCTTTCCCACCATTTCAAAAGTTTATTTAATCTTTCTTCTGATAACTTCAATCTAAACTTATTGACTAAATATTCTGCAGTGCCTAAGAAAGTTATTAGATTAAAAGAAGTAAAATAAACAAGTCATTACTAACTATATGGTTTCCAATAATTCAGTTAGCAACAATTGACAATAAATATTGTTATGCACGATTTCTGAAAAATGATCATCTGTAGAAAATCAATTACTAATTTTCCTATTTACAAAACACGTATTATTAAAGTAAACTGTGAATTATGTAGAAGAAAACAGTAAGACGTGCACAAAAGCAAAGGAAAATACAGAAATTAGTATTTTTATTTTTAAACACTGCTTCAAACGATGACCGACCAATAGAGTTAATCACAGTTTACGCAATCACTATTAGCGAAGCAGTGATGCCCGCTGAGACAGTAGGATGGGTGTCTCCTCTCGTATCTGACTTATTACTCTTTGTCTACTACCGCCCACGCAGCATTCTCTATGTCAACAGCCTACACCCTGGCCTTCGCCGTCCTTTACCGTCCATTAACTTTGAGGTCAATCCATGCGTCCAAAAGGATTTCGATACAATACATCCTAATTGTTACGGGAAAATAGCAGTTGTTACGTCTTGTACTAAAACATTAAAGCTGCGTTTACACAGCAGTTTGCATCTTTGAGAGTATGAACTTCTTTCAAAATATATATTTGTTGCCTGCCAACTTTCCTCGTTCTGAACAAAATCAAACAGCTGCAAACTAAAATTCGTGTTTCCATTAGTAGTCGGTAAAATGCTGAAACTTTCTTTGATCTTATTTTTGAAGCTCAAATGTCTACTAAAACTTGCAAACTTTTTAGCTGCAATTCATTGATGTAGATAAAATATGGATAAAATGAAGTAAACACGCTTCGTTAACAAACTAATTACCACGGTACTTATATTTATAAATCATTCTATCTGAAAAGAGTGGAATGTAATAGGAACATAAAATAAAATAGTAAAAAACTACTAGTCTAATAGTATAGGCCTACAATAATTTTAAATGGAAAAGCTATACTCCAAAAAAACAACTTCAGCGCCTTTAATGAAGAATATAAATAAAACGATCTGATTACTCTTGAATTTTCGAAAAACACTACTTGCAGTACTTACAAGACAGTAATACTTATCAAAATGTTAGATATAATTACAATTTTGATAGAACACGATATAAACCTGAACATACTTTAGTTAGAGCACATTTCAAAGCCATTACGTGTACAACAGTTATTGTTGGCGGAACAAACGACTTGAAGGTGAAGATTGCACAGAAGGTGACGAGGACCTATCACACTCGGCCGAAGGTGAAGTATTTCTGTTGTTGTGTTTGGATTGGAACCCGTGGTCTGCACACAGGCTCACATGCCTGTGACATGAGAGGAGGTGTCGTTTATAAATACAGTCAGTACATCTAGCTTGACTACTCCCTCCAATTGGCCGTCCATCGACATTTTCCTATTCCCGGGTAGAATGAAAAGTACAACTGTAGTGGGATTATGTTTGTATAAGCGTCAAACCAAGTGTGCAGAATAATAAATAACACGTTGATTGTTGGGTTATTAGAGTTCAGTTTTGTGAAGAGGCTTTTGAAGTGAACGTTCAGACATTCGATACAGCTGAGGCGGGAGGAGACTGCAAAGTTATTCACAACACATTAAATAACAAGAAAAACACTATTACGATTTCGTATTTCCAAAACTATTAACTAACATAATAGGCTTAATCTATTTGAAAAGATTTCAACATAAATTTATATTAACTTCTCATAATTATTAATGGCACATTTTGATTGTTTGAATCATATTCTTAGTACACTTGTGTTCGACTAAATCAAAAGCACATTTATCAACCACAATGACATGTGGTACTTTATGTCTTTGTAGTACTTTATACCCACTCTAAGACATGTAGTTAGTTTGAATTTCTGTACTTCTTCTATACTAAGCGAAATTTACCTTCAACAAGACAGCGCCCCACCTGAAACAAAGAAACATACTATAAGTAAAACTTACTGAGTGGGTGGTTATTATACTATAAATATGATTATTTCATTTTATATTTTGTTAAATTTCGATCACAACATGAGCACCTTACTTAAAATAGTGCAAATAAGTTTATGAAATAGATTTTAACACTCATATTAAAAAAATAAAAAAATATTAAATTATTAACATGTTCTGTGATGTCCGTCCAGGTCGGAAAAAAGAATAAAACTCAGATTACTAAAGTTGAATTAATTAGAAAAAGAGACCTGAGACCAGTGTGCCTGTCTCTCTTCGACAAAGAGCGTCATTCCTATTTTGTAATCAACAAATCCAGTGTAAATATGTATAACGCCCATGCGGAGGAACCCTTTTTGGGAAACTACAAAATACTGAATAAATCGGTAAAAATATACTGGGAGACGAAAGCCAAATTGCACTATATAGGGACACAATGTAGCTTTTCTTGAAACCAATAAAGCAATATTTCCTGTGAAAGAAACCTATTTAATAATAATTTATTGCCGTTACTCATAACATGTTCCATGTATTATATTTATGAATGGCATAAGTATATTGTCTATAACACTCAATTGAACACACTTTGCATTGACACTATTGTGAATGGTGAATTCGTTGGGCCTAATAAATAAAGGTTCATCAGCCACCCAATTTTTGTTTGTTGAGGTCTAAATGGGAGCGTATAAAAGGGTTAAAAGTATAAAACGATTTTATTTCTTAGCTTATAATTTCTCTACCTTGACACGCTTAACACAGTTAACGAGACACATGAATAGAATAGCTACATAATCGTCGGACAACTAGATAAAGATACTGAACGTGGCCAATCTAAAGGTCTGTATATGGTTGGCTGACTGCGATTTAACATTTATTTATCTGTCTGGCGGTTGCTTTTAAGGTTCTCAAGCTAAGAAATATATGATCTGAGATGAAATTATAGTTTCATAATTATTTTTTTACCCTTTCGACAACTCCCATTTCGACCTCTGCCAAACCTAGCGGCAACTGAATATCGATTTTAGTTTGTGTGCCTATATACTTGTTGGATTTTTGGATCTTAGACTATATACAAATGCTTTCGCGTGTAATCAACAGACAGGGAAGCATTACACAATTATCATTTTAGTATCTTTTTGTTCCACAAAACCAATATTATTTCTCTGGTTCTCACGTGAGTATGGGATACAAACCAAATCGTTTGTTCCAGTCCAGTAAATAGAACACAAAAATGTTCACGGTGAATCCAGAATACTGTCGGTCTCACGCACCGATCAATACTGTACTTGTATCTCAACCACATACCCAAACTAATTAGTCTCAATAAACTAAAATGTGAACATTCTACATTAGTTCCATTTGCGTGTATTTCGAACCGAGTAAATGTAAAGCTGAGATGACAAAAACGTGGATTTTAACTACTGTGTGGCGCCGCCAGAGTGCAGCAGAGCAGCTCTCCGACTAATGAGTGGGGAGGACCACTCAGAGCGCGGTGCGGCGGCTTTCATAGCAATTACCGTCTAAACTCTCGTTAACAGACCAATTAAATAAGCATGTGAATGCGAAATAAATGCATAACGCCAGTAGGCTTATCGTTCGTTATGACAAGCCAAGTGTAAACTGCGGCATGATCCTAATGTTTTAAACAGTTTCGTAGATATATTTTGGCTGTAGTGCTTCAATAAAAAATATGGGTCACAATTCGTGGTACGCCCCTAAATGTTAAACGTTTTCCTATGCAGCTTTAGCTAAACTATTTCATGCATTTATATATATATATATATATATATATATATATATATATATATATATATATATATATATATATATATATATATATATATATATATATATATATATAATATATATATATATATAATAATATAAATAATATACTCTCGGGTGCTATGCAATATATATATATATACAGGGTGATTCATGAAGTTCTCCCCCCACTTCTACAGCACATTGTACTAGTAAAAATAATGAAAAAATGTTATATAAACATAGGTCCGAAAACGCTTCGTTAGCGAGTTACAGCTAGCGAAAGATTTCGCCTGAATTCCTGGGTAAAGAGTAAAATAAAGCCATACTGAACTTTTGGAAAGGTTAATTAAGTAAGAAATATCGTGGATTCTTATGTATTTTTACCTGATAAAGCTAATAAAATAGGTTTCAGAACTGTACCTGTAGTAGTTTTTGAGGTATTCAGGGTTAAATGCAAAAAATTGGGGCACGAAACAATGTTTTTTTAAGTTTGATGTACAATAACTTTGTTAAATTGGTAATAAATACATAAAATCAGCAAAAATTAATTGTAGAGAATTTAATTCTGAGAAAATTGATATAATCAAAGTCTAAAATAAAACAGAAATAAGTACCAAAAAAATCGATTTTATTCAGTATAATACATTACTAGCTGTAAAGAAATACCGTACGGTATTTAGTTAAAATAAAATAAAAACAAAATGTTTGTTCCTTAATGATGAGGAACATCATTGTACAACTATTTTTTGATATCTGTTAACTGCAGAGCCATTTATTTCAAAAATGTAATTTAATAATCGACGAAATCTGAGCCCGAGGGTACCGAAAACCTTTGATTATAGTTATTTGATATTGTGGCAAATACTTTATAGTTTTTTCATATAAGAATAACTGAAACCACAATATATGGTAGGTAGTCTACATAGGGTTTATCAAAGAAAGCTGGGTTATTTAAAGCAATTCGCTATCTACAAGAATCAAGGTCGATTAATAAATAAATATTAATTTATTTAGACGGTAAGTAAAAAGAATAAATCCGCAGAGGTTATGTAAGGTCAGTAAATAATTGAACAGCTGTTAAGCATATTCTGTCATCTGGTCGGCGCTGTGCCCGGCCCAGCGGTAACGGTCGATATCGGTGCTGTACATGATTTATGCCAGTGTCCAGTTTCAGAATGACGCCGGCTTTATTCTGTTCTCATATTTTACGTATTTGCATAGACTTATAATTTTAGTGTAAAATTTCCTGTATAAAAAATTAATGGCTTTCGAAACTGGTCATGAAATTAGAACAAGTATGCACACTAAATGGATCTTGAAAACTGTAAGAGATACAGCAAAGATTAAATGGGCAGAGTTGAGGGTAAGAACAAGATCAATTAATTAATGTGGTCAAGTTGATTGATGGTACAATAAGAGCTCGTTCGTCACTTTTCTGTACTGCTATTTATTGTTAGAATACTTTTTACTACTTTAGAAACGTATTTTTGTGGAAAAAGGTTCTCACATTTTAGCACGAAAAACATCGTAATGGATGGTGTTATCACTTTAACACATTATGGCTAAGGTGGATACCTATGAATACTAATTTTGTACGGGTATACCAAACCAGAAGTTCTGCCTTCTTTATGTTAACACACATACACCTATAATGGATGTAAAAGAGCCTTAGCGAATATTTATTTCTTATAGAGGAGACATTCTATGGGGCGGAGCGAGATTCTGTTTCTAGTCGAGTCAGTTCGTCCAGAAGAAACAAGAGTGTGCTGGTGTTGCCAATATGTCGTACCAGCATTTAGTAATGGTTCACAAGCAACTCGCCCTCGTTATCTGTAGCGGAAACTCTTTAGACAATAAGGAAATGGGTATGAATAAAATTACATTTTACAAATCGTAAATCTCCTCCTCTTGTAACGCATCAAATAAACAGCTAGAAAAAACACATGCTTACCAAAAATATGTTTGAGCTTTTTCCAAAACACAATGAAGACATTTAGGTTTAAAATTTGGAATTTTGTTGTTGTAAATAATAAACATTATCCTTAAAATTCAGTAACACGGAACGTTAAATTATCCCAAAGGAGTTACTAAGCAAATAAATTTAGACTAGAATAATCAATGAATGTTTCCTTTCTTAAAAAAATAGTGTGTTCTCTAAGTGTTCAACTCAAAACAGTAATTATAAAGTATATAATCAACATTTCTTGTTACAGCAAGACAAAACATTTTTGTAAAGATTGCATTTCATAATTTAACACAATTATGTTAAAACGAGGCTATTTCACTTTAACTCGAGATAGCTTTCTACTACGAGACAGGTATATCTAATCTAATTTTAAAAAAATTATCTCGTGGTATGAATATTCCGAGCCGGTGTAAACACTACAAGCTTAAAATAATATTGTAATGCTAATAGTCTAGGAAATATTCCATTTTCAAAGCTGAGATGTAAAATATTGAACTGTGTTAGCGCAAAGGTGACATTGATCACTTTATTTGAATACGTAGTTTCTAAGATATATGGACTATCTGTTTTGCTGTACAAAATTATACATGCTTTGGCTTCATAATTTTACATTATATAAATAGAAAATTTGTATGTTAAAAAATTAATAACCTTTTGATAAAATGTATATAAAGAGTGGAACTGACAAATAAATACCGGTATATTTAGAATTCTATACTAAGAAACAGTATTCAGCAATATTAAACCACTTAAAATACACTACAGGTCTACGAAGAGTGGCAAAATTTTCACCGCCCAACGTGGGGCTCGAACCCACGACCCTGAGATTAAGAGTCTCATGCTCTACCGACTGAGCTAGCCGGGCTTGAAGACTCTCGACCGTAATTTCGCACTAGACCCTTTACACAGCCGACTCGGCATGCTTTGTAAAGGGACAAAAATAGCAGTTTAGTCGTGTCTGGCCCGAGGACCCCCCGAGACTACACGTCTGTTTCCGCGAGTTTTTGATGGATTCGATAAATTTAGGTCCTCATTCTTAAATTATATTCACAAACATATTACAGAACTCAAAGAATCTATGATGGTGTATATCCCATCTTGGCAATAAATAGCACTATTTTCCAAATCCGAATTTTATAGATTTACCAAAACATTGATTTGTAAAGTTCTGTACATATGTGTAGACTATGATAATACTATAGTTAATGAGAAAAATAATTTCACAATCTATATCTCTGACTCTATGTTTGGAGTAAAACGACAAGAACATTAGTTCAAAACAAACACTTGTGGTTATCTAGAATTGAAGGAAACTACTATGAGGTTATTTGTAGTCATGGCCATGACTTGACATTAACTTCAGTTTATCTCAACTTTGTATTGAAGCTGTGTAATGTTCTAGGCGACATGGGAGAGATAAACTAGCGGCAAAGTTGAGATGCTCCTCCAAGTTTAGCTGTTAAAATTATGCCCAACTCGATAACTATCTAACGAGCCGAATTGTTCACCAGACAATCGTTATTGTTGAGAAACTATAATCATACTTTTCGTAAATTACCTTACTTATTCCACAGTTATACGTTTGTGTCACAAATATATTTATCAAAAATTGTGTTTTAGTTGTTCCAATTGCGTTTTCTTCCCGGCACCAAAATAGTTTGATGTTTATGCTAAGAACAAACAATACAAATGTTTTATGTACGAGGAACAAATTAACTTTTATGATCAAAAGGTTATTTTATTTAATGCAGCCGATACAAATATATAGTTTCAAATGATCGAATACATTTTTTTTTAATTTCCATCTTTGAATATATAAAAATAGGTTTGTTCAGCTAAGAATCAAATCTGTTGGTCTTATCTTTTTACCAATGGTACAGCGGTATAGCGGTTATCGCAAGATAACCAAATCAAGCAACGTCGAGCGTGGCTACTGCTTGGAGTGGTGACCGCAAGCAGCCCGCCTCCCGGACATTGGTGGTGGTTCGGGTCACCTTTTAAGTATAAGAGAGGACTTCTCAGCCCTAACTTCGCCTGGTGAGATAGAATATCCTTTATTGTTTATAATAACTCAAAATACAACGAGTTCCATTTTATCTTAAAAAGCCATTTCCTTATTTTTTAGACAGAAAAGAGTGTACCATCTACTGTAGCATACACGCTCCCTTTTCTGTCAGAAGAAAACATTAATTTCGCACAAGGTACAAACATTTTTTATAACTTCTATATTCCCATCATAATTAAAAATTCCACATAACAAGTGTTTTAACTAAATCACAAATTCAGTCGATTGCAAAGTCGATGTTATTTAAAGCAAGAATGAACGGCAAGAACAAAATAAAGAAATTTGCAATGGTGAGAAGGAAATTGACGATCCTACTTTGGCACTAAGTATTCAACAGGCAAGTTATTGTACAACAAATTAAACCATCCTGGTATTTTTTTGAGACGGAAGTTGCATCTACTGTGGACGAAAACATGTCTTAGCTACTATATTTATGGATAAGGAGCTTGCGTGGCTGGAGTTGAGATCGATTTTTGTTACTTTTGTCGGAGTCCAAAACTGCTTGAGAACCGCTTCCTCTGGATGGTTTCTATCTCCGCTATCGCTCAGTCATTTTGTAGTTCTAGAAAATATCGACATGCTATCCTCATCCACCGTCATGCGGAGTTTTTAATTTCTATTAATAACAAAATGATTTGTAAATTGCGATTGTCTAGAACAACCTTGCTAGAAGAATAGTCTGATAATAAGAAAAAAAACACTAATAAACTCATATATTCGCATTTATTATTATGTATGAGAGGAAAGCACTTGACGGTCCACGTTTCATTCATGGAAACCAATTATCTCACATCAATGTGGTGCAAAGAGTTATAAAGTCACTTGTGCACAGACATCATATGCGTATAGTCTAGTAACCTATGTTATAACCTATTTCGAGTTTTGCATTTATTGCGCGTGCCTCACCTACGCGTAACTGAGGACCGGAATAAGCGAGCACGCGATGACGAGAATGGATAAAAGTCACTGAAGATTGATCCGACCCGAGACAGCTAATTTATTTCATATTTACTGACTACTACTGTATTTCAATCAATATTTAATTTAATTTGAAGAAAGAGTTGAATTTGCTGCATAATAACATCAATAAACACTCAGCCACTACATCAACAGCCACTAAATTAATTTTTGTCGGCGTTTTCCACATTTTTATACGAGCATTTCAAATTTGGTCTAAATATACTTTTTGTGCTCTACCATTCCACTAAAAATGTGTTGGGAATAAGAAAACCTGTTTCGATTGACAATCCCTAATCCCTATTTTTACTAGTAGACACATTTATGATTCGATCCCACAAAAATAAAAAAACAAAGCAGATGATACAGGTGTACCACTCGTAAGTACATAGTTGTGCAATAATTGTAAACAGTAGCAAAAAACATGCGCCCAACGTGGGGCTCGAACCCACGACCCTGAGATTAAGAGTCTCATGCTCTACCGACTGAGCTAGCCGGGCTTAGATAGTAAACAGAGATAATCAATATTAGACCATCTTCTGCACTTTGCATCAATCTTTAATACACATAAATGTAAATATAGTCCGGTCAATTTAGACATTGACCCTTACAAAAATTCCCAGAAAGCTGAAAATTTGTAATAGATGTTAGGGACACCATTGTTATAAAATTGTGAAAAGTCCCCATCGATCCCATGTCTGCAAAAGTTTATATTCAAGGTCAAATTTCACAAAAATAGGTTTTTTGAAGTTTTCAGCTAAACGGTTAGTTTTATGAAAAAATATTTTCAAACAAAAAAATTTTAGATCATGCAATTATCTACAGAAATGCTCCTAATGCTTTTTTCCATAACACTAAACCATTTTTGAGAAAAAAAACCATTACAAAATTTTCTTAAGCTGTATTGTCTATAATATGGACACGTTTCCACGCCACCTATGAGGTAGTGTAGCACGATTTTTTTTAATGTGGTTTTCCCAGTAGGCATATTCCACAGTCTATTCCAGTAAAATTTAATGAATTTTTGGTTATTTCTTCTTCTTTTCAGTCGTTGCACTCATGTTAGTGTGGTCGTTGTCGATCAGGTACAGCTCGAATGAGAAGTCCCTTTATACTTGGTTGTAAACATATTTTATTCATCATTATTGTCACTAATTATTTCCTCTTCTTCCCCTCCATCTTCTTCTCTATCTCTATTTTCTTCTTCCTCCTCATCTTCTTGAGTAGACGTAAATTGTACTAACAGCGATACATCAGTTGTTTCGTCGTTCATGTCGAAACCTTCTTCTGTTGGAGAATCAACATTTGAACACGATTGGCCTTGACAAGTGGTACACGCTAGTGAACAAAATAATTCTACTTTTTTGCAGCGCATCTTAAGTTACAACCCTTTTTGCAGTTGCAAAAAAACAGAATTAAGGATGTTTTCTGGTGCAGGTTAAAGAAGTGTGTGGGTTGGTTCCAATGCATTATTGACATCCTTCCAACCCCATTGTTTTGGGTCTAGTTGATTACCAAAGCCACACCTGAACCTAGTAATATACAGGATAAAAACTGTTGGTTAGCGGAAGCTGCGATTGGAGGAATGCAAGCTAATTGCACACGTTTTTTTTATTACGTGTTTGTTTTGCCAAAAGATAAGTAACGTAATTTGTCTATCAAAGTAATTTTTGGAGCTCCATATACAGACAGAAGAAAGCCAATTTCTGGTGAAGAGTTGATATCTTAGAAAGCTTGTGCACAAGTATTAAAAAAAATTGTTGTTTTACCCCTTCGAAACATTGCCGATGTTTTATCACAGCCAGTCATAGCATGTAAAAACTGTATATGATTGAACCGATTGATTATCTTTCCTGAATAATTGCTGCCGCAGTTGATAGGGCCTTCATTGATCTTCTTTGCCTTTAGGTTTTTTCAATCTAAGCTTGATTGATAATATCATGATAATTGGGATAATTGGGAGTGCCGATGGCTGAACGGTCTAAGTCGTTGGACTTTGGGTCTGAGTTAGAGATAGCGCAGTTTCAAATCCTGTCTGTAACCGTTGCACTTTTTATCAGTACTATCAACCTCGTACTTTATCGACTCTCCCCCTTATTCTGTTTGATAAGATCCTCGCACAGGCCAGTGGCCCATGAGGACGGACAGAATAAGCTTAAAAGGGGATCGGTCTCTCCTTTTTTAACAAAAAAAATTAACAAGAAAAGATACAATGTTAATTGTCCTAGTTTCCTGAGTAATAATGACTCTATTACTATAATTTAACTTCAATCGTAATTTAAATTTTTCTGTTATCAACACTTACGTTTTTACAAATATTTTCTAATTCTTCTAACGTAAACTGGCAGTCATCAATACTTTCAATATATGAAAATATTTTATCCCATGGCGAGATACAATGCTTTATCTTGAGGACGGCCCCCGACTTAGCCTCCATTGGTCGGCTTTTAAAAATGATACAAAGCAATCATTATGGTACTTAGCTTCAGCAGTAACTAAAATCGTGTTCAAACTCAATGCGAGCAACAATAGTTTTTGCTGTGTCAACAGAACAAGACTGAGCTGATTTCATAACTGAGTCTTTAAATGAAAGAGTTCTAATGTTACAAATTTTACGACGAGAGATATGTGCTTGTTTCTTTTTGTATTCCTCACTCAACTCGTCACCGCAAAATAAACAACAATTTTTTAAAAGAAAAATATGACTCACTTACATGTGCTCTAGTACGAGGAGGACTTTTTGAGAGGTACTAGCTGATTCCTCTTCATGTTGCTGTTTTGCTGCTGCAATTGTACTCTTTCTATTGTATTGTTTGTGACACTGCACATGATTTGTTGCTGAATTTACATTCTTCAAGTAGTCAGTAAATTGATTCCCCCCTTGAACACTCACGTTAAGTAACGTCTTCATGCTGCAATAAACAATAACACATTTCACTTGAAGATAAAAGTTTAGTGCAAATAAAACATTTTTGCGACGTATTTGAGTGAATACAGCACAAACTTTAACAGAGAATATTTGAAATAACTATGTGTTTTCACTACAAAGGAATTTTCAAGACTAACAGTGATTTAGGTGCGACCTCAAGAAAAGCAGGTGGACGGAACAGTCACTCGAACATTGGAATGACAGGAAGATGTTGTTCAAACGGCACATGGTCCCTTAAAATTAGGGACTCCGTTTTTTTAATATCATATTCTTAGAATTATCGGTCAATATGAATGTATTAGTCACGCAGACTTATAGTTTTACTTATATTACACGCCCAATGATATCATAGGCAGCTCAGTCGTGCTTATTATAGACAATACAGCGTAAGAAAGTTTATAATTGTTTTTTCTCAAAGATGGTTAGTGTTATGATAAAAAGCATAAGGAGCATTTTTGTAAATAATTGCATGATCTACAATTTTTTGTTTGAAATATTTTTTCATAAAACTAACAGTTTTCGCTGAAAAATTCAAAAAACCTATTTTTGTGCAATTTGACCTTGAATAAAAATTTTTGCAGACATGGGATCGATGGGGACTTTTTCACAATTTAATAACAATGATATCCCTAACATCTATGCAAATTTTCAGCTTTCTGGGAATTAATGCAAAGTTACCCCTATTTTTTTGGCTAAATTGACCGGACTAATATAGTAATTTGGCCGTGATCAGTAAGTAAACAAACTATTCCTCTTTACCAAGAAAGTACTAGTATATATCATGAGAATAGTCTATATATACATAAATCCGGGTTCGAATCATGGCTGTGCAATTACTTTTTGTGATACAATGTTTATTGAAATAAAATTAGACTATTAATTGCTATTTATCAATATTTTAAATTATGTAAATCAGTTGTTTGACAGGTATTTGGTCTCTTTATCATATGTTTGTTTGTTTACTTAAACACGTATGTGACAGAAACGGCTAAATTCAAAATAATTCTATCGTAAAAAGTAAGAGTGGTGTAGTAGTGGTAGCGCACTCACCCGGAAAGTGGGAGACCCGGGTTCGAGTTCCGGCGGAGCAAGTACCTTTTGCGATTCTATATATATTGACTCACAAAAGGTACTTGCAAAAGATATATACGTATGTGTATATATATATATATATATATATATATATATACTCGAGTCTACTTTTGTTGTGGATGAAGGGGGTATACCACTATCATGTTACAAAACTATAAAGCGCCATGTTTACAACAGCTGTAGTGTGTTCAGGGAATCCGAGGAATTAGGCTAGGAACCAAGAGACAATCTGCACTGTATAAGCAACAGCATGTTGTTCTTTTTTCAGCTTATATTTTTCTTAGCTCCAAACATTTAAACCGATTATAACTAATAACACCGATTATATAACACTTAATAATAGCTATATCACAAACATAAAAGAATAAAAAGGATGAAAGTCACCACTTGAAGGGTCTGTTTAATTACCCCAAGTTAGTGTTTAAGGGTTCGTTTTAAGTGTGTCAAGCTAAGAAAAATATAATCCTACACCCTCCTATTTAGTCCTCCACCAAAACTGACTCGGCTGATATAATGGATTTTTTTCTAAGAGAAAGTTACACCTTCCAAATTTTAGAAAATACCAGGTTGTGTCCTTTCGTAATACTAGGACTTGTTTCTCCATCAGAAACATATAGAAGTTAATACATTATAGTAGACTCTGGTTTCGAAAAATACATTTAGAACAGCGGGTGCAAAACCACAAGTGCCAAGGAAAATACAAAAACGTTACTTGAAGATTTAGAACAGTTGATAGTTAACTAAGGTGATGCTGTTGTGTGTGGACGAACACCTGGAAAGGTTGTTTAAATTTTGTTTAACCCTTTAGTGCTGGTGCGGCGGTCTGCCAGACCCACATTTTGGTACTTTTTTAATAAACGTACCAAAATACTTTGTTAAATACTAATGTGGTTTTATCATTATGTAGATTTTATTTAATTACATATATTATCATCACTGTTTGAAGTATTTTAAAATATTTTACCTGCATTACTTCCAATCTTTAAAATTGTATGTAAAAAATGAACAGTTTTTATTAATTGGTTTAGAAAATAAATATGCCATACATGTTAACATTATACAAATATAAAGTGACATATAAAATGTATTTTGAATATATGTTATATTGTCTCATAATGACATATTTCTTATTTTTCCTACATAAAATTACTTAACTTTAAACGAAATATGCGTTAGCCCTTAACAAAAACAAAACACCCTTTTATTTTTTTTTCACACGTTTTACTTGCCAAATTCACTGCTTATAATTCAGAGCAATATGTACAATATAAAAAGTACGCAGAACTACCGGGCAATATTAATAAACTACTTATGCAGAAAGTGTATACAATTAATCCTTAATCTGATTCAGCTTCGGGTTTCAGGCACTCATCAAAAACAGTTTTCATGTACTTTATCCACATTGGTTTACTACATTTTGTACAGGAAGCACTTGTGTTATGCCCCTGTTCCTTGGACACACGGCGCGTTTAACTTTCTTCTTATCGAGTTTGCTCCGTTGGTGTTTGCTTCCTCCAACTTGTGCAATCTTATTTATAGACTGCCGGATATATTTCGGAATATAGGCAATAGCAGGTCGCCACACAGCTTATGGCCACCATTGCAAATATAATTTCCTTCCTTATTTTCATCTGTAGTAGAATGAACGCCGTGATCAGAATCACGTGACCATGTCGGTCTTCTTCATCATGACTGATTCCGGTTCCATAAGAAAGTTATCAACTTCATTCCATATGTTTAGATATAGTGCCTGACTCTGTTTTAATTTCTTCTCTTTTGAATCCATTACCAAAACTGTACACTCTAAACAAAATATCAAATAACTCAAGAGTTAAAGTTTTAAAAAAACTGAAAACAGTTAAAATGATATTGTATTTTCAAAATAATTAATTGTAAAAAATCACTGCTAGGACACTAATGTTAACGTAAAATTATTTCTTGATCCTTCCAAAGTTAAAGCAAAGATTCTTTTTCTGTAATTTGAAATATTATCTATTGATGTCCAGATCTTCCTTGAAATGCTAATCACTTTAGCAACTACAACTATGTTTCACTGTTGTCACTTAACCGCATACTAAGTTGATGTGGTTACAGTTACACAATGATGCATTACAAAGTTGTATTACTTACAAATATTTTTTATTTATTTATTTACAAATGCACTTGATTTTGCCTTATTGTTTAATATGCATACAATAAAAATGCTATATCTGCTAACTCGCCCTACATTGTCGGCGCTATATTTACTTTTACATTGTAAATGTGCGAGATATCTGACATTTCTGACACCTCTGGTATTTCTTTGACGTGCTTAAAGGGCCCCATACACCTGCGAGTCTGACTCGCGAGCCTGGCTCGACTCGCCTAGAAATGGACCAAATCCGTCAGTGTATGGACAATAAACAGCCGAGCCGAGTCAAATTCAGGCGAGCCGAGCCGGATCCGCCACTGCTTGCCGTGGGGCTCGGCTCGGCTCGGCTCGAGTATCAGTTCGCCAGTGTATGGCGCATTACGGATCGGACTCGTGCTCGTGAAAAATCTGTTCATTCCGTTTTCACTACTGTAGGCCAAACGTTACGCACCACTCGTTCCGCCAAGGGTAAGGTGTTTTGTTTGTTTTGAGTTAACATGGCTGACTCCAAGTTATTTATGAGCTCTGATTTTTTAACAACATTTATTGAAGAGTATCGAAATTTGCCAATAGCATTTATTATATGTAGACCGTCCGGTAGCCAGAAAACGGAGAGTAGCAGTGAGGCGTTCCTCTGGTGGTATAGCGTTTCGCAGTATAGTGTCTTTTTTTGTTATAAGCGGTTCAACCTTGTCTAATAACATGTTAAAACTTTCAGCTGACATCCTTAAATAGTTCTGATAGTCTTGGCGACTATCATTCCTAACAAAATTCAATAAATTCATGTGACTAAATGTCTTTCTACAGTATTTAGTAACCAATTCTTTGACCACATTACCCTTTTCTTCCGTTTCTTCTTAAATACACCTAGCTCATCTAACACTATGACCGCAGCTGCAACCTTCTTCGAAAAACTCATGTTTGCAACTGGGCGAACAAGATACGTAGGTGTATGGTGAATAATCAGCGGATCCGGCTCGCGAGCTAGGCTCGGCGGGCCAGGCTCGCGAGCCAGACTCGCAGGTGTATGGGGCCCTTAAGACCCGGCTGTTGTGAAACGATCTCAATCCCCCCCCCCCCCATAAGAATAATGTTAAACCTCATGCACTTTTACGCCCTTGTTTTTGATCGTAACGTCATTGAGATGCACATTTTAAGAAATAATTAATACGCATCCAAAACCTCTTGGTTTTGTAAAACACTTAAGTGTATACGTTACAGCCAAAGTAATTAATCTTCTTATTGTACATAACGTCTATTTATTATGTATAATAGCTAGTGGTTTTGCTCAAAGTAATTAATAACGCTCTATTTATCACTTTATCCAGCCATTATACATAGTGTCTGACTAAATGTGGTCAAAGTGATTAACTATGATTTATTTACCACTGCATGCAGCCATTAAGTTGGGTTAAGTCAGATTATATTACGTTCGGTTAGGTTGCGTATATTAGGTTGATTTGGGTCGGGTTAGGTTTGATTCGGTTCGGTTCGGTTAGGTTACGTCACTTCAAAAGGCCTTTTTGTCACCTGACTTCCCCCACCATCCTAAAATAATTATGTCGACCAACCTGTGTTAATTATTCTTTAAAATGCGTGTTCCAAGTTATTACTTCTATATGACTATTATTACTTTAGCCAAATCGTATTAATAATCAGAGATTACACATAATAACTGATTAATCACTAGACTGAAACATGTACTTTTGGATTATTTAAACGATGAAGAACAAACACGTTTAAAATTATTCTCTTTAACCTCTAAAAATATTGAACAAACTAAAAAGCGTTTCAATGCGTACCAACTATATCCTTGAATGAGACATCATCCGTAATTATTCTACGACCAAAACTAAGGTTGCAAAAGTGCATGAGTATTGAAAGGGTACAGAAAGAATGTCTTATTTTACCAGGCGAAGTTAGGCCTCTCTAAAATTTGACCTGGGGCTTACTGGCTTAAAGATGACTTCCGAATCACCACCAACCGCCAGGCAGGCGGGCAGCTTGCTAGAACAGGATCTCTTAACGGTCACCCATCCAAGCAGCAGCCACGCTCGACGTTACTTGATTAGGTTATCTTGATCACTACGCCATTGGCTTTAAAAATGTTCTTATTGAACCTACGATCAAAGCAGCCTTCAGTACAGCCGGCTCCTAACTCCCTAGAGCAAACATGAAGCCCACTGTAGTACATGAGCTTGTAAACGTGTGCACATGAAAACCCAAACAGAATGTCTGGTCTAAAACCTAGGTTGGACCAACCTACATACAGTAACTCACAATAAAAACCAAAAGTTAATCATCACATTATATTTTCACATAGCCTACTATAACCCCTTTGGTCGCCGCAAACAATGTCTGAAAACCTTCAAGCATGAAAATCAAAAATACATGAGTGACGAAACAGAACAAAAGTCGACCAATAAACGAACTTGTTTGTTCTTGTTAATTCTAATAGATAATTGGAACAGGAAAAAACTGGCGGACAATCCTCACGTGAATTTCAAGTTGCACAATTTACGCCAACGAAAAACGCGTTTCATATTCGTAACAAAACAAGATCACTAACATGCACGAAAAATAAAACTATAAACGTTTGATAACGACGGTAGACCTAACAACAATAACGTAAATCTCTCATTTATCACCAGAGGCGCCTCACTTGTCCATCAGCTACTGATAACGGCACAATTAATTCCATTTAATAGGCACAAATTGATCACTGTTAGTTCTTTGACGGGTCATCTTCCTCGTCCGCTTGAATAAATCTATTTGTCAGGAATGACGAGCCCGCTTGCCCAATAGCCGTATCTGGTCCAGTCAGGCGTTCCCCTGATCCCTGTATTGGTTCCGCTCTTGATACTGCGAGATTGATGCACGACACGTTCAGGGAATGAGATACAGTTACGCTTACTTTACGTGACAAGATATTGTGTAAGCGTCTCATTGGAAGTACCGTAATAACTTATTACACCGCACGCGTATTCCTGTGTTGCCTCACGTGAATTTGTTCTATTTTTGGATGTCATTTTTATCTATTTGTACTTATTGTTAAACAAATATTTAAGAATTTCTGAGGCTTTGTTAAGTCATCATGTTACACTTTAAGTACTATTATTTGACTCTTCTTATTAAAAAATAAGTTCAATACAAATATTAATGGAATTTTATATTATTTGTACGAAACCAAAAATACCTTAAAGTATTATTTAAAAGTGCTTAAAATTGTATTCTCGTACAATAAATTGCGATTATAAGGAAGTTCCTGTGGGTTGAACAGATACTTGAAATATCTGCAAGCTTTACATTTTAAAATTAAATAGGTTTCAGACCAAAAGTTTATCAAAATTCACGGCCTATAGACATGGAACTGTATAATGAACTAAAATATGGTACTATATATTGTAAAAACATTTGTAAGTTCTGCCCGGTCGTGATCGCGTGTGGTGGGCCTATGGTCTTAATGATAGTTAGTCGTTTTTGTCTCTATTTATTTTGCTGTTGTCTGTGTGTCTTATTATTTAATTTTCAACTTTTGACAACCCCATGTGAAGGGAGCACTATCACTTTGCACTTGAGGTAAATAGGCCAGCCATTAGCCAAGTAGTGAGAGGTATAGTAGAATTTCAATTTTTCTACTTATACAATTTTCAAACACGGTTTTGGATTTTTAAGTGGTTGTTAGGATCGTATAGTCTTAATTTTCCATTTCAATGAAGATATTTTGTTTAATATAGACTCTTTTAACTATATTTCAAGAAAACACAGGCTGTCCTTTTCGTACAGGAATAAAGCAAACCTGTACCACTTTTGTACAAAGATGAAGGTGACTACCCAGCTCTCAAATTATCATAGTGCACATTGTAATGTTTTGAGAACCACCTGGGCAATTCCGTGATTTAGTTAAGGGATAGAACAGAGTTAACAGAGAAAATTTAATTATTTTGTGGTCAATCAGGAATATGTTTTACTTAGTCAGGTCTAGGAGACTACAACTTTATTAAGATGCACAAGTATAAATCGTACATAATTTATTACAGTATTATAGAATATCTATTCGCGGTGTAGAATAACGCGCTTAAAATAAAAAACTCGTCATTATAAATTAATCATAGAAAAATGGTTATGTCACAGATAATAAGAATGAAAAAAAAATTTTAAATCATATGCTTCATAATAAATAAAAGTCTCATGTGAAGTATGAAAAAAGACAGATGTTCGTGGAGCGACTAAAACAGATTAATTAACTCACAACTGCTATCTAAGCTTGCTGCACATATACGGTAGTACGTGTACGTGAAGTAGACTTGCTACACATATACAGTAGTAGTACGAGTACGTGAAGTAGACTTGCTACACATATACGGTAGTACGTGTACGTGAAGTAGACGCTGCACATATACAGTAGTACGAGTACGTGAAGTAGACTTGCTACACATGTACGGTAGTACGTGTACGTGAAGTAGGCTTGCTGCACATATACGATAGTACGTGTAGCGTGAAGTAGACTTACTGCACATATACAGTAGTAGTACGAGTACGTGAAGTAGACTTGCTACACATATACGGTAGTACGTGTACGTGAAGTAGACTTGCTGCACATATACAGTAGTACGAGTACGTGAAGTAGACTTGCTACACATGTACGGTAGTACGTGTACGTGAAGTAGACTTGCTGCACATATACAGTAGTACGTGTACGTGAAGTAGACTTGCTACACATATACAGTAGCGCGAGTACGTGAAGCATAATAGTTGCAGGAGCGAAAGACTGCAGGGATAAAACATCTCAAAAACCTTTCTGTATGTTGATGCACAAAGTGTGAACCTGCGAACAAGGAGCGGCCGCGCCACAAAGCTTGCTAATGTATGCACATAGACGAGAGCCTACAATGGCAAGGCGGGCTCGAGCACAGTGCCTTTAACAAAGACCACCACTTAGACCTCAATCAATTATTGCCTACTAACCGCAAAGTGGCTCTTTTCTTCCATATCACACAACAAGCTGGGCGATTCTAACTTCTATGATTAAAAACTTATCTCGATTGTTTCAAATTTTAAAATTACAGGGGTTTTTAGTAGCGTTATCACAAGTCATTAACAATCATCTGAAGTAATCAAGACAAATGTTATTATTCCCGTGATCCACAAACCAGACCTATTTATCTTATATTAACTCATATGTTTATCGCCCAGGATGAAATCCCTCAAATGACATCATTAGACCTCACGCCAGATTAATAACAGACCTTGGATGGCTGGTTTTAAACACAATTTCAATATTTAGAGACATTCCCAAAAAATGACACCCATTCTCAACTTTGTCTCCATTAGTAAAACAGAGAAAGATATTGGGCGGCTTGCATTGGTGGTTATTTGGCTTATTCACAGCTCTTGATTATTTAAACACAAAAAGCGAGATGTGTTTTTGGTTGGACGTTAGTAAAGTCAATTGAGGGGCTAGAATTTTAATTTCTGTCTATTTTTCCGCACGACATCACGAGAACGAACTTACCTACACACTTAAAATTTCGCATGAAGCTTCATTTGTATATGAGGAACATCACAATGATGTTTGCATGTCACTCCATAGAATTTGGCTTCACCTCATTAGTCCAAATTCATTTTACTTCATGTAGAATGTAAAATGTTGCATGAAACTTTAATTTTACGAGAATGAGTTCAATGAAGGTGCATCTCCGTTTATACATGGCTGAGGATTTGGCTGAGCGTCATTGATGCTTGTCACACAGTAGGCTGACAAAATGTCTCTCCTGTGTGTCTGAGGGCTGTAAAAATGTCTTATCTATACGATTATTTGTCTGTCTTTAGGACATCTTGAGAATGAAATTTGGTATGGATTTTACACATTCACGCGACACGGAGCATCCCACAAAGTTTATCACTAAAACATTACTCAACTTGTTAAGTAATGTGTAGTAGCAATGACAATCTTCATTTCCAAAGACAATCTATACCCAGAAGTTACACAGAGCCTAGTAACATGGAAAATTCAACAAAATTCGCTAGTGTTGCGATAGACATTAGGTAGGTCCTAGGTCTGGCCGTAGGATTTGTGTTACAATGAGACTTTATATTTACTTTGTTAAGTACACATTAGCAGTAGCAGGATTAAACTTTTGGGATAAATTCGTAACTATGATACCTTGATGATTCCAAACAATGCCTTTTCAACTTTGGGTAGATGTTTGTATTTCCCTATTATTATAGGTACCATCCCTATTTTTCTTTCCTATTGTGTTATTTTAAATACTCAGTTCCTATTGTAAAATATAAAACAATGGTTTTTCGCATGGATCTCCAGAGCTTTTCAAAATAAATAAGGCCCCTCTTAGGTAAAATTGTAGCTGTGTAGAGAGAATGGGAAGTATTATTAATACTCACAAGTATAAATTTCTTAAGTACAAATGCAATCTTTATGCATATAATTAATTGTAAGTTAGAATTAACTTAGAGGCTGTACGTTCATATCTCATTGTTCCAAATAACACCCCAAATAACAAATGATAAATCTATCTTAAAGTAAAGTTTTTTAATTAATGTTAGTTAGAAACCAGTTGCGATTATCGTTCTCATAGAGTATAATGTTTTAAATGTAGTACGCTAATAGTTTATATGAGAAGACTTAGCATAATACCGTTTGAGGAAATATAGTAAGAGGTTCTAAAGTTTCATCACTGTGCGAACTTTTTCGTTGGTGTCGATTGCAATGTCCTCATGAGACCGTTGAAAATTGTTTACAAAGTAATACAGAAAAATAATTTGATTCGAGATGGAAGCAAACATCAATTACAATTAACTGATTCTGTCGTTAAAAAACTATTAAAATCTTAAGTTTGAATGTTAACATCAATTTCGAAAATAGTTTACAAGTTGGTGGCCTCAGCAGCACAGAACAGAAGTGCACATATGTTATCTAAGATTGTAAATTTAAAAGCAAGGACGAACCTGACAGACAAGCTTGTCAAACAGACAGACAGACAGACACCAGAACAGCTGTCCCGGGTCTTACAGGCCGAACTGATAAAGGGACACGATACGTTATCAATTAGCACTCGTCAGCTGTCCCAGAGGTTAGATAATATTGTGACCCCAGTCACATTCAATTAGTTGACCAATAAACTTGGTCATTTGCTTTGGGATGGTAGAAAACTTAGCTTGAAATAAAGCGTTGTCATTATGATAGAACCTTCTCCACAGGTGAAAAATTCCATATTCGATCGGTGTTTATTATTTATTACTGAAACAATTTACTGTATTTATTAGTAGTTCATTACTCGCTCAACTGCTTTAGATCTTTCAATTTCTATATAAAGTTGACATTGCTATTATTCTCGATTTTCTTAGCCATTCAACATTAATAACCGATTAAAGTACGGTAATTGCTTACTAAGGTTAAAGACAGGGACTTAAACTGGTTAAACTCCGTTATCTGGATTCATAATTTAAAGTTTTTATATGCTATTTGAATTATTGAAATAAAATGCAAATTTAAAACAGCCTTAGTCTATACTAGCAGTTACCTGCGGCCTCGTACGTAATTTTAATTTCAAAAACAAGGGACACCGTGAGAATGAACTCTCGTATTTTTGTTTACAAAAGAATATTACTAGTTTTTATAGGTTTCATTGAAACTGATTTCTTATCTTATTAACAAAAATAAAAACGTAGAGTCTGAAAAAAATAATTTTTAACGCTCAAAGAGACCATTTTGGAGTTGAGTTTGAAAAAAGATTAGGAATCTAGTTACTTATATAATTGTAAGCGGTGTAATAAATTAGGAATCGTCGATTACTGCTCAAAGAACTGCCTTTTCAACTAATATTCCTATAGTCCTTGGTTTAAATTCAAATAGCTCACTTTTAATTTACAGATGTTATTTATGATTTTATAGGCGTAAGGCACTTATTAAAATTATTGGGACATAGCGTTTATACTGACTACCGACCATAGAGGATATAAATTATGCCAATTTTAATTATAGGTTAATTAAATAAATTAACTTTCACCACGAGATAAGTTGTAATTAACCTTAAGGGCATCACACAAGAATGTTATGCGCTACTAGTGGAACTGCTTCCTTCTAAACATACGAAACAATGTCATCTGTTCGTTGTACGTGCAACACTTTATCTAATCAATATAACCCCAAACAATGTTATCTAAAGCAAAACAAATTGTTTTAATATTTAGTACTTTGCCTGTATGTTTATACTGCTGTGTGATAATATAATGCTGTTATCGCTATACTCGTGCATCATGGGACCTTGAGATGGCAGTGATAAGAGCACATTGCGGAGTAGAAACACGCCACTATGACCTGCTCGCTAAGCTCGCGCACTCCTTCAGCTGATGATAGCAGGCTTGTGCTATCAGCAGCAGCAACAGCAGCAGCAGATACAGCAGCAGCTGGAGTGGATGATATGTGCTGACTCCCTCCACCCAGCACATCCTGTCGAGTTCTTCACCACATTGCTTACTGATAAGCATTCCTGGAATTTTATCCCAGTATTTTGCACCCAAAAGGGCAGTCTTAGCGTGCAGCGCTTATACTAAAAGGATTCAAGAACAAGGATCTAGAAAACGGGTTACGATTACGCATTTCTACCGTAAAATTATTTATTGTCTTTACTTTCGATGAGGCAACAAGGTGAAACTAATGACCAAAGTGATAAATTATGAATATAAAGTGCTAACAGACAATTAATTGTTACCAACCAATATGACATAGATCGTTCGTATGGATGTATGGATGTGTATGAACTAAGCAACCTTCAATCTTAAACAACATGATTAGTTGAAGAAACGCCCACGACATGAGAAAAGCGACATCCGGTACCAAGCAGGTTGCTTTGTGCCAAAGACTGTAAATTATCCAATTAACACACTACATGTTCTTTGCAAAAATTAGTTTTCAACTACCCTGCCGTTCAAATTGCTGTGCTCTTTTTTATCACACCTCCTTTTGGTTTCTATTTAATTATAGCTGCCTTGGTAGTATTAAAAAGGCACAAAAACAGTTAATGTCAAACTGTTGGCCAATAGAGAAATTAAAAAGACCTCCAAAATATTCACAAAGAGAATTTATATAGATATAATAAAATGTATAACCTAACTATTATTAAGTTTTCAAAAAGAGTTTTCCTATTTTAGACCCAGGATCACCATCTTTTAGATTCTAAGTCCAAATCAAAGAAGTTTTAGATATTGAGTACCCTCCACCTTTGCAGTAATTTCTGCTCAAATTACAGGCCAAACTGTCTGATATAGTAATCATTTGAGAAATTTTCCTCATGCTGTTAGCAACGTTGGTTTTAGTGTTCTCTTGTCGCTTGGGCTATGGTACATGGAATAACGGTGACGGATCCAAAAGCTCCATTATGCAAAAGAACCTGTGAGTTAGTCCAATATAAAAAGTAGTGTGCGTGGTGTGTGTGACCTTTAAGTCTCAAGATGACAAGTCATTCGTGTCGGTGTTGTCTCAAAAGCACAGTATATCTTCCCGTAGTAAGAGACGGAACCTAGCCGTCTCAGGGATCCGAGTCTCATATTATGGCTACCTAGGAGAATTATTGACTGTTAGACTTCGACGCAGTAATGTGAAAAATCTTCATCTATCCATTTGTTCTGTATTCATACTTCGCAATATCCTCCAACTGTGGTGTGGCAGTGTAGAAAATACACGGAACATATGACAATTTTCTAATTTCGGATCTAAGGACTAATCGTTTAATCTAAACATGACCAAAATCAAATTTAATTAACATCTTAATGGCAACACGTTTAAACATTTATTCACAGGCAGGATGTTTTATTAAACAACATTTGGAAAGAGGTCATAAGTGAAAGGAACTTAACTTCGTATGCCATATTGAAATAAATGAACTATGACGTAATTTGCTATACGAGTCAGGATGGTCCATTCACACTGCGGTCACCTGGAGTAATACGTGTCAGGTGTTGGAATTTATGGAAATCACATTCATAAAAGCCAAAAGCATTCCTTATGTGGTGGAGATCTCAAAATAGTCCCAAAAATGAGATACTCATAATCATATTACCATTATTTGTGCTCCAATTGATGCACATGAAGACTTTATCTTAATACTAATAATAAAATGAAATATGTTACCAAAAATGGTGAGAGTCTTTCTCACCAAAACCTTCCCCCAAAACAGAAAAGAACTATTTGATTTTCCGTAAGAAATCAAAAGGAACAGATTTGCCTACTCGGATACACCACTTGTTCATGGACAAGATAGATCATCAACTCAACTGGATAAAAGAAAAAAAGTAAAAAAACAACTGGACTGTTGCGTCTTGACCACTGCGTTCGTTCCAGGTGAATCATACGACACATAGCGCAGCGAGCAAGCGCCGTACATGGAAAGGTGTAATGGCACTGCGCTTGCGCAACAGCACAATCACAGACAGGACTGCGCACTGCCAGTACAGTTGTATAACCGCGCAGGCGCGCCGCTCCGGCAGGACATAGACTGTCCGCAATATACGAGAAGAGAAAATATTGGGGGCTTTATTAGTGGTTCAGTTATTTGTAATAATAATAAGTAACAAGTGCAAAAGTATTCATTTAATACTAAAACGTTAAGGCAAGTCTTATTATATACCAATCATTAAAATTGACTTAATATTTATCTCATTTTCATTAAATATTACGATACTCTCAAATTACGTAACAACTGTATTAATTACGTAAATGTGTCCACAATGTGATCTAAATCTTAAAAATGAACAAGTTCCAGGTTTATATAAGTACTCAGAGATTAATGTCAAAAGTGTTTTTCATCTGAAAGTGGAAATGTACCTTTAGTACGGAAATTGGTGCTGCCAAACCACTGACATAAAGCCTGAACACCGTTCGATAATTGAAATACGATACGTCTATAAACACCAGTTTTTTTCCCTATTTATGTATACTTTATTTTTTCAACACAAATATTTGTTTAGTTCGTTAACTATGAGTACTTCATACTAATTCACGAGATATTCATATAAAAAGTGAAATAAAAGGAACTCGATCTCTTCAATATCAATGTAACGGTCGTCTTTATTCATAATGGTATAAATTCGCTTTATCATTTATTGAATAATCAACTCTTCACTTCCATTCAATAGCTTTATCAAATTGCCTCAGTTGCATGATTAAACCCACAAAACCAAACTTAATAAATACTGCAAATTGCTATAAAGAAATTTAGAAATGAAAACTAATAGTTACGAGTAAACTGTTGAGATTAAACTGTTAAATAATAAACTAATAGTTTATTCGTGTTTTTTTTTGCCTACAAATTACTGAAAATTATATTTATTTGGGGTTATTTAATCTAGGATCACTTCAACATCAAGATTTTTCAAAGTTAGCATTAAAAATAAACTATTAAGAAGACAGGATTTTCCGGACATTTACCATCGTTCAGTGAAACAAAAAATCGGTAACACTACATTTCTAGATCTGCAATCTGACCTCTTCTTCAGATAAATAACTAACCTAATACATAATTACAACCTTAGGTTAAAATAAACAAATCATACCAAAGCGTTGTGACACGCCTAAGTCAGAAATCACAACCACCATGTTGTGTGTCAACTTCACTAACTCTTGTTTATTTTAACCTAGTTTGTAATTATGTATTAGGTTAGTTATTTACCTGAAGAAGAGATCAGATTGCAGATCTCGAAACGTAGTGTTACTGATTTTTTTGTTTCAATGAACAATGGTAATGTCCGGAAAAATCCTGTTTCTTCACAATCATTCTATCTTCAAAAATAAACTTCAAACAATAAACTATTAAATGATGTATTTACAATTATTTATTTGCTAACGCATTTAATATTCGTTATTTCAGTTGATTAATATTCCCTTTCGAGAAAGTCGATTTTTATGTTGGTCCAAGAAGCCTGTTGTCTCAAGTGAGGAACTGAAAATACAATAATAGTTTTGAAGGTTACTTACAACTATAGCACCGTCGTCAGTTTTACTTGTAGTAATTTAATGTTGTCGTAAACTTTCAAATATTTCTAGAGCCTCTATCCTGAAACATTACGAGATCAACAATTCAAGCGCATCAGTTATTTATATTTAGTTCCTAGTCCATAATCCATGCTCCAAGTCCGGATTACAAAGTTACTGTTACTATATAAATCACTTCCTGAAAAGGTTCGGAATTTTATATTAAAAAATAAATAAATTTTGTATTTAATTTTAAATGTTTAGTATACATGAAGAAACTATAATAATTGTATTTCTAATATTTCAAATCTCTTATTAAGTTAAAGTTATGTTATGAATCAATTTCTCTATAATGTTTATCAATATTTGTAACTTCAAAGTACCGTAACTTATTGAAATTAATTTATAATAGATTAAAAATATAAACAAATAATAAACTATTAGTTTAGTGCAGTTAGTTGTTTTAAAAGTGTTCAATAATATTTAAATCGTACGAGAATTTGCCACAAATCGTATTAAAGTTTTTGTTATTGGAAAAATTGATTAAATTCCCATGTCTATTATAACTTCAGATTAAAATTAGTGGATAGAACCTAAACCCATTTTTATTTATATTAAATTCCTTTAAAGTAATAAGTTAAAAGCGTGCTTTGCGCTTTGATAAATGATTGAAGTGGACAGAAAATATTTATAGCTTATTTTGCACCTTGACATATTATTAAAACATCAGATAAATACAGGTTTGGCAATAACCTGCTGTTGCGGTAGCGAGTGCGATGGCCGAAATAGACAAAGCGGAGCGGCTTGCTGTGATAAACGAACTTGGTAAATTAAATTTACGATTGGCTGAGCATTAGCGAACCTACCAACTCAGTCATCAATTGAGCCTCTATCTATTTATTTGAGTTCAAATTCAGCACACGTGAATGTCTAGCATTCACCATACCAGTGGTATACGCGTATAATTATATGTTGACATTTTTTACGAAAAAGCCGATTTATTTTTGTAACTTACTCCGCATAATGCCCGAAGGCTTTCCATTAATGGATCAGTAATCCCTAAGGATAGAACAGGTATACTTATTCGAATATTGACACTAACAGCAATGTATATATATATATATATATATATATATATATATATATATATATATATATATATATATAACTTACATGTATACAAATAAAAGCTCTCCAATGACACACATCGCTTATCACTGACGTAGACTGTTTCGAGTTTAGTCTAATTGTAATTAAGACAATGTTTTCTAATAAATAAATATTCCCCTGTTATTTTTATCAAACGTTACTATATATTTGTTCTGTTGTATTTTTCTGCCTTATTATTGTCTAGTTACAACTAGGCCTACATAAATAAGAAATACGTATTGGGCGAAGTAGGTTTAACTTTTCGTCTCAAAATAGAGATTTTTCATTTCGACGATGAAAGTTATATACAAGAATAAAAATAAAATGAAATGTATTTAAATGAACTGAATGATAACGAAATCCTAGATAATCCTATAACTACAAACATAAAAAAGGTTATTTTACTACAACTGTGCAGAATTTTAAATATAGAATTAATTAAATACAATTATAAGTACAGTGTTGCCAGAAAGTTTAGGGACACCCCACATAAAGTGATATACTACTTGTGTCCCTATACTAACAGCAGATTGGCTAACTCTATATATTTCCCCATTAACGCAGTGAAAACGAAGTATTTTGGTGTGACTTTCATTACTTTATGTATAAAATCTTTCAAAATATGAACTTTTTTGTGATTTTAAAATTTTGGAGGAAACACCTGTTTTTTGAACCATTAAAATTTATAACTTCTAAAATAAATGTCCAATCATCTTAATAATTAGTACGTTGTTTTAACATAAGATATGGAGTAAATAAATGCTATTTTGGCAACTAGAAAAAAATCACTCACAGTTTGGTGATCGCTCAAAGTTCCTTTATTTTTTTACAAACACGGAAATGGCGATGTTTGTAGCTGACAGCAACAAAGCAAATGATGAAAAAGGAGTGCGTGCGCATCAATATCTCTTCCTCTGTTTTGTGAGAAACAAGCTGGTGTGCGTGGATTGCCTACCACTCTCATAGTTCGAGCGCTACAACGCACCAAAGTTATCAGTTTTTCATTTCCGAAAAAAATAAAAATAAAGGAACTTTGAGCGATCACCAAACTGTGAGTTATTGTACCTGAGCGTGTCCAAGTCCATGTCGAGAGTACATCCCTCTTTGTAATAACCAACCACTAATCAAAGAGCTAGTTGTAACGCCTAATTCATTTTTGGACAGAATATGTTATCTCCTAGCCGATTTTAATGGCTACATTAAGCTTAAATACATCGTCACAATGTTAAACGATGGAATAAAATATAATGCCTGCCAGAGGACTAGGCGAGTGCATAATAGAACCATAGAGCAACCAACCATACTATAATTATTATATATTAAGGATATTCATCGTAGCTCTCTACTTACAATACGTTGGAACGAACTGTAGGGCACCGATTTCATACGGCGTGTGAACGTCAAAGATTATGAACTAAAATGTAAATTATTTACCATTAAGGTTTGTCCAAAAACTCCACATTCATGTATTAATTATTTTATTATTATACATGAACAAATTACGGCTACAAGTATAATTCGAACCGATTATGATAAAGTGGCATTAAACTTTAGTTGTTTTAGAACAAAATTTAGCGTTTGTATTAAAAAGATTAAAAAGTTATAGTAAAAAGAGGGATCCACCCTTTTCGCACCAATCTGTGCTAGTTCGTAGGCAACACATCTGTCAACTAGGATTCGTTGATTCATTTAACTGATAATTATTTAACTGATTCATCTACTAAATAACCACTACTACTACTAATCCAAATTACTACATTAGTTACGTATGCCCATTTTCCCTCTAACTGAAAAGTTTTCGTTTTTCTGCTCTAACCATTTCGCCCAAGCAAGTAGTCAATATAAATGCAGATTTGTGGTGCATGCTCAAAATACTGTACACAAATCTAGTTTGTGCCCTGATTTTGTCCAATCCAACTTATTTTTTGGCAACTTTGCATTGTGGTTTAAAATACTATACAAGTGACTACTGTACTCTATTCCCCCGTGCTTCCGGTTTACAACCACCAATATTTTATTTTAGTACATTCATTGTTTGAATTCCAACAAAACTATTCATTAAAAATGTTGGAATCCTAAAGCCGAAGTGAGAAATCAAAGGAAAATATGAAGTAGGTGAATGTTTCCACTTTATTTCTTCATCACTGTGACAAAACTAAGGGATTCATTTATAAGGTAAACCGATCGTTGGAGTTGCCATGGCAACGACGGAGAAAGGATTTACAGCCTCGGAAGCATTGACAACAATGATTGATGTTCACACGTACAAGATATAAATACAGTAACAAGCAACCTTCTTAACCTTTTTTATTTTGGAAATAAAATCAAAAGTTTGGGTATTCACTGGACTTTACTTTAACAAAATTTTGAAATATGGAGTAATTACAATATTTCAAATAATACCTAGCTTGATGCACAAAATGAAAGAACTTTTAATGTTCTCTCTATAAAAATTAATAGTTTTAAGTTTAGAATTTCATATTTTGAACAACAACCATACTATGAACTATAATTAATTAATAAACTATGAGTTTATTATTTCTTATTTAACGATGATCAAGCTCGTCGAACATTTTTATAACATATTTCAACATTCCTGTCATCCCAAATTTAACTTAAAGTACGACATAAAACGTTAAATCATCCACTATTTAATATTAAAACAAGATATGATTTTCGTAGATGGCCATGTGGTGTTTATAAATATCGTGTATAAGGAACGCTTCCCATTTTCTCCTCTGAGAAAACGTACAAAATAAAAGAACACTTATAACATATATTTGGCTTATTAAGATAACACAGAGCTTTTTATTTTATTTTCAATGATGTAACAGTTGGTATAGGTAAAGATTCAGTTTATTTAAATTTTCAACTTACCGCCATTTTGTGTTGGTACAAATTACCAAATTTTAGTTCCTCTTAATTTTGAGCAAGTAAAAAATACTGAAATTAAACTCTAATTAATGTCATAGATTTATCTCATAATTATTAAATTTTGATCAATTATTAAAACCGTGAACAAAGGAAAAGGCTGTTTATTGTCACAAAGACTTTTTCTCAAATTCATTAATTCCTGATGAGGTAAGTTACGCACTAAGGCTTGTAGAAATCTCCTTGGGGTTTATTCAACTTCCTTGACTCAAGTTATCTGAGTTGGTTAAGTAATCAATGGATTATGACAGTAACGAGTGTACATAGTATAGCATTAGTTACACCAGGAACCTGGTAATCCAGCGAAGTAATAGCCCCAGTTCAGCTGTACGTATAAAACCAACGGACTAGAAAAGTACTGTTGTTAAATTGTTGCTATTTTCGTTAAGTAACGTCTTTTTTACTACATTGCCTACTTACTATCTTTTTTTAACAAAAAAGGTAAACCGTAGGTGAGCTGTTGAATGCTCCGAAGGATTATTTTATTAGAAAAGATTCAATAAACTTCTTAAACCCTTGTCGCAATCCATCCGTTTCTGGGACAACTCTGATAGAAATTTCCTAGAAACCTGAGACTTGTACCAAGAAAAAGTCCTTTTGATTTCGGGATCAAAAGGTCAACAAGAAGTCCGCTCGTCTGTGCGAACCTTTACGAGTTTCTGAACACTTCAAACAGTTTTAATGAGTATTATTAGAATTATCTGCCTTCAGTGCTAGAATGTTTGCAATTTCGTAATACATTTTACCTTTTTAACCATTAAACACTGATGATAATATAACGTTCGGTAACTTTTACGCTTCAGCAATCACAAACACACGTTCTGCGAACAATTGTAGGAAACGCTTTGATTATTATACGGCAAGGCACGCAGGAGTGGGAAAGGTCCTTGACCTAGAGACGGAGGTGACCCCAGCTCGGTTGCAGATAGAGTAACGGTTCGCAGTGAGAGTGGTCCAGGCACAGGATCAGGACCTCAGCCACCCAGTGTTGAGGAGGACTTCCTGTGGATACCATAGTTTGAGACTCTTGGATGTCTTTCGTCTACAGAATTCTGCTCAATCTCGACCGCATTTGAATAATGTTTTAATCGAGTTCAGTTTGCGGCAGATTTCACGTGACTATTTAGAATTTCTAGGGTTTATGTATAGTACACAGTGAGTGCTTAATAAATATTCTTTATTTGAAGTTTATTTTTATCTGAAGAAGAGATCAGATTGCAGATCTCGAAACGTAGTGTTACTGATTTTTTTTGTTTCACTGAACGATGGAAAATGTACGGAAAAATCCTGTTTCCTTAATAAATATGTACACGGTAGCAACAACAAGCATTTTGAGTGCTTTGACCGCAATATGACATTCAAACCCTAAGACAATCTAGATGCGCAATATTATTGCTACATTATTATTGGCAATACATACCTACTCTGTCAACATTCTCCTCTCAGTACGCAAAGCTCAATAGTAAAAAAAATAACACCAGCAGAAAACGTGGCTATTATTCTACAAATAAAAAAAAAATACTTCCGTCACATCGAGAAAAATATAAGTTTAAGAGCGACTATTATCTTAAAATACATAAGATTGAAGATACGTTCAGAGTTTTGGTTTGAGTACTCGTACAAAATCGTGGCTGTACGGTTTCATTAAATGATTTTAATTAATTAATTGATTTAGTTAATTCCAGCCTTCTTGTAAACATCGCCACTGGCATCATACAAGAATCATGACATAAACGATAACGAACTGCAGAAATACGATGACCTTCATCGTATGGTTATGGCTGCGACACTCTGATCGAAAGGTACAGGTTCCATTCCCGGGGAGATCAATAAACATTTGCAAATGGGTTTTTGAATGTTTTCCTAAAACAATTTTATAGCATGCCAGATTAAATTGCCACTAGCGTGGAAAGAACCCTCTTAAAAATGTCCCCTCCTTTGGGACTAATCTCTTTTTGACTTCACTCCTCTGGAGGGGGGCGTATAACAACACTAGTACCGTATACCCCACAGGGAATGTAGTTCCAGCCTCATGTGTGACGTCATAATGACGTCAGAGGCATCGGGTGTGTATTTCCAGGGGGAGGAGGTGCAATGCAGCCACCCCAAGTGCTACACCACATTGCGGCGTTATTGACAATAACATTGATGCACCATAATTTGTTCAATACTATTGTCAATATCCAGAATATCTCATATGGTATGGAATGTTGAGTTTCATGAATTCTTCCATCTAAACTTTCATCAAACCTATAATACCACCGTGTTACTTTCATCAAAATTAACAGTAATTTTTAACACTGATAATAATATGTGTATGAGATACTCTTATTCGGAAGTAAATCACGTTGCTATCTACCACATCATCACTTAATATTACCCCTCGAGAGAAAAAGTTATAATTCATTGGTTTTTATGTAAATTAATTCAAAATAGTAATTCTAAGAGCTTTGCATTTAATTAAATTTTACATACGAGTAATTGGGAATTAATAATTTGTGTTTCCAATGCTAAAAGACGTAAAACGTCGTAAAAAAGAAGGTAATGAAATTTGTTTTCGCAGATTGTACATATTTTGGGATACAAAAAGTCAGTGACGCTACGTTTTTAATTCAAATTCTGATCTTTATCAGGTGGATAACTAACCTAACACTAACACAACCTAATGTTAGGTTACACTAACCTAACCTGATTTTTTTCAATGAACACTGTATCATCTCCAATGAAACCCCAGTTAGCTTCATAAACCTTTCATCGTTACAAGACGAAATTCATACAAAGAATTCTATTAACATATCTGTAATTGATAGGTTTCTCTCGTATCCATCAATTGTAGAAATAAAACAAACCTGTCCTTCATTGAAGACATGTACAATATTTCCTATTCAAGTGGATATTATTATATAAATTCTCTCTTGAGAATGTTAGGTTATGCTAATGAGCTACCAACACATATTTTATATATATATATATATATATTTATATATATATTCACTTATTCTTTTTCTATCACCTTCTAAACATTGCTGAGATAATTGACAGTCGTTCCTTAGTGAGCCTCTTGGGGCTCATTATGAAGGTATGTATCATATTCCTGCCTCTATCTTTCGTGGTTTTTGCTAGTGTTATAAGTTATTCAGAACAATTACTGTATACGGACGAATCTCGGTAAACTAATTAGGTTATAAAGAATCACATTCGGTCTGTTAAAATTAATTTTTCGTCTAAGATATTTCCAGTATTACTTTAGGAGTGTGCCTTCAAAAATGTATCATAGAAACCAAGTTTCAATCATAAGTGTCTTCTTTCGCTCTTTTCATTTACCTTCGATGTAACCGAATTCGTTTACCTTATGAAAATCCACGGATTTTGTATAATGAGGTTGTTTTCATAATAGCGTTTAATAGTATTTTCTTTGAATTAAATAGTTTATTGAACATTGATGCAATCTGAATTTAAAAGCACTACTGATCAAGCACTTTACAATAAAATGTTTATAAATTTTAAATGCAAACAAATGTTTCTGCCACTTTGATGAACTCAGCTGAAATTTTATCAGCTGTTAAGTATCAATCGCTTGTATTACGTGTCGTTAGCGCAGTTTGTCGGATCCAATATTCAACAACATCAACAACAATTTATAATAAAAAAATTAATGAATAAACATTAAAATCTCTAAAAGTATGCTATGTTACTTTCAGGAACGTGTAGAATCACTGTACAAAATTTCACGATGTTTCTGCATTGGTTTCAGAGTTATAACGGAACATACAAAAAACAATATACTGTATATCAACCTCATTATACATTCTGGATGTTTGCACATAAGGTAATCGAATTCGGTTCATCGAAGGTAAATGAAAAAGAGCCGAAAGAAGACACTTTATGATTGAAACTTGGTTTCTATGATACATGTTTATTGAAGGCACACTCCTAAAGTATATCTGGAATATATTTAGACAGAAAATTAATTTTAACAGACCGAATGGATTAGTTTACCGAGATTCGTCCGTTATACAGTAATTGTTCTGAATAACTTATCAACACTAGCAAAAACCACGAAAGAATTGACCAGGAATATGATACATACCTTCAATAATGCGCCCAAGAGGTATTACGACTGTCAATTATCTCAGCAATTTTAGAAGGTGATAGAAAAAGAATAAGTGAAATATAGTGTACTGTTTTCAACGGGAAATTGCGTGCGAAGCCGCGGGAAAACTGCTAGTATTATTTGACTGAGATAATATCAAAAGAAAAACAGATGTAATATGGCCAATTTGCCACGGCCGTCAAACTAAAACATAGTTTCATTCAGAAAGTATCGATAGTTACTGTAACTTTGTAGGCCGGTTCATTACACTAGCCTGATATAATAATTGAAAATTATACTGCAATTTTAGTATATTCGAGAAATATTTTTTTCAACCGTTCTAAAATTTGGGATCATACGCAAATTTCACGCGATGTTCTAAAAATAGGACTATCATGTTGTCATGTTTCCTAAAATAAGGGACGTTGGGATCGAAAGAAACGGACTCATAGTGTGTTGTTATAAATTCTACATAAAATCATTATTTTGGATTTTGCGAACATTTAGCAGTGTTTTAAATTTGATTACATATAAATTTTCCCTGAAGCGATTATAAATCTTGACAAATTATTTCCAACCCGATGTAGATTTTACTATGTCACGATCAATTTGAAAATATGTCAAAAATGTATTGTACATGCATAATGTATTTTATTACAAAGTGGTCTACCACTCAACCTTTAAGTTCACTGAAAAATTTAGTTTAGACATGTACAGCGATAGTGCACTGTTTAAATGTAGATATCTATCTCGTAATTGCATGTTATAATGTGCAGGCGCTTTGAAAAACTTTCTTCATTTGAAGTTTTATATTCACGACATAAGCGAATAATTCAGATAATAACTATCCTATCTTCTAAGTTAGACTAAATTAACGGATACATGTGAAATATTGAAATTGGTCGTTTTGGAGTTTATATGGCATATACATCGTGACTCAAGATTTTTATATATATAAGATATATATACATTTCATTTTTAACTGATGTGATATGTGAAGGAGCAGAAGGGTCAGAAGGGGTTTGACGAGGGACGATAAATCATGGCCCTTAACAGGAGATCCCTTTTGACAGGAACCGCAGGGTGGACATCATTTACCCCTTTTACAACGCTGCCCTTTCTTTAAAGGTCTTCTACGACATCAAACCCTTTACACTTTAGGCTTAATGAAAAAAATTAACGAAGATTAATCCGATAGCTATCCCTTAACAACGACAGTTCCGACAACACTAAATTTTGGAATACTTGAGTATTTAAAACAAAATGATCAAAATTAATTTTTCCTTTCCAAATAATTTTTGTTTGTTTGTTTCCTTTAAACAAAAAACAATAATATCTCATCTGTGAAAAAGCCGACGCTTAAACTGGAGCCGAAAACACGTACCACGAGTACCTAAGGAACCCTAATATAAACGTTGAGTAATAATAACATAACCCTCCGTTCTATGATAGCTAACGGTTAGCTCAATGTATTAACATGCAGGAAATAAGACAAATTTCCTCTGGTCTTCATTTTTACAATCATGGCATCTTAAGCTTTGCCTTACTCGCCACGTTCTTGGCATATTTCTGTTGTGCCCGTTATGTGAAATTTTACATACAATTTTTTTAGATATATATACCAGCCATTTAAAAAAATTGTGTGTAAAATGTCACATAACCGGCACAACAGAAATATAATTATAAGGTAATGATATAATTCTAAATATAATATAATATATATATATATATATAATATATATATATATATATATATATACTTTTAGCTAAAATGTGTATCCTATTAAGAAAAATAACCACACAAAATTATATTGATGTAACCATCACTGTTTTTTAGATATTGATAATTAAAAAATGTTAAAACTCACATATTTACAAACAGGCCTTAAACAAAGCAATACTTGGGTCTTAACTACAAACATGACGGAACACTACATACAATTATTGGACATGTGGTTGTTATTCGGGTTCAAAAGTTACTTTTAGGAATTTTTCATGTACAGTTAAGTTAACTGTCCTTACCTTACATTATAATACATTACCGTCTAAGATTTCAACATCTTTATAAAATTTTTTGTATAGAAATACACTTTTCTATACATCAAATGCATGCTAGTTTGAATATCTAATTCCACAAATCACCATTTCAGGTATTGGAAAAGTCATCACCTCTTCAACTGAGGACTGAAAATAACGACACCATAAAGCCTGAGAGGTATTTGATTCGCGATTATACGATCAGGTCTCGTTCTTACAGCCTATGGGATCAATACTTTACTTGGCTGAGTTCAAACTGTTCCTCTGGAGAAGACATTATTATGTTGTTTATTAAAACCAAGCGATAACACCTGCGATAGACCTGAATGTATTACCAAGCGTGTTGTACACCGTTTATTCAGATGTCTCTGACTAAACCAATGAACCTAAAAACGAAAAATAAAACCAACGTATTTACATACATTGTTCAAACAGCGCACTCTTGTGCCTGTAGGAAGACTATCTTCGTTGCTCTGAGGTCTGCTCCGACCTGAGTCGAGCCGATGGTCATTTCACGGCCGAATGCCTGAGACAGCACGACCGCCAACGGACCACGAGCATGACATAACTTAAACTCTTCAGAGTACAAGTAAAAACACTGACGTCATTATAGGTTTCCCTCTTGTTTTGTTTAAGAAGAAGTTTATTAAGGACTCCAGGAATTTCCGGCTTTTACCTAATTAAAAAACGTTGAACTGGAATTACCAATTAAAATTTTTTTTGAAAATAACTGTTATATATGATGGCACTGCGTAAATAATTTGTTTGAAATGTGTAAGTGTACTTCAGGAAACAAATTATGTAATTTTACGTAAAGTCCAGGAGTCGAGAGCCCCATTAGCACTGCTTAAGCACACAACCTGTTTTTGACTTGAAATAGATATATGAATTTTTCATAAGAAAGAGATCAATCGTTAGCAATGCAAATGTTGGTGAAGGTTGGAATGAAAGGGTTTCAAAGGGTTAAAATATGACAAAGGTATTCTTTTCTCATATTATATTTTTCCTAGGTCGATAAAATTAAAGCTGACTGTCAGACAACTAGATAAAGAGACAAAGATGCAACTTAAATGTATGTATAAGGTTATTTAACGCTTTTTAACATTAATTTCCATGTCTGACGGTTAATTGTTAATGTGTCAGGCCAAGTAAAATATGATATAAGAAAAAAATCACCATTTCATATTTTTAACCCTTTCGATACCTTTTCATTTTGACCTCCACCAAAACTAGCGCGGCTGACGTTAGATTTCTTCCTTAGGGGACATTTCCCTATCGATTTCACGAAACCCCAAATTGTGTACTAATTCAATTCGAATTGGCTCTCGGCTCCTGAATTTGTGGGATAAGCAGCCAGAAAATTGACGAACTCTACTGGAACAATAATGATCATATGTTGGTTATAGAGTTTTAGTTTATAATGGGATAAGGATATTTTTAGATTGTTAACTAAAATTGTGCCTCGGTCTAGAAACTGCTCTAACAAGAGTATTTGTTTCTTCTTGTTTGTTTTTGCACAATCTCCAACTTAATCTCGTTTCTCTTCTATTATTTTTTGCGCTCCGTCCAGTCCGAACCTTTATTTGCACCGAATGAGTCTGTTTCTCGAACAAGATGGGACCGAGTAAATAAACTGGAGGCTGGCAACTCTGGGGAAATCGTTTGCCAAGACGTCTCACGGTCAACTGTCAGCGGAGTTAGGAGATTACATGGAAGCCGAGTGTTTGTGTTGCAAGCGGGCTGCTGCCGTGTGGAGGTCGACAATTACAGGTCTCGTGACCGGACCAGACCGGCCTCATGTGCGGTGCCGGCTAACCTCTTAACCTCGGGTACAACTGGGTAAATGGTACACGGGAACGTGGAGTACCGCTCGGATCACTGCTAGACCCTATGATCTTCCATTTCGAAAAGTAAAAACAACCCAAAAAGATCCATGAACAGATATTTTTAAACTTTTATTTTTGTTTATATTTTTAAATGTAATTAAGTTATCAAATTAGGGTTTAAAAATTTCTTGTTTAAACCCACTCTATGATTTTCTCATTGTAATCACGGTTGCCCATAAGACCAATGTAAACACAAAACAAAACAAAAATCAAAGTTTTAAATATTGGTTTATGTGTTTACATGTAATTAAGTTAACAGTTGTAGCCAATACAAGCTCCATCTTCAACACTCATTTGATATTTTATCATGTGATGTAGTTACGTTTTCAATTTGTTGGAGAGATTACTGTTACGTCGGGTTCTTTGATACCACGTTGAATCGGTTATTTTCTAATAAAACCTTTTTGTTTTTATGCTCCTCTACGGCAGTTTTGCAATACGGTCTCCTCCTCTGTAATGTATTCCTGATATTCCTGACGAAATATAATCTCATTGATATTAGTGAATTTTATTAATACAATATGAAATTATAAAACAAGTACATAAAAGCTATACATTTTTAAACATTGATTTCATAAAACCACAATCCATGCATAACAAATACCTATTTCTATTACAAGTAGAGTATATTAAATAAGTGATGTAGGTTAACAGTTAGAAAACTATAGCCTATTCTTCAGTAATGCATGATCACGTGATCTGACAAGAGAACTGCTGATCAGAACACTGCAACTGCAGATCCTCTGGGACTGAAGTAGTGATCTCAATCTTATATTTAAGATCTTGCTCACGATCTCCACCAAGTAGGTCTAAATCGATCGCTTGCACACTCTTCACGGTACTCTCTTAAGAGGGTATCGCTTAAAACAATCTTAAGAATTTAACTTAGTCTACAGTAGTTAGAACTTTGCCACGCAGTGTTTTTATCTAAACTTCTTATCATTGACATTACAGTGGATTCAACTGTTATTTACACCAGTTTTCACCCAAGGCTGTTCTCATTACTTTACTATTGCTCTCCATGCTAAATTGTGTTCTTTACTTTTTATGAGACAGTAAAAATACTGAATTCCTTAAATGTCTCACTTTTATCATTTTCAATCAGTTCCCCCAACGTCGTGTATACAGTTACACTATAACTCAACTAATATACATATTTATAACAATATATGTTAAATTGTGAGATTACAGTATACATAACAATATATAAAAATTAAATTGATTTCGGTATTCAAAAACCAGTTACCCATATCATATGTGTGCACGTCACAATACAATAATAATTACAGTAAAAAGTTGCAATAAAAATTATAATAAAATCGATATATCAGAGAGTCTCGAAGGACCCGTCGAAATGTAACGAAAGATTAACGACGGACCGAGTAATGGTTGTTATAAAACGGACGGACTTCCCTTTTACTTTTTGACTCCAAAATGAATTGAGTTCTGCCTTAGACCGAGAACAAGTTATATATCAAAAAGTCTATAGGACCTTTTTACTAAACGTTATCGCACAGAGACGGTTAGATGGACAGGCAGTCAGGCAGATTGACAAATTGTCTCTTGACAGAATTGGCCATTTGATCTCTTGACCTCAAATTCAATAGCGTTCTTAGTTAGACTAAGGGAACCTATTTAGCAAGTTTAGCCCTTCTAGAACTCTTCTATCACAATAGCTATTACAGAAATTGATGGACAACGACAAGATTTCAAAAGGGCTTTGTTGGGTGTTTAATAATTGCTAATACGAATGTTGAGTTCAGCTCCATTCACCCTCCGCTTAGTGCAGCGTCTGGAATCTGACGCTGTCACAGACTTGACTCCTGGAATCTGGAGTCAACGTCCGTCTGAAAGGTTTAAAAAAAGTTGACGACAAAGAAACTCAAAACGAACTCGTTGTATCGATACAGAGACACCTAGACTACAAATAATTAACTTAGAAGAGGTGTCTCATTGTCTCTGAGATATTGAATCAACCCTTCCCCCCGCAGCTATGTTATATCTCTAACATAATATTTCTTGGACAAACATTTCAAACTATGTGTTAATTCTCTAATTATTTAGATGATAATGACCAAAAAACTCAAATTAAATCCATTATAGAAGTAATAAAACCAAGTGGTTCAGTATAACGCGGGACACACGCTTATTACTACCAATAAGCTACAGACGTAGATGCAACACTACCAAAAATAAGCCTCCTCGACACCCGCGCGACGCGGTTGCTACGCACGTAATGCCTCCTGCCAGCGTAATTGTGCTAATGACAGTAGA